>NW_027207303.1:0-725144 GCF_963455315.2 Globicephala melas | reverse complement strand
CCTGAAACATCTAAAAAACAAAGCAACAGAGCCTAGGGCACTTCCACTTATGGTCCTATAGCTTAGGGAAATTAAAATCAAAAAGATACAGCCACCCCAATGTTTGGGACGCCTCTGTTTACAAGAACCTCGTTTACCGTACAAGTTCAATATCACAGAAAGTGAAAAATGGATAAAGAACTTGTGGTACTTACGTACAATGCAGTATCACTCAGCAGTGAAATCTATGTCATCAGGCCCGTAGCAGCACAATGAGTGGATTCAGGTACGATGATTCTAACTGAAATAAGTCACACAGAAAAAGAAACATCATAAGATATCAGTAATACACGGAATGTAAACTTGGCTACACAGGAACTGAATTACAGAACAGAACAGGGTCTCAAATTTAGAAAACCAACTTATGCTTGTTTAAGGGTAAAGGTGAGTTGGGGTGCTGCATAAAACCAGAGATTGAAATGAGCACAGATAAAGTTCCTTAAGCCAAATATGGAATAGACAAGAGCTACTCCTTGCTCAACGAAATGGACTCAACACCGCATATTAAACGCCTAAGAATGTACCTGACTCTTAAGTATCTTAAAACCTATGGATTGCTATGTCTCCGAAAGAGAATCAAGCATGTGTACAGGGACATAAACGCAGCAGTGATAGGATTGGAGAGGTTCGGTGAGCAAATGAAGACCCTTTGAAGTCATATTGCATGGTACCCATTCCACGGGTTTCAACTACCCAGGTTTAAGGTATTCTTCCTTCAGCTAAAACATGCATGTGGAACCTAGAGTATGATCAACCATGTGATCGGGAGACGTGTTCAAATATGTCTCAGTTTTCGTACCCTGGTACTCGGGTGCAACATTCCAGACGCTTTACTAACACTCTCCCGACTTGGAGAGTCAGTCCCTTTAACCTCCTGTTTGGCCCAGTTTGCAATTTCTGCGGAAGATGAACAGGAATAGCGAGAACCAATGAGAGACTAGCTGGAGGTGTCTGGACGGGCAAATTTAACTCTCATTTCCCACCAGGAAGAGGAAATAACCAAAGGCTCAGTGTGCCGTGCCGGAACCAGATTAGGGCCTGAAGCCATCCTGCGGTGTTGCGGCCAGCTCACAAGAAAGCGAGTTGAAGAAAGGAGCTCAGGGGCACTGTAATTCACAAACCTGCAGAGTTATAAATGACAGCTATCGTCCAAAAATATACTGAAGTAAGGCTGCCAAGAGGACTTGAAAGCGGGGCAGAATTGCAGGAAACCGATTTCAGGAGGTAGACTGGAATTGCATTGAAAGCATAGGAAAAGAGGCAGAACGTCCACAATGATGCACTTGGGCAAAAAGGGCGTATGCGTTTTTTCCTGAATATATTCAGGAAAAAACGCATACGCCCTTTTTGGCCAACCAAGCAAGCTTGCAAAGGAAATCTGCACTACAATGAAGTCTCACTTCCCCCCGGTCAAAAGGGCCATCTGAAAAAAGTGTAAAATCCAGAAAGGCAGGACAGGCCATGGAGAACTGGGAGCCTTGTTATGCTGATGGGCGGGATGTAAATTGCCAACAGACACTCGGGAGAAGTGTATGGTGTTTCCTGAAACATCTAAAAAACAAAGCAACAGAGCCTAGGGCACTTCCACTTATGGTCCTATAGCTTAGGGAAATTAAAATCAAAAAGATACAGCCACCCCAATGTTTGGGACGCCTCTGTTTACAAGAACCTCGTTTACCGTACAAGTTCAATATCACAGAAAGTGAAAAATGGATAAAGAACTTGTGGTACTTACGTACAATGCAGTATCACTCAGCAGTGAAATCTATGTCATCAGGCCCGTAGCAGCACAATGAGTGGATTCAGGTACGATGATTCTAACTGAAATAAGTCACACAGAAAAAGAAACATCATAAGATATCAGTAATACACGGAATGTAAACTTGGCTACACAGGAACTGAATTACAGAACAGAACAGGGTCTCAAATTTAGAAAACCAACTTATGCTTGTTTAAGGGTAAAGGTGAGTTGGGGTGCTGCATAAAACCAGAGATTGAAATGAGCACAGATAAAGTTCCTTAAGCCAAATATGGAATAGACAAGAGCTAGTCCTTGCTCAACGAAATGGACTCAACACCGCATATTAAACGCCTAAGAATGTACCTGACTCTTAAGTATCTTAAAACCTATGGATTGCTATGTCTCCGAAAGAGAATCAAGCATGTGTACAGGGACATAAACGCAGCAGTGATAGGATTGGAGAGGTTCGGTGAGCAAATGAAGACCCTTTGAAGTCATATTGCATGGTACCCATTCCACGGGTTTCAACTACCCAGGTTTAAGGTATTCTTCCTTCAGCTAAAACATGCATGTGGAACCTAGAGTATGATCAACCATGTGATCGGGAGACGTGTTCAAATATGTCTCAGTTTTCGTACCCTGGTACTCGGGTGCAACATTCCAGACGCTTTACTAACACTCTCCCGACTTGGAGAGTCAGTCCCTTTAACCTCCTGTTTGGCCCAGTTTGCAATTTCTGCGGAAGATGTACAGGAATAGCGAGAACCAATGAGAGACTAGCTGGAGGTGTCTGGACGGGCAAATTTAACTCTCATTTCCCACCAGGAAGAGGAAATAACCAAAGGCTCAGCGTGCCGTGCCGGAACCAGATTAGGGCCTGAAGCCATCCTGCGGTGTTGCGGCCAGCTCACAAGAAAGCGAGTTGAAGAAAGGAGCTCAGGGGCACTGTAATTCACAAACCTGCAGAGTTATAAATGACAGCTATCGTCCAAAAATATACTGAAGTAAGGCTGCCAAGAGGACTTGAAAGCGGGGCAGAATTGCAGGAAACCGATTTCAGGAGGTAGACTGGAATTGCATTGAAAGCATAGGAAAAGAGGCAGAACGTCCACAATGATGCACTTGGCCAAAAAGGGCGTATGCGTTTTTTCCTGAATATATTCAGGAAAAAACGCATACGCCCTTTTTGGCCAACCAAGCAAGCTTGCAAAGGAAATCTGCACTACAATGAAGTCTCACTTCCCCCCGGTCAAAAGGGCCATCTGAAAAAAGTGTAAAATCCAGAAAGGCAGGACAGGCCATGGAGAACTGGGAGCCTTGTTATGCTGATGGGCGGGATGTAAATTGCCAACAGACACTCGGGAGAAGTGTATGGTGTTTCCTGAAACATCTAAAAAACAAAGCAACAGAGCCTAGGGCACTTCCACTTATGGTCCTATAGCTTAGGGAAATTAAAATCAAAAAGATACAGCCACCCCAATGTTTGGGACGCCTCTGTTTACAAGAACCTCGTTTACCGTACAAGTTCAATATCACAGAAAGTGAAAAATGGATAAAGAACTTGTGGTACTTACGTACAATGCAGTATCACTCAGCAGTGAAATCTATGTCATCAGGCCCGTAGCAGCACAATGAGTGGATTCAGGTACGATGATTCTAACTGAAATAAGTCACACAGAAAAAGAAACATCATAAGATATCAGTAATACACGGAATGTAAACTTGGCTACACAGGAACTGAATTACAGAACAGAACAGGGTCTCAAATTTAGAAAACCAACTTATGCTTGTTTAAGGGTAAAGGTGAGTTGGGGTGCTGCATAAAACCAGAGATTGAAATGAGCACAGATAAAGTTCCTTAAGCCAAATATGGAATAGACAAGAGCTACTCCTTGCTCAACGAAATGGACTCAACACCGCATATTAAACGCCTAAGAATGTACCTGACTCTTAAGTATCTTAAAACCTATGGATTGCTATGTCTCTGAAACAGAATCAAGCATGTGTACAGGGACATAAACGCAGCAGTGATAGGATTGGAGAGGTTCGGTGAGCAAATGAAGACCCTTTGAAGTCATATTGCATGGTACCCATTCCACGGGTTTCAACTACCCAGGTTTAAGGTATTCTTCCTTCAGCTAAAACATGCATGTGGAACCTAGAGTATGATCAACCATGTGATCGGGAGACGTGTTCAAATATGTCTCAGTTTTCGTACCCTGGTACTCGGGTGCAACATTCCAGACGCTTTACTAACACTCTCCCGACTTGGAGAGTCAGTCCCTTTAACCTCCTGTTTGGCCCAGTTTGCAATTTCTGCGGAAGATGAACAGGAATAGCGAGAACCAATGAGAGACTAGCTGGAGGTGTCTGGACGGGCAAATTTAACTCTCATTTCCCACCAGGAAGAGGAAATAACCAAAGGCTCAGCGTGCCGTGCCGGAACCAGATTAGGGCCTGAAGCCATCCTGCGGTGTTGCGGCCAGCTCACAAGAAAACGAGTTGAAGAAAGGAGCTCAGGGGCACTGTAATTCACAAACCTGCAGAGTTATAAATGACAGCTATCGTCCAAAAATATACTGAAGTAAGGCTGCCAAGAGGACTTGAAAGCGGGGCAGAATTGCAGGAAACCGATTTCAAGAGGTAGACTGGAATTGCATTGAAAGCATAGGAAAAGAGGCAGAACGTCCACAATGATGCACTTGGCCAAAAAGGGCGTATGCGTTTTTTCCTGAATATATTCAGGAAAAAACGCATACGCCCTTTTTGGCCAACCAAGCAAGCTTGCAAAGGAAATCTGCACTACAATGAAGTCTCACTTCCCCCCGGTCAAAAGGGCCATCTGAAAAAAGTGTAAAATCCAGAAAGGCAGGACAGGCCATGGAGAACTGGGAGCCTTGTTATGCTGATGGGCGGGATGTAAATTGCCAACAGACACTCGGGAGAAGTGTATGGTGTTTCCTGAAACATCTAAAAAACAAAGCAACAGAGCCTAGGGCACTTCCACTTATGGTCCTATAGCTTAGGGAAATTAAAATCAAAAAGATACAGCCACCCCAATGTTTGGGACGCCTCTGTTTACAAGAACCTCGTTTACCGTACAAGTTCAATATCACAGAAAGTGAAAAATGGATAAAGAACTTGTGGTACTTACGTACAATGCAGTATCACTCAGCAGTGAAATCTATGTCATCAGGCCCGTAGCAGCACAATGAGTGGATTCAGGTACGATGATTCTAACTGAAATAAGTCACACAGAAAAAGAAACATCATAAGATATCAGTAATACACGGAATGTAAACTTGGCTACACAGGAACTGAATTACAGAACAGAACAGGGTCTCAAATTTAGAAAACCAACTTATGCTTGTTTAAGGGTAAAGGTGAGTTGGGGTGCTGCATAAAACCAGAGATTGAAATGAGCACAGATAAAGTTCCTTAAGCCAAATATGGAATAGACAAGAGCTACTCCTTGCTCAACGAAATGGACTCAACACCGCATATTAAACGCCTAAGAATGTACCTGACTCTTAAGTATCTTAAAACCTATGGATTGCTATGTCTCCGAAAGAGAATCAAGCATGTGTACAGGGACATAAACGCAGCAGTGATAGGATTGGAGAGGTTCGGTGAGCAAATGAAGACCCTTTGAAGTCATATTGCATGGTACCCATTCCACGGGTTTCAACTACCCAGGTTTAAGGTATTCTTCCTTCAGCTAAAACATGCATGTGGAACCTAGAGTATGATCAACCATGTGATCGGGAGACGTGTTCAAATATGTCTCAGTTTTCGTACCCTGGTACTCGGGTGCAACATTCCAGACGCTTTACTAACACTCTCCCGACTTGGAGAGTCAGTCCCTTTAACCTCCTGTTTGGCCCAGTTTGCAATTTCTGCGGAAGATGAACAGGAATAGCGAGAACCAATGAGAGACTAGCTGGAGGTGTCTGGACGGGCAAATTTAACTCTCATTTCCCACCAGGAAGAGGAAATAACCAAAGGCTCAGTGTGCCGTGCCGGAACCAGATTAGGGCCTGAAGCCATCCTGCGGTGTTGCGGCCAGCTCACAAGAAAGCGAGTTGAAGAAAGGAGCTCAGGGGCACTGTAATTCACAAACCTGCAGAGTTATAAATGACAGCTATCGTCCAAAAATATACTGAAGTAAGGCTGCCAAGAGGACTTGAAAGCGGGGCAGAATTGCAGGAAACCGATTTCAGGAGGTAGACTGGAATTGCATTGAAAGCATAGGAAAAGAGGCAGAACGTCCACAATGATGCACTTGGGCAAAAAGGGCGTATGCGTTTTTTCCTGAATATATTCAGGAAAAAACGCATACGCCCTTTTTGGCCAACCAAGCAAGCTTGCAAAGGAAATCTGCACTACAATGAAGTCTCACTTCCCCCCGGTCAAAAGGGCCATCTGAAAAAAGTGTAAAATCCAGAAAGGCAGGACAGGCCATGGAGAACTGGGAGCCTTGTTATGCTGATGGGCGGGATGTAAATTGCCAACAGACACTCGGGAGAAGTGTATGGTGTTTCCTGAAACATCTAAAAAACAAAGCAACAGAGCCTAGGGCACTTCCACTTATGGTCCTATAGCTTAGGGAAATTAAAATCAAAAAGATACAGCCACCCCAATGTTTGGGACGCCTCTGTTTACAAGAACCTCGTTTACCGTACAAGTTCAATATCACAGAAAGTGAAAAATGGATAAAGAACTTGTGGTACTTACGTACAATGCAGTATCACTCAGCAGTGAAATCTATGTCATCAGGCCCGTAGCAGCACAATGAGTGGATTCAGGTACGATGATTCTAACTGAAATAAGTCACACAGAAAAAGAAACATCATAAGATATCAGTAATACACGGAATGTAAACTTGGCTACACAGGAACTGAATTACAGAACAGAACAGGGTCTCAAATTTAGAAAACCAACTTATGCTTGTTTAAGGGTAAAGGTGAGTTGGGGTGCTGCATAAAACCAGAGATTGAAATGAGCACAGATAAAGTTCCTTAAGCCAAATATGGAATAGACAAGAGCTAGTCCTTGCTCAACGAAATGGACTCAACACCGCATATTAAACGCCTAAGAATGTACCTGACTCTTAAGTATCTTAAAACCTATGGATTGCTATGTCTCCGAAAGAGAATCAAGCATGTGTACAGGGACATAAACGCAGCAGTGATAGGATTGGAGAGGTTCGGTGAGCAAATGAAGACCCTTTGAAGTCATATTGCATGGTACCCATTCCACGGGTTTCAACTACCCAGGTTTAAGGTATTCTTCCTTCAGCTAAAACATGCATGTGGAACCTAGAGTATGATCAACCATGTGATCGGGAGACGTGTTCAAATATGTCTCAGTTTTCGTACCCTGGTACTTGGGTGCAACATTCCAGACGCTTTACTAACACTCTCCCGACTTGGAGAGTCAGTCCCTTTAACCTCCTGTTTGGCCCAGTTTGCAATTTCTGCGGAAGATGTACAGGAATAGCGAGAACCAATGAGAGACTAGCTGGAGGTGTCTGGACGGGCAAATTTAACTCTCATTTCCCACCAGGAAGAGGAAATAACCAAAGGCTCAGCGTGCCGTGCCGGAACCAGATTAGGGCCTGAAGCCATCCTGCGGTGTTGCGGCCAGCTCACAAGAAAGCGAGTTGAAGAAAGGAGCTCAGGGGCACTGTAATTCACAAACCTGCAGAGTTATAAATGACAGCTATCGTCCAAAAATATACTGAAGTAAGGCTGCCAAGAGGACTTGAAAGCGGGGCAGAATTGCAGGAAACCGATTTCAGGAGGTAGACTGGAATTGCATTGAAAGCATAGGAAAAGAGGCAGAACGTCCACAATGATGCACTTGGCCAAAAAGGGCGTATGCGTTTTTTCCTGAATATATTCAGGAAAAAACGCATACGCCCTTTTTGGCCAACCAAGCAAGCTTGCAAAGGAAATCTGCACTACAATGAAGTCTCACTTCCCCCCGGTCAAAAGGGCCATCTGAAAAAAGTGTAAAATCCAGAAAGGCAGGACAGGCCATGGAGAACTGGGAGCCTTGTTATGCTGATGGGCGGGATGTAAATTGCCAACAGACACTCGGGAGAAGTGTATGGTGTTTCCTGAAACATCTAAAAAACAAAGCAACAGAGCCTAGGGCACTTCCACTTATGGTCCTATAGCTTAGGGAAATTAAAATCAAAAAGATACAGCCACCCCAATGTTTGGGACGCCTCTGTTTACAAGAACCTCGTTTACCGTACAAGTTCAATATCACAGAAAGTGAAAAATGGATAAAGAACTTGTGGTACTTACGTACAATGCAGTATCACTCAGCAGTGAAATCTATGTCATCAGGCCCGTAGCAGCACAATGAGTGGATTCAGGTACGATGATTCTAACTGAAATAAGTCACACAGAAAAAGAAACATCATAAGATATCAGTAATACACGGAATGTAAACTTGGCTACACAGGAACTGAATTACAGAACAGAACAGGGTCTCAAATTTAGAAAACCAACTTATGCTTGTTTAAGGGTAAAGGTGAGTTGGGGTGCTGCATAAAACCAGAGATTGAAATGAGCACAGATAAAGTTCCTTAAGCCAAATATGGAATAGACAAGAGCTACTCCTTGCTCAACGAAATGGACTCAACACCGCATATTAAACGCCTAAGAATGTACCTGACTCTTAAGTATCTTAAAACCTATGGATTGCTATGTCTCTGAAACAGAATCAAGCATGTGTACAGGGACATAAACGCAGCAGTGATAGGATTGGAGAGGTTCGGTGAGCAAATGAAGACCCTTTGAAGTCATATTGCATGGTACCCATTCCACGGGTTTCAACTACCCAGGTTTAAGGTATTCTTCCTTCAGCTAAAACATGCATGTGGAACCTAGAGTATGATCAACCATGTGATCGGGAGACGTGTTCAAATATGTCTCAGTTTTCGTACCCTGGTACTCGGGTGCAACATTCCAGACGCTTTACTAACACTCTCCCGACTTGGAGAGTCAGTCCCTTTAACCTCCTGTTTGGCCCAGTTTGCAATTTCTGCGGAAGATGAACAGGAATAGCGAGAACCAATGAGAGACTAGCTGGAGGTGTCTGGACGGGCAAATTTAACTCTCATTTCCCACCAGGAAGAGGAAATAACCAAAGGCTCAGCGTGCCGTGCCGGAACCAGATTAGGGCCTGAAGCCATCCTGCGGTGTTGCGGCCAGCTCACAAGAAAGCGAGTTGAAGAAAGGAGCTCAGGGGCACTGTAATTCACAAACCTGCAGAGTTATAAATGACAGCTATCGTCCAAAAATATACTGAAGTAAGGCTGCCAAGAGGACTTGAAAGCGGGGCAGAATTGCAGGAAACCGATTTCAGGAGGTAGACTGGAATTGCATTGAAAGCATAGGAAAAGAGGCAGAACGTCCACAATGATGCACTTGGCCAAAAAGGGCGTATGCGTTTTTTCCTGAATATATTCAGGAAAAAACGCATACGCCCTTTTTGGCCAACCAAGCAAGCTTGCAAAGGAAATCTGCACTACAATGAAGTCTCACTTCCCCCCGGTCAAAAGGGCCATCTGAAAAAAGTGTAAAATCCAGAAAGGCAGGACAGGCCATGGAGAACTGGGAGCCTTGTTATGCTGATGGGCGGGATGTAAACTGCCAACAGACACTCGGGAGAAGTGTATGGTGTTTCCTGAAACATCTAAAAAACAAAGCAACAGAGCCTAGGCCACTTCCACTTATGGTCCTATAGCTTAGGGAAATTAAAATCAAAAAGACACAGCCACCCCAATGTTTGGGACGCCTCTGTTTACAAGAACCTCGTTTACCGTACAAGTTCAATATCACAGAAAGTGAAAAATGGATAAAGAACTTGTGGTACTTACGTACAATGCAGTATCACTCAGCAGTGAAATCTATGCCATCAGGCCCGTAGCAGCACAATGAGTGGATTCAGGTACGATGATTCTAACTGAAATAAGTCACACAGAAAAAGAAACATCATAAGATATCAGTAATACACGGAATGTAAACTTGGCTACACAGGAACTGAATTACAGAACAGAACAGGGTCTCAAATTTAGAAAACCAACTTATGCTTGTTTAAGGGTAAAGGTGAGTTGGGGTGCTGCATAAAACCAGAGATTGAAATGAGCACAGATAAAGTTCCTTAAGCCAAATATGGAATAGACAAGAGCTACTCCTTGCTCAACGAAATGGACTCAACACCGCATATTAAACGCCTAAGAATGTACCTGACTCTTAAGTATCTTAAAACCTATGGATTGCTATGTCTCCGAAAGAGAATCAAGCATGTGTATAGGGACATAAACGCAGCAGTGATAGGATTGGAGAGGTTCGGTGAGCAAATGAAGACCCTTTGAAGTCATATTACATGGTACCCATTCCAAGGGTTTCAACTACCCAGGTTTAAGGTATTCTTCCTTCAGCTAAAACATGCATGTGGAACCTAGAGTATGATCAACCATGTGATCGGGAGACGTGTTCAAATATGTCTCAGTTTTCGTACCCTGGTACTCGGGTGCAACATTCCAGACGCTTTACTAACACTCTCCCGACTTGGAGAGTCAGTCCCTTTAACCTCCTGTTTGGCCCAGTTTGCAATTTCTGCGGAAGATGAACAGGAATAGCGAGAACCAATGAGAGACTAGCTGGAGGTGTCTGGACGGGCAAATTTAACTCTCATTTCCCACCAGGAAGAGGAAATAACCAAAGGCTCAGCGTGCCGTGCCGGAACCAGATTAGGGCCTGAAGCCATCCTGCGGTGTTGCGGCCAGCTCACAAGAAAACGAGTTGAAGAAAGGAGCTCAGGGGCACTGTAATTCACAAACCTGCAGAGTTATAAATGACAGCTATCGTCCAAAAATATACTGAAGTAAGGCTGCCAAGAGGACTTGAAAGCGGGGCAGAATTGCAGGAAACCGATTTCAGGAGGTAGACTGGAATTGCATTGAAAGCATAGGAAAAGAGGCAGAACGTCCACAATGATGCACTTGGCCAAAAAGGGCGTATGCGTTTTTTCCTGAATATATTCAGGAAAAAACGCATACGCCCTTTTTGGCCAACCAAGCAAGCTTGCAAAGGAAATCTGCACTACAATGAAGTCTCACTTCCCCCCGGTCAAAAGGGCCATCTGAAAAAAGTGTAAAATCCAGAAAGGCAGGACAGGCCATGGAGAACTGGGAGCCTTGTTATGCTGATGGGCGGGATGTAAACTGCCAACAGACACTCGGGAGAAGTGTATGGTGTTTCCTGAAACATCTAAAAAACAAAGCAACAGAGCCTAGGCCACTTCCACTTATGGTCCTATAGCTTAGGGAAATTAAAATCAAAAAGACACAGCCACCCCAATGTTTGGGACGCCTCTGTTTACAAGAACCTCGTTTACCGTACAAGTTCAATATCACAGAAAGTGAAAAATGGATAAAGAACTTGTGGTACTTACGTACAATGCAGTATCACTCAGCAGTGAAATCTATGCCATCAGGCCCGTAGCAGCACAATGAGTGGATTCAGGTACGATGATTCTAACTGAAATAAGTCACACAGAAAAAGAAACATCATAAGATATCAGTAATACACGGAATGTAAACTTGGCTACACAGGAACTGAATTACAGAACAGAACAGGGTCTCAAATTTAGAAAACCAACTTATGCTTGTTTAAGGGTAAAGGTGAGTTGGGGTGCTGCATAAAACCAGAGATTGAAATGAGCACAGATAAAGTTCCTTAAGCCAAATATGGAATAGACAAGAGCTACTCCTTGCTCAACGAAATGGACTCAACACCGCATATTAAACGCCTAAGAATGTACCTGACTCTTAAGTATCTTAAAACCTATGGATTGCTATGTCTCCGAAAGAGAATCAAGCATGTGTACAGGGACATAAACGCAGCAGTGATAGGATTGGAGAGGTTCGGTGAGCAAATGAAGACCCTTTGAAGTCATATTGCATGGTACCCATTCCACGGGTTTCAACTACCCAGGTTTAAGGTATTCTTCCTTCAGCTAAAACATGCATGTGGAACCTAGAGTATGATCAACCATGTGATCGGGAGACGTGTTCAAATATGTCTCAGTTTTCGTACCCTGGTACTCGGGTGCAACATTCCAGACGCTTTACTAACACTCTCCCGACTTGGAGAGTCAGTCCCTTTAACCTCCTGTTTGGCCCAGTTTGCAATTTCTGCGGAAGATGAACAGGAATAGCGAGAACCAATGAGAGACTAGCTGGAGGTGTCTGGACGGGCAAATTTAACTCTCATTTCCCACCAGGAAGAGGAAATAACCAAAGGCTCAGCGTGCCGTGCCGGAACCAGATTAGGGCCTGAAGCCATCCTGCGGTGTTGCGGCCAGCTCACAAGAAAACGAGTTGAAGAAAGGAGCTCAGGGGCACTGTAATTCACAAACCTGCAGAGTTATAAATGACAGCTATCGTCCAAAAATATACTGAAGTAAGGCTGCCAAGAGGACTTGAAAGCGGGGCAGAATTGCAGGAAACCGATTTCAGGAGGTAGACTGGAATTGCATTGAAAGCATAGGAAAAGAGGCAGAACGTCCACAATGATGCACTTGGCCAAAAAGGGCGTATGCGTTTTTTCCTGAATATATTCAGGAAAAAACGCATACGCCCTTTTTGGCCAACCAAGCAAGCTTGCAAAGGAAATCTGCACTACAATGAAGTCTCACTTCCCCCCGGTCAAAAGGGCCATCTGAAAAAAGTGTAAAATCCAGAAAGGCAGGACAGGCCATGGAGAACTGGGAGCCTTGTTATGCTGATGGGCAGGATGTAAATTGCCAACAGACACTCGGGAGAAGTGTATGGTGTTTCCTGAAACATCTAAAAAACAAAGCAACAGAGCCTAGGGCACTTCCACTTATGGTCCTATAGCTTAGGGAAATTAAAATCAAAAAGATACAGCCACCCCAATGTTTGGGACGCCTCTGTTTACAAGAACCTCGTTTACCGTACAAGTTCAATATCACAAAAAGTGAAAAATGGATAAAGAACTTGTGGTACTTACGTACAATGCAGTATCACTCAGCAGTGAAATCTATGTCATCAGGCCCGTAGCAGCACAATGAGTGGATTCAGGTACGATGATTCTAACTGAAATAAGTCACACAGAAAAAGAAACATCATAAGATATCAGTAATACACGGAATGTAAACTTGGCTACACAGGAACTGAATTACAGAACAGAACAGGGTCTCAAATTTAGAAAACCAACTTATGCTTGTTTAAGGGTAAAGGTGAGTTGGGGTGCTGCATAAAACCAGAGATTGAAATGAGCACAGATAAAGTTCCTTAAGCCAAATATGGAATAGACAAGAGCTACTCCTTGCTCAACGAAATGGACTCAACACCGCATATTAAACGCCTAAGAATGTACCTGACTCTTAAGTATCTTAAAACCTATGGATTGCTATGTCTCCGAAAGAGAATCAAGCATGTGTACAGGGACATAAACGCAGCAGTGATAGGATTGGAGAGGTTCGGTGAGCAAATGAAGACCCTTTGAAGTCATATTGCATGGTACCCATTCCACGGGTTTCAACTACCCAGGTTTAAGGTATTCTTCCTTCAGCTAAAACATGCATGTGGAACCTAGAGTATGATCAACCATGTGATCAGGAGACGTGTTCAAATATGTCTCAGTTTTCGTACCCTGGTACTCGGGTGCAACATTCCAGACGCTTTACTAACACTCTCCCGACTTGGAGAGTCAGTCCCTTTAACCTCCTGTTTGGCCCAGTTTGCAATTTCTGCGGAAGATGAACAGGAATAGCGAGAACCAATGAGAGACTAGCTGGAGGTGTCTGGACGGGCAAATTTAACTCTCATTTCCCACCAGGAAGAGGAAATAACCAAAGGCTCAGCGTGCCGTGCCGGAACCAGATTAGGGCCTGAAGCCATCCTGCGGTGTTGCGGCCAGCTCACAAGAAAGCGAGTTGAAGAAAGGAGCTCAGGGGCACTGTAATTCACAAACCTGCAGAGTTATAAATGACAGCTATCGTCCAAAAATATACTGAAGTAAGGCTGCCAAGAGGACTTGAAAGCGGGGCAGAATTGCAGGAAACCGATTTCAGGAGGTAGACTGGAATTGCATTGAAAGCATAGGAAAAGAGGCAGAACGTCCACAATGATGCACTTGGCCAAAAAGGGCGTATGCGTTTTTTCCTGAATATATTCAGGAAAAAACGCATACGCCCTTTTTGGCCAACCAAGCAAGCTTGCAAAGGAAATCTGCACTACAATGAAGTCTCACTTCCCCCCGGTCAAAAGGGCCATCTGAAAAAAGTGTAAAATCCAGAAAGGCAGGACAGGCCATGGAGAACTGGGAGCCTTGTTATGCTGATGGGCGGGATGTAAATTGCCAACAGACACTCGGGAGAAGTGTATGGTGTTTCCTGAAACATCTAAAAAACAAAGCAACAGAGCCTAGGCCACTTCCACTTATGGTCCTATAGCTTAGGGAAATTAAAATCAAAAAGACACAGCCACCCCAATGTTTGGGACGCCTCTGTTTACAAGAACCTCGTTTACCGTACAAGTTCAATATCACAGAAAGTGAAAAATGGATAAAGAACTTGTGGTACTTACGTACAATGCAGTATCACTCAGCAGTGAAATCTATGCCATCAGGCCCGTAGCAGCACAATGAGTGGATTCAGGTACGATGATTCTAACTGAAATAAGTCACACAGAAAAAGAAACATCATAAGATATCAGTAATACACGGAATGTAAACTTGGCTACACAGGAACTGAATTACAGAACAGAACAGGGTCTCAAATTTAGAAAACCAACTTATGCTTGTTTAAGGGTAAAGGTGAGTTGGGGTGCTGCATAAAACCAGAGATTGAAATGAGCACAGATAAAGTTCCTTAAGCCAAATATGGAATAGACAAGAGCTACTCCTTGCTCAACGAAATGGACTCAACACCGCATATTAAACGCCTAAGAATGTACCTGACTCTTAAGTATCTTAAAACCTATGGATTGCTATGTCTCCGAAAGAGAATCAAGCATGTGTACAGGGACATAAACGCAGCAGTGATAGGATTGGAGAGGTTCGGTGAGCAAATGAAGACCCTTTGAAGTCATATTGCATGGTACCCATTCCACGGGTTTCAACTACCCAGGTTTAAGGTATTCTTCCTTCAGCTAAAACATGCATGTGGAACCTAGAGTATGATCAACCATGTGATCGGGAGACGTGTTCAAATATGTCTCAGTTTTCGTACCCTGGTACTCGGGTGCAACATTCCAGACGCTTTACTAACACTCTCCCGACTTGGAGAGTCAGTCCCTTTAACCTCCTGTTTGGCCCAGTTTGCAATTTCTGCGGAAGATGAACAGGAATAGCGAGAACCAATGAGAGACTAGCTGGAGGTGTCTGGACGGGCAAATTTAACTCTCATTTCCCACCAGGAAGAGGAAATAACCAAAGGCTCAGCGTGCCGTGCCGGAACCAGATTAGGGCCTGAAGCCATCCTGCGGTGTTGCGGCCAGCTCACAAGAAAACGAGTTGAAGAAAGGAGCTCAGGGGCACTGTAATTCACAAACCTGCAGAGTTATAAATGACAGCTATCGTCCAAAAATATACTGAAGTAAGGCTGCCAAGAGGACTTGAAAGCGGGGCAGAATTGCAGGAAACCGATTTCAGGAGGTAGACTGGAATTGCATTGAAAGCATAGGAAAAGAGGCAGAACGTCCACAATGATGCACTTGGCCAAAAAGGGCGTATGCGTTTTTTCCTGAATATATTCAGGAAAAAACGCATACGCCCTTTTTGGCCAACCAAGCAAGCTTGCAAAGGAAATCTGCACTACAATGAAGTCTCACTTCCCCCCGGTCAAAAGGGCCATCTGAAAAAAGTGTAAAATCCAGAAAGGCAGGACAGGCCATGGAGAACTGGGAGCCTTGTTATGCTGATGGGCGGGATGTAAATTGCCAACAGACACTCGGGAGAAGTGTATGGTGTTTCCTGAAACATCTAAAAAACAAAGCAACAGAGCCTAGGGCACTTCCACTTATGGTCCTATAGCTTAGGGAAATTAAAATCAAAAAGATACAGCCACCCCAATGTTTGGGACGCCTCTGTTTACAAGAACCTCGTTTACCGTACAAGTTCAATATCACAGAAAGTGAAAAATGGATAAAGAACTTGTGGTACTTACGTACAATGCAGTATCACTCAGCAGTGAAATCTATGTCATCAGGCCCGTAGCAGCACAATGAGTGGATTCAGGTACGATGATTCTAACTGAAATAAGTCACACAGAAAAAGAAACATCATAAGATATCAGTAATACACGGAATGTAAACTTGGCTACACAGGAACTGAATTACAGAACAGAACAGGGTCTCAAATTTAGAAAACCAACTTATGCTTGTTTAAGGGTAAAGGTGAGTTGGGGTGCTGCATAAAACCAGAGATTGAAATGAGCACAGATAAAGTTCCTTAAGCCAAATATGGAATAGACAAGAGCTACTCCTTGCTCAACGAAATGGACTCAACACCGCATATTAAACGCCTAAGAATGTACCTGACTCTTAAGTATCTTAAAACCTATGGATTGCTATGTCTCCGAAAGAGAATCAAGCATGTGTACAGGGACATAAACGCAGCAGTGATAGGATTGGAGAGGTTCGGTGAGCAAATGAAGACCCTTTGAAGTCATATTGCATGGTACCCATTCCACGGGTTTCAACTACCCAGGTTTAAGGTATTCTTCCTTCAGCTAAAACATGCATGTGGAACCTAGAGTATGATCAACCATGTGATCGGGAGACGTGTTCAAATATGTCTCAGTTTTCGTACCCTGGTACTCGGGTGCAACATTCCAGACGCTTTACTAACACTCTCCCGACTTGGAGAGTCAGTCCCTTTAACCTCCTGTTTGGCCCAGTTTGCAATTTCTGCGGAAGATGAACAGGAATAGCGAGAACCAATGAGAGACTAGCTGGAGGTGTCTGGACGGGCAAATTTAACTCTCATTTCCCACCAGGAAGAGGAAATAACCAAAGGCTCAGCGTGCCGTGCCGGAACCAGATTAGGGCCTGAAGCCATCCTGCGGTGTTGCGGCCAGCTCACAAGAAAGCGAGTTGAAAAAAGGAGCTCAGGGGCACTGTAATTCACAAACCTGCAGAGTTATAAATGACAG
The DNA here is from genome assembly GCF_963455315.2 of Globicephala melas. Lineage (NCBI taxonomy): Eukaryota > Metazoa > Chordata > Mammalia > Artiodactyla > Delphinidae > Globicephala > Globicephala melas. The sequence goes on along the minus strand of NW_027207303.1, from coordinate 708,163 downwards.
CTATCGTCCAAAAATATACTGAAGTAAGGCTGCCAAGAGGACTTGAAAGCGGGGCAGAATTGCAGGAAACCGATTTCAGGAGGTAGACTGGAATTGCATTGAAAGCATAGGAAAAGAGGCAGAACGTCCACAATGATGCACTTGGCCAAAAAGGGCGTATGCGTTTTTTCCTGAATATATTCAGGAAAAAACGCATACGCCCTTTTTGGCCAACCAAGCAAGCTTGCAAAGGAAATCTGCACTACAATGAAGTCTCACTTCCCCCCGGTCAAAAGGGCCATCTGAAAAAAGTGTAAAATCCAGAAAGGCAGGACAGGCCATGGAGAACTGGGAGCCTTGTTATGCTGATGGGCGGGATGTAAACTGCCAACAGACACTCGGGAGAAGTGTATGGTGTTTCCTGAAACATCTAAAAAACAAAGCAACAGAGCCTAGGCCACTTCCACTTATGGTCCTATAGCTTAGGGAAATTAAAATCAAAAAGACACAGCCACCCCAATGTTTGGGACGCCTCTGTTTACAAGAACCTCGTTTACCGTACAAGTTCAATATCACAGAAAGTGAAAAATGGATAAAGAACTTGTGGTACTTACGTACAATGCAGTATCACTCAGCAGTGAAATCTATGTCATCAGGCCCGTAGCAGCACAATGAGTGGATTCAGGTACGATGATTCTAACTGAAATAAGTCACACAGAAAAAGAAACATCATAAGATATCAGTAATACACGGAATGTAAACTTGGCTACACAGGAACTGAATTACAGAACAGAACAGGGTCTCAAATTTAGAAAACCAACTTATGCTTGTTTAAGGGTAAAGGTGAGTTGGGGTGCTGCATAAAACCAGAGATTGAAATGAGCACAGATAAAGTTCCTTAAGCCAAATATGGAATAGACAAGAGCTACTCCTTGCTCAACGAAATGGACTCAACACCGCATATTAAACGCCTAAGAATGTACCTGACTCTTAAGTATCTTAAAACCTATGGATTGCTATGTCTCCGAAACAGAATCAAGCATGTGTACAGGGACATAAACGCAGCAGTGATAGGATTGGAGAGGTTCGGTGAGCAAATGAAGACCCTTTGAAGTCATATTGCATGGTACCCATTCCACGGGTTTCAACTACCCAGGTTTAAGGTATTCTTCCTTCAGCTAAAACATGCATGTGGAACCTAGAGTATGATCAACCATGTGATCGGGAGACGTGTTCAAATATGTCTCAGTTTTCGTACCCTGGTACTCGGGTGCAACATTCCAGACGCTTTACTAACACTCTCCCGACTTGGAGAGTCAGTCCCTTTAACCTCCTGTTTGGCCCAGTTTGCAATTTCTGCGGAAGATGAACAGGAATAGCGAGAACCAATGAGAGACTAGCTGGAGGTGTCTGGACGGGCAAATTTAACTCTCATTTCCCACCAGGAAGAGGAAATAACCAAAGGCTCAGCGTGCCGTGCCGGAACCAGATTAGGGCCTGAAGCCATCCTGCGGTGTTGCGGCCAGCTCACAAGAAAGCGAGTTGAAGAAAGGAGCTCAGGGGCACTGTAATTCACAAACCTGCAGAGTTATAAATGACAGCTATCGTCCAAAAATATACTGAAGTAAGGCTGCCAAGAGGACTTGAAAGCGGGGCAGAATTGCAGGAAACCGATTTCAGGAGGTAGACTGGAATTGCATTGAAAGCATAGGAAAAGAGGCAGAACGTCCACAATGATGCACTTGGGCAAAAAGGGCGTATGCGTTTTTTCCTGAATATATTCAGGAAAAAACGCATACGCCCTTTTTGGCCAACCAAGCAAGCTTGCAAAGGAAATCTGCACTACAATGAAGTCTCACTTCCCCCCGGTCAAAAGGGCCATCTGAAAAAAGTGTAAAATCCAGAAAGGCAGGACAGGCCATGGAGAACTGGGAGCCTTGTTATGCTGATGGGCGGGATGTAAATTGCCAACAGACACTCGGGAGAAGTGTATGGTGTTTCCTGAAACATCTAAAAAACAAAGCAACAGAGCCTAGGGCACTTCCACTTATGGTCCTATAGCTTAGGGAAATTAAAATCAAAAAGATACAGCCACCCCAATGTTTGGGACGCCTCTGTTTACAAGAACCTCGTTTACCGTACAAGTTCAATATCACAGAAAGTGAAAAATGGATAAAGAACTTGTGGTACTTACGTACAATGCAGTATCACTCAGCAGTGAAATCTATGTCATCAGGCCCGTAGCAGCACAATGAGTGGATTCAGGTACGATGATTCTAACTGAAATAAGTCACACAGAAAAAGAAACATCATAAGATATCAGTAATACACGGAATGTAAACTTGGCTACACAGGAACTGAATTACAGAACAGAACAGGGTCTCAAATTTAGAAAACCAACTTATGCTTGTTTAAGGGTAAAGGTGAGTTGGGGTGCTGCATAAAACCAGAGATTGAAATGAGCACAGATAAAGTTCCTTAAGCCAAATATGGAATAGACAAGAGCTACTCCTTGCTCAACGAAATGGACTCAACACCGCATATTAAACGCCTAAGAATGTACCTGACTCTTAAGTATCTTAAAACCTATGGATTGCTATGTCTCCGAAACAGAATCAAGCATGTGTACAGGGACATAAACGCAGCAGTGATAGGATTGGAGAGGTTCGGTGAGCAAATGAAGACCCTTTGAAGTCATATTGCATGGTACCCATTCCACGGGTTTCAACTACCCAGGTTTAAGGTATTCTTCCTTCAGCTAAAACATGCATGTGGAACCTAGAGTATGATCAACCATGTGATCGGGAGACGTGTTCAAATATGTCTCAGTTTTCGTACCCTGGTACTCGGGTGCAACATTCCAGACGCTTTACTAACACTCTCCCGACTTGGAGAGTCAGTCCCTTTAACCTCCTGTTTGGCCCAGTTTGCAATTTCTGCGGAAGATGAACAGGAATAGCGAGAACCAATGAGAGACTAGCTGGAGGTGTCTGGACGGGCAAATTTAACTCTCATTTCCCACCAGGAAGAGGAAATAACCAAAGGCTCAGCGTGCCGTGCCGGAACCAGATTAGGGCCTGAAGCCATCCTGCGGTGTTGCGGCCAGCTCACAAGAAAGCGAGTTGAAGAAAGGAGCTCAGGGGCACTGTAATTCACAAACCTGCAGAGTTATAAATGACAGCTATCGTCCAAAAATATACTGAAGTAAGGCTGCCAAGAGGACTTGAAAGCGGGGCAGAATTGCAGGAAACCGATTTCAGGAGGTAGACTGGAATTGCATTGAAAGCATAGGAAAAGAGGCAGAACGTCCACAATGATGCACTTGGGCAAAAAGGGCGTATGCGTTTTTTCCTGAATATATTCAGGAAAAAACGCATACGCCCTTTTTGGCCAACCAAGCAAGCTTGCAAAGGAAATCTGCACTACAATGAAGTCTCACTTCCCCCCGGTCAAAAGGGCCATCTGAAAAAAGTGTAAAATCCAGAAAGGCAGGACAGGCCATGGAGAACTGGGAGCCTTGTTATGCTGATGGGCGGGATGTAAATTGCCAACAGACACTCGGGAGAAGTGTATGGTGTTTCCTGAAACATCTAAAAAACAAAGCAACAGAGCCTAGGGCACTTCCACTTATGGTCCTATAGCTTAGGGAAATTAAAATCAAAAAGATACAGCCACCCCAATGTTTGGGACGCCTCTGTTTACAAGAACCTCGTTTACCGTACAAGTTCAATATCACAGAAAGTGAAAAATGGATAAAGAACTTGTGGTACTTACGTACAATGCAGTATCACTCAGCAGTGAAATCTATGTCATCAGGCCCGTAGCAGCACAATGAGTGGATTCAGGTACGATGATTCTAACTGAAATAAGTCACACAGAAAAAGAAACATCATAAGATATCAGTAATACACGGAATGTAAACTTGGCTACACAGGAACTGAATTACAGAACAGAACAGGGTCTCAAATTTAGAAAACCAACTTATGCTTGTTTAAGGGTAAAGGTGAGTTGGGGTGCTGCATAAAACCAGAGATTGAAATGAGCACAGATAAAGTTCCTTAAGCCAAATATGGAATAGACAAGAGCTACTCCTTGCTCAACGAAATGGACTCAACACCGCATATTAAACGCCTAAGAATGTACCTGACTCTTAAGTATCTTAAAACCTATGGATTGCTATGTCTCCGAAAGAGAATCAAGCATGTGTACAGGGACATAAACGCAGCAGTGATAGGATTGGAGAGGTTCGGTGAGCAAATGAAGACCCTTTGAAGTCATATTGCATGGTACCCATTCCACGGGTTTCAACTACCCAGGTTTAAGGTATTCTTCCTTCAGCTAAAACATGCATGTGGAACCTAGAGTATGATCAACCATGTGATCGGGAGACGTGTTCAAATATGTCTCAGTTTTCGTACCCTGGTACTCGGGTGCAACATTCCAGACGCTTTACTAACACTCTCCCGACTTGGAGAGTCAGTCCCTTTAACCTCCTGTTTGGCCCAGTTTGCAATTTCTGCGGAAGATGAACAGGAATAGCGAGAACCAATGAGAGACTAGCTGGAGGTGTCTGGACGGGCAAATTTAACTCTCATTTCCCACCAGGAAGAGGAAATAACCAAAGGCTCAGCGTGCCGTGCCGGAACCAGATTAGGGCCTGAAGCCATCCTGCGGTGTTGCGGCCAGCTCACAAGAAAGCGAGTTGAAGAAAGGAGCTCAGGGGCACTGTAATTCACAAACCTGCAGAGTTATAAATGACAGCTATCGTCCAAAAATATACTGAAGTAAGGCTGCCAAGAGGACTTGAAAGCGGGGCAGAATTGCAGGAAACCGATTTCAGGAGGTAGACTGGAATTGCATTGAAAGCATAGGAAAAGAGGCAGAACGTCCACAATGATGCACTTGGCCAAAAAGGGCGTATGCGTTTTTTCCTGAATATATTCAGGAAAAAACGCATACGCCCTTTTTGGCCAACCAAGCAAGCTTGCAAAGGAAATCTGCACTACAATGAAGTCTCACTTCCCCCCGGTCAAAAGGGCCATCTGAAAAAAGTGTAAAATCCAGAAAGGCAGGACAGGCCATGGAGAACTGGGAGCCTTGTTATGCTGATGGGCGGGATGTAAATTGCCAACAGACACTCGGGAGAAGTGTATGGTGTTTCCTGAAACATCTAAAAAACAAAGCAACAGAGCCTAGGGCACTTCCACTTATGGTCCTATAGCTTAGGGAAATTAAAATCAAAAAGATACAGCCACCCCAATGTTTGGGACGCCTCTGTTTACAAGAACCTCGTTTACCGTACAAGTTCAATATCACAGAAAGTGAAAAATGGATAAAGAACTTGTGGTACTTACGTACAACGCAGTATCACTCAGCAGTGAAATCTATGTCATCAGGCCCGTAGCAGCACAATGAGTGGATTCAGGTACGATGATTCTAACTGAAATAAGTCACACAGAAAAAGAAACATCATAAGATATCAGTAATACACGGAATGTAAACTTGGCTACACAGGAACTGAATTACAGAACAGAACAGGGTCTCAAATTTAGAAAACCAACTTATGCTTGTTTAAGGGTAAAGGTGAGTTGGGGTGCTGCATAAAACCAGAGATTGAAATGAGCACAGATAAAGTTCCTTAAGCCAAATATGGAATAGACAAGAGCTACTCCTTGCTCAACGAAATGGACTCAACACCGCATATTAAACGCCTAAGAATGTACCTGACTCTTAAGTATCTTAAAACCTATGGATTGCTATGTCTCCGAAAGAGAATCAAGCATGTGTACAGGGACATAAACGCAGCAGTGATAGGATTGGAGAGGTTCGGTGAGCAAATGAAGACCCTTTGAAGTCATATTGCATGGTACCCATTCCACGGGTTTCAACTACCCAGGTTTAAGGTATTCTTCCTTCAGCTAAAACATGCATGTGGAACCTAGAGTATGATCAACCATGTGATCGGGAGACGTGTTCAAATATGTCTCAGTTTTCGTACCCTGGTACTCGGGTGCAACATTCCAGACGCTTTACTAACACTCTCCCGACTTGGAGAGTCAGTCCCTTTAACCTCCTGTTTGGCCCAGTTTGCAATTTCTGCGGAAGATGAACAGGAATAGCGAGAACCAATGAGAGACTAGCTGGAGGTGTCTGGACGGGCAAATTTAACTCTCATTTCCCACCAGGAAGAGGAAATAACCAAAGGCTCAACGTGCCGTGCCGGAACCAGATTAGGGCCTGAAGCCATCCTGCGGTGTTGCGGCCAGCTCACAAGAAAGCGAGTTGAAGAAAGGAGCTCAGGGGCACTGTAATTCACAAACCTGCAGAGTTATAAATGACAGCTATCGTCCAAAAATATACTGAAGTAAGGCTGCCAAGAGGACTTGAAAGCGGGGCAGAATTGCAGGAAACCGATTTCAGGAGGTAGACTGGAATTGCATTGAAAGCATAGGAAAAGAGGCAGAACGTCCACAATGATGCACTTGGCCAAAAAGGGCGTATGCGTTTTTTCCTGAATATATTCAGGAAAAAACGCATACGCCCTTTTTGGCCAACCAAGCAAGCTTGCAAAGGAAATCTGCACTACAATGAAGTCTCACTTCCCCCCGGTCAAAAGGGCCATCTGAAAAAAGTGTAAAATCCAGAAAGGCAGGACAGGCCATGGAGAACTGGGAGCCTTGTTATGCTGATGGGCGGGATGTAAACTGCCAACAGACACTCGGGAGAAGTGTATGGTGTTTCCTGAAACATCTAAAAAACAAAGCAACAGAGCCTAGGCCACTTCCACTTATGGTCCTATAGCTTAGGGAAATTAAAATCAAAAACATACAGCCACCCCAATGTTTGGGACGCCTCTGTTTACAAGAACCTCGTTTACCGTACAAGTTCAATATCACAGAAAGTGAAAAATGGATAAAGAACTTGTGGTACTTACGTACAATGCAGTATCACTCAGCAGTGAAATCTATGTCATCAGGCCCGTAGCAGCACAATGAGTGGATTCAGGTACGATGATTCTAACTGAAATAAGTCACACAGAAAAAGAAACATCATAAGATATCAGTAATACACGGAATGTAAACTTGGCTACACAGGAACTGAATTACAGAACAGAACAGGGTCTCAAATTTAGAAAACCAACTTATGCTTGTTTAAGGGTAAAGGTGAGTTGGGGTGCTGCATAAAACCAGAGATTGAAATGAGCACAGATAAAGTTCCTTAAGCCAAATATGGAATAGACAAGAGCTACTCCTTGCTCAACGAAATGGACTCAACACCCCATATTAAACGCCTAAGAATGTACCTGACTCTTAAGTATCTTAAAACCTATGGATTGCTATGTCTCCGAAAGAGAATCAAGCATGTGTACAGGGACATAAACGCAGCAGTGATAGGATTGGAGAGGTTCGGTGAGCAAATGAAGACCCTTTGAAGTCATATTGCATGGTACCCATTCCACGGGTTTCAACTACCCAGGTTTAAGGTATTCTTCCTTCAGCTAAAACATGCATGTGGAACCTAGAGTATGATCAACCATGTGATCGGGAGACGTGTTCAAATATGTCTCAGTTTTCGTACCCTGGTACTCGGGTGCAACATTCCAGACGCTTTACTAACACTCTCCCGACTTGGAGAGTCAGTCCCTTTAACCTCCTGTTTGGCCCAGTTTGCAATTTCTGCGGAAGATGAACAGGAATAGCGAGAACCAATGAGAGACTAGCTGGAGGTGTCTGGACGGGCAAATTTAACTCTCATTTCCCACCAGGAAGAGGAAATAACCAAAGGCTCAGCGTGCCGTGCCGGAACCAGATTAGGGCCTGAAGCCATCCTGCGGTGTTGCGGCCAGCTCACAAGAAAGCGAGTTGAAGAAAGGAGCTCAGGGGCACTGTAATTCACAAACCTGCAGAGTTATAAATGACAGCTATCGTCCAAAAATATACTGAAGTAAGGCTGCCAAGAGGACTTGAAAACGGGGCAGAATAGCAGGAAACCGATTTCAGGAGGTAGACTGGAATTGCATTGAAAGCATAGGAAAAGAGGCAGAACGTCCACAATGATGCACTTGGCCAAAAAGGGCGTATGCGTTTTTTCCTGAATATATTCAGGAAAAAACGCATACGCCCTTTTTGGCCAACCAAGCAAGCTTGCAAAGGAAATCTGCACTACAATGAAGTCTCACTTCCCCCCGGTCAAAAGGGCCATCTGAAAAAAGTGTAAAATCCAGAAAGGCAGGACAGGCCATGGAGAACTGGGAGCCTTGTTATGCTGATGGGCGGGATGTAAATTGCCAACAGACACTCGGGAGAAGTGTATGGTGTTTCCTGAAACATCTAAAAAACAAAGCAACAGAGCCTAGGGCACTTCCACTTATGGTCCTATAGCTTAGGGAAATTAAAATTAAAAAGATACAGCCACCCCAATGTTTGGGACGCCTCTGTTTACAAGAACCTCGTTTACCGTACAAGTTCAATATCACAGAAAGTGAAAAATGGATAAAGAACTTGTGGTACTTACGTACAATGCAGTATCACTCAGCAGTGAAATCTATGTCATCAGGCCCGTAGCAGCACAATGAGTGGATTCAGGTACGATGATTCTAACTGAAATAAGTCACACAGAAAAAGAAACATCATAAGATATCAGTAATACACGGAATGTAAACTTGGCTACACAGGAACTGAATTACAGAACAGAACAGGGTCTCAAATTTAGAAAACCAACTTATGCTTGTTTAAGGGTAAAGGTGAGTTGGGGTGCTGCATAAAACCAGAGATTGAAATGAGCACAGATAAAGTTCCTTAAGCCAAATATGGAATAGACAAGAGCTACTCCTTGCTCAACGAAATGGACTCAACACCGCATATTAAACGCCTAAGAATGTACCTGACTCTTAAGTATCTTAAAACCTATGGATTGCTATGTCTCTGAAAGAGAATCAAGCATGTGTACAGGGACATAAACGCAGCAGTGATAGGATTGGAGAGGTTCGGTGAGCAAATGAAGACCCTTTGAAGTCATATTGCATGGTACCCATTCCACGGGTTTCAACTACCCAGGTTTAAGGTATTCTTCCTTCAGCTAAAACATGCATGTGGAACCTAGAGTATGATCAACCATGTGATCGGGAGACGTGTTCAAATATGTCTCAGTTTTCGTACCCTGGTACTCGGGTGCAACATTCCAGACGCTTTACTAACACTCTCCCGACTTGGAGAGTCAGTCCCTTTAACCTCCTGTTTGGCCCAGTTTGCAATTTCTGCGGAAGATGAACAGGAATAGCGAGAACCAATGAGAGACTAGCTGGAGGTGTCTGGACGGGCAAATTTAACTCTCATTTCCCACCAGGAAGAGGAAATAACCAAAGGCTCAGCGTGCCGTGCCGGAACCAGTTTAGGGCCTGAAGCCATCCTGCGGTGTTGCGGCCAGCTCACAAGAAAGCGAGTTGAAGAAAGGAGCTCAGGGGCACTGTAATTCACAAACCTGCAGAGTTATAAATGACAGCTATCGTCCAAAAATATACTGAAGTAAGGCTGCCAAGAGGACTTGAAAGCGGGGCAGAATTGCAGGAAACCGATTTCAGGAGGTAGACTGGAATTGCATTGAAAGCATAGGAAAAGAGGCAGAACGTCCACAATGATGCACTTGGCCAAAAAGGGCGTATGCGTTTTTTCCTGAATATATTCAGGAAAAAACGCATACGCCCTTTTTGGCCAACCAAGCAAGCTTGCAAAGGAAATCTGCACTACAATGAAGTCTCACTTCCCCCCGGTCAAAAGGGCCATCTGAAAAAAGTGTAAAATCCAGAAAGGCAGGACAGGCCATGGAGAACTGGGAGCCTTGTTATGCTGATGGGCGGGATGTAAACTGCCAACAGACACTCGGGAGAAGTGTATGGTGTTTCCTGAAACATCTAAAAAACAAAGCAACAGAGCCTAGGGCACTTCCACTTATGGTCCTATAGCTTAGGGAAATTAAAATCAAAAAGATACAGCCACCCCAATGTTTGGGACGCCTCTGTTTACAAGAACCTCGTTTACCGTACAAGTTCAATATCACAGAAAGTGAAAAATGGATAAAGAACTTGTGGTACTTACGTACAATGCAGTATCACTCAGCAGTGAAATCTATGTCATCAGGCCCGTAGCAGCACAATGAGTGGATTCAGGTACGATGATTCTAACTGAAATAAGTCACACAGAAAAAGAAACATCATAAGATATCAGTAATACACGGAATGTAAACTTGGCTACACAGGAACTGAATTACAGAACAGAACAGGGTCTCAAATTTAGAAAACCAACTTATGCTTGTTTAAGGGTAAAGGTGAGTTGGGGTGCTGCATAAAACCAGAGATTGAAATGAGCACAGATAAAGTTCCTTAAGCCAAATATGGAATAGACAAGAGCTACTCCTTGCTCAACGAAATGGACTCAACACCCCATATTAAACGCCTAAGAATGTACCTGACTCTTAAGTATCTTAAAACCTATGGATTGCTATGTCTCCGAAAGAGAATCAAGCATGTGTACAGGGACATAAACGCAGCAGTGATAGGATTGGAGAGGTTCGGTGAGCAAATGAAGACCCTTTGAAGTCATATTGCATGGTACCCATTCCACGGGTTTCAACTACCCAGGTTTAAGGTATTCTTCCTTCAGCTAAAACATGCATGTGGAACCTAGAGTATGATCAACCATGTGATCGGGAGACGTGTTCAAATATGTCTCAGTTTTCGTACCCTGGTACTCGGGTGCAACATTCCAGACGCTTTACTAACACTCTCCCGACTTGGAGAGTCAGTCCCTTTAACCTCCTGTTTGGCCCAGTTTGCAATTTCTGCGGAAGATGAACAGGAATAGCGAGAACCAATGAGAGACTAGCTGGAGGTGTCTGGACGGGCAAATTTAACTCTCATTTCCCACCAGGAAGAGGAAATAACCAAAGGCTCAGCATGCCGTGCCGGAACCAGTTTAGGGCCTGAAGCCATCCTGCGGTGTTGCGGCCAGCTCACAAGAAAGCGAGTTGAAGAAAGGAGCTCAGGGGCACTGTAATTCACAAACCTGCAGAGTTATAAATGACAGCTATCGTCCAAAAATATACTGAAGTAAGGCTGCCAAGAGGACTTGAAAGCGGGGCAGAATTGCAGGAAACCGATTTCAGGAGGTAGACTGGAATTGCATTGAAAGCATAGGAAAAGAGGCAGAACGTCCACAATGATGCACTTGGCCAAAAAGGGCGTATGCGTTTTTTCCTGAATATATTCAGGAAAAAACGCATACGCCCTTTTTGGCCAACCAAGCAAGCTTGCAAAGGAAATCTGCACTACAATGAAGTCTCACTTCCCCCCGGTCAAAAGGGCCATCTGAAAAAAGTGTAAAATCCAGAAAGGCAGGACAGGCCATGGAGAACTGGGAGCCTTGTTATGCTGATGGGCGGGATGTAAACTGCCAACAGACACTCGGAAGAAGTGTATGGTGTTTCCTGAAACATCTAAAAAACAAAGCAACAGAGCCTAGGGCACTTCCACTTATGGTCCTATAGCTTAGGGAAATTAAAATCAAAAAGACACAGCCACCCCAATGTTTGGGACGCCTCTGTTTACAAGAACCTCGTTTACCGTACAAGTTCAATATCACAGAAAGTGAAAAATGGATAAAGAACTTGTGGTACTTACGTACAATGCAGTATCACTCAGCAGTGAAATCTATGTCATCAGGCCCGTAGCAGCACAATGAGTGGATTCAGGTACGATGATTCTAACTGAAATAAGTCACACAGAAAAAGAAACATCATAAGATATCAGTAATACACGGAATGTAAACTTGGCTACACAGGAACTGAATTACAGAACAGAACAGGGTCTCAAATTTAGAAAACCAACTTATGCTTGTTTAAGGGTAAAGGTGAGTTGGGGTGCTGCATAAAACCAGAGATTGAAATGAGCACAGATAAAGTTCCTTAAGCCAAATATGGAATAGACAAGAGCTACTCCTTGCTCAACGAAATGGACTCAACACCGCATATTAAACGCCTAAGAATGTACCTGACTCTTAAGTATCTTAAAACCTATGGATTGCTATGTCTCCGAAAGAGAATCAAGCATGTGTACAGGGACATAAACGCAGCAGTGATAGGATTGGAGAGGTTCGGTGAGCAAATGAAGACCCTTTGAAGTCATATTGCATGGTACCCATTCCACGGGTTTCAACTACCCAGGTTTAAGGTATTCTTCCTTCAGCTAAAACATGCATGTGGAACCTAGAGTATGATCAACCATGTGATCGGGAGACGTGTTCAAATATGTCTCAGTTTTCGTACCCTGGTACTCGGGTGCAACATTCCAGACGCTTTACTAACACTCTCCCGACTTGGAGAGTCAGTCCCTTTAACCTCCTGTTTGGCCCAGTTTGCAATTTCTGCGGAAGATGAACAGGAATAGCGAGAACCAATGAGAGACTAGCTGGAGGTGTCTGGACGGGCAAATTTAACTCTCATTTCCCACCAGGAAGAGGAAATAACCAAAGGCTCAGCGTGCCGTGCCGGAACCAGATTAGGGCCTGAAGCCATCCTGCGGTGTTGCGGCCAGCTCACAAGAAAACGAGTTGAAGAAAGGAGCTCAGGGGCACTGTAATTCACAAACCTGCAGAGTTATAAATGACAACTATCGTCCAAAAATATACTGAAGTAAGGCTGCCAAGAGGACTTGAAAGCGGGGCAGAATTGCAGGAAACCGATTTCAGGAGGTAGACTGGAATTGCATTGAAAGCATAGGAAAAGAGGCAGAACGTCCACAATGATGCACTTGGCCAAAAAGGGCGTATGCGTTTTTTCCTGAATATATTCAGGAAAAAACGCATACGCCCTTTTTGGCCAACCAAGCAAGCTTGCAAAGGAAATCTGCACTACAATGAAGTCTCACTTCCCCCCGGTCAAAAGGGCCATCTGAAAAAAGTGTAAAATCCAGAAAGGCAGGACAGGCCATGGAGAACTGGGAGCCTTGTTATGCTGATGGGCGGGATGTAAACTGCCAACAGACACTCGGGAGAAGTGTATGGTGTTTCCTGAAACATCTAAAAAACAAAGCAACAGAGCCTAGGCCACTTCCACTTATGGTCCTATAGCTTAGGGAAATTAAAATCAAAAAGACACAGCCACCCCAATGTTTGGGACGCCTCTGTTTACAAGAACCTCGTTTACCGTACAAGTTCAATATCACAGAAAGTGAAAAATGGATAAAGAACTTGTGGTACTTACGTACAATGCAGTATCACTCAGCAGTGAAATCTATGCCATCAGGCCCGTAGCAGCACAATGAGTGGATTCAGGTACGATGATTCTAACTGAAATAAGTCACACAGAAAAAGAAACATCATAAGATATCAGTAATACACGGAATGTAAACTTGGCTACACAGGAACTGAATTACAGAACAGAACAGGGTCTCAAATTTAGAAAACCAACTTATGCTTGTTTAAGGGTAAAGGTGAGTTGGGGTGCTGCATAAAACCAGAGATTGAAATGAGCACAGATAAAGTTCCTTAAGCCAAATATGGAATAGACAAGAGCTACTCCTTGCTCAACGAAATGGACTCAACACCGCATATTAAACGCCTAAGAATGTACCTGACTCTTAAGTATCTTAAAACCTATGGATTGCTATGTCTCCGAAAGAGAATCAAGCATGTGTACAGGGACATAAACGCAGCAGTGATAGGATTGGAGAGGTTCGGTGAGCAAATGAAGACCCTTTGAAGTCATATTGCATGGTACCCATTCCACGGGTTTCAACTACCCAGGTTTAAGGTATTCTTCCTTCAGCTAAAACATGCATGTGGAACCTAGAGTATGATCAACCATGTGATCGGGAGACGTGTTCAAATATGTCTCAGTTTTCGTACCCTGGTACTCGGGTGCAACATTCCAGACGCTTTACTAACACTCTCCCGACTTGGAGAGTCAGTCCCTTTAACCTCCTGTTTGGCCCAGTTTGCAATTTCTGCGGAAGATGAACAGGAATAGCGAGAACCAATGAGAGACTAGCTGGAGGTGTCTGGACGGGCAAATTTAACTCTCATTTCCCACCAGGAAGAGGAAATAACCAAAGGCTCAGCGTGCCGTGCCGGAACCAGATTAGGGCCTGAAGCCATCCTGCGGTGTTGCGGCCAGCTCACAAGAAAACGAGTTGAAGAAAGGAGCTCAGGGGCACTGTAATTCACAAACCTGCAGAGTTATAAATGACAGCTATCGTCCAAAAATATACTGAAGTAAGGCTGCCAAGAGGACTTGAAAGCGGGGCAGAATTGCAGGAAACCGATTTCAGGAGGTAGACTGGAATTGCATTGAAAGCATAGGAAAAGAGGCAGAACGTCCACAATGATGCACTTGGCCAAAAAGGGCGTATGCGTTTTTTCCTGAATATATTCAGGAAAAAACGCATACGCCCTTTTTGGCCAACCAAGCAAGCTTGCAAAGGAAATCTGCACTACAATGAAGTCTCACTTCCCCCCGGTCAAAAGGGCCATCTGAAAAAAGTGTAAAATCCAGAAAGGCAGGACAGGCCATGGAGAACTGGGAGCCTTGTTATGCTGATGGGCAGGATGTAAATTGCCAACAGACACTCGGGAGAAGTGTATGGTGTTTCCTGAAACATCTAAAAAACAAAGCAACAGAGCCTAGGGCACTTCCACTTATGGTCCTATAGCTTAGGGAAATTAAAATCAAAAAGATACAGCCACCCCAATGTTTGGGACGCCTCTGTTTACAAGAACCTCGTTTACCGTACAAGTTCAATATCACAGAAAGTGAAAAATGGATAAAGAACTTGTGGTACTTACGTACAATGCAGTATCACTCAGCAGTGAAATCTATGTCATCAGGCCCGTAGCAGCACAATGAGTGGATTCAGGTACGATGATTCTAACTGAAATAAGTCACACAGAAAAAGAAACATCATAAGATATCAGTAATACACGGAATGTAAACTTGGCTACACAGGAACTGAATTACAGAACAGAACAGGGTCTCAAATTTAGAAAACCAACTTATGCTTGTTTAAGGGTAAAGGTGAGTTGGGGTGCTGCATAAAACCAGAGATTGAAATGAGCACAGATAAAGTTCCTTAAGCCAAATATGGAATAGACAAGAGCTACTCCTTGCTCAACGAAATGGACTCAACACCGCATATTAAACGCCTAAGAATGTACCTGACTCTTAAGTATCTTAAAACCTATGGATTGCTATGTCTCCGAAAGAGAATCAAGCATGTGTACAGGGACATAAACGCAGCAGTGATAGGATTGGAGAGGTTCGGTGAGCAAATGAAGACCCTTTGAAGTCATATTGCATGGTACCCATTCCACGGGTTTCAACTACCCAGGTTTAAGGTATTCTTCCTTCAGCTAAAACATGCATGTGGAACCTAGAGTATGATCAACCATGTGATCGGGAGACGTGTTCAAATATGTCTCAGTTTTCGTACCCTGGTACTCGGGTGCAACATTCCAGACGCTTTACTAACACTCTCCCGACTTGGAGAGTCAGTCCCTTTAACCTCCTGTTTGGCCCAGTTTGCAATTTCTGCGGAAGATGAACAGGAATAGCGAGAACCAATGAGAGACTAGCTGGAGGTGTCTGGACGGGCAAATTTAACTCTCATTTCCCACCAGGAAGAGGAAATAACCAAAGGCTCAGCGTGCCGTGCCGGAACCAGATTAGGGCCTGAAGCCATCCTGCGGTGTTGCGGCCAGCTCACAAGAAAACGAGTTGAAGAAAGGAGCTCAGGGGCACTGTAATTCACAAACCTGCAGAGTTATGAATGACAACTATCGTCCAAAAATATACTGAAGTAAGGCTGCCAAGAGGACTTGAAAGCGGGGCAGAATTGCAGGAAACCGATTTCAGGAGGTAGACTGGAATTGCATTGAAAGCATAGGAAAAGAGGCAGAACGTCCACAATGATGCACTTGGCCAAAAAGGGCGTATGCGTTTTTTCCTGAATATATTCAGGAAAAAACGCATACGCCCTTTTTGGCCAACCAAGCAAGCTTGCAAAGGAAATCTGCACTACAATGAAGTCTCACTTCCCCCCGGTCAAAAGGGCCATCTGAAAAAAGTGTAAAATCCAGAAAGGCAGGACAGGCCATGGAGAACTGGGAGCCTTGTTATGCTGATGGGCGGGATGTAAACTGCCAACAGACACTCGGAAGAAGTGTATGGTGTTTCCTGAAACATCTAAAAAACAAAGCAACAGAGCCTAGGGCACTTCCACTTATGGTCCTATAGCTTAGGGAAATTAAAATCAAAAAGACACAGCCACCCCAATGTTTGGGACGCCTCTGTTTACAAGAACCTCGTTTACCGTACAAGTTCAATATCACAGAAAGTGAAAAATGGATAAAGAACTTGTGGTACTTACGTACAATGCAGTATCACTCAGCAGTGAAATCTATGTCATCAGGCCCGTAGCAGCACAATGAGTGGATTCAGGTACGATGATTCTAACTGAAATAAGTCACACAGAAAAAGAAACATCATAAGATATCAGTAATACACGGAATGTAAACTTGGCTACACAGGAACTGAATTACAGAACAGAACAGGGTCTCAAATTTAGAAAACCAACTTATGCTTGTTTAAGGGTAAAGGTGAGTTGGGGTGCTGCATAAAACCAGAGATTGAAATGAGCACAGATAAAGTTCCTTAAGCCAAATATGGAATAGACAAGAGCTACTCCTTGCTCAACGAAATGGACTCAACACCGCATATTAAACGCCTAAGAATGTACCTGACTCTTAAGTATCTTAAAACCTATGGATTGCTATGTCTCCGAAAGAGAATCAAGCATGTGTACAGGGACATAAACGCAGCAGTGATAGGATTGGAGAGGTTCGGTGAGCAAATGAAGACCCTTTGAAGTCATATTGCATGGTACCCATTCCACGGGTTTCAACTACCCAGGTTTAAGGTATTCTTCCTTCAGCTAAAACATGCATGTGGAACCTAGAGTATGATCAACCATGTGATCGGGAGACGTGTTCAAATATGTCTCAGTTTTCGTACCCTGGTACTCGGGTGCAACATTCCAGACGCTTTACTAACACTCTCCCGACTTGGAGAGTCAGTCCCTTTAACCTCCTGTTTGGCCCAGTTTGCAATTTCTGCGGAAGATGAACAGGAATAGCGAGAACCAATGAGAGACTAGCTGGAGGTGTCTGGACGGGCAAATTTAACTCTCATTTCCCACCAGGAAGAGGAAATAACCAAAGGCTCAGCGTGCCGTGCCGGAACCAGATTAGGGCCTGAAGCCATCCTGCGGTGTTGCGGCCAGCTCACAAGAAAACGAGTTGAAGAAAGGAGCTCAGGGGCACTGTAATTCACAAACCTGCAGAGTTATAAATGACAACTATCGTCCAAAAATATACTGAAGTAAGGCTGCCAAGAGGACTTGAAAGCGGGGCAGAATTGCAGGAAACCGATTTCAGGAGGTAGACTGGAATTGCATTGAAAGCATAGGAAAAGAGGCAGAACGTCCACAATGATGCACTTGGCCAAAAAGGGCGTATGCGTTTTTTCCTGAATATATTCAGGAAAAAACGCATACGCCCTTTTTGGCCAACCAAGCAAGCTTGCAAAGGAAATCTGCACTACAATGAAGTCTCACTTCCCCCCGGTCAAAAGGGCCATCTGAAAAAAGTGTAAAATCCAGAAAGGCAGGACAGGCCATGGAGAACTGGGAGCCTTGTTATGCTGATGGGCGGGATGTAAACTGCCAACAGACACTCGGGAGAAGTGTATGGTGTTTCCTGAAACATCTAAAAAACAAAGCAACAGAGCCTAGGCCACTTCCACTTATGGTCCTATAGCTTAGGGAAATTAAAATCAAAAAGACACAGCCACCCCAATGTTTGGGACGCCTCTGTTTACAAGAACCTCGTTTACCGTACAAGTTCAATATCACAGAAAGTGAAAAATGGATAAAGAACTTGTGGTACTTACGTACAATGCAGTATCACTCAGCAGTGAAATCTATGCCATCAGGCCCGTAGCAGCACAATGAGTGGATTCAGGTACGATGATTCTAACTGAAATAAGTCACACAGAAAAAGAAACATCATAAGATATCAGTAATACACGGAATGTAAACTTGGCTACACAGGAACTGAATTACAGAACAGAACAGGGTCTCAAATTTAGAAAACCAACTTATGCTTGTTTAAGGGTAAAGGTGAGTTGGGGTGCTGCATAAAACCAGAGATTGAAATGAGCACAGATAAAGTTCCTTAAGCCAAATATGGAATAGACAAGAGCTACTCCTTGCTCAACGAAATGGACTCAACACCGCATATTAAACGCCTAAGAATGTACCTGACTCTTAAGTATCTTAAAACCTATGGATTGCTATGTCTCCGAAAGAGAATCAAGCATGTGTACAGGGACATAAACGCAGCAGTGATAGGATTGGAGAGGTTCGGTGAGCAAATGAAGACCCTTTGAAGTCATATTGCATGGTACCCATTCCACGGGTTTCAACTACCCAGGTTTAAGGTATTCTTCCTTCAGCTAAAACATGCATGTGGAACCTAGAGTATGATCAACCATGTGATCGGGAGACGTGTTCAAATATGTCTCAGTTTTCGTACCCTGGTACTCGGGTGCAACATTCCAGACGCTTTACTAACACTCTCCCGACTTGGAGAGTCAGTCCCTTTAACCTCCTGTTTGGCCCAGTTTGCAATTTCTGCGGAAGATGAACAGGAATAGCGAGAACCAATGAGAGACTAGCTGGAGGTGTCTGGACGGGCAAATTTAACTCTCATTTCCCACCAGGAAGAGGAAATAACCAAAGGCTCAGCGTGCCGTGCCGGAACCAGATTAGGGCCTGAAGCCATCCTGCGGTGTTGCGGCCAGCTCACAAGAAAACGAGTTGAAGAAAGGAGCTCAGGGGCACTGTAATTCACAAACCTGCAGAGTTATAAATGACAGCTATCGTCCAAAAATATACTGAAGTAAGGCTGCCAAGAGGACTTGAAAGCGGGGCAGAATTGCAGGAAACCGATTTCAGGAGGTAGACTGGAATTGCATTGAAAGCATAGGAAAAGAGGCAGAACGTCCACAATGATGCACTTGGCCAAAAAGGGCGTATGCGTTTTTTCCTGAATATATTCAGGAAAAAACGCATACGCCCTTTTTGGCCAACCAAGCAAGCTTGCAAAGGAAATCTGCACTACAATGAAGTCTCACTTCCCCCCGGTCAAAAGGGCCATCTGAAAAAAGTGTAAAATCCAGAAAGGCAGGACAGGCCATGGAGAACTGGGAGCCTTGTTATGCTGATGGGCAGGATGTAAATTGCCAACAGACACTCGGGAGAAGTGTATGGTGTTTCCTGAAACATCTAAAAAACAAAGCAACAGAGCCTAGGGCACTTCCACTTATGGTCCTATAGCTTAGGGAAATTAAAATCAAAAAGATACAGCCACCCCAATGTTTGGGACGCCTCTGTTTACAAGAACCTCGTTTACCGTACAAGTTCAATATCACAGAAAGTGAAAAATGGATAAAGAACTTGTGGTACTTACGTACAATGCAGTATCACTCAGCAGTGAAATCTATGTCATCAGGCCCGTAGCAGCACAATGAGTGGATTCAGGTACGATGATTCTAACTGAAATAAGTCACACAGAAAAAGAAACATCATAAGATATCAGTAATACACGGAATGTAAACTTGGCTACACAGGAACTGAATTACAGAACAGAACAGGGTCTCAAATTTAGAAAACCAACTTATGCTTGTTTAAGGGTAAAGGTGAGTTGGGGTGCTGCATAAAACCAGAGATTGAAATGAGCACAGATAAAGTTCCTTAAGCCAAATATGGAATAGACAAGAGCTACTCCTTGCTCAACGAAATGGACTCAACACCGCATATTAAACGCCTAAGAATGTACCTGACTCTTAAGTATCTTAAAACCTATGGATTGCTATGTCTCCGAAAGAGAATCAAGCATGTGTACAGGGACATAAACGCAGCAGTGATAGGATTGGAGAGGTTCGGTGAGCAAATGAAGACCCTTTGAAGTCATATTGCATGGTACCCATTCCACGGGTTTCAACTACCCAGGTTTAAGGTATTCTTCCTTCAGCTAAAACATGCATGTGGAACCTAGAGTATGATCAACCATGTGATCGGGAGACGTGTTCAAATATGTCTCAGTTTTCGTACCCTGGTACTCGGGTGCAACATTCCAGACGCTTTACTAACACTCTCCCGACTTGGAGAGTCAGTCCCTTTAACCTCCTGTTTGGCCCAGTTTGCAATTTCTGCGGAAGATGAACAGGAATAGCGAGAACCAATGAGAGACTAGCTGGAGGTGTCTGGACGGGCAAATTTAACTCTCATTTCCCACCAGGAAGAGGAAATAACCAAAGGCTCAGCGTGCCGTGCCGGAACCAGATTAGGGCCTGAAGCCATCCTGCGGTGTTGCGGCCAGCTCACAAGAAAACGAGTTGAAGAAAGGAGCTCAGGGGCACTGTAATTCACAAACCTGCAGAGTTATGAATGACAACTATCGTCCAAAAATATACTGAAGTAAGGCTGCCAAGAGGACTTGAAAGCGGGGCAGAATTGCAGGAAACCGATTTCAGGAGGTAGACTGGAATTGCATTGAAAGCATAGGAAAAGAGGCAGAACGTCCACAATGATGCACTTGGCCAAAAAGGGCGTATGCGTTTTTTCCTGAATATATTCAGGAAAAAACGCATACGCCCTTTTTGGCCAACCAAGCAAGCTTGCAAAGGAAATCTGCACTACAATGAAGTCTCACTTCCCCCCGGTCAAAAGGGCCATCTGAAAAAAGTGTAAAATCCAGAAAGGCAGGACAGGCCATGGAGAACTGGGAGCCTTATTATGCTGATGGGCGGGATGTAAACTGCCAACAGACACTCGGGAGAAGTGTATGGTGTTTCCTGAAACATCTAAAAAACAAAGCAACAGAGCCTAGGCCACTTCCACTTATGGTCCTATAGCTTAGGGAAATTAAAATCAAAAAGACACAGCCACCCCAATGTTTGGGACGCCTCTGTTTACAAGAACCTCGTTTACCGTACAAGTTCAATATCACAGAAAGTGAAAAATGGATAAAGAACTTGTGGTACTTACGTACAATGCAGTATCATTCAGCAGTGAAATCTATGCCATCAGGCCCGTAGCAGCACAATGAGTGGATTCAGGTACGATGATTCTAACTGAAATAAGTCACACAGAAAAAGAAACATCATAAGATAAAAGTAATACACGGAATGTAAACTTGGCTACACAGGAACTGAATTACAGAACAGAACAGGGTCTCAAATTTAGAAAACCAACTTATGCTTGTTTAAGGGTAAAGGTGAGTTGGGGTGCTGCATAAAACCAGAGATTGAAATGAGCACAGATAAAGTTCCTTAAGCCAAATATGGAATAGACAAGAGCTACTCCTTGCTCAACGAAATGGACTCAACACCGCATATTAAACGCCTAAGAATGTACCTGACTCTTAAGTATCTTAAAACCTATGGATTGCTATGTCTCCGAAAGAGAATCAAGCATGTGTACAGGGACATAAACGCAGCAGTGATAGGATTGGAGAGGTTCGGTGAGCAAATGAAGACCCTTTGAAGTCATATTGCATGGTACCCATTCCACGGGTTTCAACTACCCAGGTTTAAGGTATTCTTCCTTCAGCTAAAACATGCATGTGGAACCTAGAGTATGATCAACCATGTGATCGGGAGACGTGTTCAAATATGTCTCAGTTTTCGTACCCTGGTACTCGGGTGCAACATTCCAGACGCTTTACTAACACTCTCCCGACTTGGAGAGTCAGTCCCTTTAACCTCCTGTTTGGCCCAGTTTGCAATTTCTGCGGAAGATGAACAGGAATAGCGAGAACCAATGAGAGACTAGCTGGAGGTGTCTGGACGGGCAAATTTAACTCTCATTTCCCACCAGGAAGAGGAAATAACCAAAGGCTCAGCGTGCCGTGCCGGAACCAGATTAGGGCCTGAAGCCATCCTGCGGTGTTGCGGCCAGCTCACAAGAAAACGAGTTGAAGAAAGGAGCTCAGGGGCACTGTAATTCACAAACCTGCAGAGTTATAAATGACAGCTATCGTCCAAAAATATACTGAAGTAAGGCTGCCAAGAGGACTTGAAAGCGGGGCAGAATTGCAGGAAACCGATTTCAGGAGGTAGACTGGAATTGCATTGAAAGCATAGGAAAAGAGGCAGAACGTCCACAATGATGCACTTGGCCAAAAAGGGCGTATGCGTTTTTTCCTGAATATATTCAGGAAAAAACGCATACGCCCTTTTTGGCCAACCAAGCAAGCTTGCAAAGGAAATCTGCACTACAATGAAGTCTCACTTCCCCCCGGTCAAAAGGGCCATCTGAAAAAAGTGTAAAATCCAGAAAGGCAGGACAGGCCATGGAGAACTGGGAGCCTTGTTATGCTGATGGGCAGGATGTAAATTGCCAACAGACACTCGGGAGAAGTGTATGGTGTTTCCTGAAACATCTAAAAAACAAAGCAACAGAGCCTAGGGCACTTCCACTTATGGTCCTATAGCTTAGGGAAATTAAAATCAAAAAGA
This sequence comes from Globicephala melas, assembly GCF_963455315.2. Classification (NCBI taxonomy): domain Eukaryota; kingdom Metazoa; phylum Chordata; class Mammalia; order Artiodactyla; family Delphinidae; genus Globicephala; species Globicephala melas. The sequence goes on along the minus strand of NW_027207303.1, from coordinate 685,558 downwards.
TACAGCCACCCCAATGTTTGGGACGCCTCTGTTTACAAGAACCTCGTTTACCGTACAAGTTCAATATCACAAAAAGTGAAAAATGGATAAAGAACTTGTGGTACTTACGTACAATGCAGTATCACTCAGCAGTGAAATCTATGTCATCAGGCCCGTAGCAGCACAATGAGTGGATTCAGGTACGATGATTCTAACTGAAATAAGTCACACAGAAAAAGAAACATCATAAGATATCAGTAATACACGGAATGTAAACTTGGCTACACAGGAACTGAATTACAGAACAGAACAGGGTCTCAAATTTAGAAAACCAACTTATGCTTGTTTAAGGGTAAAGGTGAGTTGGGGTGCTGCATAAAACCAGAGATTGAAATGAGCACAGATAAAGTTCCTTAAGCCAAATATGGAATAGACAAGAGCTACTCCTTGCTCAACGAAATGGACTCAACACCGCATATTAAACGCCTAAGAATGTACCTGACTCTTAAGTATCTTAAAACCTATGGATTGCTATGTCTCCAAAAGAGAATCAAGCATGTGTACAGGGACATAAACGCAGCAGTGATAGGATTGGAGAGGTTCGGTGAGCAAATGAAGACCCTTTGAAGTCATATTGCATGGTACCCATTCCACGGGTTTCAACTACCCAGGTTTAAGGTATTCTTCCTTCAGCTAAAACATGCATGTGGAACCTAGAGTATGATCAACCATGTGATCAGGAGACGTGTTCAAATATGTCTCAGTTTTCGTACCCTGGTACTCGGGTGCAACATTCCAGACGCTTTACTAACACTCTCCCGACTTGGAGAGTCAGTCCCTTTAACCTCCTGTTTGGCCCAGTTTGCAATTTCTGCGGAAGATGAACAGGAATAGCGAGAACCAATGAGAGACTAGCTGGAGGTGTCTGGACGGGCAAATTTAACTCTCATTTCCCACCAGGAAGAGGAAATAACCAAAGGCTCAGCGTGCCGTGCCGGAACCAGATTAGGGCCTGAAGCCATCCTGCGGTGTTGCGGCCAGCTCACAAGAAAGCGAGTTGAAGAAAGGAGCTCAGGGGCACTGTAATTCACAAACCTGCAGAGTTATAAATGACAGCTATCGTCCAAAAATATACTGAAGTAAGGCTGCCAAGAGGACTTGAAAGCGGGGCAGAATTGCAGGAAACCGATTTCAGGAGGTAGACTGGAATTGCATTGAAAGCATAGGAAAAGAGGCAGAACGTCCACAATGATGCACTTGGCCAAAAAGGGCGTATGCGTTTTTTCCTGAATATATTCAGGAAAAAACGCATACGCCCTTTTTGGCCAACCAAGCAAGCTTGCAAAGGAAATCTGCACTACAATGAAGTCTCACTTCCCCCCGGTCAAAAGGGCCATCTGAAAAAAGTGTAAAATCCAGAAAGGCAGGACAGGCCATGGAGAACTGGGAGCCTTGTTATGCTGATGGGCGGGATGTAAATTGCCAACAGACACTCGGGAGAAGTGTATGGTGTTTCCTGAAACATCTAAAAAACAAAGCAACAGAGCCTAGGGCACTTCCACTTATGGTCCTATAGCTTAGGGAAATTAAAATCAAAAAGATACAGCCACCCCAATGTTTGGGACGCCTCTGTTTACAAGAACCTCGTTTACCGTACAAGTTCAATATCACAGAAAGTGAAAAATGGATAAAGAACTTGTGGTACTTACGTACAATGCAGTATCACTCAGCAGTGAAATCTATGTCATCAGGCCCGTAGCAGCACAATGAGTGGATTCAGGTACGATGATTCTAACTGAAATAAGTCACACAGAAAAAGAAACATCATAAGATATCAGTAATACACGGAATGTAAACTTGGCTACACAGGAACTGAATTACAGAACAGAACAGGGTCTCAAATTTAGAAAACCAACTTATGCTTGTTTAAGGGTAAAGGTGAGTTGGGGTGCTGCATAAAACCAGAGATTGAAATGAGCACAGATAAAGTTCCTTAAGCCAAATATGGAATAGACAAGAGCTACTCCTTGCTCAACGAAATGGACTCAACACCCCATATTAAACGCCTAAGAATGTACCTGACTCTTAAGTATCTTAAAACCTATGGATTGCTATGTCTCCGAAAGAGAATCAAGCATGTGTACAGGGACATAAACGCAGCAGTGATAGGATTGGAGAGGTTCGGTGAGCAAATGAAGACCCTTTGAAGTCATATTGCATGGTACCCATTCCACGGGTTTCAACTACCCAGGTTTAAGGTATTCTTCCTTCAGCTAAAACATGCATGTGGAACCTAGAGTATGATCAACCATGTGATCGGGAGACGTGTTCAAATATGTCTCAGTTTTCGTACCCTGGTACTCGGGTGCAACATTCCAGACGCTTTACTAACACTCTCCCGACTTGGAGAGTCAGTCCCTTTAACCTCCTGTTTGGCCCAGTTTGCAATTTCTGCGGAAGATGAACAGGAATAGCGAGAACCAATGAGAGACTAGCTGGAGGTGTCTGGACGGGCAAATTTAACTCTCATTTCCCACCAGGAAGAGGAAATAACCAAAGGCTCAGCGTGCCGTGCCGGAACCAGATTAGGGCCTGAAGCCATCCTGCGGTGTTGCGGCCAGCTCACAAGAAAGCGAGTTGAAGAAAGGAGCTCAGGGGCACTGTAATTCACAAACCTGCAGAGTTATAAATGACAGCTATCGTCCAAAAATATACTGAAGTAAGGCTGCCAAGAGGACTTGAAAGCGGGGCAGAATTGCAGGAAACCGATTTCAGGAGGTAGACTGGAATTGCATTGAAAGCATAGGAAAAGAGGCAGAACGTCCACAATGATGCACTTGGCCAAAAAGGGCGTATGCGTTTTTTCCTGAATATATTCAGGAAAAAACGCATACGCCCTTTTTGGCCAACCAAGCAAGCTTGCAAAGGAAATCTGCACTACAATGAAGTCTCACTTCCCCCCTTTCAAAAGGGCCATCTGAAAAAAGTGTAAAATCCAGAAAGGCAGGACAGGCCATGGAGAACTGGGAGCCTTGTTATGCTGATGGGTGGGATGTAAATTGCCAACAGACACTCGGGAGAAGTGTATGGTGTTTCCTGAAACATCTAAAAAACAAAGCAACAGAGCCTAGGGCACTTCCACTTATGGTCCTATAGCTTAGGGAAATTAAAATCAAAAAGATACAGCCACCCCAATGTTTGGGACGCCTCTGTTTACAAGAACCTCGTTTACGGTACAAGTTCAATATCACAGAAAGTGAAAAATGGATAAAGAACTTGTGGTACTTACGTACAATGCAGTATCACTCAGCAGTGAAATCTATGTCATCAGGCCCGTAGCAGCACAATGAGTGGATTCAGGTACGATGATTCTAACTGAAATAAGTCACACAGAAAAAGAAACATCATAAGATATCAGTAATACACGGAATGTAAACTTGGCTACACAGGAACTGAATTACAGAACAGAACAGGGTCTCAAATTTAGAAAACCAACTTATGCTTGTTTAAGGGTAAAGGTGAGTTGGGGTGCTGCATAAAACCAGAGATTGAAATGAGCACAGATAAAGTTCCTTAAGCCAAATATGGAATAGACAAGAGCTACTCCTTGCTCAACGAAATGGACTCAACACCGCATATTAAACGCCTAAGAATGTACCTGACTCTTAAGTATCTTAAAACCTATGGATTGCTATGTCTCCGAAAGAGAATCAAGCATGTGTACAGGGACATAAACGCAGCAGTGATAGGATTGGAGAGGTTCGGTGAGCAAATGAAGACCCTTTGAAGTCATATTGCATGGTACCCATTCCACGGGTTTCAACTACCCAGGTTTAAGGTATTCTTCCTTCAGCTAAAACATGCATGTGGAACCTAGAGTATGATCAACCATGTGATCGGGAGACGTGTTCAAATATGTCTCAGTTTTCGTACCCTGGTACTCGGGTGCAACATTCCAGACGCTTTACTAACACTCTCCCGACTTGGAGAGTCAGTCCCTTTAACCTCCTGTTTGGCCCAGTTTGCAATTTCTGCGGAAGATGAACAGGAATAGCGAGAACCAATGAGAGACTAGCTGGAGGTGTCTGGACGGGCAAATTTAACTCTCATTTCCCACCAGGAAGAGGAAATAACCAAAGGCTCAGCGTGCCGTGCCGGAACCAGATTAGGGCCTGAAGCCATCCTGCGGTGTTGCGGCCAGCTCACAAGAAAGCGAGTTGAAGAAAGGAGCTCAGGGGCACTGTAATTCACAAACCTGCAGAGTTATAAATGACAGCTATCGTCCAAAAATATACTGAAGTAAGGCTGCCAAGAGGACTTGAAAGCGGGGCAGAATTGCAGGAAACCGATTTCAGGAGGTAGACTGGAATTGCATTGAAAGCATAGGAAAAGAGGCAGAACGTCCACAATGATGCACTTGGCCAAAAAGGGCGTATGCGTTTTTTCCTGAATATATTCAGGAAAAAACGCATACGCCCTTTTTGGCCAACCAAGCAAGCTTGCAAAGGAAATCTGCACTACAATGAAGTCTCACTTCCCCCCGGTCAAAAGGGCCATCTGAAAAAAGTGTAAAATCCAGAAAGGCAGGACAGGCCATGGAGAACTGGGAGCCTTGTTATGCTGATGGGCGGGATGTAAACTGCCAACAGACACTCGGGAGAAGTGTATGGTGTTTCCTGAAACATCTAAAAAACAAAGCAACAGAGCCTAGGGCACTTCCACTTATGGTCCTATAGCTTAGGGAAATTAAAATCAAAAAGATACAGCCACCCCAATGTTTGGGACGCCTCTGTTTACAAGAACCTCGTTTACCGTACAAGTTCAATATCACAGAAAGTGAAAAATGGATAAAGAACTTGTGGTACTTACGTACAATGCAGTATCACTCAGCAGTGAAATCTATGTCATCAGGCCCGTAGCAGCACAATGAGTGGATTCAGGTACGATGATTCTAACTGAAATAAGTCACACAGAAAAAGAAACATCATAAGATATCAGTAATACACGGAATGTAAACTTGGCTACACAGGAACTGAATTACAGAACAGAACAGGGTCTCAAATTTAGAAAACCAACTTATGCTTGTTTAAGGGTAAAGGTGAGTTGGGGTGCTGCATAAAACCAGAGATTGAAATGAGCACAGATAAAGTTCCTTAAGCCAAATATGGAATAGACAAGAGCTACTCCTTGCTCAACGAAATGGACTCAACACCGCATATTAAACGCCTAAGAATGTACCTGACTCTTAAGTATCTTAAAACCTATGGATTGCTATGTCTCCGAAAGAGAATCAAGCATGTGTACAGGGACATAAACGCAGCAGTGATAGGATTGGAGAGGTTCGGTGAGCAAATGAAGACCCTTTGAAGTCATATTGCATGGTACCCATTCCACGGGTTTCAACTACCCAGGTTTAAGGTATTCTTCCTTCAGCTAAAACATGCATGTGGAACCTAGAGTATGATCAACCATGTGATCGGGAGACGTGTTCAAATATGTCTCAGTTTTCGTACCCTGGTACTCGGGTGCAACATTCCAGACGCTTTACTAACACTCTCCCGACTTGGAGAGTCAGTCCCTTTAACCTCCTGTTTGGCCCAGTTTGCAATTTCTGCGGAAGATGAACAGGAATAGCGAGAACCAATGAGAGACTAGCTGGAGGTGTCTGGACGGGCAAATTTAACTCTCATTTCCCACCAGGAAGAGGAAATAACCAAAGGCTCAGCGTGCCGTGCCGGAACCAGATTAGGGCCTGAAGCCATCCTGCGGTGTTGCGGCCAGCTCACAAGAAAGCGAGTTGAAGAAAGGAGCTCAGGGGCACTGTAATTCACAAACCTGCAGAGTTATAAATGACAGCTATCGTCCAAAAATATACTGAAGTAAGGCTGCCAAGAGGACTTGAAAGCGGGGCAGAATTGCAGGAAACCGATTTCAGGAGGTAGACTGGAATTGCATTGAAAGCATAGGAAAAGAGGCAGAACGTCCACAATGATGCACTTGGCCAAAAAGGGCGTATGCGTTTTTTCCTGAATATATTCAGGAAAAAACGCATACGCCCTTTTTGGCCAACCAAGCAAGCTTGCAAAGGAAATCTGCACTACAATGAAGTCTCACTTCCCCCCGGTCAAAAGGGCCATCTGAAAAAAGTGTAAAATCCAGAAAGGCAGGACAGGCCATGGAGAACTGGGAGCCTTGTTATGCTGATGGGCGGGATGTAAACTGCCAACAGACACTCGGGAGAAGTGTATGGTGTTTCCTGAAACATCTAAAAAACAAAGCAACAGAGCCTAGGGCACTTCCACTTATGGTCCTATAGCTTAGGGAAATTAAAATCAAAAAGATACAGCCACCCCAATGTTTGGGACGCCTCTGTTTACAAGAACCTCGTTTACCGTACAAGTTCAATATCACAGAAAGTGAAAAATGGATAAAGAACTTGTGGTACTTACGTACAATGCAGTATCACTCAGCAGTGAAATCTATGTCATCAGGCCCGTAGCAGCACAATGAGTGGATTCAGGTACGATGATTCTAACTGAAATAAGTCACACAGAAAAAGAAACATCATAAGATATCAGTAATACACGGAATGTAAACTTGGCTACACAGGAACTGAATTACAGAACAGAACAGGGTCTCAAATTTAGAAAACCAACTTATGCTTGTTTAAGGGTAAAGGTGAGTTGGGGTGCTGCATAAAACCAGAGATTGAAATGAGCACAGATAAAGTTCCTTAAGCCAAATATGGAATAGACAAGAGCTACTCCTTGCTCAACGAAATGGACTCAACACCGCATATTAAACGCCTAAGAATGTACCTGACTCTTAAGTATCTTAAAACCTATGGATTGCTATGTCTCCGAAAGAGAATCAAGCATGTGTACAGGGACATAAACGCAGCAGTGATAGGATTGGAGAGGTTCGGTGAGCAAATGAAGACCCTTTGAAGTCATATTGCATGGTACCCATTCCACGGGTTTCAACTACCCAGGTTTAAGGTATTCTTCCTTCAGCTAAAACATGCATGTGGAACCTAGAGTATGATCAACCATGTGATCGGGAGACGTGTTCAAATATGTCTCAGTTTTCGTACCCTGGTACTCGGGTGCAACATTCCAGACGCTTTACTAACACTCTCCCGACTTGGAGAGTCAGTCCCTTTAACCTCCTGTTTGGCCCAGTTTGCAATTTCTGCGGAAGATGAACAGGAATAGCGAGAACCAATGAGAGACTAGCTGGAGGTGTCTGGACGGGCAAATTTAACTCTCATTTCCCACCAGGAAGAGGAAATAACCAAAGGCTCAGCGTGCCGTGCCGGAACCAGATTAGGGCCTGAAGCCATCCTGCGGTGTTGCGGCCAGCTCACAAGAAAGCGAGTTGAAGAAAGGAGCTCAGGGGCACTGTAATTCACAAACCTGCAGAGTTATAAATGACAGCTATCGTCCAAAAATATACTGAAGTAAGGCTGCCAAGAGGACTTGAAAGCGGGGCAGAATTGCAGGAAACCGATTTCAGGAGGTAGACTGGAATTGCATTGAAAGCATAGGAAAAGAGGCAGAACGTCCACAATGATGCACTTGGCCAAAAAGGGCGTATGCGTTTTTTCCTGAATATATTCAGGAAAAAACGCATACGCCCTTTTTGGCCAACCAAGCAAGCTTGCAAAGGAAATCTGCACTACAATGAAGTCTCACTTCCCCCCGGTCAAAAGGGCCATCTGAAAAAAGTGTAAAATCCAGAAAGGCAGGACAGGCCATGGAGAACTGGGAGCCTTGTTATGCTGATGGGCGGGATGTAAATTGCCAACAGACACTCGGGAGAAGTGTATGGTGTTTCCTGAAACATCTAAAAAACAAAGCAACAGAGCCTAGGGCACTTCCACTTATGGTCCTATAGCTTAGGGAAATTAAAATCAAAAAGATACAGCCACCCCAATGTTTGGGACGCCTCTGTTTACAAGAACCTCGTTTACCGTACAAGTTCAATATCACAGAAAGTGAAAAATGGATAAAGAACTTGTGGTACTTACGTACAATGCAGTATCACTCAGCAGTGAAATCTATGTCATCAGGCCCGTAGCAGCACAATGAGTGGATTCAGGTACGATGATTCTAACTGAAATAAGTCACACAGAAAAAGAAACATCATAAGATATCAGTAATACACGGAATGTAAACTTGGCTACACAGGAACTGAATTACAGAACAGAACAGGGTCTCAAATTTAGAAAACCAACTTATGCTTGTTTAAGGGTAAAGGTGAGTTGGGGTGCTGCATAAAACCAGAGATTGAAATGAGCACAGATAAAGTTCCTTAAGCCAAATATGGAATAGACAAGAGCTACTCCTTGCTCAACGAAATGGACTCAACACCGCATATTAAACGCCTAAGAATGTACCTGACTCTTAAGTATCTTAAAACCTATGGATTGCTATGTCTCCGAAAGAGAATCAAGCATGTGTACAGGGACATAAACGCAGCAGTGATAGGATTGGAGAGGTTCGGTGAGCAAATGAAGACCCTTTGAAGTCATATTGCATGGTACCCATTCCACGGGTTTCAACTACCCAGGTTTAAGGTATTCTTCCTTCAGCTAAAACATGCATGTGGAACCTAGAGTATGATCAACCATGTGATCGGGAGACGTGTTCAAATATGTCTCAGTTTTCGTACCCTGGTACTCGGGTGCAACATTCCAGACGCTTTACTAACACTCTCCCGACTTGGAGAGTCAGTCCCTTTAACCTCCTGTTTGGCCCAGTTTGCAATTTCTGCGGAAGATGAACAGGAATAGCGAGAACCAATGAGAGACTAGCTGGAGGTGTCTGGACGGGCAAATTTAACTCTCATTTCCCACCAGGAAGAGGAAATAACCAAAGGCTCAGCGTGCCGTGCCGGAACCAGATTAGGGCCTGAAGCCATCCTGCGGTGTTGCGGCCAGCTCACAAGAAAGCGAGTTGAAGAAAGGAGCTCAGGGGCACTGTAATTCACAAACCTGCAGAGTTATAAATGACAGCTATCGTCCAAAAATATACTGAAGTAAGGCTGCCAAGAGGACTTGAAAGCGGGGCAGAATTGCAGGAAACCGATTTCAGGAGGTAGACTGGAATTGCATTGAAAGCATAGGAAAAGAGGCAGAACGTCCACAATGATGCACTTGGCCAAAAAGGGCGTATGCGTTTTTTCCTGAATATATTCAGGAAAAAACGCATACGCCCTTTTTGGCCAACCAAGCAAGCTTGCAAAGGAAATCTGCACTACAATGAAGTCTCACTTCCCCCCGGTCAAAAGGGCCATCTGAAAAAAGTGTAAAATCCAGAAAGGCAGGACAGGCCATGGAGAACTGGGAGCCTTGTTATGCTGATGGGCGGGATGTAAACTGCCAACAGACACTCGGGAGAAGTGTATGGTGTTTCCTGAAACATCTAAAAAACAAAGCAACAGAGCCTAGGGCACTTCCACTTATGGTCCTATAGCTTAGGGAAATTAAAATCAAAAAGATACAGCCACCCCAATGTTTGGGACGCCTCTGTTTACAAGAACCTCGTTTACCGTACAAGTTCAATATCACAGAAAGTGAAAAATGGATAAAGAACTTGTGGTACTTACGTACAATGCAGTATCACTCAGCAGTGAAATCTATGTCATCAGGCCCGTAGCAGCACAATGAGTGGATTCAGGTACGATGATTCTAACTGAAATAAGTCACACAGAAAAAGAAACATCATAAGATATCAGTAATACACGGAATGTAAACTTGGCTACACAGGAACTGAATTACAGAACAGAACAGGGTCTCAAATTTAGAAAACCAACTTATGCTTGTTTAAGGGTAAAGGTGAGTTGGGGTGCTGCATAAAACCAGAGATTGAAATGAGCACAGATAAAGTTCCTTAAGCCAAATATGGAATAGACAAGAGCTACTCCTTGCTCAACGAAATGGACTCAACACCCCATATTAAACGCCTAAGAATGTACCTGACTCTTAAGTATCTTAAAACCTATGGATTGCTATGTCTCCGAAAGAGAATCAAGCATGTGTACAGGGACATAAACGCAGCAGTGATAGGATTGGAGAGGTTCGGTGAGCAAATGAAGACCCTTTGAAGTCATATTGCATGGTACCCATTCCACGGGTTTCAACTACCCAGGTTTAAGGTATTCTTCCTTCAGCTAAAACATGCATGTGGAACCTAGAGTATGATCAACCATGTGATCGGGAGACGTGTTCAAATATGTCTCAGTTTTCGTACCCTGGTACTCGGGTGCAACATTCCAGACGCTTTACTAACACTCTCCCGACTTGGAGAGTCAGTCCCTTTAACCTCCTGTTTGGCCCAGTTTGCAATTTCTGCGGAAGATGAACAGGAATAGCGAGAACCAATGAGAGACTAGCTGGAGGTGTCTGGACGGGCAAATTTAACTCTCATTTCCCACCAGGAAGAGGAAATAACCAAAGGCTCAGCGTGCCGTGCCGGAACCAGATTAGGGCCTGAAGCCATCCTGCGGTGTTGCGGCCAGCTCACAAGAAAGCGAGTTGAAGAAAGGAGCTCAAGGGCACTGTAATTCACAAACCTGCAGAGTTATAAATGACAGCTATCGTCCAAAAATATACTGAAGTAAGGCTGCCAAGAGGACTTGAAAGCGGGGCAGAATTGCAGGAAACCGATTTCAGGAGGTAGACTGGAATTGCATTGAAAGCATAGGAAAAGAGGCAGAACGTCCACAATGATGCACTTGGCCAAAAAGGGCGTATGCGTTTTTTCCTGAATATATTCAGGAAAAAACGCATACGCCCTTTTTGGCCAACCAAGCAAGCTTGCAAAGGAAATCTGCACTACAATGAAGTCTCACTTCCCCCCGGTCAAAAGGGCCATCTGAAAAAAGTGTAAAATCCAGAAAGGCAGGACAGGCCATGGAGAACTGGGAGCCTTGTTATGCTGATGGGCGGGATGTAAATTGCCAACAGACACTCGGGAGAAGTGTATGGTGTTTCCTGAAACATCTAAAAAACAAAGCAACAGAGCCTAGGGCACTTCCACTTATGGTCCTATAGCTTAGGGAAATTAAAATCAAAAAGATACAGCCACCCCAATGTTTGGGACGCCTCTGTTTACAAGAACCTCGTTTACCGTACAAGTTCAATATCACAGAAAGTGAAAAATGGATAAAGAACTTGTGGTACTTACGTACAATGCAGTATCACTCAGCAGTGAAATCTATGTCATCAGGCCCGTAGCAGCACAATGAGTGGATTCAGGTACGATGATTCTAACTGAAATAAGTCACACAGAAAAAGAAACATCATAAGATATCAGTAATACACGGAATGTAAACTTGGCTACACAGGAACTGAATTACAGAACAGAACAGGGTCTCAAATTTAGAAAACCAACTTATGCTTGTTTAAGGGTAAAGGTGAGTTGGGGTGCTGCATAAAACCAGAGATTGAAATGAGCACAGATAAAGTTCCTTAAGCCAAATATGGAATAGACAAGAGCTACTCCTTGCTCAACGAAATGGACTCAACACCGCATATTAAACGCCTAAGAATGTACCTGACTCTTAAGTATCTTAAAACCTATGGATTGCTATGTCTCCGAAAGAGAATCAAGCATGTGTACAGGGACATAAACGCAGCAGTGATAGGATTGGAGAGGTTCGGTGAGCAAATGAAGACCCTTTGAAGTCATATTGCATGGTACCCATTCCACGGGTTTCAACTACCCAGGTTTAAGGTATTCTTCCTTCAGCTAAAACATGCATGTGGAACCTAGAGTATGATCAACCATGTGATCGGGAGACGTGTTCAAATATGTCTCAGTTTTCGTACCCTGGTACTCGGGTGCAACATTCCAGACGCTTTACTAACACTCTCCCGACTTGGAGAGTCAGTCCCTTTAACCTCCTGTTTGGCCCAGTTTGCAATTTCTGCGGAAGATGAACAGGAATAGCGAGAACCAATGAGAGACTAGCTGGAGGTGTCTGGACGGGCAAATTTAACTCTCATTTCCCACCAGGAAGAGGAAATAACCAAAGGCTCAGCGTGCCGTGCCGGAACCAGATTAGGGCCTGAAGCCATCCTGCGGTGTTGCGGCCAGCTCACAAGAAAGCGAGTTGAAGAAAGGAGCTCAGGGGCACTGTAATTCACAAACCTGCAGAGTTATAAATGACAGCTATCGTCCAAAAATATACTGAAGTAAGGCTGCCAAGAGGACTTGAAAGCGGGGCAGAATTGCAGGAAACCGATTTCAGGAGGTAGACTGGAATTGCATTGAAAGCATAGGAAAAGAGGCAGAACGTCCACAATGATGCACTTGGCCAAAAAGGGCGTATGCGTTTTTTCCTGAATATATTCAGGAAAAAACGCATACGCCCTTTTTGGCCAACCAAGCAAGCTTGCAAAGGAAATCTGCACTACAATGAAGTCTCACTTCCCCCCGGTCAAAAGGGCCATCTGAAAAAAGTGTAAAATCCAGAAAGGCAGGACAGGCCATGGAGAACTGGGAGCCTTGTTATGCTGATGGGAGGGATGTAAATTGCCAACAGACACTCGGGAGAAGTGTATGGTGTTTCCTGAAACATCTAAAAAACAAAGCAACAGAGCCTAGGGCACTTCCACTTATGGTCCTATAGCTTAGGGAAATTAAAATCAAAAAGATACAGCCACCCCAATGTTTGGGACGCCTCTGTTTACAAGAACCTCGTTTACCGTACAAGTTCAATATCACAGAAAGTGAAAAATGGATAAAGAACTTGTGGTACTTACGTACAATGCAGTATCACTCAGCAGTGAAATCTATGTCATCAGGCCCGTAGCAGCACAATGAGTGGATTCAGGTACGATGATTCTAACTGAAATAAGTCACACAGAAAAAGAAACATCATAAGATATCAGTAATACACGGAATGTAAACTTGGCTACACAGGAACTGAATTACAGAACAGAACAGGGTCTCAAATTTAGAAAACCAACTTATGCTTGTTTAAGGGTAAAGGTGAGTTGGGGTGCTGCATAAAACCAGAGATTGAAATGAGCACAGATAAAGTTCCTTAAGCCAAATATGGAATAGACAAGAGCTACTCCTTGCTCAACGAAATGGACTCAACACCGCATATTAAACGCCTAAGAATGTACCTGACTCTTAAGTATCTTAAAACCTATGGATTGCTATGTCTCCGAAAGAGAATCAAGCATGTGTACAGGGACATAAACGCAGCAGTGATAGGATTGGAGAGGTTCGGTGAGCAAATGAAGACCCTTTGAAGTCATATTGCATGGTACCCATTCCACGGGTTTCAACTACCCAGGTTTAAGGTATTCTTCCTTCAGCTAAAACATGCATGTGGAACCTAGAGTATGATCAACCATGTGATCGGGAGACGTGTTCAAATATGTCTCAGTTTTCGTACCCTGGTACTCGGGTGCAACATTCCAGACGCTTTACTAACACTCTCCCGACTTGGAGAGTCAGTCCCTTTAACCTCCTGTTTGGCCCAGTTTGCAATTTCTGCGGAAGATGAACAGGAATAGCGAGAACCAATGAGAGACTAGCTGGAGGTGTCTGGACGGGCAAATTTAACTCTCATTTCCCACCAGGAAGAGGAAATAACCAAAGGCTCAGCGTGCCGTGCCGGAACCAGATTAGGGCCTGAAGCCATCCTGCGGTGTTGCGGCCAGCTCACAAGAAAGCGAGTTGAAGAAAGGAGCTCAGGGGCACTGTAATTCACAAACCTGCAGAGTTATAAATGACAGCTATCGTCCAAAAATATACTGAAGTAAGGCTGCCAAGAGGACTTGAAAGCGGGGCAGAATTGCAGGAAACCGATTTCAGGAGGTAGACTGGAATTGCATTGAAAGCATAGGAAAAGAGGCAGAACGTCCACAATGATGCACTTGGCCAAAAAGGGCGTATGCGTTTTTTCCTGAATATATTCAGGAAAAAACGCATACGCCCTTTTTGGCCAACCAAGCAAGCTTGCAAACGAAATCTGCACTACAATGAAGTCTCACTTCCCCCCGGTCAAAAGGGCCATCTGAAAAAAGTGTAAAATCCAGAAAGGCAGGACAGGCCATGGAGAACTGGGAGCCTTGTTATGCTGATGGGCGGGATGTAAATTGCCAACAGACACTCGGGAGAAGTGTATGGTGTTTCCTGAAACATCTAAAAAACAAAGCAACAGAGCCTAGGGCACTTCCACTTATGGTCCTATAGCTTAGGGAAATTAAAATCAAAAAGATACAGCCACCCCAATGTTTGGGACGCCTCTGTTTACAAGAACCTCGTTTACCGTACAAGTTCAATATCACAGAAAGTGAAAAATGGATAAAGAACTTGTGGTACTTACGTACAATGCAGTATCACTCAGCAGTGAAATCTATGTCATCAGGCCCGTAGCAGCACAATGAGTGGATTCAGGTACGATGATTCTAACTGAAATAAGTCACACAGAAAAAGAAACATCATAAGATATCAGTAATACACGGAATGTAAACTTGGCTACACAGGAACTGAATTACAGAACAGAACAGGGTCTCAAATTTAGAAAACCAACTTATGCTTGTTTAAGGGTAAAGGTGAGTTGGGGTGCTGCATAAAACCAGAGATTGAAATGAGCACAGATAAAGTTCCTTAAGCCAAATATGGAATAGACAAGAGCTACTCCTTGCTCAACGAAATGGACTCAACACCGCATATTAAACGCCTAAGAATGTACCTGACTCTTAAGTATCTTAAAACCTATGGATTGCTATGTCTCCGAAAGAGAATCAAGCATGTGTACAGGGACATAAACGCAGCAGTGATAGGATTGGAGAGGTTCGGTGAGCAAATGAAGACCCTTTGAAGTCATATTGCATGGTACCCATTCCACGGGTTTCAACTACCCAGGTTTAAGGTATTCTTCCTTCAGCTAAAACATGCATGTGGAACCTAGAGTATGATCAACCATGTGATCGGGAGACGTGTTCAAATATGTCTCAGTTTTCGTACCCTGGTACTCGGGTGCAACATTCCAGACGCTTTACTAACACTCTCCCGACTTGGAGAGTCAGTCCCTTTAACCTCCTGTTTGGCCCAGTTTGCAATTTCTGCGGAAGATGAACAGGAATAGCGAGAACCAATGAGAGACTAGCTGGAGGTGTCTGGACGGGCAAATTTAACTCTCATTTCCCACCAGGAAGAGGAAATAACCAAAGGCTCAGCGTGCCGTGCCGGAACCAGATTAGGGCCTGAAGCCATCCTGCGGTGTTGCGGCCAGCTCACAAGAAAGCGAGTTGAAGAAAGGAGCTCAGGGGCACTGTAATTCACAAACCTGCAGAGTTATAAATGACAGCTATCGTCCAAAAATATACTGAAGTAAGGCTGCCAAGAGGACTTGAAAGCGGGGCAGAATTGCAGGAAACCGATTTCAGGAGGTAGACTGGAATTGCATTGAAAGCATAGGAAAAGAGGCAGAACGTCCACAATGATGCACTTGGCCAAAAAGGGCGTATGCGTTTTTTCCTGAATATATTCAGGAAAAAACGCATACGCCCTTTTTGGCCAACCAAGCAAGCTTGCAAAGAAAATCTGCACTACAATGAAGTCTCACTTCCCCCCGGTCAAAAGGGCCATCTGAAAAAAGTGTAAAATCCAGAAAGGCAGGACAGGCCATGGAGAACTGGGAGCCTTGTTATGCTGATGGGCGGGATGTAAATTGCCAACAGACACTCGGGAGAAGTGTATGGTGTTTCCTGAAACATCTAAAAAACAAAGCAACAGAGCCTAGGGCACTTCCACTTATGGTCCTATAGCTTAGGGAAATTAAAATCAAAAAGATACAGCCACCCCAATGTTTGGGACGCCTCTGTTTACAAGAACCTCGTTTACCGTACAAGTTCAATATCACAGAAAGTGAAAAATGGATAAAGAACTTGTGGTACTTACGTACAATGCAGTATCACTCAGCAGTGAAATCTATGTCATCAGGCCCGTAGCAGCACAATGAGCGGATTCAGGTACGATGATTCTAACTGAAATAAGTCACACAGAAAAAGAAACATCATAAGATATCAGTAATACACGGAATGTAAACTTGGCTACACAGGAACTGAATTACAGAACAGAACAGGGTCTCAAATTTAGAAAACCAACTTATGCTTGTTTAAGGGTAAAGGTGAGTTGGGGTGCTGCATAAAACCAGAGATTGAAATGAGCACAGATAAAGTTCCTTAAGCCAAATATGGAATAGACAAGAGCTACTCCTTGCTCAACGAAATGGACTCAACACCGCATATTAAACGCCTAAGAATGTACCTGACTCTTAAGTATCTTAAAACCTATGGATTGCTATGTCTCCGAAAGAGAATCAAGCATGTGTACAGGGACATAAACGCAGCAGTGATAGGATTGGAGAGGCTCGGTGAGCAAATGAAGACCCTTTGAAGTCATATTGCATGGTACCCATTCCACGGGTTTCAACTACCCAGGTTTAAGGTATTCTTCCTTCAGCTAAAACATGCATGTGGAACCTAGAGTATGATCAACCATGTGATCGGGAGACGTGTTCAAATATGTCTCAGTTTTCGTACCCTGGTACTCGGGTGCAACATTCCAGACGCTTTACTAACACTCTCCCGACTTGGAGAGTCAGTCCCTTTAACCTCCTGTTTGGCCCAGTTTGCAATTTCTGCGGAAGATGAACAGGAATAGCGAGAACCAATGAGAGACTAGCTGGAGGTGTCTGGACGGGCAAATTTAACTCTCATTTCCCACCAGGAAGAGGAAATAACCAAAGGCTCAGCGTGCCGTGCCGGAACCAGATTAGGGCCTGAAGCCATCCTGCAGTGTTGCGGCCAGCTCACAAGAAAGCGAGTTGAAGAAAGGAGCTCAGGGGCACTGTAATTCACAAACCTGCAGAGTTATAAATGACAGCTATCGTCCAAAAATATACTGAAGTAAGGCTGCCAAGAGGACTTGAAAGCGGGGCAGAATTGCAGGAAACCGATTTCAGGAGGTAGACTGGAATTGCATTGAAAGCATAGGAAAAGAGGCAGAACGTCCACAATGATGCACTTGGCCAAAAAGGGCGTATGCGTTTTTTCCTGAATATATTCAGGAAAAAACGCATACGCCCTTTTTGGCCAACCAAGCAAGCTTGCAAAGGAAATCTGCACTACAATGAAGTCTCACTTCCCCCCGGTCAAAAGGGCCATCTGAAAAAAGTGTAAAATCCAGAAAGGCAGGACAGGCCATGGAGAACTGGGAGCCTTATTATGCTGATGGGCGGGATGTAAACTGCCAACAGACACTCGGGAGAAGTGTATGGTGTTTCCTGAAACATCTAAAAAACAAAGCAACAGAGCCTAGGCCACTTCCACTTATGGTCCTATAGCTTAGGGAAATTAAAATCAAAAAGACACAGCCACCCCAATGTTTGGGACGCCTCTGTTTACAAGAACCTCGTTTACCGTACAAGTTCAATATCACAGAAAGTGAAAAATGGATAAAGAACTTGTGGTACTTACGTACAATGCAGTATCATTCAGCAGTGAAATCTATGCCATCAGGCCCGTAGCAGCACAATGAGTGGATTCAGGTACGATGATTCTAACTGAAATAAGTCACACAGAAAAAGAAACATCATAAGATATCAGTAATACACGGAATGTAAACTTGGCTACACAGGAACTGAATTACAGAACAGAACAGGGTCTCAAATTTAGAAAACCAACTTATGCTTGTTTAAGGGTAAAGGTGAGTTGGGGTGCTGCATAAAACCAGAGATTGAAATGAGCACAGATAAAGTTCCTTAAGCCAAATATGGAATAGACAAGAGCTACTCCTTGCTCAACGAAATGGACTCAACACCGCATATTAAACGCCTAAGAATGTACCTGACTCTTAAGTATCTTAAAACCTATGGATTGCTATGTCTCCGAAAGAGAATCAAGCATGTGTACAGGGACATAAACGCAGCAGTGATAGGATTGGAGAGGTTCGGTGAGCAAATGAAGACCCTTTGAAGTCATATTGCATGGTACCCATTCCACGGGTTTCAACTACCCAGGTTTAAGGTATTCTTCCTTCAGCTAAAACATGCATGTGGAACCTAGAGTATGATCAACCATGTGATCGGGAGACGTGTTCAAATATGTCTCAGTTTTCGTACCCTGGTACTCGGGTGCAACATTCCAGACGCTTTACTAACACTCTCCCGACTTGGAGAGTCAGTCCCTTTAACCTCCTGTTTGGCCCAGTTTGCAATTTCTGCGGAAGATGAACAGGAATAGCGAGAACCAATGAGAGACTAGCTGGAGGTGTCTGGACGGGCAAATTTAACTCTCATTTCCCACCAGGAAGAGGAAATAACCAAAGGCTCAGCGTGCCGTGCCGGAACCAGATTAGGGCCTGAAGCCATCCTGCGGTGTTGCGGCCAGCTCACAAGAAAGCGAGTTGAAGAAAGGAGCTCAGGGGCACTGTAATTCACAAACCTGCAGAGTTATAAATGACAGCTATCGTCCAAAAATATACTGAAGTAAGGCTGCCAAGAGGACTTGAAAGCGGGGCAGAATTGCAGGAAACCGATTTCAGGAGGTAGACTGGAATTGCATTGAAAGCATAGGAAAAGAGGCAGAACGTCCACAATGATGCACTTGGCCAAAAAGGGCGTATGCGTTTTTTCCTGAATATATTCAGGAAAAAACGCATACGCCCTTTTTGGCCAACCAAGCAAGCTTGCAAAGAAAATCTGCACTACAATGAAGTCTCACTTCCCCCCGGTCAAAAGGGCCATCTGAAAAAAGTGTAAAATCCAGAAAGGCAGGACAGGCCATGGAGAACTGGGAGCCTTGTTATGCTGATGGGCGGGATGTAAATTGCCAACAGACACTCGGGAGAAGTGTATGGTGTTTCCTGAAACATCTAAAAAACAAAGCAACAGAGCCTAGGCCACTTCCACTTATGGTCCTATAGCTTAGGGAAATTAAAATCAAAAAGACACAGCCACCCCAATGTTTGGGACGCCTCTGTTTACAAGAACCTCGTTTACCGTACAAGTTCAATATCACAGAAAGTGAAAAATGGATAAAGAACTTGTGGTACTTACGTACAATGCAGTATCATTCAGCAGTGAAATCTATGCCATCAGGCCCGTAGCAGCACAATGAGTGGATTCAGGTACGATGATTCTAACTGAAATAAGTCACACAGAAAAAGAAACATCATAAGATATCAGTAATACACGGAATGTAAACTTGGCTACACAGGAACTGAATTACAGAACAGAACAGGGTCTCAAATTTAGAAAACCAACTTATGCTTGTTTAAGGGTAAAGGTGAGTTGGGGTGCTGCATAAAACCAGAGATTGAAATGAGCACAGATAAAGTTCCTTAAGCCAAATATGGAATAGACAAGAGCTACTCCTTGCTCAACGAAATGGACTCAACACCGCATATTAAACGCCTAAGAATGTACCTGACTCTTAAGTATCTTAAAACCTATGGATTGCTATGTCTCCGAAAGAGAATCAAGCATGTGTACAGGGACATAAACGCAGCAGTGATAGGATTGGAGAGGTTCGGTGAGCAAATGAAGACCCTTTGAAGTCATATTGCATGGTACCCATTCCACGGGTTTCAACTACCCAGGTTTAAGGTATTCTTCCTTCAGCTAAAACATGCATGTGGAACCTAGAGTATGATCAACCATGTGATCGGGAGACGTGTTCAAATATGTCTCAGTTTTCGTACCCTGGTACTCGGGTGCAACATTCCAGACGCTTTACTAACACTCTCCCGACTTGGAGAGTCAGTCCCTTTAACCTCCTGTTTGGCCCAGTTTGCAATTTCTGCGGAAGATGAACAGGAATAGCGAGAACCAATGAGAGACTAGCTGGAGGTGTCTGGACGGGCAAATTTAACTCTCATTTCCCACCAGGAAGAGGAAATAACCAAAGGCTCAGCGTGCCGTGCCGGAACCAGATTAGGGCCTGAAGCCATCCTGCGGTGTTGCGGCCAGCTCACAAGAAAGCGAGTTGAAGAAAGGAGCTCAGGGGCACTGTAATTCACAAACCTGCAGAGTTATAAATGACAGCTATCGTCCAAAAATATACTGAAGTAAGGCTGCCAAGAGGACTTGAAAGCGGGGCAGAATTGCAGGAAACCGATTTCAGGAGGTAGACTGGAATTGCATTGAAAGCATAGGAAAAGAGGCAGAACGTCCACAATGATGCACTTGGCCAAAAAGGGCGTATGCGTTTTTTCCTGAATATATTCAGGAAAAAACGCATACGCCCTTTTTGGCCAACCAAGCAAGCTTGCAAAGAAAATCTGCACTACAATGAAGTCTCACTTCCCCCCGGTCAAAAGGGCCATCTGAAAAAAGTGTAAAATCCAGAAAGGCAGGACAGGCCATGGAGAACTGGGAGCCTTGTTATGCTGATGGGCGGGATGTAAATTGCCAACAGACACTCGGGAGAAGTGTATGGTGTTTCCTGAAACATCTAAAAAACAAAGCAACAGAGCCTAGGGCACTTCCACTTATGGTCCTATAGCTTAGGGAAATTAAAATCAAAAAGATACAGCCACCCCAATGTTTGGGACGCCTCTGTTTACAAGAACCTCGTTTACCGTACAAGTTCAATATCACAGAAAGTGAAAAATGGATAAAGAACTTGTGGTACTTACGTACAATGCAGTATCACTCAGCAGTGAAATCTATGTCATCAGGCCCGTAGCAGCACAATGAGCGGATTCAGGTACGATGATTCTAACTGAAATAAGTCACACAGAAAAAGAAACATCATAAGATATCAGTAATACACGGAATGTAAACTTGGCTACACAGGAACTGAATTACAGAACAGAACAGGGTCTCAAATTTAGAAAACCAACTTATGCTTGTTTAAGGGTAAAGGTGAGTTGGGGTGCTGCATAAAACCAGAGATTGAAATGAGCACAGATAAAGTTCCTTAAGCCAAATATGGAATAGACAAGAGCTACTCCTTGCTCAACGAAATGGACTCAACACCGCATATTAAACGCCTAAGAATGTACCTGACTCTTAAGTATCTTAAAACCTATGGATTGCTATGTCTCCGAAAGAGAATCAAGCATGTGTACAGGGACATAAACGCAGCAGTGATAGGATTGGAGAGGCTCGGTGAGCAAATGAAGACCCTTTGAAGTCATATTGCATGGTACCCATTCCACGGGTTTCAACTACCCAGGTTTAAGGTATTCTTCCTTCAGCTAAAACATGCATGTGGAACCTAGAGTATGATCAACCATGTGATCGGGAGACGTGTTCAAATATGTCTCAGTTTTCGTACCCTGGTACTCGGGTGCAACATTCCAGACGCTTTACTAACACTCTCCCGACTTGGAGAGTCAGTCCCTTTAACCTCCTGTTTGGCCCAGTTTGCAATTTCTGCGGAAGATGAACAGGAATAGCGAGAACCAATGAGAGACTAGCTGGAGGTGTCTGGACGGGCAAATTTAACTCTCATTTCCCACCAGGAAGAGGAAATAACCAAAGGCTCAGCGTGCCGTGCCGGAACCAGATTAGGGCCTGAAGCCATCCTGCAGTGTTGCGGCCAGCTCACAAGAAAGCGAGTTGAAGAAAGGAGCTCAGGGGCACTGTAATTCACAAACCTGCAGAGTTATAAATGACAGCTATCGTCCAAAAATATACTGAAGTAAGGCTGCCAAGAGGACTTGAAAGCGGGGCAGAATTGCAGGAAACCGATTTCAGGAGGTAGACTGGAATTGCATTGAAAGCATAGGAAAAGAGGCAGAACGTCCACAATGATGCACTTGGCCAAAAAGGGCGTATGCGTTTTTTCCTGAATATATTCAGGAAAAAACGCATACGCCCTTTTTGGCCAACCAAGCAAGCTTGCAAAGGAAATCTGCACTACAATGAAGTCTCACTTCCCCCCGGTCAAAAGGGCCATCTGAAAAAAGTGTAAAATCCAGAAAGGCAGGACAGGCCATGGAGAACTGGGAGCCTTGTCATGCTGATGGGCGGGATGTAAATT
This sequence comes from Globicephala melas, assembly GCF_963455315.2. Taxonomy (NCBI): domain Eukaryota; kingdom Metazoa; phylum Chordata; class Mammalia; order Artiodactyla; family Delphinidae; genus Globicephala; species Globicephala melas. The sequence goes on along the minus strand of NW_027207303.1, from coordinate 663,558 downwards.
GCCAACAGACACTCGGGAGAAGTGTATGGTGTTTCCTGAAACATCTAAAAAACAAAGCAACAGAGCCTAGGGCACTTCCACTTATGGTCCTATAGCTTAGGGAAATTAAAATCAAAAAGATACAGCCACCCCAATGTTTGGGACGCCTCTGTTTACAAGAACCTCGTTTACCGTACAAGTTCAATATCACAGAAAGTGAAAAATGGATAAAGAACTTGTGGTACTTACGTACAATGCAGTATCACTCAGCAGTGAAATCTATGTCATCAGGCCCGTAGCAGCACAATGAGTGGATTCAGGTACGATGATTCTAACTGAAATAAGTCACACAGAAAAAGAAACATCATAAGATATCAGTAATACACGGAATGTAAACTTGGCTACACAGGAACTGAATTACAGAACAGAACAGGGTCTCAAATTTAGAAAACCAACTTATGCTTGTTTAAGGGTAAAGGTGAGTTGGGGTGCTGCATAAAACCAGAGATTGAAATGAGCACAGATAAAGTTCCTTAAGCCAAATATGGAATAGACAAGAGCTACTCCTTGCTCAACGAAATGGACTCAACACCCCATATTAAACGCCTAAGAATGTACCTGACTCTTAAGTATCTTAAAACCTATGGATTGCTATGTCTCCGAAAGAGAATCAAGCATGTGTACAGGGACATAAACGCAGCAGTGATAGGATTGGAGAGGTTCGGTGAGCAAATGAAGACCCTTTGAAGTCATATTGCATGGTACCCATTCCACGGGTTTCAACTACCCAGGTTTAAGGTATTCTTCCTTCAGCTAAAACATGCATGTGGAACCTAGAGTATGATCAACCATGTGATCGGGAGACGTGTTCAAATATGTCTCAGTTTTCGTACCCTGGTACTCGGGTGCAACATTCCAGACGCTTTACTAACACTCTCCCGACTTGGAGAGTCAGTCCCTTTAACCTCCTGTTTGGCCCAGTTTGCAATTTCTGCGGAAGATGAACAGGAATAGCGAGAACCAATGAGAGACTAGCTGGAGGTGTCTGGACGGGCAAATTTAACTCTCATTTCCCACCAGGAAGAGGAAATAACCAAAGGCTCAGCGTGCCGTGCCGGAACCAGATTAGGGCCTGAAGCCATCCTGCAGTGTTGCGGCCAGCTCACAAGAAAGCGAGTTGAAGAAAGGAGCTCAGGGGCACTGTAATTCACAAACCTGCAGAGTTATAAATGACAGCTATCGTCCAAAAATATACTGAAGTAAGGCTGCCAAGAGGACTTGAAAGCGGGGCAGAATTGCAGGAAACCGATTTCAGGAGGTAGACTGGAATTGCATTGAAAGCATAGGAAAAGAGGCAGAACGTCCACAATGATGCACTTGGCCAAAAAGGGCGTATGCGTTTTTTCCTGAATATATTCAGGAAAAAACGCATACGCCCTTTTTGGCCAACCAAGCAAGCTTGCAAAGGAAATCTGCACTACAATGAAGTCTCACTTCCCCCCGGTCAAAAGGGCCATCTGAAAAAAGTGTAAAATCCAGAAAGGCAGGACAGGCCATGGAGAACTGGGAGCCTTGTCATGCTGATGGGCGGGATGTAAATTGCCAACAGACACTCGGGAGAAGTGTATGGTGTTTCCTGAAACATCTAAAAAACAAAGCAACAGAGCCTAGGGCACTTCCACTTATGGTCCTATAGCTTAGGGAAATTAAAATCAAAAAGATACAGCCACCCCAATGTTTGGGACGCCTCTGTTTACAAGAACCTCGTTTACCGTACAAGTTCAATATCACAGAAAGTGAAAAATGGATAAAGAACTTGTGGTACTTACGTACAATGCAGTATCACTCAGCAGTGAAATCTATGTCATCAGGCCCGTAGCAGCACAATGAGTGGATTCAGGTACGATGATTCTAACTGAAATAAGTCACACAGAAAAAGAAACATCATAAGATATCAGTAATACACGGAATGTAAACTTGGCTACACAGGAACTGAATTACAGAACAGAACAGGGTCTCAAATTTAGAAAACCAACTTATGCTTGTTTAAGGGTAAAGGTGAGTTGGGGTGCTGCATAAAACCAGAGATTGAAATGAGCACAGATAAAGTTCCTTAAGCCAAATATGGAATAGACAAGAGCTACTCCTTGCTCAACGAAATGGACTCAACACCCCATATTAAACGCCTAAGAATGTACCTGACTCTTAAGTATCTTAAAACCTATGGATTGCTATGTCTCCGAAAGAGAATCAAGCATGTGTACAGGGACATAAACGCAGCAGTGATAGGATTGGAGAGGTTCGGTGAGCAAATGAAGACCCTTTGAAGTCATATTGCATGGTACCCATTCCACGGGTTTCAACTACCCAGGTTTAAGGTATTCTTCCTTCAGCTAAAACATGCATGTGGAACCTAGAGTATGATCAACCATGTGATCGGGAGACGTGTTCAAATATGTCTCAGTTTTCGTACCCTGGTACTCGGGTGCAACATTCCAGACGCTTTACTAACACTCTCCCGACTTGGAGAGTCAGTCCCTTTAACCTCCTGTTTGGCCCAGTTTGCAATTTCTGCGGAAGATGAACAGGAATAGCGAGAACCAATGAGAGACTAGCTGGAGGTGTCTGGACGGGCAAATTTAACTCTCATTTCCCACCAGGAAGAGGAAATAACCAAAGGCTCAGCGTGCCGTGCCGGAACCAGATTAGGGCCTGAAGCCATCCTGCGGTGTTGCGGCCAGCTCACAAGAAAGCGAGTTGAAGAAAGGAGCTCAGGGGCACTGTAATTCACAAACCTGCAGAGTTATAAATGACAGCTATCGTCCAAAAATATACTGAAGTAAGGCTGCCAAGAGGACTTGAAAGCGGGGCAGAATTGCAGGAAACCGATTTCAGGAGGTAGACTGGAATTGCATTGAAAGCATAGGAAAAGAGGCAGAACGTCCACAATGATGCACTTGGCCAAAAAGGGCGTATGCGTTTTTTCCTGAATATATTCAGGAAAAAACGCATACGCCCTTTTTGGCCAACCAAGCAAGCTTGCAAACGAAATCTGCACTACAATGAAGTCTCACTTCCCCCCGGTCAAAAGGGCCATCTGAAAAAAGTGTAAAATCCAGAAAGGCAGGACAGGCCATGGAGAACTGGGAGCCTTGTTATGCTGATGGGCGGGATGTAAATTGCCAACAGACACTCGGGAGAAGTGTATGGTGTTTCCTGAAACATCTAAAAAACAAAGCAACAGAGCCTAGGGCACTTCCACTTATGGTCCTATAGCTTAGGGAAATTAAAATCAAAAAGATACAGCCACCCCAATGTTTGGGACGCCTCTGTTTACAAGAACCTCGTTTACCGTACAAGTTCAATATCACAGAAAGTGAAAAATGGATAAAGAACTTGTGGTACTTACGTACAATGCAGTATCACTCAGCAGTGAAATCTATGTCATCAGGCCCGTAGCAGCACAATGAGCGGATTCAGGTACGATGATTCTAACTGAAATAAGTCACACAGAAAAAGAAACATCATAAGATATCAGTAATACACGGAATGTAAACTTGGCTACACAGGAACTGAATTACAGAACAGAACAGGGTCTCAAATTTAGAAAACCAACTTATGCTTGTTTAAGGGTAAAGGTGAGTTGGGGTGCTGCATAAAACCAGAGATTGAAATGAGCACAGATAAAGTTCCTTAAGCCAAATATGGAATAGACAAGAGCTACTCCTTGCTCAACGAAATGGACTCAACACCGCATATTAAACGCCTAAGAATGTACCTGACTCTTAAGTATCTTAAAACCTATGGATTGCTATGTCTCCGAAAGAGAATCAAGCATGTGTACAGGGACATAAACGCAGCAGTGATAGGATTGGAGAGGTTCGGTGAGCAAATGAAGACCCTTTGAAGTCATATTGCATGGTACCCATTCCACGGGTTTCAACTACCCAGGTTTAAGGTATTCTTCCTTCAGCTAAAACATGCATGTGGAACCTAGAGTATGATCAACCATGTGATCGGGAGACGTGTTCAAATATGTCTCAGTTTTCGTACCCTGGTACTCGGGTGCAACATTCCAGACGCTTTACTAACACTCTCCCGACTTGGAGAGTCAGTCCCTTTAACCTCCTGTTTGGCCCAGTTTGCAATTTCTGCGGAAGATGAACAGGAATAGCGAGAACCAATGAGAGACTAGCTGGAGGTGTCTGGACGGGCAAATTTAACTCTCATTTCCCACCAGGAAGAGGAAATAACCAAAGGCTCAGCGTGCCGTGCCGGAACCAGATTAGGGCCTGAAGCCATCCTGCGGTGTTGCGGCCAGCTCACAAGAAAGCGAGTTGAAGAAAGGAGCTCAGGGGCACTGTAATTCACAAACCTGCAGAGTTATAAATGACAGCTATCGTCCAAAAATATACTGAAGTAAGGCTGCCAAGAGGACTTGAAAGCGGGGCAGAATTGCAGGAAACCGATTTCAGGAGGTAGACTGGAATTGCATTGAAAGCATAGGAAAAGAGGCAGAACGTCCACAATGATGCACTTGGCCAAAAAGGGCGTATGCGTTTTTTCCTGAATATATTCAGGAAAAAACGCATACGCCCTTTTTGGCCAACCAAGCAAGCTTGCAAAGGAAATCTGCACTACAATGAAGTCTCACTTCCCCCCGGTCAAAAGGGCCATCTGAAAAAAGTGTAAAATCCAGAAAGGCAGGACAGGCCATGGAGAACTGGGAGCCTTGTTATGCTGATGGGTGGGATGTAAATTGCCAACAGACACTCGGGAGAAGTGTATGGTGTTTCCTGAAACATCTAAAAAACAAAGCAACAGAGCCTAGGGCACTTCCACTTATGGTCCTATAGCTTAGGGAAATTAAAATCAAAAAGATACAGCCACCCCAATGTTTGGGACGCCTCTGTTTACAAGAACCTCGTTTACGGTACAAGTTCAATATCACAGAAAGTGAAAAATGGATAAAGAACTTGTGGTACTTACGTACAATGCAGTATCACTCAGCAGTGAAATCTATGTCATCAGGCCCGTAGCAGCACAATGAGTGGATTCAGGTACGATGATTCTAACTGAAATAAGTCACACAGAAAAAGAAACATCATAAGATATCAGTAATACACGGAATGTAAACTTGGCTACACAGGAACTGAATTACAGAACAGAACAGGGTCTCAAATTTAGAAAACCAACTTATGCTTGTTTAAGGGTAAAGGTGAGTTGGGGTGCTGCATAAAACCAGAGATTGAAATGAGCACAGATAAAGTTCCTTAAGCCAAATATGGAATAGACAAGAGCTACTCCTTGCTCAACGAAATGGACTCAACACCGCATATTAAACGCCTAAGAATGTACCTGACTCTTAAGTATCTTAAAACCTATGGATTGCTATGTCTCCGAAAGAGAATCAAGCATGTGTACAGGGACATAAACGCAGCAGTGATAGGATTGGAGAGGTTCGGTGAGCAAATGAAGACCCTTTGAAGTCATATTGCATGGTACCCATTCCACGGGTTTCAACTACCCAGGTTTAAGGTATTCTTCCTTCAGCTAAAACATGCATGTGGAACCTAGAGTATGATCAACCATGTGATCGGGAGACGTGTTCAAATATGTCTCAGTTTTCGTACCCTGGTACTCGGGTGCAACATTCCAGACGCTTTACTAACACTCTCCCGACTTGGAGAGTCAGTCCCTTTAACCTCCTGTTTGGCCCAGTTTGCAATTTCTGCGGAAGATGAACAGGAATAGCGAGAACCAATGAGAGACTAGCTGGAGGTGTCTGGACGGGCAAATTTAACTCTCATTTCCCACCAGGAAGAGGAAATAACCAAAGGCTCAGCGTGCCGTGCCGGAACCAGATTAGGGCCTGAAGCCATCCTGCGGTGTTGCGGCCAGCTCACAAGAAAGCGAGTTGAAGAAAGGAGCTCAGGGGCACTGTAATTCACAAACCTGCAGAGTTATAAATGACAGCTATCGTCCAAAAATATACTGAAGTAAGGCTGCCAAGAGGACTTGAAAGCGGGGCAGAATTGCAGGAAACCGATTTCAGGAGGTAGACTGGAATTGCATTGAAAGCATAGGAAAAGAGGCAGAACGTCCACAATGATGCACTTGGCCAAAAAGGGCGTATGCGTTTTTTCCTGAATATATTCAGGAAAAAACGCATACGCCCTTTTTGGCCAACCAAGCAAGCTTGCAAAGGAAATCTGCACTACAATGAAGTCTCACTTCCCCCCGGTCAAAAGGGCCATCTGAAAAAAGTGTAAAATCCAGAAAGGCAGGACAGGCCATGGAGAACTGGGAGCCTTGTTATGCTGATGGGCGGGATGTAAACTGCCAACAGACACTCGGGAGAAGTGTATGGTGTTTCCTGAAACATCTAAAAAACAAAGCAACAGAGCCTAGGGCACTTCCACTTATGGTCCTATAGCTTAGGGAAATTAAAATCAAAAAGATACAGCCACCCCAATGTTTGGGACGCCTCTGTTTACAAGAACCTCGTTTACCGTACAAGTTCAATATCACAGAAAGTGAAAAATGGATAAAGAACTTGTGGTACTTACGTACAATGCAGTATCACTCAGCAGTGAAATCTATGTCATCAGGCCCGTAGCAGCACAATGAGTGGATTCAGGTACGATGATTCTAACTGAAATAAGTCACACAGAAAAAGAAACATCATAAGATATCAGTAATACACGGAATGTAAACTTGGCTACACAGGAACTGAATTACAGAACAGAACAGGGTCTCAAATTTAGAAAACCAACTTATGCTTGTTTAAGGGTAAAGGTGAGTTGGGGTGCTGCATAAAACCAGAGATTGAAATGAGCACAGATAAAGTTCCTTAAGCCAAATATGGAATAGACAAGAGCTACTCCTTGCTCAACGAAATGGACTCAACACCGCATATTAAACGCCTAAGAATGTACCTGACTCTTAAGTATCTTAAAACCTATGGATTACTATGTCTCCGAAAGAGAATCAAGCATGTGTACAGGGACATAAACGCAGCAGTGATAGGATTGGAGAGGTTCGGTGAGCAAATGAAGACCCTTTGAAGTCATATTGCATGGTACCCATTCCACGGGTTTCAACTACCCAGGTTTAAGGTATTCTTCCTTCAGCTAAAACATGCATGTGGAACCTAGAGTATGATCAACCATGTGATCGGGAGACGTGTTCAAATATGTCTCAGTTTTCGTACCCTGGTACTCGGGTGCAACATTCCAGACGCTTTACTAACACTCTCCCGACTTGGAGAGTCAGTCCCTTTAACCTCCTGTTTGGCCCAGTTTGCAATTTCTGCGGAAGATGAACAGGAATAGCGAGAACCAATGAGAGACTAGCTGGAGGTGTCTGGACGGGCAAATTTAACTCTCATTTCCCACCAGGAAGAGGAAATAACCAAAGGCTCAGCGTGCCGTGCCGGAACCAGATTAGGGCCTGAAGCCATCCTGCGGTGTTGCGGCCAGCTCACAAGAAAGCGAGTTGAAGAAAGGAGCTCAGGGGCACTGTAATTCACAAACCTGCAGAGTTATAAATGACAGCTATCGTCCAAAAATATACTGAAGTAAGGCTGCCAAGAGGACTTGAAAGCGGGGCAGAATTGCAGGAAACCGATTTCAGGAGGTAGACTGGAATTGCATTGAAAGCATAGGAAAAGAGGCAGAACGTCCACAATGATGCACTTGGCCAAAAAGGGCGTATGCGTTTTTTCCTGAATATATTCAGGAAAAAACGCATACGCCCTTTTTGGCCAACCAAGCAAGCTTGCAAAGGAAATCTGCACTACAATGAAGTCTCACTTCCCCCCGGTCAAAAGGGCCATCTGAAAAAAGTGTAAAATCCAGAAAGGCAGGACAGGCCATGGAGAACTGGGAGCCTTGTTATGCTGATGGGCGGGATGTAAATTGCCAACAGACACTCGGGAGAAGTGTATGGTGTTTCCTGAAACATCTAAAAAACAAAGCAACAGAGCCTAGGGCACTTCCACTTATGGTCCTATAGCTTAGGGAAATTAAAATCAAAAAGATACAGCCACCCCAATGTTTGGGACGCCTCTGTTTACAAGAACCTCGTTTACGGTACAAGTTCAATATCACAGAAAGTGAAAAATGGATAAAGAACTTGTGGTACTTACGTACAATGCAGTATCACTCAGCAGTGAAATCTATGTCATCAGGCCCGTAGCAGCACAATGAGTGGATTCAGGTACGATGATTCTAACTGAAATAAGTCACACAGAAAAAGAAACATCATAAGATATCAGTAATACACGGAATGTAAACTTGGCTACACAGGAACTGAATTACAGAACAGAACAGGGTCTCAAATTTAGAAAACCAACTTATGCTTGTTTAAGGGTAAAGGTGAGTTGGGGTGCTGCATAAAACCAGAGATTGAAATGAGCACAGATAAAGTTCCTTAAGCCAAATATGGAATAGACAAGAGCTACTCCTTGCTCAACGAAATGGACTCAACACCGCATATTAAACGCCTAAGAATGTACCTGACTCTTAAGTATCTTAAAACCTATGGATTGCTATGTCTCCGAAAGAGAATCAAGCATGTGTACAGGGACATAAACGCAGCAGTGATAGGATTGGAGAGGTTCGGTGAGCAAATGAAGACCCTTTGAAGTCATATTGCATGGTACCCATTCCACGGGTTTCAACTACCCAGGTTTAAGGTATTCTTCCTTCAGCTAAAACATGCATGTGGAACCTAGAGTATGATCAACCATGTGATCGGGAGACGTGTTCAAATATGTCTCAGTTTTCGTACCCTGGTACTCGGGTGCAACATTCCAGACGCTTTACTAACACTCTCCCGACTTGGAGAGTCAGTCCCTTTAACCTCCTGTTTGGCCCAGTTTGCAATTTCTGCGGAAGATGAACAGGAATAGCGAGAACCAATGAGAGACTAGCTGGAGGTGTCTGGACGGGCAAATTTAACTCTCATTTCCCACCAGGAAGAGGAAATAACCAAAGGCTCAGCGTGCCGTGCCGGAACCAGATTAGGGCCTGAAGCCATCCTGCGGTGTTGCGGCCAGCTCACAAGAAAGCGAGTTGAAGAAAGGAGCTCAGGGGCACTGTAATTCACAAACCTGCAGAGTTATAAATGACAGCTATCGTCCAAAAATATACTGAAGTAAGGCTGCCAAGAGGACTTGAAAGCGGGGCAGAATTGCAGGAAACCGATTTCAGGAGGTAGACTGGAATTGCATTGAAAGCATAGGAAAAGAGGCAGAACGTCCACAATGATGCACTTGGCCAAAAAGGGCGTATGCGTTTTTTCCTGAATATATTCAGGAAAAAACGCATACGCCCTTTTTGGCCAACCAAGCAAGCTTGCAAAGGAAATCTGCACTACAATGAAGTCTCACTTCCCCCCGGTCAAAAGGGCCATCTGAAAAAAGTGTAAAATCCAGAAAGGCAGGACAGGCCATGGAGAACTGGGAGCCTTGTTATGCTGATGGGCGGGATGTAAACTGCCAACAGACACTCGGGAGAAGTGTATGGTGTTTCCTGAAACATCTAAAAAACAAAGCAACAGAGCCTAGGGCACTTCCACTTATGGTCCTATAGCTTAGGGAAATTAAAATCAAAAAGATACAGCCACCCCAATGTTTGGGACGCCTCTGTTTACAAGAACCTCGTTTACCGTACAAGTTCAATATCACAGAAAGTGAAAAATGGATAAAGAACTTGTGGTACTTACGTACAATGCAGTATCACTCAGCAGTGAAATCTATGTCATCAGGCCCGTAGCAGCACAATGAGTGGATTCAGGTACGATGATTCTAACTGAAATAAGTCACACAGAAAAAGAAACATCATAAGATATCAGTAATACACGGAATGTAAACTTGGCTACACAGGAACTGAATTACAGAACAGAACAGGGTCTCAAATTTAGAAAACCAACTTATGCTTGTTTAAGGGTAAAGGTGAGTTGGGGTGCTGCATAAAACCAGAGATTGAAATGAGCACAGATAAAGTTCCTTAAGCCAAATATGGAATAGACAAGAGCTACTCCTTGCTCAACGAAATGGACTCAACACCGCATATTAAACGCCTAAGAATGTACCTGACTCTTAAGTATCTTAAAACCTATGGATTGCTATGTCTCCGAAAGAGAATCAAGCATGTGTACAGGGACATAAACGCAGCAGTGATAGGATTGGAGAGGTTCGGTGAGCAAATGAAGACCCTTTGAAGTCATATTGCATGGTACCCATTCCACGGGTTTCAACTACCCAGGTTTAAGGTATTCTTCCTTCAGCTAAAACATGCATGTGGAACCTAGAGTATGATCAACCATGTGATCGGGAGACGTGTTCAAATATGTCTCAGTTTTCGTACCCTGGTACTCGGGTGCAACATTCCAGACGCTTTACTAACACTCTCCCGACTTGGAGAGTCAGTCCCTTTAACCTCCTGTTTGGCCCAGTTTGCAATTTCTGCGGAAGATGAACAGGAATAGCGAGAACCAATGAGAGACTAGCTGGAGGTGTCTGGACGGGCAAATTTAACTCTCATTTCCCACCAGGAAGAGGAAATAACCAAAGGCTCAGCGTGCCGTGCCGGAACCAGATTAGGGCCTGAAGCCATCCTGCGGTGTTGCGGCCAGCTCACAAGAAAGCGAGTTGAAGAAAGGAGCTCAGGGGCACTGTAATTCACAAACCTGCAGAGTTATAAATGACAGCTATCGTCCAAAAATATACTGAAGTAAGGCTGCCAAGAGGACTTGAAAGCGGGGCAGAATTGCAGGAAACCGATTTCAGGAGGTAGACTGGAATTGCATTGAAAGCATAGGAAAAGAGGCAGAACGTCCACAATGATGCACTTGGCCAAAAAGGGCGTATGCGTTTTTTCCTGAATATATTCAGGAAAAAACGCATACGCCCTTTTTGGCCAACCAAGCAAGCTTGCAAAGGAAATCTGCACTACAATGAAGTCTCACTTCCCCCCGGTCAAAAGGGCCATCTGAAAAAAGTGTAAAATCCAGAAAGGCAGGACAGGCCATGGAGAACTGGGAGCCTTGTTATGCTGATGGGCGGGATGTAAATTGCCAACAGACACTCGGGAGAAGTGTATGGTGTTTCCTGAAACATCTAAAAAACAAAGCAACAGAGCCTAGGGCACTTCCACTTATGGTCCTATAGCTTAGGGAAATTAAAATCAAAAAGATACAGCCACCCCAATGTTTGGGACGCCTCTGTTTACAAGAACCTCGTTTACCGTACAAGTTCAATATCACAGAAAGTGAAAAATGGATAAAGAACTTGTGGTACTTACGTACAATGCAGTATCACTCAGCAGTGAAATCTATGTCATCAGGCCCGTAGCAGCACAATGAGTGGATTCAGGTACGATGATTCTAACTGAAATAAGTCACACAGAAAAAGAAACATCATAAGATATCAGTAATACACGGAATGTAAACTTGGCTACACAGGAACTGAATTACAGAACAGAACAGGGTCTCAAATTTAGAAAACCAACTTATGCTTGTTTAAGGGTAAAGGTGAGTTGGGGTGCTGCATAAAACCAGAGATTGAAATGAGCACAGATAAAGTTCCTTAAGCCAAATATGGAATAGACAAGAGCTACTCCTTGCTCAACGAAATGGACTCAACACCGCATATTAAACGCCTAAGAATGTACCTGACTCTTAAGTATCTTAAAACCTATGGATTGCTATGTCTCCGAAAGAGAATCAAGCATGTGTACAGGGACATAAACGCAGCAGTGATAGGATTGGAGAGGTTCGGTGAGCAAATGAAGACCCTTTGAAGTCATATTGCATGGTACCCATTCCACGGGTTTCAACTACCCAGGTTTAAGGTATTCTTCCTTCAGCTAAAACATGCATGTGGAACCTAGAGTATGATCAACCATGTGATCGGGAGACGTGTTCAAATATGTCTCAGTTTTCGTACCCTGGTACTCGGGTGCAACATTCCAGACGCTTTACTAACACTCTCCCGACTTGGAGAGTCAGTCCCTTTAACCTCCTGTTTGGCCCAGTTTGCAATTTCTGCGGAAGATGAACAGGAATAGCGAGAACCAATGAGAGACTAGCTGGAGGTGTCTGGACGGGCAAATTTAACTCTCATTTCCCACCAGGAAGAGGAAATAACCAAAGGCTCAGCGTGCCGTGCCGGAACCAGATTAGGGCCTGAAGCCATCCTGCGGTGTTGCGGCCAGCTCACAAGAAAGCGAGTTGAAGAAAGGAGCTCAGGGGCACTGTAATTCACAAACCTGCAGAGTTATAAATGACAGCTATCGTCCAAAAATATACTGAAGTAAGGCTGCCAAGAGGACTTGAAAGCGGGGCAGAATTGCAGGAAACCGATTTCAGGAGGTAGACTGGAATTGCATTGAAAGCATAGGAAAAGAGGCAGAACGTCCACAATGATGCACTTGGCCAAAAAGGGCGTATGCGTTTTTTCCTGAATATATTCAGGAAAAAACGCATACGCCCTTTTTGGCCAACCAAGCAAGCTTGCAAAGGAAATCTGCACTACAATGAAGTCTCACTTCCCCCCGGTCAAAAGGGCCATCTGAAAAAAGTGTAAAATCCAGAAAGGCAGGACAGGCCATGGAGAACTGGGAGCCTTGTTATGCTGATGGGCGGGATGTAAACTGCCAACAGACACTCGGGAGAAGTGTATGGTGTTTCCTGAAACATCTAAAAAACAAAGCAACAGAGCCTAGGGCACTTCCACTTATGGTCCTATAGCTTAGGGAAATTAAAATCAAAAAGATACAGCCACCCCAATGTTTGGGACGCCTCTGTTTACAAGAACCTCGTTTACCGTACAAGTTCAATATCACAGAAAGTGAAAAATGGATAAAGAACTTGTGGTACTTACGTACAATGCAGTATCACTCAGCAGTGAAATCTATGTCATCAGGCCCGTAGCAGCACAATGAGTGGATTCAGGTACGATGATTCTAACTGAAATAAGTCACACAGAAAAAGAAACATCATAAGATATCAGTAATACACGGAATGTAAACTTGGCTACACAGGAACTGAATTACAGAACAGAACAGGGTCTCAAATTTAGAAAACCAACTTATGCTTGTTTAAGGGTAAAGGTGAGTTGGGGTGCTGCATAAAACCAGAGATTGAAATGAGCACAGATAAAGTTCCTTAAGCCAAATATGGAATAGACAAGAGCTACTCCTTGCTCAACGAAATGGACTCAACACCGCATATTAAACGCCTAAGAATGTACCTGACTCTTAAGTATCTTAAAACCTATGGATTGCTATGTCTCCGAAAGAGAATCAAGCATGTGTACAGGGACATAAACGCAGCAGTGATAGGATTGGAGAGGTTCGGTGAGCAAATGAAGACCCTTTGAAGTCATATTGCATGGTACCCATTCCACGGGTTTCAACTACCCAGGTTTAAGGTATTCTTCCTTCAGCTAAAACATGCATGTGGAACCTAGAGTATGATCAACCATGTGATCGGGAGACGTGTTCAAATATGTCTCAGTTTTCGTACCCTGGTACTCGGGTGCAACATTCCAGACGCTTTACTAACACTCTCCCGACTTGGAGAGTCAGTCCCTTTAACCTCCTGTTTGGCCCAGTTTGCAATTTCTGCGGAAGATGAACAGGAATAGCGAGAACCAATGAGAGACTAGCTGGAGGTGTCTGGACGGGCAAATTTAACTCTCATTTCCCACCAGGAAGAGGAAATAACCAAAGGCTCAGCGTGCCGTGCCGGAACCAGATTAGGGCCTGAAGCCATCCTGCGGTGTTGCGGCCAGCTCACAAGAAAGCGAGTTGAAGAAAGGAGCTCAAGGGCACTGTAATTCACAAACCTGCAGAGTTATAAATGACAGCTATCGTCCAAAAATATACTGAAGTAAGGCTGCCAAGAGGACTTGAAAGCGGGGCAGAATTGCAGGAAACCGATTTCAGGAGGTAGACTGGAATTGCATTGAAAGCATAGGAAAAGAGGCAGAACGTCCACAATGATGCACTTGGCCAAAAAGGGCGTATGCGTTTTTTCCTGAATATATTCAGGAAAAAACGCATACGCCCTTTTTGGCCAACCAAGCAAGCTTGCAAAGGAAATCTGCACTACAATGAAGTCTCACTTCCCCCCGGTCAAAAGGGCCATCTGAAAAAAGTGTAAAATCCAGAAAGGCAGGACAGGCCATGGAGAACTGGGAGCCTTGTTATGCTGATGGGCGGGATGTAAATTGCCAACAGACACTCGGGAGAAGTGTATGGTGTTTCCTGAAACATCTAAAAAACAAAGCAACAGAGCCTAGGGCACTTCCACTTATGGTCCTATAGCTTAGGGAAATTAAAATCAAAAAGATACAGCCACCCCAATGTTTGGGACGCCTCTGTTTACAAGAACCTCGTTTACCGTACAAGTTCAATATCACAGAAAGTGAAAAATGGATAAAGAACTTGTGGTACTTACGTACAATGCAGTATCACTCAGCAGTGAAATCTATGTCATCAGGCCCGTAGCAGCACAATGAGTGGATTCAGGTACGATGATTCTAACTGAAATAAGTCACACAGAAAAAGAAACATCATAAGATATCAGTAATACACGGAATGTAAACTTGGCTACACAGGAACTGAATTACAGAACAGAACAGGGTCTCAAATTTAGAAAACCAACTTATGCTTGTTTAAGGGTAAAGGTGAGTTGGGGTGCTGCATAAAACCAGAGATTGAAATGAGCACAGATAAAGTTCCTTAAGCCAAATATGGAATAGACAAGAGCTACTCCTTGCTCAACGAAATGGACTCAACACCGCATATTAAACGCCTAAGAATGTACCTGACTCTTAAGTATCTTAAAACCTATGGATTGCTATGTCTCCGAAAGAGAATCAAGCATGTGTACAGGGACATAAACGCAGCAGTGATAGGATTGGAGAGGTTCGGTGAGCAAATGAAGACCCTTTGAAGTCATATTGCATGGTACCCATTCCACGGGTTTCAACTACCCAGGTTTAAGGTATTCTTCCTTCAGCTAAAACATGCATGTGGAACCTAGAGTATGATCAACCATGTGATCGGGAGACGTGTTCAAATATGTCTCAGTTTTCGTACCCTGGTACTCGGGTGCAACATTCCAGACGCTTTACTAACACTCTCCCGACTTGGAGAGTCAGTCCCTTTAACCTCCTGTTTGGCCCAGTTTGCAATTTCTGCGGAAGATGAACAGGAATAGCGAGAACCAATGAGAGACTAGCTGGAGGTGTCTGGACGGGCAAATTTAACTCTCATTTCCCACCAGGAAGAGGAAATAACCAAAGGCTCAGCGTGCCGTGCCGGAACCAGATTAGGGCCTGAAGCCATCCTGCGGTGTTGCGGCCAGCTCACAAGAAAGCGAGTTGAAGAAAGGAGCTCAGGGGCACTGTAATTCACAAACCTGCAGAGTTATAAATGACAGCTATCGTCCAAAAATATACTGAAGTAAGGCTGCCAAGAGGACTTGAAAGCGGGGCAGAATTGCAGGAAACCGATTTCAGGAGGTAGACTGGAATTGCATTGAAAGCATAGGAAAAGAGGCAGAACGTCCACAATGATGCACTTGGCCAAAAAGGGCGTATGCGTTTTTTCCTGAATATATTCAGGAAAAAACGCATACGCCCTTTTTGGCCAACCAAGCAAGCTTGCAAAGGAAATCTGCACTACAATGAAGTCTCACTTCCCCCCGGTCAAAAGGGCCATCTGAAAAAAGTGTAAAATCCAGAAAGGCAGGACAGGCCATGGAGAACTGGGAGCCTTGTTATGCTGATGGGAGGGATGTAAATTGCCAACAGACACTCGGGAGAAGTGTATGGTGTTTCCTGAAACATCTAAAAAACAAAGCAACAGAGCCTAGGGCACTTCCACTTATGGTCCTATAGCTTAGGGAAATTAAAATCAAAAAGATACAGCCACCCCAATGTTTGGGACGCCTCTGTTTACAAGAACCTCGTTTACCGTACAAGTTCAATATCACAGAAAGTGAAAAATGGATAAAGAACTTGTGGTACTTACGTACAATGCAGTATCACTCAGCAGTGAAATCTATGTCATCAGGCCCGTAGCAGCACAATGAGTGGATTCAGGTACGATGATTCTAACTGAAATAAGTCACACAGAAAAAGAAACATCATAAGATATCAGTAATACACGGAATGTAAACTTGGCTACACAGGAACTGAATTACAGAACAGAACAGGGTCTCAAATTTAGAAAACCAACTTATGCTTGTTTAAGGGTAAAGGTGAGTTGGGGTGCTGCATAAAACCAGAGATTGAAATGAGCACAGATAAAGTTCCTTAAGCCAAATATGGAATAGACAAGAGCTACTCCTTGCTCAACGAAATGGACTCAACACCGCATATTAAACGCCTAAGAATGTACCTGACTCTTAAGTATCTTAAAACCTATGGATTGCTATGTCTCCGAAAGAGAATCAAGCATGTGTACAGGGACATAAACGCAGCAGTGATAGGATTGGAGAAGTTCGGTGAGCAAATGAAGACCCTTTGAAGTCATATTGCATGGTACCCATTCCACGGGTTTCAACTACCCAGGTTTAAGGTATTCTTCCTTCAGCTAAAACATGCATGTGGAACCTAGAGTATGATCAACCATGTGATCGGGAGACGTGTTCAAATATGTCTCAGTTTTCGTACCCTGGTACTCGGGTGCAACATTCCAGACGCTTTACTAACACTCTCCCGACTTGGAGAGTCAGTCCCTTTAACCTCCTGTTTGGCCCAGTTTGCAATTTCTGCGGAAGATGAACAGGAATAGCGAGAACCAATGAGAGACTAGCTGGAGGTGTCTGGACGGGCAAATTTAACTCTCATTTCCCACCAGGAAGAGGAAATAACCAAAGGCTCAGCGTGCCGTGCCGGAACCAGATTAGGGCCTGAAGCCATCCTGCGGTGTTGCGGCCAGCTCACAAGAAAGCGAGTTGAAGAAAGGAGCTCAGGGGCACTGTAATTCACAAACCTGCAGAGTTATAAATGACAGCTATCGTCCAAAAATATACTGAAGTAAGGCTGCCAAGAGGACTTGAAAGCGGGGCAGAATTGCAGGAAACCGATTTCAGGAGGTAGACTGGAATTGCATTGAAAGCATAGGAAAAGAGGCAGAACGTCCACAATGATGCACTTGGCCAAAAAGGGCGTATGCGTTTTTTCCTGAATATATTCAGGAAAAAACGCATACGCCCTTTTTGGCCAACCAAGCAAGCTTGCAAAGGAAATCTGCACTACAATGAAGTCTCACTTCCCCCCGGTCAAAAGGGCCATCTGAAAAAAGTGTAAAATCCAGAAAGGCAGGACAGGCCATGGAGAACTGGGAGCCTTGTTATGCTGATGGGCGGGATGTAAATTGCCAACAGACACTCGGGAGAAGTGTATGGTGTTTCCTGAAACATCTAAAAAACAAAGCAACAGAGCCTAGGGCACTTCCACTTATGGTCCTATAGCTTAGGGAAATTAAAATCAAAAAGATACAGCCACCCCAATGTTTGGGACGCCTCTGTTTACAAGAACCTCGTTTACCGTACAAGTTCAATATCACAAAAAGTGAAAAATGGATAAAGAACTTGTGGTACTTACGTACAATGCAGTATCACTCAGCAGTGAAATCTATGTCATCAGGCCCGTAGCAGCACAATGAGTGGATTCAGGTACGATGATTCTAACTGAAATAAGTCACACAGAAAAAGAAACATCATAAGATATCAGTAATACACGGAATGTAAACTTGGCTACACAGGAACTGAATTACAGAACAGAACAGGGTCTCAAATTTAGAAAACCAACTTATGCTTGTTTAAGGGTAAAGGTGAGTTGGGGTGCTGCATAAAACCAGAGATTGAAATGAGCACAGATAAAGTTCCTTAAGCCAAATATGGAATAGACAAGAGCTACTCCTTGCTCAACGAAATGGACTCAACACCGCATATTAAACGCCTAAGAATGTACCTGACTCTTAAGTATCTTAAAACCTATGGATTGCTATGTCTCCGAAAGAGAATCAAGCATGTGTACAGGGACATAAACGCAGCAGTGATAGGATTGGAGAGGTTCGGTGAGCAAATGAAGACCCTTTGAAGTCATATTGCATGGTACCCATTCCACGGGTTTCAACTACCCAGGTTTAAGGTATTCTTCCTTCAGCTAAAACATGCATGTGGAACCTAGAGTATGATCAACCATGTGATCGGGAGACGTGTTCAAATATGTCTCAGTTTTCGTACCCTGGTACTCGGGTGCAACATTCCAGACGCTTTACTAACACTCTCCCGACTTGGAGAGTCAGTCCCTTTAACCTCCTGTTTGGCCCAGTTTGCAATTTCTGCGGAAGATGAACAGGAATAGCGAGAACCAATGAGAGACTAGCTGGAGGTGTCTGGACGGGCAAATTTAACTCTCATTTCCCACCAGGAAGAGGAAATAACCAAAGGCTCAGCGTGCCGTGCCGGAACCAGATTAGGGCCTGAAGCCATCCTGCGGTGTTGCGGCCAGCTCACAAGAAAGCGAGTTGAAGAAAGGAGCTCAGGGGCACTGTAATTCACAAACCTGCAGAGTTATAAATGACAGCTATCGTCCAAAAATATACTGAAGTAAGGCTGCCAAGAGGACTTGAAAGCGGGGCAGAATTGCAGGAAACCGATTTCAGGAGGTAGACTGGAATTGCATTGAAAGCATAGGAAAAGAGGCAGAACGTCCACAATGATGCACTTGGCCAAAAAGGGCGTATGCGTTTTTTCCTGAATATATTCAGGAAAAAACGCATACGCCCTTTTTGGCCAACCAAGCAAGCTTGCAAAGAAAATCTGCACTACAATGAAGTCTCACTTCCCCCCGGTCAAAAGGGCCATCTGAAAAAAGTGTAAAATCCAGAAAGGCAGGACAGGCCATGGAGAACTGGGAGCCTTGTTATGCTGATGGGCGGGATGTAAATTGCCAACAGACACTCGGGAGAAGTGTATGGTGTTTCCTGAAACATCTAAAAAACAAAGCAACAGAGCCTAGGGCACTTCCACTTATGGTCCTATAGCTTAGGGAAATTAAAATCAAAAAGATACAGCCACCCCAATGTTTGGGACGCCTCTGTTTACAAGAACCTCGTTTACCGTACAAGTTCAATATCACAGAAAGTGAAAAATGGATAAAGAACTTGTGGTACTTACGTACAATGCAGTATCACTCAGCAGTGAAATCTATGTCATCAGGCCCGTAGCAGCACAATGAGCGGATTCAGGTACGATGATTCTAACTGAAATAAGTCACACAGAAAAAGAAACATCATAAGATATCAGTAATACACGGAATGTAAACTTGGCTACACAGGAACTGAATTACAGAACAGAACAGGGTCTCAAATTTAGAAAACCAACTTATGCTTGTTTAAGGGTAAAGGTGAGTTGGGGTGCTGCATAAAACCAGAGATTGAAATGAGCACAGATGAAGTTCCTTAAGCCAAATATGGAATAGACAAGAGCTACTCCTTGCTCAACGAAATGGACTCAACACCGCATATTAAACGCCTAAGAATGTACCTGACTCTTAAGTATCTTAAAACCTATGGATTGCTATGTCTCCGAAAGAGAATCAAGCATGTGTACAGGGACATAAACGCAGCAGTGATAGGATTGGAGAGGCTCGGTGAGCAAATGAAGACCCTTTGAAGTCATATTGCATGGTACCCATTCCACGGGTTTCAACTACCCAGGTTTAAGGTATTCTTCCTTCAGCTAAAACATGCATGTGGAACCTAGAGTATGATCAACCATGTGATCGGGAGACGTGTTCAAATATGTCTCAGTTTTCGTACCCTGGTACTCGGGTGCAACATTCCAGACGCTTTACTAACACTCTCCCGACTTGGAGAGTCAGTCCCTTTAACCTCCTGTTTGGCCCAGTTTGCAATTTCTGCGGAAGATGAACAGGAATAGCGAGAACCAATGAGAGACTAGCTGGAGGTGTCTGGACGGGCAAATTTAACTCTCATTTCCCACCAGGAAGAGGAAATAACCAAAGGCTCAGCGTGCCGTGCCGGAACCAGATTAGGGCCTGAAGCCATCCTGCAGTGTTGCGGCCAGCTCACAAGAAAGCGAGTTGAAGAAAGGAGCTCAGGGGCACTGTAATTCACAAACCTGCAGAGTTATAAATGACAGCTATCGTCCAAAAATATACTGAAGTAAGGCTGCCAAGAGGACTTGAAAGCGGGGCAGAATTGCAGGAAACCGATTTCAGGAGGTAGACTGGAATTGCATTGAAAGCATAGGAAAAGAGGCAGAACGTCCACAATGATGCACTTGGCCAAAAAGGGCGTATGCGTTTTTTCCTGAATATATTCAGGAAAAAACGCATACGCCCTTTTTGGCCAACCAAGCAAGCTTGCAAAGGAAATCTGCACTACAATGAAGTCTCACTTCCCCCCGGTCAAAAGGGCCATCTGAAAAAAGTGTAAAATCCAGAAAGGCAGGACAGGCCATGGAGAACTGGGAGCCTTGTTATGCTGATGGGCGGGATGTAAATTGCCAACAGACACTCGGGAGAAGTGTATGGTGTTTCCTGAAACATCTAAAAAACAAAGCAACAGAGCCTAGGGCACTTCCACTTATGGTCCTATAGCTTAGGGAAATTAAAATCAAAAAGATACAGCCACCCCAATGTTTGGGACGCCTCTGTTTACAAGAACCTCGTTTACCGTACAAGTTCAATATCACAGAAAGTGAAAAATGGATAAAGAACTTGTGGTACTTACGTACAATGCAGTATCACTCAGCAGTGAAATCTATGTCATCAGGCCCGTAGCAGCACAATGAGTGGATTCAGGTACGATGATTCTAACTGAAATAAGTCACACAGAAAAAGAAACATCATAAGATATCAGTAATACACGGAATGTAAACTTGGCTACACAGGAACTGAATTACAGAACAGAACAGGGTCTCAAATTTAGAAAACCAACTTATGCTTGTTTAAGGGTAAAGGTGAGTTGGGGTGCTGCATAAAACCAGAGATTGAAATGAGCACAGATAAAGTTCCTTAAGCCAAATATGGAATAGACAAGAGCTACTCCTTGCTCAACGAAATGGACTCAACACCCCATATTAAACGCCTAAGAATGTACCTGACTCTTAAGTATCTTAAAACCTATGGATTGCTATGTC
Organism: Globicephala melas; assembly: GCF_963455315.2. Lineage (NCBI taxonomy): Eukaryota > Metazoa > Chordata > Mammalia > Artiodactyla > Delphinidae > Globicephala > Globicephala melas. Next base: position 642,381 of record NW_027207303.1, on the reverse strand, counting down.
TCCGAAAGAGAATCAAGCATGTGTACAGGGACATAAACGCAGCAGTGATAGGATTGGAGAGGTTCGGTGAGCAAATGAAGACCCTTTGAAGTCATATTGCATGGTACCCATTCCACGGGTTTCAACTACCCAGGTTTAAGGTATTCTTCCTTCAGCTAAAACATGCATGTGGAACCTAGAGTATGATCAACCATGTGATCGGGAGACGTGTTCAAATATGTCTCAGTTTTCGTACCCTGGTACTCGGGTGCAACATTCCAGACGCTTTACTAACACTCTCCCGACTTGGAGAGTCAGTCCCTTTAACCTCCTGTTTGGCCCAGTTTGCAATTTCTGCGGAAGATGAACAGGAATAGCGAGAACCAATGAGAGACTAGCTGGAGGTGTCTGGACGGGCAAATTTAACTCTCATTTCCCACCAGGAAGAGGAAATAACCAAAGGCTCAGCGTGCCGTGCCGGAACCAGACTAGGGCCTGAAGCCATCCTGCGGTGTTGCGGCCAGCTCACAAGAAAGCGAGTTGAAGAAAGGAGCTCAGGGGCACTGTAATTCACAAACCTGCAGAGTTATAAATGACAGCTATCGTCCAAAAATATACTGAAGTAAGGCTGCCAAGAGGACTTGAAAGCGGGGCAGAATTGCAGGAAACCGATTTCAGGAGGTAGACTGGAATTGCATTGAAAGCATAGGAAAAGAGGCAGAACGTCCACAATGATGCACTTGGCCAAAAAGGGCGTATGCGTTTTTTCCTGAATATATTCAGGAAAAAACGCATACGCCCTTTTTGGCCAACCAAGCAAGCTTGCAAACGAAATCTGCACTACAATGAAGTCTCACTTCCCCCCGGTCAAAAGGGCCATCTGAAAAAAGTGTAAAATCCAGAAAGGCAGGACAGGCCATGGAGAACTGGGAGCCTTGTTATGCTGATGGGCGGGATGTAAATTGCCAACAGACACTCGGGAGAAGTGTATGGTGTTTCCTGAAACATCTAAAAAACAAAGCAACAGAGCCTAGGGCACTTCCACTTATGGTCCTATAGCTTAGGGAAATTAAAATCAAAAAGATACAGCCACCCCAATGTTTGGGACGCCTCTGTTTACAAGAACCTCGTTTACCGTACAAGTTCAATATCACAGAAAGTGAAAAATGGATAAAGAACTTGTGGTACTTACGTACAATGCAGTATCACTCAGCAGTGAAATCTATGTCATCAGGCCCGTAGCAGCACAATGAGTGGATTCAGGTACGATGATTCTAACTGAAATAAGTCACACAGAAAAAGAAACATCATAAGATATCAGTAATACACGGAATGTAAACTTGGCTACACAGGAACTGAATTACAGAACAGAACAGGGTCTCAAATTTAGAAAACCAACTTATGCTTGTTTAAGGGTAAAGGTGAGTTGGGGTGCTGCATAAAACCAGAGATTGAAATGAGCACAGATAAAGTTCCTTAAGCCAAATATGGAATAGACAAGAGCTACTCCTTGCTCAACGAAATGGACTCAACACCCCATATTAAACGCCTAAGAATGTACCTGACTCTTAAGTATCTTAAAACCTATGGATTGCTATGTCTCCGAAAGAGAATCAAGAATGTGTACAGGGACATAAACGCAGCAGTGATAGGATTGGAGAGGTTCGGTGAGCAAATGAAGACCCTTTGAAGTCATATTGCATGGTACCCATTCCACGGGTTTCAACTACCCAGGTTTAAGGTATTCTTCCTTCAGCTAAAACATGCATGTGGAACCTAGAGTATGATCAACCATGTGATCGGGAGACGTGTTCAAATATGTCTCAGTTTTCGTACCCTGGTACTCGGGTGCAACATTCCAGACGCTTTACTAACACTCTCCCGACTTGGAGAGTCAGTCCCTTTAACCTCCTGTTTGGCCCAGTTTGCAATTTCTGCGGAAGATGAACAGGAATAGCGAGAACCAATGAGAGACTAGCTGGAGGTGTCTGGACGGGCAAATTTAACTCTCATTTCCCACCAGGAAGAGGAAATAACCAAAGGCTCAGCGTGCCGTGCCGGAACCAGATTAGGGCCTGAAGCCATCCTGCGGTGTTGCGGCCAGCTCACAAGAAAGCGAGTTGAAGAAAGGAGCTCAGGGGCACTGTAATTCACAAACCTGCAGAGTTATAAATGACAGCTATCGTCCAAAAATATACTGAAGTAAGGCTGCCAAGAGGACTTGAAAACGGGGCAGAATTGCAGGAAACCGATTTCAGGAGGTAGACTGGAATTGCATTGAAAGCATAGGAAAAGAGGCAGAACGTCCACAATGATGCACTTGGCCAAAAAGGGCGTATGCGTTTTTTCCTGAATATATTCAGGAAAAAACGCATACGCCCTTTTTGGCCAACCAAGCAAGCTTGCAAAGGAAATCTGCACTACAATGAAGTCTCACTTCCCCCCGGTCAAAAGGGCCATCTGAAAAAAGTGTAAAATCCAGAAAGGCAGGACAGGCCATGGAGAACTGGGAGCCTTGTTATGCTGATGGGCGGGATGTAAATTGCCAACAGACACTCGGGAGAAGTGTATGGTGTTTCCTGAAACATCTAAAAAACAAAGCAACAGAGCCTAGGGCACTTCCACTTATGGTCCTATAGCTTAGGGAAATTAAAATCAAAAAGATACAGCCACCCCAATGTTTGGGACGCCTCTGTTTACAAGAACCTCGTTTACCGTACAAGTTCAATATCACAGAAAGTGAAAAATGGATAAAGAACTTGTGGTACTTACGTACAATGCAGTATCACTCAGCAGTGAAATCTATGTCATCAGGCCCGTAGCAGCACAATGAGTGGATTCAGGTACGATGATTCTAACTGAAATAAGTCACACAGAAAAAGAAACATCATAAGATATCAGTAATACACGGAATGTAAACTTGGCTACACAGGAACTGAATTACAGAACAGAACAGGGTCTCAAATTTAGAAAACCAACTTATGCTTGTTTAAGGGTAAAGGTGAGTTGGGGTGCTGCATAAAACCAGAGATTGAAATGAGCACAGATAAAGTTCCTTAAGCCAAATATGGAATAGACAAGAGCTACTCCTTGCTCAACGAAATGGACTCAACACCGCATATTAAACGCCTAAGAATGTACCTGACTCTTAAGTATCTTAAAACCTATGGATTGCTATGTCTCCGAAAGAGAATCAAGCATGTGTACAGGGACATAAACGCAGCAGTGATAGGATTGGAGAGGTTCGGTGAGCAAATGAAGACCCTTTGAAGTCATATTGCATGGTACCCATTCCACGGGTTTCAACTACCCAGGTTTAAGGTATTCTTCCTTCAGCTAAAACATGCATGTGGAACCTAGAGTATGATCAACCATGTGATCGGGAGACGTGTTCAAATATGTCTCAGTTTTCGTACCCTGGTACTCGGGTGCAACATTCCAGACGCTTTACTAACACTCTCCCGACTTGGAGAGTCAGTCCCTTTAACCTCCTGTTTGGCCCAGTTTGCAATTTCTGCGGAAGATGAACAGGAATAGCGAGAACCAATGAGAGACTAGCTGGAGGTGTCTGGACGGGCAAATTTAACTCTCATTTCCCACCAGGAAGAGGAAATAACCAAAGGCTCAGCGTGCCGTGCCGGAACCAGATTAGGGCCTGAAGCCATCCTGCGGTGTTGCGGCCAGCTCACAAGAAAGCGAGTTGAAGAAAGGAGCTCAGGGGCACTGTAATTCACAAACCTGCAGAGTTATAAATGACAACTATCGTCCAAAAATATACTGAAGTAAGGCTGCCAAGAGGACTTGAAAGCGGGGCAGAATTGCAGGAAACCGATTTCAGGAGGTAGACTGGAATTGCATTGAAAGCATAGGAAAAGAGGCAGAACGTCCACAATGATGCACTTGGCCAAAAAGGGCGTATGCGTTTTTTCCTGAATATATTCAGGAAAAAACGCATACGCCCTTTTTGGCCAACCAAGCAAGCTTGCAAACGAAATCTGCACTACAATGAAGTCTCACTTCCCCCCGGTCAAAAGGGCCATCTGAAAAAAGTGTAAAATCCAGAAAGGCAGGACAGGCCATGGAGAACTGGGAGCCTTGTTATGCTGATGGGCGGGATGTAAATTGCCAACAGACACTCGGGAGAAGTGTATGGTGTTTCCTGAAACATCTAAAAAACAAAGCAACAGAGCCTAGGGCACTTCCACTTATGGTCCTATAGCTTAGGGAAATTAAAATCAAAAAGATACAGCCACCCCAATGTTTGGGACGCCTCTGTTTACAAGAACCTCGTTTACCGTACAAGTTCAATATCACAGAAAGTGAAAAATGGATAAAGAACTTGTGGTACTTACGTACAATGCAGTATCACTCAGCAGTGAAATCTATGTCATCAGGCCCGTAGCAGCACAATGAGTGGATTCAGGTACGATGATTCTAACTGAAATAAGTCACACAGAAAAAGAAACATCATAAGATATCAGTAATACACGGAATGTAAACTTGGCTACACAGGAACTGAATTACAGAACAGAACAGGGTCTCACATTTAGAAAACCAACTTATGCTTGTTTAAGGGTAAAGGTGAGTTGGGGTGCTGCATAAAACCAGAGATTGAAATGAGCACAGATAAAGTTCCTTAAGCCAAATATGGAATAGACAAGAGCTACTCCTTGCTCAACGAAATGGACTCAACACCGCATATTAAACGCCTAAGAATGTACCTGACTCTTAAGTATCTTAAAACCTATGGATTGCTATGTCTCCGAAAGAGAATCAAGCATGTGTACAGGGACATAAACGCAGCAGTGATAGGATTGGAGAGGTTCGGTGAGCAAATGAAGACCCTTTGAAGTCATATTGCATGGTACCCATTCCACGGGTTTCAACTACCCAGGTTTAAGGTATTCTTCCTTCAGCTAAAACATGCATGTGGAACCTAGAGTATGATCAACCATGTGATCGGGAGACGTGTTCAAATATGTCTCAGTTTTCGTACCCTGGTACTCGGGTGCAACATTCCAGACGCTTTACTAACACTCCCCCGACTTGGAGAGTCAGTCCCTTTAACCTCCTGTTTGGCCCAGTTTGCAATTTCTGCGGAAGATGAACAGGAATAGCGAGAACCAATGAGAGACTAGCTGGAGGTGTCTGGACGGGCAAATTTAACTCTCATTTCCCACCAGGAAGAGGAAATAACCAAAGGCTCAGCGTGCCGTGCCGGAACCAGATTAGGGCCTGAAGCCATCCTGCGGTGTTGCGGCCAGCTCACAAGAAAGCGAGTTGAAGAAAGGAGCTCAGGGGCACTGTAATTCACAAACCTGCAGAGTTATAAATGACAGCTATCGTCCAAAAATATACTGAAGTAAGGCTGCCAAGAGGACTTGAAAGCGGGGCAGAATTGCAGGAAACCGATTTCAGGAGGTAGACTGGAATTGCATTGAAAGCATAGGAAAAGAGGCAGAACGTCCACAATGATGCACTTGGCCAAAAAGGGCGTATGCGTTTTTTCCTGAATATATTCAGGAAAAAACGCATACGCCCTTTTTGGCCAACCAAGCAAGCTTGCAAAGGAAATCTGCACTACAATGAAGTCTCACTTCCCCCCGGTCAAAAGGGCCATCTGAAAAAAGTGTAAAATCCAGAAAGGCAGGACAGGCCATGGAGAACTGGGAGCCTTGTTATGCTGATGGGCGGGATGTAAACTGCCAACAGACACTCGGGAGAAGTGTATGGTGTTTCCTGAAACATCTAAAAAACAAAGCAACAGAGCCTAGGGCACTTCCACTTATGGTCCTATAGCTTAGGGAAATTAAAATCAAAAAGATACAGCCACCCCAATGTTTGGGACGCCTCTGTTTACAAGAACCTCGTTTACCGTACAAGTTCAATATCACAGAAAGTGAAAAATGGATAAAGAACTTGTGGTACTTACGTACAATGCAGTATCACTCAGCAGTGAAATCTATGTCATCAGGCCCGTAGCAGCACAATGAGTGGATTCAGGTACGATGATTCTAACTGAAATAAGTCACACAGAAAAAGAAACATCATAAGATATCAGTAATACACGGAATGTAAACTTGGCTACACAGGAACTGAATTACAGAACAGAACAGGGTCTCAAATTTAGAAAACCAACTTATGCTTGTTTAAGGGTAAAGGTGAGTTGGGGTGCTGCATAAAACCAGAGATTGAAATGAGCACAGATAAAGTTCCTTAAGCCAAATATGGAATAGACAAGAGCTACTCCTTGCTCAACGAAATGGACTCAACACCGCATATTAAACGCCTAAGAATGTACCTGACTCTTAAGTATCTTAAAACCTATGGATTGCTATGTCTCCGAAAGAGAATCAAGCATGTGTACAGGGACATAAACGCAGCAGTGATAGGATTGGAGAGGTTCGGTGAGCAAATGAAGACCCTTTGAAGTCATATTGCATGGTACCCATTCCACGGGTTTCAACTACCCAGGTTTAAGGTATTCTTCCTTCAGCTAAAACATGCATGTGGAACCTAGAGTATGATCAACCATGTGATCGGGAGACGTGTTCAAATATGTCTCAGTTTTCGTACCCTGGTACTCGGGTGCAACATTCCAGACGCTTTACTAACACTCTCCCGACTTGGAGAGTCAGTCCCTTTAACCTCCTGTTTGGCCCAGTTTGCAATTTCTGCGGAAGATGAACAGGAATAACGAGAACCAATGAGAGACTAGCTGGAGGTGTCTGGACGGGCAAATTTAACTCTCATTTCCCACCAGGAAGAGGAAATAACCAAAGGCTCAGCGTGCCGTGCCAGAACCAGATTAGGGCCTGAAGCCATCCTGCGGTGTTGCGGCCAGCTCACAAGAAAGCGAGTTGAAGAAAGGAGCTCAAGGGCACTGTAATTCACAAACCTGCAGAGTTATAAATGACAGCTATCGTCCAAAAATATACTGAAGTAAGGCTGCCAAGAGGACTTGAAAGCGGGGCAGAATTGCAGGAAACCGATTTCAGGAGGTAGACTGGAATTGCATTGAAAGCATAGGAAAAGAGGCAGAACGTCCTCAATGATGCACTTGGCCAAAAAGGGCGTATGCGTTTTTTCCTGAATATATTCAGGAAAAAACGCATACGCCCTTTTTGGCCAACCAAGCAAGCTTGCAAAGGAAATCTGCACTACAATGAAGTCTCACTTCCCCCCGGTCAAAAGGGCCATCTGAAAAAAGTGTAAAATCCAGAAAGGCAGGACAGGCCATGGAGAACTGGGAGCCTTGTTATGCTGATGGGCGGGATGTAAATTGCCAACAGACACTCGGGAGAAGTGTATGGTGTTTCCTGAAACATCTAAAAAACAAAGCAACAGAGCCTAGGGCACTTCCACTTATGGTCCTATAGCTTAGGGAAATTAAAATCAAAAAGATACAGCCACCCCAATGTTTGGGACGCCTCTGTTTACAAGAACCTCGTTTACCGTACAAGTTCAATATCACAGAAAGTGAAAAATGGATAAAGAACTTGTGGTACTTACGTACAATGCAGTATCACTCAGCAGTGAAATCTATGTCATCAGGCCCGTAGCAGCACAATGAGTGGATTCAGGTACGATGATTCTAACTGAAATAAGTCACACAGAAAAAGAAACATCATAAGATATCAGTAATACACGGAATGTAAACTTGGCTACACAGGAACTGAATTACAGAACAGAACAGGGTCTCAAATTTAGAAAACCAACTTATGCTTGTTTAAGGGTAAAGGTGAGTTGGGGTGCTGCATAAAACCAGAGATTGAAATGAGCACAGATAAAGTTCCTTAAGCCAAATATGGAATAGACAAGAGCTACTCCTTGCTCAACGAAATGGACTCAACACCGCATATTAAACGCCTAAGAATGTACCTGACTCTTAAGTATCTTAAAACCTATGGATTGCTATGTCTCCGAAAGAGAATCAAGCATGTGTACAGGGACATAAACGCAGCAGTGATAGGATTGGAGAGGTTCGGTGAGCAAATGAAGACCCTTTGAAGTCATATTGCATGGTACCCATTCCACGGGTTTCAACTACCCAGGTTTAAGGTATTCTTCCTTCAGCTAAAACATGCATGTGGAACCTAGAGTATGATCAACCATGTGATCGGGAGACGTGTTCAAATATGTCTCAGTTTTCGTACCCTGGTACTCGGGTGCAACATTCCAGACGCTTTACTAACACTCTCCCGACTTGGAGAGTCAGTCCCTTTAACCTCCTGTTTGGCCCAGTTTGCAATTTCTGCGGAAGATGAACAGGAATAGCGAGAACCAATGAGAGACTAGCTGGAGGTGTCTGGACGGGCAAATTTAACTCTCATTTCCCACCAGGAAGAGGAAATAACCAAAGGCTCAGCGTGCCGTGCCGGAACCAGATTAGGGCCTGAAGCCATCCTGCGGTGTTGCGGCCAGCTCACAAGAAAGCGAGTTGAAGAAAGGAGCTCAGGGGCACTGTAATTCACAAACCTGCAGAGTTATAAATGACAGCTATCGTCCAAAAATATACTGAAGTAAGGCTGCCAAGAGGACTTGAAAGCGGGGCAGAATTGCAGGAAACCGATTTCAGGAGGTAGACTGGAATTGCATTGAAAGCATAGGAAAAGAGGCAGAACGTCCACAATGATGCACTTGGCCAAAAAGGGCGTATGCGTTTTTTCCTGAATATATTCAGGAAAAAACGCATACGCCCTTTTTGGCCAACCAAGCAAGCTTGCAAAGGAAATCTGCACTACAATGAAGTCTCACTTCCCCCCGGTCAAAAGGGCCATCTGAAAAAAGTGTAAAATCCAGAAAGCCAGGACAGGCCATGGAGAACTGGGAGCCTTGTTATGCTGATGGGAGGGATGTAAATTGCCAACAGACACTCGGGAGAAGTGTATGGTGTTTCCTGAAACATCTAAAAAACAAAGCAACAGAGCCTAGGGCACTTCCACTTATGGTCCTATAGCTTAGGGAAATTAAAATCAAAAAGATACAGCCACCCCAATGTTTGGGACGCCTCTGTTTACAAGAACCTCGTTTACCGTACAAGTTCAATATCACAGAAAGTGAAAAATGGATAAAGAACTTGTGGTACTTACGTACAATGCAGTATCACTCAGCAGTGAAATCTATGTCATCAGGCCCGTAGCAGCACAATGAGTGGATTCAGGTACGATGATTCTAACTGAAATAAGTCACACAGAAAAAGAAACATCATAAGATATCAGTAATACACGGAATGTAAACTTGGCTACACAGGAACTGAATTACAGAACAGAACAGGGTCTCAAATTTAGAAAACCAACTTATGCTTGTTTAAGGGTAAAGGTGAGTTGGGGTGCTGCATAAAACCAGAGATTGAAATGAGCACAGATAAAGTTCCTTAAGCCAAATATGGAATAGACAAGAGCTACTCCTTGCTCAACGAAATGGACTCAACACCGCATATTAAACGCCTAAGAATGTACCTGACTCTTAAGTATCTTAAAACCTATGGATTGCTATGTCTCCGAAAGAGAATCAAGCATGTGTACAGGGACATAAACACAGCAGTGATAGGATTGGAGAAGTTCGGTGAGCAAATGAAGACCCTTTGAAGTCATATTGCATGGTACCCATTCCACGGGTTTCAACTACCCAGGTTTAAGGTATTCTTCCTTCAGCTAAAACATGCATGTGGAACCTAGAGTATGATCAACCATGTGATCGGGAGACGTGTTCAAATATGTCTCAGTTTTCGTACCCTGGTACTCGGGTGCAACATTCCAGACGCTTTACTAACACTCTCCCGACTTGGAGAGTCAGTCCCTTTAACCTCCTGTTTGGCCCAGTTTGCAATTTCTGCGGAAGATGAACAGGAATAGCGAGAACCAATGAGAGACTAGCTGGAGGTGTCTGGACGGGCAAATTTAACTCTCATTTCCCACCAGGAAGAGGAAATAACCAAAGGCTCAGCGTGCCGTGCCGGAACCAGATTAGGGCCTGAAGCCATCCTGCGGTGTTGCGGCCAGCTCACAAGAAAGCGAGTTGAAGAAAGGAGCTCAGGGGCACTGTAATTCACAAACCTGCAGAGTTATAAATGACAGCTATCGTCCAAAAATATACTGAAGTAAGGCTGCCAAGAGGACTTGAAAGCGGGGCAGAATTGCAGGAAACCGATTTCAGGAGGTAGACTGGAATTGCATTGAAAGCATAGGAAAAGAGGCAGAACGTCCACAATGATGCACTTGGCCAAAAAGGGCGTATGCGTTTTTTCCTGAATATATTCAGGAAAAAACGCATACGCCCTTTTTGGCCAACCAAGCAAGCTTGCAAACGAAATCTGCACTACAATGAAGTCTCACTTCCCCCCGGTCAAAAGGGCCATCTGAAAAAAGTGTAAAATCCAGAAAGGCAGGACAGGCCATGGAGAACTGGGAGCCTTGTTATGCTGATGGGCGGGATGTAAATTGCCAACAGACACTCGGGAGAAGTGTATGGTGTTTCCTGAAACATCTAAAAAACAAAGCAACAGAGCCTAGGGCACTTCCACTTATGGTCCTATAGCTTAGGGAAATTAAAATCAAAAAGATACAGCCACCCCAATGTTTGGGACGCCTCTGTTTACAAGAACCTCGTTTACCGTACAAGTTCAATATCACAGAAAGTGAAAAATGGATAAAGAACTTGTGGTACTTACGTACAATGCAGTATCACTCAGCAGTGAAATCTATGTCATCAGGCCCGTAGCAGCACAATGAGTGGATTCAGGTACGATGATTCTAACTGAAATAAGTCACACAGAAAAAGAAACATCATAAGATATCAGTAATACACGGAATGTAAACTTGGCTACACAGGAACTGAATTACAGAACAGAACAGGGTCTCAAATTTAGAAAACCAACTTATGCTTGTTTAAGGGTAAAGGTGAGTTGGGGTGCTGCATAAAACCAGAGATTGAAATGAGCACAGATAAAGTTCCTTAAGCCAAATATGGAATAGACAAGAGCTACTCCTTGCTCAACGAAATGGACTCAACACCGCATATTAAACGCCTAAGAATGTACCTGACTCTTAAGTATCTTAAAACCTATGGATTGCTATGTCTCCGAAAGAGAATCAAGCATGTGTACAGGGACATAAACGCAGCAGTGATAGGATTGGAGAGGTTCGGTGAGCAAATGAAGACCCTTTGAAGTCATATTGCATGGTACCCATTCCACGGGTTTCAACTACCCAGGTTTAAGGTATTCTTCCTTCAGCTAAAACATGCATGTGGAACCTAGAGTATGATCAACCATGTGATCGGGAGACGTGTTCAAATATGTCTCAGTTTTCGTACCCTGGTACTCGGGTGCAACATTCCAGACGCTTTACTAACACTCTCCCGACTTGGAGAGTCAGTCCCTTTAACCTCCTGTTTGGCCCAGTTTGCAATTTCTGCGGAAGATGAACAGGAATAGCGAGAACCAATGAGAGACTAGCTGGAGGTGTCTGGACGGGCAAATTTAACTCTCATTTCCCACCAGGAAGAGGAAATAACCAAAGGCTCAGCGTGCCGTGCCGGAACCAGATTAGGGCCTGAAGCCATCCTGCGGTGTTGCGGCCAGCTCACAAGAAAGCGAGTTGAAGAAAGGAGCTCAGGGGCACTGTAATTCACAAACCTGCAGAGTTATAAATGACAGCTATCGTCCAAAAATATACTGAAGTAAGGCTGCCAAGAGGACTTGAAAGCGGGGCAGAATTGCAGGAAACCGATTTCAGGAGGTAGACTGGAATTGCATTGAAAGCATAGGAAAAGAGGCAGAACGTCCACAATGATGCACTTGGCCAAAAAGGGCGTATGCGTTTTTTCCTGAATATATTCAGGAAAAAACGCATACGCCCTTTTTGGCCAACCAAGCAAGCTTGCAAAGAAAATCTGCACTACAATGAAGTCTCACTTCCCCCTGGTCAAAAGGGCCATCTGAAAAAAGTGTAAAATCCAGAAAGGCAGGACAGGCCATGGAGAACTGGGAGCCTTGTTATGCTGATGGGCGGGATGTAAATTGCCAACAGACACTCGGGAGAAGTGTATGGTGTTTCCTGAAACATCTAAAAAACAAAGCAACAGAGCCTAGGGCACTTCCACTTATGGTCCTATAGCTTAGGGAAATTAAAATCAAAAAGATACAGCCACCCCAATGTTTGGGACGCCTCTGTTTACAAGAACCTCGTTTACCGTACAAGTTCAATATCACAGAAAGTGAAAAATGGATAAAGAACTTGTGGTACTTACGTACAATGCAGTATCACTCAGCAGTGAAATCTATGTCATCAGGCCCGTAGCAGCACAATGAGCGGATTCAGGTACGATGATTCTAACTGAAATAAGTCACACAGAAAAAGAAACATCATAAGATATCAGTAATACACGGAATGTAAACTTGGCTACACAGGAACTGAATTACAGAACAGAACAGGGTCTCAAATTTAGAAAACCAACTTATGCTTGTTTAAGGGTAAAGGTGAGTTGGGGTGCTGCATAAAACCAGAGATTGAAATGAGCACAGATGAAGTTCCTTAAGCCAAATATGGAATAGACAAGAGCTACTCCTTGCTCAACGAAATGGACTCAACACCGCATATTAAACGCCTAAGAATGTACCTGACTCTTAAGTATCTTAAAACCTATGGATTGCTATGTCTCCGAAAGAGAATCAAGCATGTGTACAGGGACATAAACGCAGCAGTGATAGGATTGGAGAGGCTCGGTGAGCAAATGAAGACCCTTTGAAGTCATATTGCATGGTACCCATTCCACGGGTTTCAACTACCCAGGTTTAAGGTATTCTTCCTTCAGCTAAAACATGCATGTGGAACCTAGAGTATGATCAACCATGTGATCGGGAGACGTGTTCAAATATGTCTCAGTTTTCGTACCCTGGTACTCGGGTGCAACATTCCAGACGCTTTACTAACACTCTCCCGACTTGGAGAGTCAGTCCCTTTAACCTCCTGTTTGGCCCAGTTTGCAATTTCTGCGGAAGATGAACAGGAATAGCGAGAACCAATGAGAGACTAGCTGGAGGTGTCTGGACGGGCAAATTTAACTCTCATTTCCCACCAGGAAGAGGAAATAACCAAAGGCTCAGCGTGCCGTGCCGGAACCAGATTAGGGCCTGAAGCCATCCTGCAGTGTTGCGGCCAGCTCACAAGAAAGCGAGTTGAAGAAAGGAGCTCAGGGGCACTGTAATTCACAAACCTGCAGAGTTATAAATGACAGCTATCGTCCAAAAATATACTGAAGTAAGGCTGCCAAGAGGACTTGAAAGCGGGGCAGAATTGCAGGAAACCGATTTCAGGAGGTAGACTGGAATTGCATTGAAAGCATAGGAAAAGAGGCAGAACGTCCACAATGATGCACTTGGCCAAAAAGGGCGTATGCGTTTTTTCCTGAATATATTCAGGAAAAAACGCATACGCCCTTTTTGGCCAACCAAGCAAGCTTGCAAAGGAAATCTGCACTACAATGAAGTCTCACTTCCCCCCGGTCAAAAGGGCCATCTGAAAAAAGTGTAAAATCCAGAAAGGCAGGACAGGCCATGGAGAACTGGGAGCCTTGTTATGCTGATGGGCGGGATGTAAATTGCCAACAGACACTCGGGAGAAGTGTATGGTGTTTCCTGAAACATCTAAAAAACAAAGCAACAGAGCCTAGGGCACTTCCACTTATGGTCCTATAGCTTAGGGAAATTAAAATCAAAAAGATACAGCCACCCCAATGTTTGGGACGCCTCTGTTTACAAGAACCTCGTTTACCGTACAAGTTCAATATCACAGAAAGTGAAAAATGGATAAAGAACTTGTGGTACTTACGTACAATGCAGTATCACTCAGCAGTGAAATCTATGTCATCAGGCCCGTAGCAGCACAATGAGTGGATTCAGGTACGATGATTCTAACTGAAATAAGTCACACAGAAAAAGAAACATCATAAGATATCAGTAATACACGGAATGTAAACTTGGCTACACAGGAACTGAATTACAGAACAGAACAGGGTCTCAAATTTAGAAAACCAACTTATGCTTGTTTAAGGGTAAAGGTGAGTTGGGGTGCTGCATAAAACCAGAGATTGAAATGAGCACAGATAAAGTTCCTTAAGCCAAATATGGAATAGACAAGAGCTACTCCTTGCTCAACGAAATGGACTCAACACCCCATATTAAACGCCTAAGAATGTACCTGACTCTTAAGTATCTTAAAACCTATGGATTGCTATGTCTCCGAAAGAGAATCAAGCATGTGTACAGGGACATAAACGCAGCAGTGATAGGATTGGAGAGGTTCGGTGAGCAAATGAAGACCCTTTGAAGTCATATTGCATGGTACCCATTCCACGGGTTTCAACTACCCAGGTTTAAGGTATTCTTCCTTCAGCTAAAACATGCATGTGGAACCTAGAGTATGATCAACCATGTGATCGGGAGACGTGTTCAAATATGTCTCAGTTTTCGTACCCTGGTACTCGGGTGCAACATTCCAGACGCTTTACTAACACTCTCCCGACTTGGAGAGTCAGTCCCTTTAACCTCCTGTTTGGCCCAGTTTGCAATTTCTGCGGAAGATGAACAGGAATAGCGAGAACCAATGAGAGACTAGCTGGAGGTGTCTGGACGGGCAAATTTAACTCTCATTTCCCACCAGGAAGAGGAAATAACCAAAGGCTCAGCGTGCCGTGCCGGAACCAGACTAGGGCCTGAAGCCATCCTGCGGTGTTGCGGCCAGCTCACAAGAAAGCGAGTTGAAGAAAGGAGCTCAGGGGCACTGTAATTCACAAACCTGCAGAGTTATAAATGACAGCTATCGTCCAAAAATATACTGAAGTAAGGCTGCCAAGAGGACTTGAAAGCGGGGCAGAATTGCAGGAAACCGATTTCAGGAGGTAGACTGGAATTGCATTGAAAGCATAGGAAAAGAGGCAGAACGTCCACAATGATGCACTTGGCCAAAAAGGGCGTATGCGTTTTTTCCTGAATATATTCAGGAAAAAACGCATACGCCCTTTTTGGCCAACCAAGCAAGCTTGCAAAGGAAATCTGCACTACAATGAAGTCTCACTTCCCCCCGGTCAAAAGGGCCATCTGAAAAAAGTGTAAAATCCAGAAAGGCAGGACAGGCCATGGAGAACTGGGAGCCTTGTTATGCTGATGGGCGGGATGTAAATTGCCAACAGACACTCGGGAGAAGTGTATGGTGTTTCCTGAAACATCTAAAAAACAAAGCAACAGAGCCTAGGGCACTTCCACTTATGGTCCTATAGCTTAGGGAAATTAAAATCAAAAAGATACAGCCACCCCAATGTTTGGGACGCCTCTGTTTACAAGAACCTCGTTTACCGTACAAGTTCAATATCACAGAAAGTGAAAAATGGATAAAGAACTTGTGGTACTTACGTACAATGCAGTATCACTCAGCAGTGAAATCTATGTCATCAGGCCCGTAGCAGCACAATGAGTGGATTCAGGTACGATGATTCTAACTGAAATAAGTCACACAGAAAAAGAAACATCATAAGATATCAGTAATACACGGAATGTAAACTTGGCTACACAGGAACTGAATTACAGAACAGAACAGGGTCTCAAATTTAGAAAACCAACTTATGCTTGTTTAAGGGTAAAGGTGAGTTGGGGTGCTGCATAAAACCAGAGATTGAAATGAGCACAGATAAAGTTCCTTAAGCCAAATATGGAATAGACAAGAGCTACTCCTTGCTCAACGAAATGGACTCAACACCCCATATTAAACGCCTAAGAATGTACCTGACTCTTAAGTATCTTAAAACCTATGGATTGCTATGTCTCCGAAAGAGAATCAAGAATGTGTACAGGGACATAAACGCAGCAGTGATAGGATTGGAGAGGTTCGGTGAGCAAATGAAGACCCTTTGAAGTCATATTGCATGGTACCCATTCCACGGGTTTCAACTACCCAGGTTTAAGGTATTCTTCCTTCAGCTAAAACATGCATGTGGAACCTAGAGTATGATCAACCATGTGATCGGGAGACGTGTTCAAATATGTCTCAGTTTTCGTACCCTGGTACTCGGGTGCAACATTCCAGACGCTTTACTAACACTCTCCCGACTTGGAGAGTCAGTCCCTTTAACCTCCTGTTTGGCCCAGTTTGCAATTTCTGCGGAAGATGAACAGGAATAGCGAGAACCAATGAGAGACTAGCTGGAGGTGTCTGGACGGGCAAATTTAACTCTCATTTCCCACCAGGAAGAGGAAATAACCAAAGGCTCAGCGTGCCGTGCCGGAACCAGATTAGGGCCTGAAGCCATCCTGCGGTGTTGCGGCCAGCTCACAAGAAAGCGAGTTGAAGAAAGGAGCTCAGGGGCACTGTAATTCACAAACCTGCAGAGTTATAAATGACAGCTATCGTCCAAAAATATACTGAAGTAAGGCTGCCAAGAGGACTTGAAAGCGGGGCAGAATTGCAGGAAACCGATTTCAGGAGGTAGACTGGAATTGCATTGAAAGCATAGGAAAAGAGGCAGAACGTCCACAATGATGCACTTGGCCAAAAAGGGCGTATGCGTTTTTTCCTGAATATATTCAGGAAAAAACGCATACGCCCTTTTTGGCCAACCAAGCAAGCTTGCAAAGGAAATCTGCACTACAATGAAGTCTCACTTCCCCCCGGTCAAAAGGGCCATCTGAAAAAAGTGTAAAATCCAGAAAGGCAGGACAGGCCATGGAGAACTGGGAGCCTTGTTATGCTGATGGGCGGGATGTAAATTGCCAACAGACACTCGGGAGAAGTGTATGGTGTTTCCTGAAACATCTAAAAAACAAAGCAACAGAGCCTAGGGCACTTCCACTTATGGTCCTATAGCTTAGGGAAATTAAAATCAAAAAGATACAGCCACCCCAATGTTTGGGACGCCTCTGTTTACAAGAACCTCGTTTACCGTACAAGTTCAATATCACAGAAAGTGAAAAATGGATAAAGAACTTGTGGTACTTACGTACAATGCAGTATCACTCAGCAGTGAAATCTATGTCATCAGGCCCGTAGCAGCACAATGAGTGGATTCAGGTACGATGATTCTAACTGAAATAAGTCACACAGAAAAAGAAACATCATAAGATATCAGTAATACACGGAATGTAAACTTGGCTACACAGGAACTGAATTACAGAACAGAACAGGGTCTCAAATTTAGAAAACCAACTTATGCTTGTTTAAGGGTAAAGGTGAGTTGGGGTGCTGCATAAAACCAGAGATTGAAATGAGCACAGATAAAGTTCCTTAAGCCAAATATGGAATAGACAAGAGCTACTCCTTGCTCAACGAAATGGACTCAACACCGCATATTAAACGCCTAAGAATGTACCTGACTCTTAAGTATCTTAAAACCTATGGATTGCTATGTCTCCGAAAGAGAATCAAGCATGTGTACAGGGACATAAACGCAGCAGTGATAGGATTGGAGAGGTTCGGTGAGCAAATGAAGACCCTTTGAAGTCATATTGCATGGTACCCATTCCACGGGTTTCAACTACCCAGGTTTAAGGTATTCTTCCTTCAGCTAAAACATGCATGTGGAACCTAGAGTATGATCAACCATGTGATCGGGAGACGTGTTCAAATATGTCTCAGTTTTCGTACCCTGGTACTCGGGTGCAACATTCCAGACGCTTTACTAACACTCTCCCGACTTGGAGAGTCAGTCCCTTTAACCTCCTGTTTGGCCCAGTTTGCAATTTCTGCGGAAGATGAACAGGAATAGCGAGAACCAATGAGAGACTAGCTGGAGGTGTCTGGACGGGCAAATTTAACTCTCATTTCCCACCAGGAAGAGGAAATAACCAAAGGCTCAGCGTGCCGTGCCGGAACCAGATTAGGGCCTGAAGCCATCCTGCGGTGTTGCGGCCAGCTCACAAGAAAGCGAGTTGAAGAAAGGAGCTCAGGGGCACTGTAATTCACAAACCTGCAGAGTTATAAATGACAGCTATCGTCCAAAAATATACTGAAGTAAGGCTGCCAAGAGGACTTGAAAGCGGGGCAGAATTGCAGGAAACCGATTTCAGGAGGTAGACTGGAATTGCATTGAAAGCATAGGAAAAGAGGCAGAACGTCCACAATGATGCACTTGGCCAAAAAGGGCGTATGCGTTTTTTCCTGAATATATTCAGGAAAAAACGCATACGCCCTTTTTGGCCAACCAAGCAAGCTTGCAAAGGAAATCTGCACTACAATGAAGTCTCACTTCCCCCCGGTCAAAAGGGCCATCTGAAAAAAGTGTAAAATCCAGAAAGGCAGGACAGGCCATGGAGAACTGGGAGCCTTGTTATGCTGATGGGCGGGATGTAAATTGCCAACAGACACTCGGGAGAAGTGTATGGTGTTTCCTGAAACATCTAAAAAACAAAGCAACAGAGCCTAGGGCACTTCCACTTATGGTCCTATAGCTTAGGGAAATTAAAATCAAAAAGATACAGCCACCCCAATGTTTGGGACGCCTCTGTTTACAAGAACCTCGTTTACCGTACAAGTTCAATATCACAGAAAGTGAAAAATGGATAAAGAACTTGTGGTACTTACGTACAATGCAGTATCACTCAGCAGTGAAATCTATGTCATCAGGCCCGTAGCAGCACAATGAGTGGATTCAGGTACGATGATTCTAACTGAAATAAGTCACACAGAAAAAGAAACATCATAAGATATCAGTAATACACGGAATGTAAACTTGGCTACACAGGAACTGAATTACAGAACAGAACAGGGTCTCACATTTAGAAAACCAACTTATGCTTGTTTAAGGGTAAAGGTGAGTTGGGGTGCTGCATAAAACCAGAGATTGAAATGAGCACAGATAAAGTTCCTTAAGCCAAATATGGAATAGACAAGAGCTACTCCTTGCTCAACGAAATGGACTCAACACCGCATATTAAACGCCTAAGAATGTACCTGACTCTTAAGTATCTTAAAACCTATGGATTGCTATGTCTCCGAAAGAGAATCAAGCATGTGTACAGGGACATAAACGCAGCAGTGATAGGATTGGAGAGGTTCGGTGAGCAAATGAAGACCCTTTGAAGTCATATTGCATGGTACCCATTCCACGGGTTTCAACTACCCAGGTTTAAGGTATTCTTCCTTCAGCTAAAACATGCATGTGGAACCTAGAGTATGATCAACCATGTGATCGGGAGACGTGTTCAAATATGTCTCAGTTTTCGTACCCTGGTACTCGGGTGCAACATTCCAGACGCTTTACTAACACTCCCCCGACTTGGAGAGTCAGTCCCTTTAACCTCCTGTTTGGCCCAGTTTGCAATTTCTGCGGAAGATGAACAGGAATAGCGAGAACCAATGAGAGACTAGCTGGAGGTGTCTGGACGGGCAAATTTAACTCTCATTTCCCACCAGGAAGAGGAAATAACCAAAGGCTCAGCGTGCCGTGCCGGAACCAGATTAGGGCCTGAAGCCATCCTGCGGTGTTGCGGCCAGCTCACAAGAAAGCGAGTTGAAGAAAGGAGCTCAGGGGCACTGTAATTCACAAACCTGCAGAGTTATAAATGACAGCTATCGTCCAAAAATATACTGAAGTAAGGCTGCCAAGAGGACTTGAAAGCGGGGCAGAATTGCAGGAAACCGATTTCAGGAGGTAGACTGGAATTGCATTGAAAGCATAGGAAAAGAGGCAGAACGTCCACAATGATGCACTTGGCCAAAAAGGGCGTATGCGTTTTTTCCTGAATATATTCAGGAAAAAACGCATACGCCCTTTTTGGCCAACCAAGCAAGCTTGCAAAGGAAATCTGCACTACAATGAAGTCTCACTTCCCCCCGGTCAAAAGGGCCATCTGAAAAAAGTGTAAAATCCAGAAAGGCAGGACAGGCCATGGAGAACTGGGAGCCTTGTTATGCTGATGGGCGGGATGTAAACTGCCAACAGACACTCGGGAGAAGTGTATGGTGTTTCCTGAAACATCTAAAAAACAAAGCAACAGAGCCTAGGGCACTTCCACTTATGGTCCTATAGCTTAGGGAAATTAAAATCAAAAAGACACAGCCACCCCAATGTTTGGGACGCCTCTGTTTACAAGAACCTCGTTTACCGTACAAGTTCAATATCACAGAAAGTGAAAAATGGATAAAGAACTTGTGGTACTTACGTACAATGCAGTATCACTCAGCAGTGAAATCTATGTCATCAGGCCCGTAGCAGCACAATGAGTGGATTCAGGTACGATGATTCTAACTGAAATAAGTCACACAGAAAAAGAAACATCATAAGATATCAGTAATACACGGAATGTAAACTTGGCTACACAGGAACTGAATTACAGAACAGAACAGGGTCTCAAATTTAGAAAACCAACTTATGCTTGTTTAAGGGTAAAGGTGAGTTGGGGTGCTGCATAAAACCAGAGATTGAAATGAGCACAGATAAAGTTCCTTAAGCCAAATATGGAATAGACAAGAGCTACTCCTTGCTCAACGAAATGGACTCAACACCGCATATTAAACGCCTAAGAATGTACCTGACTCTTAAGTATCTTAAAACCTATGGATTGCTATGTCTCCGAAAGAGAATCAAGCATGTGTACAGGGACATAAACGCAGCAGTGATAGGATTGGAGAGGTTCGGTGAGCAAATGAAGACCCTTTGAAGTCATATTGCATGGTACCCATTCCACGGGTTTCAACTACCCAGGTTTAAGGTATTCTTCCTTCAGCTAAAACATGCATGTGGAACCTAGAGTATGATCAACCATGTGATCGGGAGACGTGTTCAAATATGTCTCAGTTTTCGTACCCTGGTACTCGGGTGCAACATTCCAGACGCTTTACTAACACTCTCCCGACTTGGAGAGTCAGTCCCTTTAACCTCCTGTTTGGCCCAGTTTGCAATTTCTGCGGAAGATGAACAGGAATAGCGAGAACCAATGAGAGACTAGCTGGAGGTGTCTGGACGGGCAAATTTAACTCTCATTTCCCACCAGGAAGAGGAAATAACCAAAGGCTCAGCGTGCCGTGCCGGAACCAGATTAGGGCCTGAAGCCATCCTGCGGTGTTGCGGCCAGCTCACAAGAAAGCGAGTTGAAGAAAGGAGCTCAGGGGCACTGTAATTCACAAACCTGCAGAGTTATAAATGACAGCTATCGTCCAAAAATATACTGAAGTAAGGCTGCCAAGAGGACTTGAAAGCGGGGCAGAATTGCAGGAAACCGATTTCAGGAGGTAGACTGGAATTGCATTGAAAGCATAGGAAAAGAGGCAGAACGTCCACAATGATGCACTTGGCCAAAAAGGGCGTATGCGTTTTTTCCTGAATATATTCAGGAAAAAACGCATACGCCCTTTTTGGCCAACCAAGCAAGCTTGCAAAGGAAATCTGCACTACAATGAAGTCTCACTTCCCCCCGGTCAAAAGGGCCATCTGAAAAAAGTGTAAAATCCAGAAAGGCAGGACAGGCCATGGAGAACTGGGAGCCTTGTTATGCTGATGGGCGGGATGTAAATTGCCAACAGACACTCGGGAGAAGTGTATGGTGTTTCCTGAAACATCTAAAAAACAAAGCAACAGAGCCTAGGGCACTTCCACTTATGGTCCTATAGCTTAGGGAAATTAAAATCAAAAAGATACAGCCACCCCAATGTTTGGGACGCCTCTGTTTACAAGAACCTCGTTTACCGTACAAGTTCAATATCACAGAAAGTGAAAAATGGATAAAGAACTTGTGGTACTTACGTACAATGCAGTATCACTCAGCAGTGAAATCTATGTCATCAGGCCCGTAGCAGCACAATGAGTGGATTCAGGTACGATGATTCTAACTGAAATAAGTCACACAGAAAAAGAAACATCATAAGATATCAGTAATACACGGAATGTAAACTTGGCTACACAGGAACTGAATTACAGAACAGAACAGGGTCTCAAATTTAGAAAACCAACTTATGCTTGTTTAAGGGTAAAGGTGAGTTGGGGTGCTGCATAAAACCAGAGATTGAAATGAGCACAGATAAAGTTCCTTAAGCCAAATATGGAATAGACAAGAGCTACTCCTTGCTCAACGAAATGGACTCAACACCCCATATTAAACGCCTAAGAATGTACCTGACTCTTAAGTATCTTAAAACCTATGGATTGCTATGTCTCCGAAAGAGAATCAAGCATGTGTACAGGGACATAAACGCAGCAGTGATAGGATTGGAGAGGTTCGGTGAGCAAATGAAGACCCTTTGAAGTCATATTGCATGGTACCCATTCCACGGGTTTCAACTACCCAGGTTTAAGGTATTCTTCCTTCAGCTAAAACATGCATGTGGAACCTAGAGTATGATCAACCATGTGATCGGGAGACGTGTTCAAATATGTCTCAGTTTTCGTACCCTGGTACTCGGGTGCAACATTCCAGACGCTTTACTAACACTCTCCCGACTTGGAGAGTCAGTCCCTTTAACCTCCTGTTTGGCCCAGTTTGCAATTTCTGCGGAAGATGAACAGGAATAGCGAGAACCAATGAGAGACTAGCTGGAGGTGTCTGGACGGGCAAATTTAACTCTCATTTCCCACCAGGAAGAGGAAATAACCAAAGGCTCAGCGTGCCGTGCCGGAACCAGACTAGGGCCTGAAGCCATCCTGCGGTGTTGCGGCCAGCTCACAAGAAAGCGAGTTGAAGAAAGGAGCTCAGGGGCACTGTAATTCACAAACCTGCAGAGTTATAAATGACAGCTATCGTCCAAAAATATACTGAAGTAAGGCTGCCAAGAGGACTTGAAAGCGGGGCAGAATTGCAGGAAACCGATTTCAGGAGGTAGACTGGAATTGCATTGAAAGCATAGGAAAAGAGGCAGAACGTCCACAATGATGCACTTGGCCAAAAAGGGCGTATGCGTTTTTTCCTGAATATATTCAGGAAAAAACGCATACGCCCTTTTTGGCCAACCAAGCAAGCTTGCAAAGGAAATCTGCACTACAATGAAGTCTCACTTCCCCCCGGTCAAAAGGGCCATCTGAAAAAAGTGTAAAATCCAGAAAGGCAGGACAGGCCATGGAGAACTGGGAGCCTTGTTATGCTGATGGGCGGGATGTAAATTGCCAACAGACACTCGGGAGAAGTGTATGGTGTTTCCTGAAACATCTAAAAAACAAAGCAACAGAGCCTAGGGCACTTCCACTTATGGTCCTATAGCTTAGGGAAATTAAAATCAAAAAGATACAGCCACCCCAATGTTTGGGACGCCTCTGTTTACAAGAACCTCGTTTACCGTACAAGTTCAATATCACAGAAAGTGAAAAATGGATAAAGAACTTGTGGTACTTACGTACAATGCAGTATCACTCAGCAGTGAAATCTATGTCATCAGGCCCGTAGCAGCACAATGAGTGGATTCAGGTACGATGATTCTAACTGAAATAAGTCACACAGAAAAAGAAACATCATAAGATATCAGTAATACACGGAATGTAAACTTGGCTACACAGGAACTGAATTACAGAACAGAACAGGGTCTCAAATTTAGAAAACCAACTTATGCTTGTTTAAGGGTAAAGGTGAGTTGGGGTGCTGCATAAAACCAGAGATTGAAATGAGCACAGATAAAGTTCCTTAAGCCAAATATGGAATAGACAAGAGCTACTCCTTGCTCAACGAAATGGACTCAACACCCCATATTAAACGCCTAAGAATGTACCTGACTCTTAAGTATCTTAAAACCTATGGATTGCTATGTCTCCGAAAGAGAATCAAGAATGTGTACAGGGACATAAACGCAGCAGTGATAGGATTGGAGAGGTTCGGTGAGCAAATGAAGACCCTTTGAAGTCATATTGCATGGTACCCATTCCACGGGTTTCAACTACCCAGGTTTAAGGTATTCTTCCTTCAGCTAAAACATGCATGTGGAACCTAGAGTATGATCAACCATGTGATCGGGAGACGTGTTCAAATATGTCTCAGTTTTCGTACCCTGGTACTCGGGTGCAACATTCCAGACGCTTTACTAACACTCTCCCGACTTGGAGAGTCAGTCCCTTTAACCTCCTGTTTGGCCCAGTTTGCAATTTCTGCGGAAGATGAACAGGAATAGCGAGAACCAATGAGAGACTAGCTGGAGGTGTCTGGACGGGCAAATTTAACTCTCATTTCCCACCAGGAAGAGGAAATAACCAAAGGCTCAGCGTGCCGTGCCGGAACCAGATTAGGGCCTGAAGCCATCCTGCGGTGTTGCGGCCAGCTCACAAGAAAGCGAGTTGAAGAAAGGAGCTCAGGGGCACTGTAATTCACAAACCTGCAGAGTTATAAATGACAGCTATCGTCCAAAAATATACTGAAGTAAGGCTGCCAAGAGGACTTGAAAGCGGGGCAGAATTGCAGGAAACCGATTTCAGGAGGTAGACTGGAATTGCATTGAAAGCATAGGAAAAGAGGCAGAACGTCCACAATGATGCACTTGGCCAAAAAGGGCGTATGCGTTTTTTCCTGAATATATTCAGGAAAAAACGCATACGCCCTTTTTGGCCAACCAAGCAAGCTTGCAAAGGAAATCTGCACTACAATGAAGTCTCACTTCCCCCCGGTCAAAAGGGCCATCTGAAAAAAGTGTAAAATCCAGAAAGGCAGGACAGGCCATGGAGAACTGGGAGCCTTGTTATGCTGATGGGCGGGATGTAAATTGCCAACAGACACTCGGGAGAAGTGTATGGTGTTTCCTGAAACATCTAAAAAACAAAGCAACAGAGCCTAGGGCACTTCCACTTATGGTCCTATAGCTTAGGGAAATTAAAATCAAAAAGATACAGCCACCCCAATGTTTGGGACGCCTCTGTTTACAAGAACCTCGTTTACCGTACAAGTTCAATATCACAGAAAGTGAAAAATGGATAAAGAACTTGTGGTACTTACGTACAATGCAGTATCACTCAGCAGTGAAATCTATGTCATCAGGCCCGTAGCAGCACAATGAGTGGATTCAGGTACGATGATTCTAACTGAAATAAGTCACACAGAAAAAGAAACATCATAAGATATCAGTAATACACGGAATGTAAACTTGGCTACACAGGAACTGAATTACAGAACAGAACAGGGTCTCAAATTTAGAAAACCAACTTATGCTTGTTTAAGGGTAAAGGTGAGTTGGGGTGCTGCATAAAACCAGAGATTGAAATGAGCACAGATAAAGTTCCTTAAGCCAAATATGGAATAGACAAGAGCTACTCCTTGCTCAACGAAATGGACTCAACACCGCATATTAAACGCCTAAGAATGTACCTGACTCTTAAGTATCTTAAAACCTATGGATTGCTATGTCTCCGAAAGAGAATCAAGCATGTGTACAGGGACATAAACGCAGCAGTGATAGGATTGGAGAGGTTCGGTGAGCAAATGAAGACCCTTTGAAGTCATATTGCATGGTACCCATTCCACGGGTTTCAACTACCCAGGTTTAAGGTATTCTTCCTTCAGCTAAAACATGCATGTGGAACCTAGAGTATGATCAACCATGTGATCGGGAGACGTGTTCAAATATGTCTCAGTTTTCGTACCCTGGTACTCGGGTGCAACATTCCAGACGCTTTACTAACACTCTCCCGACTTGGAGAGTCAGTCCCTTTAACCTCCTGTTTGGCCCAGTTTGCAATTTCTGCGGAAGATGAACAGGAATAGCGAGAACCAATGAGAGACTAGCTGGAGGTGTCTGGACGGGCAAATTTAACTCTCATTTCCCACCAGGAAGAGGAAATAACCAAAGGCTCAGCGTGCCGTGCCGGAACCAGATTAGGGCCTGAAGCCATCCTGCGGTGTTGCGGCCAGCTCACAAGAAAGCGAGTTGAAGAAAGGAGCTCAGGGGCACTGTAATTCACAAACCTGCAGAGTTATAAATGACAGCTATCGTCCAAAAATATACTGAAGTAAGGCTGCCAAGAGGACTTGAAAGCGGGGCAGAATTGCAGGAAACCGATTTCAGGAGGTAGACTGGAATTGCATTGAAAGCATAGGAAAAGAGGCAGAACGTCCACAATGATGCACTTGGCCAAAAAGGGCGTATGCGTTTTTTCCTGAATATATTCAGGAAAAAACGCATACGCCCTTTTTGGCCAACCAAGCAAGCTTGCAAAGGAAATCTGCACTACAATGAAGTCTCACTTCCCCCCGGTCAAAAGGGCCATCTGAAAAAAGTGTAAAATCCAGAAAGGCAGGACAGGCCATGGAGAACTGGGAGCCTTGTTATGCTGATGGGCGGGATGTAAATTGCCAACAGACACTCGGGAGAAGTGTATGGTGTTTCCTGAAACATCTAAAAAACAAAGCAACAGAGCCTAGGGCACTTCCACTTATGGTCCTATAGCTTAGGGAAATTAAAATCAAAAAGATACAGCCACCCCAATGTTTGGGACGCCTCTGTTTACAAGAACCTCGTTTACCGTACAAGTTCAATATCACAGAAAGTGAAAAATGGATAAAGAACTTGTGGTACTTACGTACAATGCAGTATCACTCAGCAGTGAAATCTATGTCATCAGGCCCGTAGCAGCACAATGAGTGGATTCAGGTACGATGATTCTAACTGAAATAAGTCACACAGAAAAAGAAACATCATAAGATATCAGTAATACACGGAATGTAAACTTGGCTACACAGGAACTGAATTACAGAACAGAACAGGGTCTCACATTTAGAAAACCAACTTATGCTTGTTTAAGGGTAAAGGTGAGTTGGGGTGCTGCATAAAACCAGAGATTGAAATGAGCACAGATAAAGTTCCTTAAGCCAAATATGGAATAGACAAGAGCTACTCCTTGCTCAACGAAATGGACTCAACACCGCATATTAAACGCCTAAGAATGTACCTGACTCTTAAGTATCTTAAAACCTATGGATTGCTATGTCTCCGAAAGAGAATCAAGCATGTGTACAGGGACATAAACGCAGCAGTGATAGGATTGGAGAGGTTCGGTGAGCAAATGAAGACCCTTTGAAGTCATATTGCATGGTACCCATTCCACGGGTTTCAACTACCCAGGTTTAAGGTATTCTTCCTTCAGCTAAAACATGCATGTGGAACCTAGAGTATGATCAACCATGTGATCGGGAGACGTGTTCAAATATGTCTCAGTTTTCGTACCCTGGTACTCGGGTGCAACATTCCAGACGCTTTACTAACACTCCCCCGACTTGGAGAGTCAGTCCCTTTAACCTCCTGTTTGGCCCAGTTTGCAATTTCTGCGGAAGATGAACAGGAATAGCGAGAACCAATGAGAGACTAGCTGGAGGTGTCTGGACGGGCAAATTTAACTCTCATTTCCCACCAGGAAGAGGAAATAACCAAAGGCTCAGCGTGCCGTGCCGGAACCAGATTAGGGCCTGAAGCCATCCTGCGGTGTTGCGGCCAGCTCACAAGAAAGCGAGTTGAAGAAAGGAGCTCAGGGGCACTGTAATTCACAAACCTGCAGAGTTATAAATGACAGCTATCGTCCAAAAATATACTGAAGTAAGGCTGCCAAGAGGACTTGAAAGCGGGGCAGAATTGCAGGAAACCGATTTCAGGAGGTAGACTGGAATTGCATTGAAAGCATAGGAAAAGAGGCAGAACGTCCACAATGATGCACTTGGCCAAAAAGGGCGTATGCGTTTTTTCCTGAATATATTCAGGAAAAAACGCATACGCCCTTTTTGGCCAACCAAGCAAGCTTGCAAAGGAAATCTGCACTACAATGAAGTCTCACTTCCCCCCGGTCAAAAGGGCCATCTGAAAAAAGTGTAAAATCCAGAAAGGCAGGACAGGCCATGGAGAACTGGGAGCCTTGTTATGCTGATGGGCGGGATGTAAACTGCCAACAGACACTCGGGAGAAGTGTATGGTGTTTCCTGAAACATCTAAAAAACAAAGCAACAGAGCCTAGGGCACTTCCACTTATGGTCCTATAGCTTAGGGAAATTAAAATCAAAAAGACACAGCCACCCCAATGTTTGGGACGCCTCTGTTTACAAGAACCTCGTTTACCGTACAAGTTCAATATCACAGAAAGTGAAAAATGGATAAAGAACTTGTGGTACTTACGTACAATGCAGTATCACTCAGCAGTGAAATCTATGTCATCAGGCCCGTAGCAGCACAATGAGTGGATTCAGGTACGATGATTCTAACTGAAATAAGTCACACAGAAAAAGAAACATCATAAGATATCAGTAATACACGGAATGTAAACTTGGCTACACAGGAACTGAATTACAGAACAGAACAGGGTCTCAAATTTAGAAAACCAACTTATGCTTGTTTAAGGGTAAAGGTGAGTTGGGGTGCTGCATAAAACCAGAGATTGAAATGAGCACAGATAAAGTTCCTTAAGCCAAATATGGAATAGACAAGAGCTACTCCTTGCTCAACGAAATGGACTCAACACCGCATATTAAACGCCTAAGAATGTACCTGACTCTTAAGTATCTTAAAACCTATGGATTGCTATGTCTCCGAAAGAGAATCAAGCATGTGTACAGGGACATAAACGCAGCAGTGATAGGATTGGAGAGGTTCGGTGAGCAAATGAAGACCCTTTGAAGTCATATTGCATGGTACCCATTCCACGGGTTTCAACTACCCAGGTTTAAGGTATTCTTCCTTCAGCTAAAACATGCATGTGGAACCTAGAGTATGATCAACCATGTGATCGGGAGACGTGTTCAAATATGTCTCAGTTTTCGTACCCTGGTACTCGGGTGCAACATTCCAGACGCTTTACTAACACTCTCCCGACTTGGAGAGTCAGTCCCTTTAACCTCCTGTTTGGCCCAGTTTGCAATTTCTGCGGAAGATGAACAGGAATAGCGAGAACCAATGAGAGACTAGCTGGAGGTGTCTGGACGGGCAAATTTAACTCTCATTTCCCACCAGGAAGAGGAAATAACCAAAGGCTCAGCGTGCCGTGCCGGAACCAGATTAGGGCCTGAAGCCATCCTGCGGTGTTGCGGCCAGCTCACAAGAAAGCGAGTTGAAGAAAGGAGCTCAGGGGCACTGTAATTCACAAACCTGCAGAGTTATAAATGACAGCTATCGTCCAAAAATATACTGAAGTAAGGCTGCCAAGAGGACTTGAAAGCGGGGCAGAATTGCAGGAAACCGATTTCAGGAGGTAGACTGGAATTGCATTGAAAGCATAGGAAAAGAGGCAGAACGTCCACAATGATGCACTTGGCCAAAAAGGGCGTATGCGTTTTTTCCTGAATATATTCAGGAAAAAACGCATACGCCCTTTTTGGCCAACCAAGCAAGCTTGCAAAGGAAATCTGCACTACAATGAAGTCTCACTTCCCCCCGGTCAAAAGGGCCATCTGAAAAAAGTGTAAAATCCAGAAAGGCAGGACAGGCCATGGAGAACTGGGAACCTTGTTATGCTGATGGGCGGGATGTAAATTGCCAACAGACACTCGGGAGAAGTGTATGGTGTTTCCTGAAACATCTAAAAAACAAAGCAACAGAGCCTAGGGCACTTCCACTTATGGTCCTATAGCTTAGGGAAATTAAAATCAAAAAGATACAGCCACCCCAATGTTTGGGACGCCTCTGTTTACAAGAACCTCGTTTACCGTACAAGTTCAATATCACAGAAAGTGAAAAATGGATAAAGAACTTGTGGTACTTACGTACAATGCAGTATCACTCAGCAGTGAAATCTATGTCATCAGGCCCGTAGCAGCACAATGAGTGGATTCAGGTACGATGATTCTAACTGAAATAAGTCACACAGAAAAAGAAACATCATAAGATATCAGTAATACATGGAATGTAAACTTGGCTACACAGGAACTGAATTACAGAACAGAACAGGGTCTCAAATTTAGAAAACCAACTTATGCTTGTTTAAGGGTAAAGGTGAGTTGGGGTGCTGCATAAAACCAGAGATTGAAATGAGCACAGATAAAGTTCCTTAAGCCAAATATGGAATAGACAAGAGCTACTCCTTGCTCAACGAAATGGACTCAACACCGCATATTAAACGCCTAAGAATGTACCTGACTCTTAAGTATCTTAAAACCTATGGATTGCTATGTCTCCGAAAGAGAATCAAGCATGTGTACAGGGACATAAACGCAGCAGTGATAGGATTGGAGAGGTTCGGTGAGCAAATGAAGACCCTTTGAAGTCATATTGCATGGTACCCATTCCACGGGTTTCAACTACCCAGGTTTAAGGTATTCTTCCTTCAGCTAAAACATGCATGTGGAACCTAGAGTATGATCAACCATGTGATCGGGAGACGTGTTCAAATATGTCTCAGTTTTCGTACCCTGGTACTCGGGTGCAACATTCCAGACGCTTTACTAACACTCCCCCGACTTGGAGAGTCAGTCCCTTTAACCTCCTGTTTGGCCCAGTTTGCAATTTCTGCGGAAGATGAACAGGAATAGCGAGAACCAATGAGAGACTAGCTGGAGGTGTCTGGACGGGCAAATTTAACTCTCATTTCCCACCAGGAAGAGGAAATAACCAAAGGCTCAGCGTGCCGTGCCGGAACCAGATTAGGGCCTGAAGCCATCCTGCGGTGTTGCGGCCAGCTCACAAGAAAGCGAGTTGAAGAAAGGAGCTCAGGGGCACTGTAATTCACAAACCTGCAGAGTTATAAATGACAGCTATCGTCCAAAAATATACTGAAGTAAGGCTGCCAAGAGGACTTGAAAGCGGGGCAGAATTGCAGGAAACCGATTTCAGGAGGTAGACTGGAATTGCATTGAAAGCATAGGAAAAGAGGCAGAACGTCCACAATGATGCACTTGGCCAAAAAGGGCGTATGCGTTTTTTCCTGAATATATTCAGGAAAAAACGCATACGCCCTTTTTGGCCAACCAAGCAAGCTTGCAAAGGAAATCTGCACTACAATGAAGTCTCACTTCCCCCCGGTCAAAAGGGCCATCTGAAAAAAGTGTAAAATCCAGAAAGGCAGGACAGGCCATGGAGAACTGGGAGCCTTGTTATGCTGATGGGCGGGATGTAAATTGCCAACAGACACTCGGGAGAAGTGTATGGTGTTTCCTGAAACATCTAAAAAACAAAGCAACAGAGCCTAGGGCACTTCCACTTATGGTCCTATAGCTTAGGGAAATTAAAATCAAAAAGATACAGCCACCCCAATGTTTGGGACGCCTCTGTTTACAAGAACCTCGTTTACCGTACAAGTTCAATATCACAGAAAGTGAAAAATGGATAAAGAACTTGTGGTACTTACGTACAATGCAGTATCACTCAGCAGTGAAATCTATGTCATCAGGCCCGTAGCAGCACAATGAGTGGATTCAGGTACGATGATTCTAACTGAAATAAGTCACACAGAAAAAGAAACATCATAAGATATCAGTAATACACGGAATGTAAACTTGGCTACACAGGAACTGAATTACAGAACAGAACAGGGTCTCAAATTTAGAAAACCAACTTATGCTTGTTTAAGGGTAAAGGTGAGTTGGGGTGCTGCATAAAACCAGAGATTGAAATGAGCACAGATAAAGTTCCTTAAGCCAAATATGGAATAGACAAGAGCTACTCCTTGCTCAACGAAATGGACTCAACACCGCATATTAAACGCCTAAGAATGTACCTGACTCTTAAGTATCTTAAAACCTATGGATTGCTATGATGCCGAAAGAGAATCAAGCATGTGTACAGGGACATAAACGCAGCAGTGATAGGATTGGAGAGGTTCGGTGAGCAAATGAAGACCCTTTGAAGTCATATTGCATGGTACCCATTCCACGGGTTTCAACTACCCAGGTTTAAGGTATTCTTCCTTCAGCTAAAACATGCATGTGGAACCTAGAGTATGATCAACCATGTGATCGGGAGACGTGTTCAAATATGTCTCAGTTTTCGTACCCTGGTACTCGGGTGCAACATTCCAGACGCTTTACTAACACTCTCCCGACTTGGAGAGTCAGTCCCTTTAACCTCCTGTTTGGCCCAGTTTGCAATTTCTGCGGAAGATGAACAGGAATAGCGAGAACCAATGAGAGACTAGCTGGAGGTGTCTGGACGGGCAAATTTAACTCTCATTTCCCACCAGGAAGAGGAAATAACCAAAGGCTCAGCGTGCCGTGCCGGAACCAGATTAGGGCCTGAAGCCATCCTGCGGTGTTGCGGCCAGCTCACAAGAAAGCGAGTTGAAGAAAGGAGCTCAAGGGCACTGTAATTCACAAACCTGCAGAGTTATAAATGACAGCTATCGTCCAAAAATATACTGAAGTAAGGCTGCCAAGAGGACTTGAAAGCGGGGCAGAATTGCAGGAAACCGATTTCAGGAGGTAGACTGGAATTGCATTGAAAGCATAGGAAAAGAGGCAGAACGTCCACAATGATGCACTTGGCCAAAAAGGGCGTATGCGTTTTTTCCTGAATATATTCAGGAAAAAACGCATACGCCCTTTTTGGCCAACCAAGCAAGCTTGCAAAGGAAATCTGCACTACAATGAAGTCTCACTTCCCCCCGGTCAAAAGGGCCATCTGAAAAAAGTGTAAAATCCAGAAAGGCAGGACAGGCCATGGAGAACTGGGAGCCTTGTTATGCTGATGGGCGGGATGTAAATTGCCAACAGACACTCGGGAGAAGTGTATGGTGTTTCCTGAAACATCTAAAAAACAAAGCAACAGAGCCTAGGGCACTTCCACTTATGGTCCTATAGCTTAGGGAAATTAAAATCAAAAAGATACAGCCACCCCAATGTTTGGGACGCCTCTGTTTACAAGAACCTCGTTTACCGTACAAGTTCAATATCACAGAAAGTGAAAAATGGATAAAGAACTTGTGGTACTTACGTACAATGCAGTATCACTCAGCAGTGAAATCTATGTCATCAGGCCCGTAGCAGCACAATGAGTGGATTCAGGTACGATGATTCTAACTGAAATAAGTCACACAGAAAAAGAAACATCATAAGATATCAGTAATACACGGAATGTAAACTTGGCTACACAGGAACTGAATTACAGAACAGAACAGGGTCTCAAATTTAGAAAACCAACTTATGCTTGTTTAAGGGTAAAGGTGAGTTGGGGTGCTGCATAAAACCAGAGATTGAAATGAGCACAGATAAAGTTCCTTAAGCCAAATATGGAATAGACAAGAGCTACTCCTTGCTCAACGAAATGGACTCAACACCGCATATTAAACGCCTAAGAATGTACCTGACTCTTAAGTATCTTAAAACCTATGGATTGCTATGTCTCCGAAAGAGAATCAAGCATGTGTACAGGGACATAAACGCAGCAGTGATAGGATTGGAGAGGTTCGGTGAGCAAATGAAGACCCTTTGAAGTCATATTGCATGGTACCCATTCCACGGGTTTCAACTACCCAGGTTTAAGGTATTCTTCCTTCAGCTAAAACATGCATGTGGAACCTAGAGTATGATCAACCATGTGATCGGGAGACGTGTTCAAATATGTCTCAGTTTTCGTACCCTGGTACTCGGGTGCAACATTCCAGACGCTTTACTAACACTCTCCCGACTTGGAGAGTCAGTCCCTTTAACCTCCTGTTTGGCCCAGTTTGCAATTTCTGCGGAAGATGAACAGGAATAGCGAGAACCAATGAGAGACTAGCTGGAGGTGTCTGGACGGGCAAATTTAACTCTCATTTCCCACCAGGAAGAGGAAATAACCAAAGGCTCAGCGTGCCGTGCCGGAACCAGATTAGGGCCTGAAGCCATCCTGCGGTGTTGCGGCCAGCTCACAAGAAAACGAGTTGAAGAAAGGAGCTCAGGGGCACTGTAATTCACAAACCTGCAGAGTTATAAATGACAACTATCGTCCAAAAATATACTGAAGTAAGGCTGCCAAGAGGACTTGAAAGCGGGGCAGAATTGCAGGAAACCGATTTCAGGAGGTAGACTGGAATTGCATTGAAAGCATAGGAAAAGAGGCAGAACGTCCACAATGATGCACTTGGCCAAAAAGGGCGTATGCGTTTTTTCCTGAATATATTCAGGAAAAAACGCATACGCCCTTTTTGGCCAACCAAGCAAGCTTGCAAACGAAATCTGCACTACAATGAAGTCTCACTTCCCCCCGGTCAAAAGGGCCATCTGAAAAAAGTGTAAAATCCAGAAAGGCAGGACAGGCCATGGAGAACTGGGAGCCTTGTTATGCTGATGGGCGGGATGTAAATTGCCAACAGACACTAGGGAGAAGTGTATGGTGTTTCCTGAAACATCTAAAAAACAAAGCAACAGAGCCTAGGGCACTTCCACTTATGGTCCTATAGCTTAGGGAAATTAAAATCAAAAAGATACAGCCACCCCAATGTTTGGGACGCCTCTGTTTACAAGAACCTCGTTTACCGTACAAGTTCAATATCACAGAAAGTGAAAAATGGATAAAGAACTTGTGGTACTTACGTACAATGCAGTATCACTCAGCAGTGAAATCTATGTCATCAGGCCCGTAGCAGCACAATGAGTGGATTCAGGTACGATGATTCTAACTGAAATAAGTCACACAGAAAAAGAAACATCATAAGATATCAGTAATACACGGAATGTAAACTTGGCTACACAGGAACTGAATTACAGAACAGAACAGGGTCTCAAATTTAGAAAACCAACTTATGCTTGTTTAAGGGTAAAGGTGAGTTGGGGTGCTGCATAAAACCAGAGATTGAAATGAGCACAGATAAAGTTCCTTAAGCCAAATATGGAATAGACAAGAGCTACTCCTTGCTCAACGAAATGGACTCAACACCCCATATTAAACGCCTAAGAATGTACCTGACTCTTAAGTATCTTAAAACCTATGGATTGCTATGTCTCCGAAAGAGAATCAAGAATGTGTACAGGGACATAAACGCAGCAGTGATAGGATTGGAGAGGTTCGGTGAGCAAATGAAGACCCTTTGAAGTCATATTGCATGGTACCCATTCCACGGGTTTCAACTACCCAGGTTTAAGGTATTCTTCCTTCAGCTAAAACATGCATGTGGAACCTAGAGTATGATCAACCATGTGATCGGGAGACGTGTTCAAATATGTCTCAGTTTTCGTACCCTGGTACTCGGGTGCAACATTCCAGACGCTTTACTAACACTCTCCCGACTTGGAGAGTCAGTCCCTTTAACCTCCTGTTTGGCCCAGTTTGCAATTTCTGCGGAAGATGAACAGGAATAGCGAGAACCAATGAGAGACTAGCTGGAGGTGTCTGGACGGGCAAATTTAACTCTCATTTCCCACCAGGAAGAGGAAATAACCAAAGGCTCAGCGTGCCGTGCCGGAACCAGATTAGGGCCTGAAGCCATCCTGCGGTGTTGCGGCCAGCTCACAAGAAAGCGAGTTGAAGAAAGGAGCTCAGGGGCACTGTAATTCACAAACCTGCAGAGTTATAAATGACAGCTATCGTCCAAAAATATACTGAAGTAAGGCTGCCAAGAGGACTTGAAAACAGGGCAGAATTGCAGGAAACCGATTTCAGGAGGTAGACTGGAATTGCATTGAAAGCATAGGAAAAGAGGCAGAACGTCCACAATGATGCACTTGGCCAAAAAGGGCGTATGCGTTTTTTCCTGAATATATTCAGGAAAAAACGCATACGCCCTTTTTGGCCAACCAAGCAAGCTTGCAAAGGAAATCTGCACTACAATGAAGTCTCACTTCCCCCCGGTCAAAAGGGCCATCTGAAAAAAGTGTAAAATCCAGAAAGGCAGGACAGGCCATGGAGAACTGGGAGCCTTGTTATGCTGATGGGCGGGATGTAAATTGCCAACAGACACTCGGGAGAAGTGTATGGTGTTTCCTGAAACATCTAAAAAACAAAGCAACAGAGCCTAGGGCACTTCCACTTATGGTCCTATAGCTTAGGGAAATTAAAATCAAAAAGATACAGCCACCCCAATGTTTGGGACGCCTCTGTTTACAAGAACCTCGTTTACCGTACAAGTTCAATATCACAGAAAGTGAAAAATGGATAAAGAACTTGTGGTACTTACGTACAATGCAGTATCACTCAGCAGTGAAATCTATGTCATCAGGCCCGTAGCAGCACAATGAGTGGATTCAGGTACGATGATTCTAACTGAAATAAGTCACACAGAAAAAGAAACATCATAAGATATCAGTAATACACGGAATGTAAACTTGGCTACACAGGAACTGAATTACAGAACAGAACAGGGTCTCAAATTTAGAAAACCAACTTATGCTTGTTTAAGGGTAAAGGTGAGTTGGGGTGCTGCATAAAACCAGAGATTGAAATGAGCACAGATAAAGTTCCTTAAGCCAAATATGGAATAGACAAGAGCTACTCCTTGCTCAACGAAATGGACTCAACACCGCATATTAAACGCCTAAGAATGTACCTGACTCTTAAGTATCTTAAAACCTATGGATTGCTATGTCTCCGAAAGAGAATCAAGCATGTGTACAGGGACATAAACGCAGCAGTGATAGGATTGGAGAGATTCGGTGAGCAAATGAAGACCCTTTGAAGTCATATTGCATGGTACCCATTCCACGGGTTTCAACTACCCAGGTTTAAGGTATTCTTCCTTCAGCTAAAACATGCATGTGGAACCTAGAGTATGATCAACCATGTGATCGGGAGACGTGTTCAAATATGTCTCAGTTTTCGTACCCTGGTACTCGGGTGCAACATTCCAGACGCTTTACTAACACTCTCCCGACTTGGAGAGTCAGTCCCTTTAACCTCCTGTTTGGCCCAGTTTGCAATTTCTGCGGAAGATGAACAGGAATAGCGAGAACCAATGAGAGACTAGCTGGAGGTGTCTGGACGGGCAAATTTAACTCTCATTTCCCACCAGGAAGAGGAAATAACCAAAGGCTCAGCGTGCCGTGCCGGAACCAGATTAGGGCCTGAAGCCATCCTGTGGTGTTGCGGCCAGCTCACAAGAAAGCGAGTTGAAGAAAGGAGCTCAGGGGCACTGTAATTCACAAACCTGCAGAGTTATAAATGACAGCTATCGTCCAAAAATATACTGAAGTAAGGCTGCCAAGAGGACTTGAAAGCGGGGCAGAATTGCAGGAAACCGATTTCAGGAGGTAGACTGGAATTGCATTGAAAGCATAGGAAAAGAGGCAGAACGTCCACAATGATGCACTTGGCCAAAAAGGGCGTATGCGTTTTTTCCTGAATATATTCAGGAAAAAACGCATACGCCCTTTTTGGCCAACCAAGCAAGCTTGCAAACGAAATCTGCACTACAATGAAGTCTCACTTCCCCCCGGTCAAAAGGGCCATCTGAAAAAAGTGTAAAATCCAGAAAGGCAGGACAGGCCATGGAGAACTGGGAGCCTTGTTATGCTGATGGGCGGGATGTAAATTGCCAACAGACACTCGGGAGAAGTGTATGGTGTTTCCTGAAACATCTAAAAAACAAAGCAACAGAGCCTAGGGCACTTCCACTTATGGTCCTATAGCTTAGGGAAATTAAAATCAAAAAGATACAGCCACCCCAATGTTTGGGACGCCTCTGTTTACAAGAACCTCGTTTACCGTACAAGTTCAATATCACAGAAAGTGAAAAATGGATAAAGAACTTGTGGTACTTACGTACAATGCAGTATCACTCAGCAGTGAAATCTATGTCATCAGGCCCGTAGCAGCACAATGAGTGGATTCAGGTACGATGATTCTAACTGAAATAAGTCACACAGAAAAAGAAACATCATAAGATATCAGTAATACACGGAATGTAAACTTGGCTACACAGGAACTGAATTACAGAACAGAACAGGGTCTCACATTTAGAAAACCAACTTATGCTTGTTTAAGGGTAAAGGTGAGTTGGGGTGCTGCATAAAACCAGAGATTGAAATGAGCACAGATAAAGTTCCTTAAGCCAAATATGGAATAGACAAGAGCTACTCCTTGCTCAACGAAATGGACTCAACACCGCATATTAAACGCCTAAGAATGTACCTGACTCTTAAGTATCTTAAAACCTATGGATTGCTATGTCTCCGAAAGAGAATCAAGCATGTGTACAGGGACATAAACGCAGCAGTGATAGGATTGGAGAGGTTCGGTGAGCAAATGAAGACCCTTTGAAGTCATATTGCATGGTACCCATTCCACGGGTTTCAACTACCCAGGTTTAAGGTATTCTTCCTTCAGCTAAAACATGCATGTGGAACCTAGAGTATGATCAACCATGTGATCGGGAGACGTGTTCAAATATGTCTCAGTTTTCGTACCCTGGTACTCGGGTGCAACATTCCAGACGCTTTACTAACACTCCCCCGACTTGGAGAGTCAGTCCCTTTAACCTCCTGTTTGGCCCAGTTTGCAATTTCTGCGGAAGATGAACAGGAATAGCGAGAACCAATGAGAGACTAGCTGGAGGTGTCTGGACGGGCAAATTTAACTCTCATTTCCCACCAGGAAGAGGAAATAACCAAAGGCTCAGCGTGCCGTGCCGGAACCAGATTAGGGCCTGAAGCCATCCTGCGGTGTTGCGGCCAGCTCACAAGAAAGCGAGTTGAAGAAAGGAGCTCAGGGGCACTGTAATTCACAAACCTGCAGAGTTATAAATGACAGCTATCGTCCAAAAATATACTGAAGTAAGGCTGCCAAGAGGACTTGAAAGCGGGGCAGAATTGCAGGAAACCGATTTCAGGAGGTAGACTGGAATTGCATTGAAAGCATAGGAAAAGAGGCAGAACGTCCACAATGATGCACTTGGCCAAAAAGGGCGTATGCGTTTTTTCCTGAATATATTCAGGAAAAAACGCATACGCCCTTTTTGGCCAACCAAGCAAGCTTGCAAAGGAAATCTGCACTACAATGAAGTCTCACTTCCCCCCGGTCAAAAGGGCCATCTGAAAAAAGTGTAAAATCCAGAAAGGCAGGACAGGCCATGGAGAACTGGGAGCCTTGTTATGCTGATGGGCGGGATGTAAACTGCCAACAGACACTCGGGAGAAGTGTATGGTGTTTCCTGAAACATCTAAAAAACAAAGCAACAGAGCCTAGGGCACTTCCACTTATGGTCCTATAGCTTAGGGAAATTAAAATCAAAAAGACACAGCCACCCCAATGTTTGGGACGCCTCTGTTTACAAGAACCTCGTTTAGCATACAAGTTCAATATCACAGAAAGTGAAAAATGGATAAAGAACTTGTGGTACTTACGTACAATGCAGTATCACTCAGCAGTGAAATCTATGTCATCAGGCCCGTAGCAGCACAATGAGTGGATTCAGGTACGATGATTCTAACTGAAATAAGTCACACAGAAAAAGAAACATCATAAGATATCAGTAATACACGGAATGTAAACTTGGCTACACAGGAACTGAATTACAGAACAGAACAGGGTCTCAAATTTAGAAAACCAACTTATGCTTGTTTAAGGGTAAAGGTGAGTTGGGGTGCTGCATAAAACCAGAGATTGAAATGAGCACAGATAAAGTTCCTTAAGCCAAATATGGAATAGACAAGAGCTACTCCTTGCTCAACGAAATGGACTCAACACCGCATATTAAACGCCTAAGAATGTACCTGACTCTTAAGTATCTTAAAACCTATGGATTGCTATGTCTCCGAAAGAGAATCAAGCATGTGTACAGGGACATAAACGCAGCAGTGATAGGATTGGAGAGGTTCGGTGAGCAAATGAAGACCCTTTGAAGTCATATTGCATGGTACCCATTCCACGGGTTTCAACTACCCAGGTTTAAGGTATTCTTCCTTCAGCTAAAACATGCATGTGGAACCTAGAGTATGATCAACCATGTGATCGGGAGACGTGTTCAAATATGTCTCAGTTTTCGTACCCTGGTACTCGGGTGCAACATTCCAGACGCTTTACTAACACTCTCCCGACTTGGAGAGTCAGTCCCTTTAACCTCCTGTTTGGCCCAGTTTGCAATTTCTGCGGAAGATGAACAGGAATAGCGAGAACCAATGAGAGACTAGCTGGAGGTGTCTGGACAGGCAAATTTAACTCTCATTTCCCACCAGGAAGAGGAAATAACCAAAGGCTCAGCGTGCCGTGCCGGAACCAGATTAGGGCCTGAAGCCATCCTGCGGTGTTGCGGCCAGCTCACAAGAAAGCGAGTTGAAGAAAGGAGCTCAGGGGCACTGTAATTCACAAACCTGCAGAGTTATAAATGACAGCTATCGTCCAAAAATATACTGAAGTAAGGCTGCCAAGAGGACTTGAAAGCGGGGCAGAATTGCAGGAAAGCGATTTCAGGAGGTAGACTGGAATTGCATTGAAAGCATAGGAAAAGAGGCAGAACGTCCACAATGATGCACTTGGCCAAAAAGGGCGTATGCGTTTTTTCCTGAATATATTCAGGAAAAAACGCATACGCCCTTTTTGGCCAACCAAGCAAGCTTGCAAAGGAAATCTGCACTACAATGAAGTCTCACTTCCCCCCGGTCAAAAGGGCCATCTGAAAAAAGTGTAAAATCCAGAAAGGCAGGACAGGCCATGGAGAACTGGGAACCTTGTTATGCTGATGGGCGGGATGTAAATTGCCAACAGACACTCGGGAGAAGTGTATGGTGTTTCCTGAAACATCTAAAAAACAAAGCAACAGAGCCTAGGGCACTTCCACTTATGGTCCTATAGCTTAGGGAAATTAAAATCAAAAAGATACAGCCACCCCAATGTTTGGGACGCCTCTGTTTACAAGAACCTCGTTTACCGTACAAGTTCAATATCACAGAAAGTGAAAAATGGATAAAGAACTTGTGGTACTTACGTACAATGCAGTATCACTCAGCAGTGAAATCTATGTCATCAGGCCCGTAGCAGCACAATGAGTGGATTCAGGTACGATGATTCTAACTGAAATAAGTCACACAGAAAAAGAAACATCATAAGATATCAGTAATACACGGAATGTAAACTTGGCTACACAGGAACTGAATTACAGAACAGAACAGGGTCTCAAATTTAGAAAACCAACTTATGCTTGTTTAAGGGTAAAGGTGAGTTGGGGTGCTGCATAAAACCAGAGATTGAAATGAGCACAGATAAAGTTCCTTAAGCCAAATATGGAATAGACAAGAGCTACTCCTTGCTCAACGAAATGGACTCAACACCGCATATTAAACGCCTAAGAATGTACCTGACTCTTAAGTATCTTAAAACCTATGGATTGCTATGTCTCCGAAAGAGAATCAAGCATGTGTACAGGGACATAAACGCAGCAGTGATAGGATTGGAGAGGTTCGGTGAGCAAATGAAGACCCTTTGAAGTCATATTGCATGGTACCCATTCCACGGGTTTCAACTACCCAGGTTTAAGGTATTCTTCCTTCAGCTAAAACATGCATGTGGAACCTAGAGTATGATCAACCATGTGATCGGGAGACGTGTTCAAATATGTCTCAGTTTTCGTACCCTGGTACTCGGGTGCAACATTCCAGACGCTTTACTAACACTCCCCCGACTTGGAGAGTCAGTCCCTTTAACCTCCTGTTTGGCCCAGTTTGCAATTTCTGCGGAAGATGAACAGGAATAGCGAGAACCAATGAGAGACTAGCTGGAGGTGTCTGGACGGGCAAATTTAACTCTCATTTCCCACCAGGAAGAGGAAATAACCAAAGGCTCAGCGTGCCGTGCCGGAACCAGATTAGGGCCTGAAGCCATCCTGCGGTGTTGCGGCCAGCTCACAAGAAAGCGAGTTGAAGAAAGGAGCTCAGGGGCACTGTAATTCACAAACCTGCAGAGTTATAAATGACAGCTATCGTCCAAAAATATACTGAAGTAAGGCTGCCAAGAGGACTTGAAAGCGGGGCAGAATTGCAGGAAACCGATTTCAGGAGGTAGACTGGAATTGCATTGAAAGCATAGGAAAAGAGGCAGAACGTCCACAATGATGCACTTGGCCAAAAAGGGCGTATGCGTTTTTTCCTGAATATATTCAGGAAAAAACGCATACGCCCTTTTTGGCCAACCAAGCAAGCTTGCAAAGGAAATCTGCACTACAATGAAGTCTCACTTCCCCCCGGTCAAAAGGGCCATCTGAAAAAAGTGTAAAATCCAGAAAGGCAGGACAGGCCATGGAGAACTGGGAGCCTTGTTATGCTGATGGGCGGGATGTAAATTGCCAACAGACACTCGGGAGAAGTGTATGGTGTTTCCTGAAACATCTAAAAAACAAAGCAACAGAGCCTAGGGCACTTCCACTTATGGTCCTATAGCTTAGGGAAATTAAAATCAAAAAGATACAGCCACCCGAATGTTTGGGACGCCTCTGTTTACAAGAACCTCGTTTACCGTACAAGTTCAATATCACAGAAAGTGAAAAATGGATAAAGAACTTGTGGTACTTACGTACAATGCAGTATCACTCAGCAGTGAAATCTATGTCATCAGGCCCGTAGCAGCACAATGAGTGGATTCAGGTACGATGATTCTAACTGAAATAAGTCACACAGAAAAAGAAACATCATAAGATATCAGTAATACACGGAATGTAAACTTGGCTACACAGGAACTGAATTACAGAACAGAACAGGGTCTCAAATTTAGAAAACCAACTTATGCTTGTTTAAGGGTAAAGGTGAGTTGGGGTGCTGCATAAAACCAGAGATTGAAATGAGCACAGATAAAGTTCCTTAAGCCAAATATGGAATAGACAAGAGCTACTCCTTGCTCAACGAAATGGACTCAACACCGCATATTAAACGCCTAAGAATGTACCTGACTCTTAAGTATCTTAAAACCTATGGATTGCTATGTCTCCGAAAGAGAATCAAGCATGTGTACAGGGACATAAACGCAGCAGTGATAGGATTGGAGAGGTTCGGTGAGCAAATGAAGACCCTTTGAAGTCATATTGCATGGTACCCATTCCACGGGTTTCAACTACCCAGGTTTAAGGTATTCTTCCTTCAGCTAAAACATGCATGTGGAACCTAGAGTATGATCAACCATGTGATCGGGAGACGTGTTCAAATATGTCTCAGTTTTCGTACCCTGGTACTCGGGTGCAACATTCCAGACGCTTTACTAACACTCCCCCGACTTGGAGAGTCAGTCCCTTTAACCTCCTGTTTGGCCCAGTTTGCAATTTCTGCGGAAGATGAACAGGAATAGCGAGAACCAATGAGAGACTAGCTGGAGGTGTCTGGACGGGCAAATTTAACTCTCATTTCCCACCAGGAAGAGGAAATAACCAAAGGCTCAGCGTGCCGTGCCGGAACCAGATTAGGGCCTGAAGCCATCCTGCGGTGTTGCGGCCAGCTCACAAGAAAGCGAGTTGAAGAAAGGAGCTCAGGGGCACTGTAATTCACAAACCTGCAGAGTTATAAATGACAGCTATCGTCCAAAAATATACTGAAGTAAGGCTGCCAAGAGGACTTGAAAGCGGGGCAGAATTGCAGGAAACCGATTTCAGGAGGTAGACTGGAATTGCATTGAAAGCATAGGAAAAGAGGCAGAACGTCCACAATGATGCACTTGGCCAAAAAGGGCGTATGCGTTTTTTCCTGAATATATTCAGGAAAAAACGCATACGCCCTTTTTGGCCAACCAAGCAAGCTTGCAAAGGAAATCTGCACTACAATGAAGTCTCACTTCCCCCCGGTCAAAAGGGCCATCTGAAAAAAGTGTAAAATCCAGAAAGGCAGGACAGGCCATGGAGAACTGGGAGCCTTGTTATGCTGATGGGCGGGATGTAAATTGCCAACAGACACTCGGGAGAAGTGTATGGTGTTTCCTGAAACATCTAAAAAACAAAGCAACAGAGCCTAGGGCACTTCCACTTATGGTCCTATAGCTTAGGGAAATTAAAATCAAAAAGATACAGCCACCCCAATGTTTGGGACGCCTCTGTTTACAAGAACCTCGTTTACCGTACAAGTTCAATATCACAGAAAGTGAAAAATGGATAAAGAACTTGTGGTACTTACGTACAATGCAGTATCACTCAGCAGTGAAATCTATGTCATCAGGCCCGTAGCAGCACAATGAGTGGATTCAGGTACGATGATTCTAACTGAAATAAGTCACACAGAAAAAGAAACATCATAAGATATCAGTAATACACGGAATGTAAACTTGGCTACACAGGAACTGAATTACAGAACAGAACAGGGTCTCAAATTTAGAAAACCAACTTATGCTTGTTTAAGGGTAAAGGTGAGTTGGGGTGCTGCATAAAACCAGAGATTGAAATGAGCACAGATAAAGTTCCTTAAGCCAAATATGGAATAGACAAGAGCTACTCCTTGCTCAACGAAATGGACTCAACACCGCATATTAAACGCCTAAGAATGTACCTGACTCTTAAGTATCTTAAAACCTATGGATTGCTATGTCTCCGAAAGAGAATCAAGCATGTGTACAGGGACATAAACGCAGCAGTGATAGGATTGGAGAGGTTCGGTGAGCAAATGAAGACCCTTTGAAGTCATATTGCATGGTACCCATTCCACGGGTTTCAACTACCCAGGTTTAAGGTATTCTTCCTTCAGCTAAAACATGCATGTGGAACCTAG
Source organism: Globicephala melas (assembly GCF_963455315.2). Lineage (NCBI taxonomy): Eukaryota > Metazoa > Chordata > Mammalia > Artiodactyla > Delphinidae > Globicephala > Globicephala melas. The sequence goes on along the minus strand of NW_027207303.1, from coordinate 597,962 downwards.
AGTATGATCAACCATGTGATCGGGAGACGTGTTCAAATATGTCTCAGTTTTCGTACCCTGGTACTCGGGTGCAACATTCCAGACTCTTTACTAACACTCTCCCGACTTGGAGAGTCAGTCCCTTTAACCTCCTGTTTGGCCCAGTTTGCAATTTCTGCGGAAGATGAACAGGAATAGCGAGAACCAATGAGAGACTAGCTGGAGGTGTCTGGACGGGCAAATTTAACTCTCATTTCCCACCAGGAAGAGGAAATAACCAAAGGCTCAGCGTGCCGTGCCGGAACCAGATTAGGGCCTGAAGCCATCCTGCGGTGTTGCGGCCAGCTCACAAGAAAGCGAGTTGAAGAAAGGAGCTCAGGGGCACTGTAATTCACAAACCTGCAGAGTTATAAATGACAGCTATCGTCCAAAAATATACTGAAGTAAGGCTGCCAAGAGGACTTGAAAGCGGGGCAGAATTGCAGGAAACCGATTTCAGGAGGTAGACTGGAATTGCATTGAAAGCATAGGAAAAGAGGCAGAACGTCCACAATGATGCACTTGGCCAAAAAGGGCGTATGCGTTTTTTCCTGAATATATTCAGGAAAAAACGCATACGCCCTTTTTGGCCAACCAAGCAAGCTTGCAAAGGAAATCTGCACTACAATGAAGTCTCACTTCCCCCCGGTCAAAAGGGCCATCTGAAAAAAGTGTAAAATCCAGAAAGGCAGGACAGGCCATGGAGAACTGGGAGCCTTGTTATGCTGATGGGCGGGATGTAAACTGCCAACAGACACTCGGGAGAAGTGTATGGTGTTTCCTGAAACATCTAAAAAACAAAGCAACAGAGCCTAGGGCACTTCCACTTATGGTCCTATAGCTTAGGGAAATTAAAATCAAAAAGATACAGCCACCCCAATGTTTGGGACGCCTCTGTTTACAAGAACCTCGTTTACCGTACAAGTTCAATATCACAGAAAGTGAAAAATGGATAAAGAACTTGTGGTACTTACGTACAATGCAGTATCACTCAGCAGTGAAATCTATGTCATCAGGCCCGTAGCAGCACAATGAGTGGATTCAGGTACGATGATTCTAACTGAAATAAGTCACACAGAAAAAGAAACATCATAAGATATCAGTAATACACGGAATGTAAACTTGGCTACACAGGAACTGAATTACAGAACAGAACAGGGTCTCAAATTTAGAAAACCAACTTATGCTTGTTTAAGGGTAAAGGTGAGTTGGGGTGCTGCATAAAACCAGAGATTGAAATGAGCACAGATAAAGTTCCTTAAGCCAAATATGGAATAGACAAGAGCTACTCCTTGCTCAACGAAATGGACTCAACACCGCATATTAAACGCCTAAGAATGTACCTGACTCTTAAGTATCTTAAAACCTATGGATTGCTATGTCTCCGAAAGAGAATCAAGCATGTGTTCAGTGATATAAACGCAGCAGTGATAGGATTGGAGAGGTTCGGTGAGCAAATGAAGACCCTTTGAAGTCATATTGCATGGTACCCATTCCACGGGTTTCAACTACCCAGGTTTAAGGTATTCTTCCTTCAGCTAAAACATGCATGTGGAACCTAGAGTATGATCAACCATGTGATCGGGAGACGTGTTCAAATATGTCTCAGTTTTCGTACCCTGGTACTCGGGTGCAACATTCCAGACGCTTTACTAACACTCTCCCGACTTGGAGAGTCAGTCCCTTTAACCTCCTGTTTGGCCCAGTTTGCAATTTCTGCGGAAGATGAACAGGAATAGCGAGAACCAATGAGAGACTAGCTGGAGGTGTCTGGACGGGCAAATTTAACTCTCATTTCCCACCAGGAAGAGGAAATAACCAAAGGCTCAGCGTGCCGTGCCGGAACCAGATTAGGGCCTGAAGCCATCCTGCGGTGTTGCGGCCAGCTCACAAGAAAGCGAGTTGAAGAAAGGAGCTCAGGGGCACTGTAATTCACAAACCTGCAGAGTTATAAATGACAGCTATCGTCCAAAAATATACTGAAGTAAGGCTGCCAAGAGGACTTGAAAGCGGGGCAGAATTGCAGGAAACCGATTTCAGGAGGTAGACTGGAATTGCATTGAAAGCATAGGAAAAGAGGCAGAACGTCCACAATGATGCACTTGGCCAAAAAGGGCGTATGCGTTTTTTCCTGAATATATTCAGGAAAAAACGCATACGCCCTTTTTGGCCAACCAAGCAAGCTTGCAAAGGAAATCTGCACTACAATGAAGTCTCACTTCCCCCCGGTCAAAAGGGCCATCTGAAAAAAGTGTAAAATCCAGAAAGGCAGGACAGGCCATGGAGAACTGGGAGCCTTGTTATGCTGATGGGCGGGATGTAAACTGCCAACAGACACTCGGGAGAAGTGTATGGTGTTTCCTGAAACATCTAAAAAACAAAGCAACAGAGCCTAGGGCACTTCCACTTATGGTCCTATAGCTTAGGGAAATTAAAATAAAAAAGATACAGCCACCCCAATGTTTGGGACGCCTCTGTTTACAAGAACCTCGTTTACCGTACAAGTTCAATATCACAGAAAGTGAAAAATGGATAAAGAACTTGTGGTACTTACGTACAATGCAGTATCACTCAGCAGTGAAATCTATGTCATCAGGCCCGTAGCAGCACAATGAGTGGATTCAGGTACGATGATTCTAACTGAAATAAGTCACACAGAAAAAGAAACATCATAAGATATCAGTAATACACGGAATGTAAACTTGGCTACACAGGAACTGAATTACAGAACAGAACAGGGTCTCAAATTTAGAAAACCAACTTATGCTTGTTTAAGGGTAAAGGTGAGTTGGGGTGCTGCGTAAAACCAGAGATTGAAATGAGCACAGATAAAGTTCCTTAAGCCAAATATGGAATAGACAAGAGCTACTCCTTGCTCAACGAAATGGACTCAACACCGCATATTAAACGCCTAAGAATGTACCTGACTCTTAAGTATCTTAAAACCTATGGATTGCTATGTCTCCGAAAGAGAATCAAGCATGTGTACAGGGACATAAACGCAGCAGTGATAGGATTGGAGAGGTTCGGTGAGCAAATGAAGACCCTTTGAAGTCATATTGCATGGTACCCATTCCACGGGTTTCAACTACCCAGGTTTAAGGTATTCTTCCTTCAGCTAAAACATGCATGTGGAACCTAGAGTATGATCAACCATGTGATCGGGAGACGTGTTCAAATATGTCTCAGTTTTCGTACCCTGGTACTCGGGTGCAACATTCCAGACGCTTTACTAACACTCTCCCGACTTGGAGAGTCAGTCCCTTTAACCTCCTGTTTGGCCCAGTTTGCAATTTCTGCGGAAGATGAACAGGAATAGCGAGAACCAATGAGAGACTAGCTGGAGGTGTCTGGACGGGCAAATTTAACTCTCATTTCCCACCAGGAAGAGGAAATAACCAAAGGCTCAGCGTGCCGTGCCGGAACCAGATTAGGGCCTGAAGCCATCCTGCGGTGTTGCGGCCAGCTCACAAGAAAGCGAGTTGAAGAAAGGAGCTCAGGGGCACTGTAATTCACAAACCTGCAGAGTTATAAATGACAGCTATCGTCCAAAAATATACTGAAGTAAGGCTGCCAAGAGGACTTGAAAGCGGGGCAGAATTGCAGGAAACCGATTTCAGGAGGTAGACTGGAATTGCATTGAAAGCATAGGAAAAGAGGCAGAACGTCCACAATGATGCACTTGGCCAAAAAGGGCGTATGCGTTTTTTCCTGAATATATTCAGGAAAAAACGCATACGCCCTTTTTGGCCAACCAAGCAAGCTTGCAAAGGAAATCTGCACTACAATGAAGTCTCACTTCCCCCCGGTCAAAAGGGCCATCTGAAAAAAGTGTAAAATCCAGAAAGGCAGGACAGGCCATGGAGAACTGGGAGCCTTGTTATGCTGATGGGAGGGATGTAAATTGCCAACAGACACTCGGGAGAAGTGTATGGTGTTTCCTGAAACATCTAAAAAACAAAGCAACAGAGCCTAGGGCACTTCCACTTATGGTCCTATAGCTTAGGGAAATTAAAATCAAAAAGATACAGCCACCCCAATGTTTGGGACGCCTCTGTTTACAAGAACCTCGTTTACCGTACAAGTTCAATATCACAGAAAGTGAAAAATGGATAAAGAACTTGTGGTACTTACGTACAATGCAGTATCACTCAGCAGTGAAATCTATGTCATCAGGCCCGTAGCAGCACAATGAGTGGATTCAGGTACGATGATTCTAACTGAAATAAGTCACACAGAAAAAGAAACATCATAAGATATCAGTAATACACGGAATGTAAACTTGGCTACACAGGAACTGAATTACAGAACAGAACAGGGTCTCAAATTTAGAAAACCAACTTATGCTTGTTTAAGGGTAAAGGTGAGTTGGGGTGCTGCATAAAACCAGAGATTGAAATGAGCACAGATAAAGTTCCTTAAGCCAAATATGGAATAGACAAGAGCTACTCCTTGCTCAACGAAATGGACTCAACACCGCATATTAAACGCCTAAGAATGTACCTGACTCTTAAGTATCTTAAAACCTATGGATTGCTATGTCTCCGAAAGAGAATCAAGCATGTGTACAGGGACATAAACGCAGCAGTGATAGGATTGGAGAGGTTCGGTGAGCAAATGAAGACCCTTTGAAGTCATATTGCATGGTACCCATTCCACGGGTTTCAACTACCCAGGTTTAAGGTATTCTTCCTTCAGCTAAAACATGCATGTGGAACCTAGAGTATGATCAACCATGTGATCGGGAGACGTGTTCAAATATGTCTCAGTTTTCGTACCCTGGTACTCGGGTGCAACATTCCAGACGCTTTACTAACACTCTCCCGACTTGGAGAGTCAGTCCCTTTAACCTCCTGTTTGGCCCAGTTTGCAATTTCTGCGGAAGATGAACAGGAATAGCGAGAACCAATGAGAGACTAGCTGGAGGTGTCTGGACGGGCAAATTTAACTCTCATTTCCCACCAGGAAGAGGAAATAACCAAAGGCTCAGCGTGCCGTGCCGGAACCAGATTAGGGCCTGAAGCCATCCTGCGGTGTTGCGGCCAGCTCACAAGGAAGCGAGTTGAAGAAAGGAGCTCAGGGGCACTGTAATTCACAAACCTGCAGAGTTATAAATGACAGCTATCGTCCAAAAATATACTGAAGTAAGGCTGCCAAGAGGACTTGAAAGCGGGGCAGAATTGCAGGAAACCGATTTCAGGAGGTAGACTGGAATTGCATTGAAAGCATAGGAAAAGAGGCAGAACGTCCACAATGATGCACTTGGCCAAAAAGGGCGTATGCGTTTTTTCCTGAATATATTCAGGAAAAAACGCATACGCCCTTTTTGGCCAACCAAGCAAGCTTGCAAACGAAATCTGCACTACAATGAAGTCTCACTTCCCCCCGGTCAAAAGGGCCATCTGAAAAAAGTGTAAAATCCAGAAAGGCAGGACAGGCCATGGAGAACTGGGAGCCTTGTTATGCTGATGGGCGGGATGTAAATTGCCAACAGACACTCGGGAGAAGTGTATGGTGTTTCCTGAAACATCTAAAAAACAAAGCAACAGAGCCTAGGGCACTTCCACTTATGGTCCTATAGCTTAGGGAAATAAAAATAAAAAAGATACAGCCACCCCAATGTTTGGGACGCCTCTGTTTACAAGAACCTCGTTTACCGTACAAGTTCAATATCACAGAAAGTGAAAAATGGATAAAGAACTTGTGGTACTTACGTACAATGCAGTATCACTCAGCAGTGAAATCTATGTCATCAGGCCCGTAGCAGCACAATGAGTGGATTCAGGTACGATGATTCTAACTGAAATAAGTCACACAGAAAAAGAAACATCATAAGATATCAGTAATACACGGAATGTAAACTTGGCTACACAGGAACTGAATTACAGAACAGAACAGGGTCTCAAATTTAGAAAACCAACTTATGCTTGTTTAAGGGTAAAGGTGAGTTGGGGTGCTGCATAAAACCAGAGATTGAAATGAGCACAGATAAAGTTCCTTAAGCCAAATATGGAATAGACAAGAGCTACTCCTTGCTCAACGAAATGGACTCAACACCGCATATTAAACGCCTAAGAATGTACCTGACTCTTAAGTATCTTAAAACCTATGGATTGCTATGTCTCCGAAAGAGAATCAAGCATGTGTACAGGGACATAAACGCAGCAGTGATAGGATTGGAGAGGTTCGTTGAGCAAATGAAGACCCTTTGAAGTCATATTGCATGGTACCCATTCCACGGGTTTCAACTACCCAGGTTTAAGGTATTCTTCCTTCAGCTAAAACATGCATGTGGAACCTAGAGTATGATCAACCATGTGATCGGGAGACGTGTTCAAATATGTCTCAGTTTTCGTACCCTGGTACTCAGGTGCAACATTCCAGACGCTTTACTAACACTCTCCCGACTTGGAGAGTCAGTCCCTTTAACCTCCTGTTTGGCCCAGTTTGCAATTTCTGCGGAAGATGAACAGGAATAGCGAGAACCAATGAGAGACTAGCTGGAGGTGTCTGGACGGGCAAATTTAACTCTCATTTCCCACCAGGAAGAGGAAATAACCAAAGGCTCAGCGTGCCGTGCCGGAACCAGATTAGGGCCTGAAGCCATCCTGCGGTGTTGCGGCCAGCTCACAAGAAAGCAAGTTGAAGAAAGGAGCTCAGGGGCACTGTAATTCACAAACCTGCAGAGTTATAAATGACAGCTATCGTCCAAAAATATACTGAAGTAAGGCTGCCAAGAGGACTTGAAAGCGGGGCAGAATTGCAGGAAACCGATTTCAGGAGGTAGACTGGAATTGCATTGAAAGCATAGGAAAAGAGGCAGAACGTCCACAATGATGCACTTGGCCAAAAAGGGCGTATGCGTTTTTTCCTGAATATATTCAGGAAAAAACGCATACGCCCTTTTTGGCCAACCAAGCAAGCTTGCAAAGGAAATCTGCACTACAATGAAGTCTCACTTCCCCCCGGTCAAAAGGGCCATCTGAAAAAAGTGTAAAATCCAGAAAGGCAGGACAGGCCATGGAGAACTGGGAGCCTTGTTATGCTGATGGGCGGGATGTAAACTGCCAACAGACACTCGGGAGAAGTGTATGGTGTTTCCTGAAACATCTAAAAAACAAAGCAACAGAGCCTAGGGCACTTCCACTTATGGTCCTATAGCTTAGGGAAATTAAAATCAAAAAGACACAGCCACCCCAATGTTTGGGACGCCTCTGTTTACAAGAACCTCGTTTACCGTACAAGTTCAATATCACAGAAAGTGAAAAATGGATAAAGAACTTGTGGTACTTACGTACAATGCAGTATCACTCAGCAGTGAAATCTATGTCATCAGGCCCGTAGCAGCACAATGAGTGGATTCAGGTACGATGATTCTAACTGAAATAAGTCACACAGAAAAAGAAACATCATAAGATATCAGTAATACACGGAATGTAAACTTGGCTACACAGGAACTGAATTACAGAACAGAACAGGGTCTCAAATTTAGAAAACCAACTTATGCTTGTTTAAGGGTAAAGGTGAGTTGGGGTGCTGCATAAAACCAGAGATTGAAATGAGCACAGATAAAGTTCCTTAAGCCAAATATGGAATAGACAAGAGCTACTCCTTGCTCAACGAAATGGACTCAACACCCCATATTAAACGCCTAAGAATGTACCTGACTCTTAAGTATCTTAAAACCTATGGATTGCTATGTCTCCGAAAGAGAATCAAGCATGTGTACAGGGACATAAACGCAGCAGTGATAGGATTGGAGAGGTTCGGTGAGCAAATGAAGACCCTTTGAAGTCATATTGCATGGTACCCATTCCACGGGTTTCAACTACCCAGGTTTAAGGTATTCTTCCTTCAGCTAAAACATGCATGTGGAACCTAGAGTATGATCAACCATGTGATCGGGAGACGTGTTCAAATATGTCTCAGTTTTCGTACCCTGGTACTCGGGTGCAACATTCCAGACGCTTTACTAACACTCTCCCGACTTGGAGAGTCAGTCCCTTTAACCTCCTGTTTGGCCCAGTTTGCAATTTCTGCGGAAGATGAACAGGAATAGCGAGAACCAATGAGAGACTAGCTGGAGGTGTCTGGACGGGCAAATTTAACTCTCATTTCCCACCAGGAAGAGGAAATAACCAAAGGCTCAGCGTGCCGTGCCGGAACCAGATTAGGGCCTGAAGCCATCCTGCGGTGTTGCGGCCAGCTCACAAGAAAACGAGTTGAAGAAAGGAGCTCAGGGGCACTGTAATTCACAAACCTGCAGAGTTATAAATGACAACTATCGTCCAAAAATATACTGAAGTAAGGCTGCCAAGAGGACTTGAAAGCGGGGCAGAATTGCAGGAAACCGATTTCAGGAGGTAGACTGGAATTGCATTGAAAGCATAGGAAAAGAGGCAGAACGTCTACAATGATGCACTTGGCCAAAAAGGGCGTATGCGTTTTTTCCTGAATATATTCAGGAAAAAACGCATACGCCCTTTTTGGCCAACCAAGCAAGCTTGCAAAGGAAATCTGCACTACAATGAAGTCTCACTTCCCCCCGGTCAAAAGGGCCATCTGAAAAAAGTGTAAAATCCAGAAAGGCAGGACAGGCCATGGAGAACTGGGAGCCTTGTTATGCTGATGGGCGGGATGTAAATTGCCAACAGACACTCGGGAGAAGTGTATGGTGTTTCCTGAAACATCTAAAAAACAAAGCAACAGAGCCTAGGGCACTTCCACTTATGGTCCTATAGCTTAGGGAAATTAAAATCAAAAAGATACAGCCACCCCAATGTTTGGGACGCCTCTGTTTACAAGAACCTCGTTTACCGTACAAGTTCAATATCACAGAAAGTGAAAAATGGATAAAGAACTTGTGGTACTTACGTACAATGCAGTATCACTCAGCAGTGAAATCTATGTCATCAGGCCCGTAGCAGCACAATGAGTGGATTCAGGTACGATGATTCTAACTGAAATAAGTCACACAGAAAAAGAAACATCATAAGATATCAGTAATACACGGAATGTAAACTTGGCTACACAGGAACTGAATTACAGAACAGAACAGGGTCTCAAATTTAGAAAACCAACTTATGCTTGTTTAAGGGTAAAGGTGAGTTGGGGTGCTGCATAAAACCAGAGATTGAAATGAGCACAGATAAAGTTCCTTAAGCCAAATATGGAATAGACAAGAGCTACTCCTTGCTCAACGAAATGGACTCAACACCCCATATTAAACGCCTAAGAATGTACCTGACTCTTAAGTATCTTAAAACCTATGGATTGCTATGTCTCCGAAAGAGAATCAAGCATGTGTACAGGGACATAAACGCAGCAGTGATAGGATTGGAGAGGTTCGGTGAGCAAATGAAGACCCTTTGAAGTCATATTGCATGGTACCCATTCCACGGGTTTCAACTACCCAGGTTTAAGGTATTCTTCCTTCAGCTAAAACATGCATGTGGAACCTAGAGTATGATCAACCATGTGATCGGGAGACGTGTTCAAATATGTCTCAGTTTTCGTACCCTGGTACTCGGGTGCAACATTCCAGACGCTTTACTAACACTCTCCCGACTTGGAGAGTCTGTCCCTTTAACCTCCTGTTTGGCCCAGTTTGCAATTTCTGCGGAAGATGAACAGGAATAGCGAGAACCAATGAGAGACTAGCTGGAGGTGTCTGGACGGGCAAATTTAACTCTCATTTCCCACCAGGAAGAGGAAATAACCAAAGGCTCAGCGTGCCGTGCCGGAACCAGATTAGGGCCTGAAGCCATCCTGCGGTGTTGCGGCCAGCTCACAAGAAAGCGAGTTGAAGAAAGGAGCTCAGGGGCACTGTAATTCACAAACCTGCAGAGTTATAAATGACAGCTATCGTCCAAAAATATACTGAAGTAAGGCTGCCAAGAGGACTTGAAAGCGGGGCAGAATTGCAGGAAACCGATTTCAGGAGGTAGACTGGAATTGCATTGAAAGCATAGGAAAAGAGGCAGAACGTCCACAATGATGCACTTGGCCAAAAAGGGCGTATGCGTTTTTTCCTGAATATATTCAGGAAAAAACGCATACGCCCTTTTTGGCCAACCAAGCAAGCTTGCAAAGGAAATCTGCACTACAATGAAGTCTCACTTCCCCCCGGTCAAAAGGGCCATCTGAAAAAAGTGTAAAATCCAGAAAGGCAGGACAGGCCATGGAGAACTGGGAGCCTTGTTATGCTGATGGGCGGGATGTAAACTGCCAACAGACACTCGGGAGAAGTGTATGGTGTTTCCTGAAACATCTAAAACACAAAGCAACAGAGCCTAGGGCACTTCCACTTATGGTCCTATAGCTTAGGGAAATTAAAATCAAAAAGACACAGCCACCCCAATGTTTGGGACGCCTCTGTTTACAAGAACCTCGTTTACCGTACAAGTTCAATATCACAGAAAGTGAAAAATGGATAAAGAACTTGTGGTACTTACGTACAATGCAGTATCAGTCAGCAGTGAAATCTATGTCATCAGGCCCGTAGCAGCACAATGAGTGGATTCAGGTACGATGATTCTAACTGAAATAAGTCACACAGAAAAAGAAACATCATAAGATATCAGTAATACACGGAATGTAAACTTGGCTACACAGGAACTGAATTACAGAACAGAACAGGGTCTCAAATTTAGAAAACCAACTTATGCTTGTTTAAGGGTAAAGGTGAGTTGGGGTGCTGCATAAAACCAGAGATTGAAATGAGCACAGATAAAGTTCCTTAAGCCAAATATGGAATAGACAAGAGCTACTCCTTGCTCAACGAAATGGACTCAACACCCCATATTAAACGCCTAAGAATGTACCTGACTCTTAAGTATCTTAAAACCTATGGATTGCTATGTCTCCGAAAGAGAATCAAGCATGTGTACAGGGACATAAACGCAGCAGTGATAGGATTGGAGAGGTTCGGTGAGCAAATGAAGACCCTTTGAAGTCATATTGCATGGTACCCATTCCACGGGTTTCAACTACCCAGGTTTAAGGTATTCTTCCTTCAGCTAAAACATGCATGTGGAACCTAGAGTATGATCAACCATGTGATCGGGAGACGTGTTCAAATATGTCTCAGTTTTCGTACCCTGGTACTCGGGTGCAACATTCCAGACGCTTTACTAACACTCTCCCGACTTGGAGAGTCTGTCCCTTTAACCTCCTGTTTGGCCCAGTTTGCAATTTCTGCGGAAGATGAACAGGAATAGCGAGAACCAATGAGAGACTAGCTGGAGGTGTCTGGACGGGCAAATTTAACTCTCATTTCCCACCAGGAAGAGGAAATAACCAAAGGCTCAGCGTGCCGTGCCGGAACCAGATTAGGGCCTGAAGCCATCCTGCGGTGTTGCGGCCAGCTCACAAGAAAGCGAGTTGAAGAAAGGAGCTCAGGGGCACTGTAATTCACAAACCTGCAGAGTTATAAATGACAGCTATCGTCCAAAAATATACTGAAGTAAGGCTGCCAAGAGGACTTGAAAGCGGGGCAGAATTGCAGGAAACCGATTTCAGGAGGTAGACTGGAATTGCATTGAAAGCATAGGAAAAGAGGCAGAACGTCCACAATGATGCACTTGGCCAAAAAGGGCGTATGCGTTTTTTCCTGAATATATTCAGGAAAAAACGCATACGCCCTTTTTGGCCAACCAAGCAAGCTTGCAAAGGAAATCTGCACTACAATGAAGTCTCACTTCCCCCCGGTCAAAAGGGCCATCTGAAAAAAGTGTAAAATCCAGAAAGGCAGGACAGGCCATGGAGAACTGGGAGCCTTGTTATGCTGATGGGCGGGATGTAAACTGCCAACAGACACTCGGGAGAAGTGTATGGTGTTTCCTGAAACATCTAAAAAACAAAGCAACAGAGCCTAGGGCACTTCCACTTATGGTCCTATAGCTTAGGGAAATTAAAATCAAAAAGACACAGCCACCCCAATGTTTGGGACGCCTCTGTTTACAAGAACCTCGTTTACCGTACAAGTTCAATATCACAGAAAGTGAAAAATGGATAAAGAACTTGTGGTACTTACGTACAATGCAGTATCACTCAGCAGTGAAATCTATGTCATCAGGCCCGTAGCAGCACAATGAGTGGATTCAGGTACGATGATTCTAACTGAAATAAGTCACACAGAAAAAGAAACATCATAAGATATCAGTAATACACGGAATGTAAACTTGGCTACACAGGAACTGAATTACAGAACAGAACAGGGTCTCAAATTTAGAAAACCAACTTATGCTTGTTTAAGGGTAAAGGTGAGTTGGGGTGCTGCATAAAACCAGAGATTGAAATGAGCACAGATAAAGTTCCTTAAGCCAAATATGGAATAGACAAGAGCTACTCCTTGCTCAACGAAATGGACTCAACACCGCATATTAAACGCCTAAGAATGTACCTGACTCTTAAGTATCTTAAAACCTATGGATTGCTATGTCTCCGAAAGAGAATCAAGCATGTGTACAGGGACATAAACGCAGCAGTGATAGGATTGGAGAGGTTCGGTGAGCAAATGAAGACCCTTTGAAGTCATATTGCATGGTACCCATTCCACGGGTTTCAACTACCCAGGTTTAAGGTATTCTTCCTTCAGCTAAAACATGCATGTGGAACCTAGAGTATGATCAACCATGTGATCGGGAGACGTGTTCAAATATGTCTCAGTTTTCGTACCCTGGTACTCGGGTGCAACATTCCAGACGCTTTACTAACACTCTCCCGACTTGGAGAGTCAGTCCCTTTAACCTCCTGTTTGACCCAGTTTGCAATTTCTGCGGAAGATGAACAGGAATAGCGAGAACCAATGAGAGACTAGCTGGAGGTGTCTGGACGGGCAAATTTAACTCTCATTTCCCACCAGGAAGAGGAAATAACCAAAGGCTCAGCGTGCCGTGCCGGAACCAGATTAGGGCCTGAAGCCATCCTGCGGTGTTGCGGCCAGCTCACAAGAAAACGAGTTGAAGAAAGGAGCTCAGGGGCACTGTAATTCACAAACCTGCAGAGTTATAAATGACAGCTATCGTCCAAAAATATACTGAAGTAAGGCTGCCAAGAGGACTTGAAAGCGGGGCAGAATTGCAGGAAACCGATTTCAGGAGGTAGACTGGAATTGCATTGAAAGCATAGGAAAAGAGGCAGAACGTCCACAATGATGCACTTGGCCAAAAAGGGCGTATGCGTTTTTTCCTGAATATATTCAGGAAAAAACGCATACGCCCTTTTTGGCCAACCAAGCAAGCTTGCAAAGGAAATCTGCACTACAATGAAGTCTCACTTCCCCCCGGTCAAAAGGGCCATCTGAAAAATGTGTAAAATCCAGAAAGGCAGGACAGGCCATGGAGAACTGGGAGCCTTGATATGCTGATGGGCTGGATGTAAACTGCCAACTGACACTCGGGAGAAGTGTATGGTGTTTCCTGAAACATCTAAAAAACAAAGCAACAGAGCCTAGGGCACTTCCACTTATGGTCCTATAGCTTAGGGAAATAAAAATAAAAAAGATACAGCCACCCCAATGTTTGGGACGCCTCTGTTTACAAGAACCTCGTTTACCGTACAAGTTCAATATCACAGAAAGTGAAAAATGGATAAAGAACTTGTGGTACTTACGTACAATGCAGTATCACTCAGCAGTGAAATCTATGTCATCAGGCCCGTAGCAGCACAATGAGTGGATTCAGGTACGATGATTCTAACTGAAATAAGTCACACAGAAAAAGAAACATCATAAGATATCAGTAATACACGGAATGTAAACTTGGCTACACAGGAACTGAATTACAGAACAGAACAGGGTCTCAAATTTAGAAAACCAACTTATGCTTGTTTAAGGGTAAAGGTGAGTTGGGGTGCTGCATAAAACCAGAGATTGAAATGAGCACAGATAAAGTTCCTTAAGCCAAATATGGAATAGACAAGAGCTACTCCTTGCTCAACGAAATGGACTCAACACCCCATATTAAACGCCTAAGAATGTACCTGACTCTTAAGTATCTTAAAACCTATGGATTGCTATGTCTCCGAAAGAGAATCAAGCATGTGTACAGGGACATAAACGCAGCAGTGATAGGATTGGAGAGGTTCGGTGAGCAAATGAAGACCCTTTGAAGTCATATTGCATGGTACCCATTCCACGGGTTTCAACTACCCAGGTTTAAGGTATTCTTCCTTCAGCTAAAACATGCATGTGGAACCTAGAGTATGATCAACCATGTGATCGGGAGACGTGTTCAAATATGTCTCAGTTTTCGTACCCTGGTACTCGGGTGCAACATTCCAGACGCTTTACTAACACTCTCCCGACTTGGAGAGTCAGTCCCTTTAACCTCCTGTTTGGCCCAGTTTGCAATTTCTGCGGAAGATGAACAGGAATAGCGAGAACCAATGAGAGACTAGCTGGAGGTGTCTGGACGGGCAAATTTAACTCTCATTTCCCACCAGGAAGAGGAAATAACCAAAGGCTCAGCGTGCCGTGCCGGAACCAGATTAGGGCCTGAAGCCATCCTGCGGTGTTGCGGCCAGCTCACAAGAAAACGAGTTGAAGAAAGGAGCTCAGGGGCACTGTAATTCACAAACCTGCAGAGTTATAAATGACAACTATCGTCCAAAAATATACTGAAGTAAGGCTGCCAAGAGGACTTGAAAGCGGGGCAGAATTGCAGGAAACCGATTTCAGGAGGTAGACTGGAATTGCATTGAAAGCATAGGAAAAGAGGCAGAACGTCTACAATGATGCACTTGGCCAAAAAGGGCGTTTGCGTTTTTTCCTGAATATATTCAGGAAAAAACGCATACGCCCTTTTTGGCCAACCAAGCAAGCTTGCAAAGGAAATCTGCACTACAATGAAGTCTCACTTCCCCCCGGTCAAAAGGGCCATCTGAAAAAAGTGTAAAATCCAGAAAGGCAGGACAGGCCATGGAGAACTGGGAGCCTTGTTATGCTGATGGGCGGGATGTAAATTGCCAACAGACACTCGGGAGAAGTGTATGGTGTTTCCTGAAACATCTAAAAAACAAAGCAACAGAGCCTAGGGCACTTCCACTTATGGTCCTATAGCTTAGGGAAATTAAAATCAAAAAGATACAGCCACCCCAATGTTTGGGACGCCTCTGTTTACAAGAACCTCGTTTACCGTACAAGTTCAATATCACAGAAAGTGAAAAATGGATAAAGAACTTGTGGTACTTACGTACAATGCAGTATCACTCAGCAGTGAAATCTATGTCATCAGGCCCGTAGCAGCACAATGAGTGGATTCAGGTACGATGATTCTAACTGAAATAAGTCACACAGAAAAAGAAACATCATAAGATATCAGTAATACACGGAATGTAAACTTGGCTACACAGGAACTGAATTACAGAACAGAACAGGGTCTCAAATTTAGAAAACCAACTTATGCTTGTTTAAGGGTAAAGGTGAGTTGGGGTGCTGCATAAAACCAGAGATTGAAATGAGCACAGATAAAGTTCCTTAAGCCAAATATGGAATAGACAAGAGCTACTCCTTGCTCAACGAAATGGACTCAACACCCCATATTAAACGCCTAAGAATGTACCTGACTCTTAAGTATCTTAAAACCTATGGATTGCTATGTCTCCGAAAGAGAATCAAGCATGTGTACAGGGACATAAACGCAGCAGTGATAGGATTGGAGAGGTTCGGTGAGCAAATGAAGACCCTTTGAAGTCATATTGCATGGTACCCATTCCACGGGTTTCAACTACCCAGGTTTAAGGTATTCTTCCTTCAGCTAAAACATGCATGTGGAACCTAGAGTATGATCAACCATGTGATCGGGAGACGTGTTCAAATATGTCTCAGTTTTCGTACCCTGGTACTCGGGTGCAACATTCCAGACGCTTTACTAACACTCTCCCGACTTGGAGAGTCAGTCCCTTTAACCTCCTCTTTGGCCCAGTTTGCAATTTCTGCGGAAGATGAACAGGAATAGCGAGAACCAATGAGAGACTAGCTGGAGGTGTCTGGACGGGCAAATTTAACTCTCATTTCCCACCAGGAAGAGGAAATAACCAAAGGCTCAGCGTGCCGTGCCGGAACCAGATTAGGGCCTGAAGCCATCCTGCGGTGTTGCGGCCAGCTCACAAGAAAACGAGTTGAAGAAAGGAGCTCAGGGGCACTGTAATTCACAAACCTGCAGAGTTATAAATGACAACTATCGTCCAAAAATATACTGAAGTAAGGCTGCCAAGAGGACTTGAAAGCGGGGCAGAATTGCAGGAAACCGATTTCAGGAGGTAGACTGGAATTGCATTGAAAGCATAGGAAAAGAGGCAGAACGTCTACAATGATGCACTTGGCCAAAAAGGGCGTTTGCGTTTTTTCCTGAATATATTCAGGAAAAAACGCATACGCCCTTTTTGGCCAACCAAGCAAGCTTGCAAAGGAAATCTGCACTACAATGAAGTCTCACTTCCCCCCGGTCAAAAGGGCCATCTGAAAAAAGTGTAAAATCCAGAAAGGCAGGACAGGCCATGGAGAACTGGGAGCCTTGTTATGCTGATGGGCGGGATGTAAATTGCCAACAGACACTCGGGAGAAGTGTATGGTGTTTCCTGAAACATCTAAAAAACAAAGCAACAGAGCCTAGGGCACTTCCACTTATGGTCCTATAGCTTAGGG
Source organism: Globicephala melas (assembly GCF_963455315.2). Lineage (NCBI taxonomy): Eukaryota > Metazoa > Chordata > Mammalia > Artiodactyla > Delphinidae > Globicephala > Globicephala melas. The sequence goes on along the minus strand of NW_027207303.1, from coordinate 581,296 downwards.
AAATTAAAATCAAAAAGATACAGCCACCCCAATGTTTGGGACGCCTCTGTTTACAAGAACCTCGTTTACCGTACAAGTTCAATATCACAGAAAGTGAAAAATGGATAAAGAACTTGTGGTACTTACGTACAATGCAGTATCACTCAGCAGTGAAATCTATGTCATCAGGCCCGTAGCAGCACAATGAGTGGATTCAGGTACGATGATTCTAACTGAAATAAGTCACACAGAAAAAGAAACATCATAAGATATCAGTAATACACGGAATGTAAACTTGGCTACACAGGAACTGAATTACAGAACAGAACAGGGTCTCAAATTTAGAAAACCAACTTATGCTTGTTTAAGGGTAAAGGTGAGTTGGGGTGCTGCATAAAACCAGAGATTGAAATGAGCACAGATAAAGTTCCTTAAGCCAAATATGGAATAGACAAGAGCTACTCCTTGCTCAACGAAATGGACTCAACACCCCATATTAAACGCCTAAGAATGTACCTGACTCTTAAGTATCTTAAAACCTATGGATTGCTATGTCTCCGAAAGAGAATCAAGCATGTGTACAGGGACATAAACGCAGCAGTGATAGGATTGGAGAGGTTCGGTGAGCAAATGAAGACCCTTTGAAGTCATATTGCATGGTACCCATTCCACGGGTTTCAACTACCCAGGTTTAAGGTATTCTTCCTTCAGCTAAAACATGCATGTGGAACCTAGAGTATGATCAACCATGTGATCGGGAGACGTGTTCAAATATGTCTCAGTTTTCGTACCCTGGTACTCGGGTGCAACATTCCAGACGCTTTACTAACACTCTCCCGACTTGGAGAGTCAGTCCCTTTAACCTCCTGTTTGGCCCAGTTTGCAATTTCTGCGGAAGATGAACAGGAATAGCGAGAACCAATGAGAGACTAGCTGGAGGTGTCTGGACGGGCAAATTTAACTCTCATTTCCCACCAGCAAGAGGAAATAACCAAAGGCTCAGTGTGCCGTGCCGGAACCAGATTAGGGCCTGAAGCCATCCTGCGGTGTTGCGGCCAGCTCACAAGAAAACGAGTTGAAGAAAGGAGCTCAGGGGCACTGTAATTCACAAACCTGCAGAGTTATAAATGACAGCTATCGTCCAAAAATATACTGAAGTAAGGCTGCCAAGAGGACTTGAAAGCGGGGCAGAATTGCAGGAAACCGATTTCAGGAGGTAGACTGGAATTGCATTGAAAGCATAGGAAAAGAGGCAGAACGTCCACAATGATGCACTTGGCCAAAAAGGGCGTATGTGTTTTTTCCTGAATATATTCAGGAAAAAACGCATAAGCCCTTTTTGGCCAACCAAGCAAGCTTGCAAAGGAAATCTGCACTACAATGAAGTCTCACTTCCCCCCGGTCAAAAGGGCCATCTGAAAAATGTGTAAAATCCAGAAAGGCAGGACAGGCCATGGAGAACTGGGAGCCTTGATATGCTGATGGGCTGGATGTAAACTGCCAACTGACACTCGGGAGAAGTGTATGGTGTTTCCTGAAACATCTAAAAAACAAAGCAACAGAGCCTAGGGCACTTCCACTTATGGTCCTATAGCTTAGGGAAATAAAAATAAAAAAGATACAGCCACCCCAATGTTTGGGACGCCTCTGTTTACAAGAACCTCGTTTACCGTACAAGTTCAATATCACAGAAAGTGAAAAATGGATAAAGAACTTGTGGTACTTACGTACAATGCAGTATCACTCAGCAGTGAAATCTATGTCATCAGGCCCGTAGCAGCACAATGAGTGGATTCAGGTACGATGATTCTAACTGAAATAAGTCACACAGAAAAAGAAACATCATAAGATATCAGTAATACACGGAATGTAAACTTGGCTACACAGGAACTGAATTACAGAACAGAACAGGGTCTCAAATTTAGAAAACCAACTTATGCTTGTTTAAGGGTAAAGGTGAGTTGGGGTGCTGCATAAAACCAGAGATTGAAATGAGCACAGATAAAGTTCCTTAAGCCAAATATGGAATAGACAAGAGCTACTCCTTGCTCAACGAAATGGACTCAACACCCCATATTAAACGCCTAAGAATGTACCTGACTCTTAAGTATCTTAAAACCTATGGATTGCTATGTCTCCGAAAGAGAATCAAGCATGTGTACAGGGACATAAACGCAGCAGTGATAGGATTGGAGAGGTTCGGTGAGCAAATGAAGACCCTTTGAAGTCATATTGCATGGTACCCATTCCACGGGTTTCAACTACCCAGGTTTAAGGTATTCTTCCTTCAGCTAAAACATGCATGTGGAACCTAGAGTATGATCAACCATGTGATCGGGAGACGTGTTCAAATATGCCTCAGTTTTCGTACCCTGGTACTCGGGTGCAACATTCCAGACGCTTTACTAACACTCTCCCCACTTGGAGAGTCAGTCCCTTTAACCTCCTGTTTGGCCCAGTTTGCAATTTCTGCGGAAGATGAACAGGAATAGCGAGAACCAATGAGAGACTAGCTGGAGGTGTCTGGACGGGCAAATTTAACTCTCATTTCCCACCAGGAAGAGGAAATAACCAAAGGCTCAGCGTGCCGTGCCAGAACCAGATTAGGGCCTGAAGCCGTCCTGCGGTGTTGCGGCCAGCTCACAAGAAAACGAGTTGAAGAAAGGAGCTCAGGGGCACTGTAATTCACAAACCTGCAGAGTTATAAATGACAGCTATCGTCCAAAAATATACTGAAGTAAGGCTGCCAAGAGGACTTGAAAGCGGGGCAGAATTGCAGGAAACCGATTTCAGGAGGTAGACTGGAATTGCATTGAAAGCATAGGAAAAGAGGCAGAACGTCCACAATGATGCACTTGGCCAAAAAGGGCGTATGCGTTTTTTCCTGAATATATTCAGGAAAAAACGCATACGCCCTTTTTGGCCAACCAAGCAAGCTTGCAAAGGAAATCTGCACTACAATGAAGTCTCACTTCCCCCCGGTCAAAAGGGCCATCTGAAAAAAGTGTAAAATCCAGAAAGGCAGGACAGGCCATGGAGAACTGGAAGCCTTGTTATGCTGATGGGCGGGATGTAAACTGCCAACTGACACTCGGGAGAAGTGTATGGTGTTTCCTGAAACATCTAAAAAACAAAGCAACAGAGCCTAGGGCACTTCCACTTATGGTCCTATAGCTTAGGGAAATTAAAATCAAAAAGACACAGCCACCCCAATGTTTGGGACGCCTCTGTTTACAAGAACCTCGTTTACCGTACAAGTTCAATATCACAGAAAGTGAAAAATGGATAAAGAACTTGTGGTACTTACGTACAATGCAGTATCACTCAGCAGTGAAATCTATGTCATCAGGCCCGTAGCAGCACAATGAGTGGATTCAGGTACGATGATTCTAACTGAAATAAGTCACACAGAAAAAGAAACATCATAAGATATCAGTAATACACGGAATGTAAACTTGGCTACACAGGAACTGAATTACAGAACAGAACAGGGTCTCAAATTTAGAAAACCAACTTATGCTTGTTTAAGGGTAAAGGTGAGTTGGGGTGCTGCATAAAACCAGAGATTGAAATGAGCACAGATAAAGTTCCTTAAGCCAAATATGGAATAGACAAGAGCTACTCCTTGCTCAACGAAATGGACTCAACACCCCATATTAAACGCCTAAGAATGTACCTGACTCTTAAGTATCTTAAAACCTATGGATTGCTATGTCTCCGAAAGAGAATCAAGCATGTGTACAGGGACATAAACGCAGCAGTGATAGGATTGGAGAGGTTCGGTGAGCAAATGAAGACCCTTTGAAGTCATATTGCATGGTACCCATTCCACGGGTTTCAACTACCCAGGTTTAAGGTATTCTTCCTTCAGCTAAAACATGCATGTGGAACCTAGAGTATGATCAACCATGTGATCGGGAGACGTGTTCAAATATGCCTCAGTTTTCGTACCCTGGTACTCGGGTGCAACATTCCAGACGCTTTACTAACACTCTCCCCACTTGGAGAGTCAGTCCCTTTAACCTCCTGTTTGGCCCAGTTTGCAATTTCTGCGGAAGATGAACAGGAATAGCGAGAACCAATGAGAGACTAGCTGGAGGTGTCTGGACGGGCAAATTTAACTCTCATTTCCCACCAGGAAGAGGAAATAACCAAAGGCTCAGCGTGCCGTGCCGGAACCAGATTAGGGCCTGAAGCCGTCCTGCGGTGTTGCGGCCAGCTCACAAGAAAACGAGTTGAAGAAAGGAGCTCAGGGGCACTGTAATTCACAAACCTGCAGAGTTATAAATGACAGCTATCGTCCAAAAATATACTGAAGTAAGGCTGCCAAGAGGACTTGAAAGCGGGGCAGAATTGCAGGAAACCGATTTCAGGAGGTAGACTGGAATTGCATTGAAAGCATAGGAAAAGAGGCAGAACGTCCACAATGATGCACTTGGCCAAAAAGGGCGTATGCGTTTTTTCCTGAATATATTCAGGAAAAAACGCATACGCCCTTTTTGGCCAACCAAGCAAGCTTGCAAAGGAAATCTGCACTACAATGAAGTCTCACTTCCCCCCGGTCAAAAGGGCCATCTGAAAAAAGTGTAAAATCCAGAAAGGCAGGACAGGCCATGGAGAACTGGAAGCCTTGTTATGCTGATGGGCGGGATGTAAACTGCCAACTGACACTCGGGAGAAGTGTATGGTGTTTCCTGAAACATCTAAAAAACAAAGCAACAGAGCCTAGGGCACTTCCACTTATGGTCCTATAGCTTAGGGAAATTAAAATCAAAAAGACACAGCCACCCCAATGTTTGGGACGCCTCTGTTTACAAGAACCTCGTTTACCGTACAAGTTCAATATCACAGAAAGTGAAAAATGGATAAAGAACTTGTGGTACTTACGTACAATGCAGTATCACTCAGCAGTGAAATCTATGTCATCAGGCCCGTAGCAGCACAATGAGCGGATTCAGGTACGATGATTCTAACTGAAATAAGTCACACAGAAAAAGAAACATCATAAGATATCAGTAATACACGGAATGTAAACTTGGCTACACAGGAACTGAATTACAGAACAGAACAGGGTCTCAAATTTAGAAAACCAACTTATGCTTGTTTAAGGGTAAAGGTGAGTTGGGGTGCTGCATAAAACCAGAGATTGAAATGAGCACAGATAAAGTTCCTTAAGCCAAATATGGAATAGACAAGAGCTACTCCTTGCTCAACGAAATGGACTCAACACCCCATATTAAACGCCTAAGAATGTACCTGACTCTTAAGTATCTTAAAACCTATGGATTGCTATGTCTCCGAAAGAGAATCAAGCATGTGTACAGGGACATAAACGCAGCAGTGATAGGATTGGAGAGGTTCGGTGAGCAAATGAAGACCCTTTGAAGTCATATTGCATGGTACCCATTCCACGGGTTTCAACTACCCAGGTTTAAGGTATTCTTCCTTCAGCTAAAACATGCATGTGGAACCTAGAGTATGATCAACCATGTGATCGGGAGACGTGTTCAAATATGTCTCAGTTTTCGTACCCTGGTACTCGGGTGCAACATTCCAGACGCTTTACTAACACTCTCCCGACTTGGAGAGTCTGTCCCTTTAACCTCCTGTTTGGCCCAGTTTGCAATTTCTGCGGAAGATGAACAGGAATAGCGAGAACCAATGAGAGACTAGCTGGAGGTGTCTGGACGGGCAAATTTAACTCTCATTTCCCACCAGGAAGAGGAAATAACCAAAGGCTCAGCGTGCCGTGCCGGAACCAGATTAGGGCCTGAAGCCATCCTGCGGTGTTGCGGCCAGCTCACAAGAAAGCGAGTTGAAGAAAGGAGCTCAGGGGCACTGTAATTCACAAACCTGCAGAGTTATAAATGACAGCTATCGTCCAAAAATATACTGAAGTAAGGCTGCCAAGAGGACTTGAAAGCGGGGCAGAATTGCAGGAAACCGATTTCAGGAGGTAGACTGGAATTGCATTGAAAGCATAGGAAAAGAGGCAGAACGTCCACAATGATGCACTTGGCCAAAAAGGGCGTATGCGTTTTTTCCTGAATATATTCAGGAAAAAACGCATACGCCCTTTTTGGCCAACCAAGCAAGCTTGCAAAGGAAATCTGCACTACAATGAAGTCTCACTTCCCCCCGGTCAAAAGGGCCATCTGAAAAAAGTGTAAAATCCAGAAAGGCAGGACAGGCCATGGAGAACTGGGAGCCTTGTTATGCTGATGGGCGGGATGTAAACTGCCAACAGACACTCGGGAGAAGTGTATGGTGTTTCCTGAAACATCTAAAAAACAAAGCAACAGAGCCTAGGGCACTTCCACTTATGGTCCTATAGCTTAGGGAAATTAAAATCAAAAAGACACAGCCACCCCAATGTTTGGGACGCCTCTGTTTACAAGAACCTCGTTTACCGTACAAGTTCAATATCACAGAAAGTGAAAAATGGATAAAGAACTTGTGGTACTTACGTACAATGCAGTATCACTCAGCAGTGAAATCTATGTCATCAGGCCCATAGCAGCACAATGAGTGGATTCAGGTACGATGATTCTAACTGAAATAAGTCACACAGAAAAAGAAACATCATAAGATATCAGTAATACACGGAATGTAAACTTGGCTACACAGGAACTGAATTACAGAACAGAACAGGGTCTCAAATTTAGAAAACCAACTTATGCTTGTTTAAGGGTAAAGGTGAGTTGGGGTGCTGCATAAAACCAGAGATTGAAATGAGCACAGATAAAGTTCCTTAAGCCAAATATGGAATAGACAAGAGCTACTCCTTGCTCAACGAAATGGACTCAAAACCCCATATTAAACGCCTAAGAATGTACCTGACTCTTAAGTATCTTAAAACCTATGGATTGCTATGTCTCCGAAAGAGAATCAAGCATGTGTACAGGGACATAAACGCAGCAGTGATAGGATTGGAGAGGTTCGGTGAGCAAATGAAGACCCTTTGAAGTCATATTGCATGGTACCCATTCCACGGGTTTCAACTACCCAGGTTTAAGGTATTCTTCCTTCAGCTAAAACATGCATGTGGAACCTAGAGTATGATCAACCATGTGATCGGGAGACGTGTTCAAATATGTCTCAGTTTTCGTACCCTGGTACTCGGGTGCAACATTCCAGACGCTTTACTAACACTCTCCCGACTTGGAGAGTCAGTCCCTTTAACCTCCTGTTTGGCCCAGTTTGCAATTTCTGCGGAAGATGAACAGGAATAGCGAGAACCAATGAGAGACTAGCTGGAGGTGTCTGGACGGGCAAATTTAACTCTCATTTCCCACCAGGAAGAGGAAATAACCAAAGGCTCAGCGTGCCGTGCCGGAACCAGATTAGGGCCTGAAGCCATCCTGCGGTGTTGCGGCCAGCTCACAAGAAAACGAGTTGAAGAAAGGAGCTCAGGGGCACTGTAATTCACAAACCTGCAGAGTTATAAATGACAACTATCGTCCAAAAATATACTGAAGTAAGGCTGCCAAGAGGACTTGAAAGCGGGGCAGAATTGCAGGAAACCGATTTCAGGAGGTAGACTGGAATTGCATTGAAAGCATAGGAAAAGAGGCAGAACGTCTACAATGATGCACTTGGCCAAAAAGGGCGTATGCGTTTTTTCCTGAATATATTCAGGAAAAAACGCATACGCCCTTTTTGGCCAACCAAGCAAGCTTGCAAAGGAAATCTGCACTACAATGAAGTCTCACTTCCCCCCGGTCAAAAGGGCCATCTGAAAAAAGTGTAAAATCCAGAAAGGCAGGACAGGCCATGGAGAACTGGGAGCCTTGTTATGCTGATGGGCGGGATGTAAATTGCCAACAGACACTCGGGAGAAGTGTATGGTGTTTCCTGAAACATCTAAAAAACAAAGCAACAGAGCCTAGGGCACTTCCACTTATGGTCCTATAGCTTAGGGAAATTAAAATCAAAAAGACACAGCCACCCCAATGTTTGGGACGCCTCTGTTTACAAGAACCTCGTTTACCGTACAAGTTCAATATCACAGAAAGTGAAAAATGGATAAAGAACTTGTGGTACTTACGTACAATGCAGTATCACTCAGCAGTGAAATCTATGTCATCAGGCCCGTAGCAGCACAATGAGTGGATTCAGGTACGATGATTCTAACTGAAATAAGTCACACAGAAAAAGAAACATCATAAGATATCAGTAATACACGGAATGTAAACTTGGCTACACAGGAACTGAATTACAGAACAGAACAGGGTCTCAAATTTAGAAAACCAACTTATGCTTGTTTAAGGGTAAAGGTGAGTTGGGGTGCTGCATAAAACCAGAGATTGAAATGAGCACAGATAAAGTTCCTTAAGCCAAATATGGAATAGACAAGAGCTACTCCTTGCTCAACGAAATGGACTCAACACCGCATATTAAACGCCTAAGAATGTACCTGACTCTTAAGTATCTTAAAACCTATGGATTGCTATGTCTCCGAAAGAGAATCAAGCATGTGTACAGGGACATAAACGCAGCAGTGATAGGATTGGAGAGGTTCGGTGAGCAAATGAAGACCCTTTGAAGTCATATTGCATGGTACCCATTCCACGGGTTTCAACTACCCAGGTTTAAGGTATTCTTCCTTCAGCTAAAACATGCATGTGGAACCTAGAGTATGATCAACCATGTGATCGGGAGACGTGTTCAAATATGTCTCAGTTTTCGTACCCTGGTACTCGGGTGCAACATTCCAGACGCTTTACTAACACTCTCCCGACTTGGAGAGTCAGGCCCTTTAACCTCCTGTTTGGCCCAGTTTGCAATTTCTGCGGAAGATGAACAGGAATAGCGAGAACCAATGAGAGACTAGCTGGAGGTGTCTGGACGGGCAAATTTAACTCTCATTTCCCACCAGGAAGAGGAAATAACCAAAGGCTCAGCGTGCCGTGCCGGAACCAGATTAGGGCCTGAAGCCATCCTGCGGTGTTGCGGCCAGCTCACAAGAAAGCGAGTTGAAGAAAGGAGCTCAGGGGCACTGTAATTCACAAACCTGCAGAGTTATAAATGACAGCTATCGTCCAAAAATATACTGAAGTAAGGCTGCCAAGAGGACTTGAAAGCGGGGCAGAATTGCAGGAAACCGATTTCAGGAGGTAGACTGGAATTGCATTGAAAGCATAGGAAAAGAGGCAGAACGTCCACAATGATGCACTTGGCCAAAAAGGGCGTATGCGTTTTTTCCTGAATATATTCAGGAAAAAACGCATACGCCCTTTTTGGCCAACCAAGCAAGCTTGCAAAGGAAATCTGCACTACAATGAAGTCTCACTTCCCCCCGGTCAAAAGGGCCATCTGAAAAAAGTGTAAAATCCAGAAAGGCAGGACAGGCCATGGAGAACTGGGAGCCTTGTTATGCTGATGGGCGGGATGTAAACTGCCAACAGACACTCGGGAGAAGTGTATGGTGTTTCCTGAAACATCTAAAAAACAAAGCAACAGAGCCTAGGGCACTTCCACTTATGGTCCTATAGCTTAGGGAAATTAAAATCAAAAAGACACAGCCACCCCAATGTTTGGGACGCCTCTGTTTACAAGAACCTCGTTTACCGTACAAGTTCAATATCACAGAAAGTGAAAAATGGATAAAGAACTTGTGGTACTTACGTACAATGCAGTATCACTCAGCAGTGAAATCTATGTCATCAGGCCCATAGCAGCACAATGAGTGGATTCAGGTACGATGATTCTAACTGAAATAAGTCACACAGAAAAAGAAACATCATAAGATATCAGTAATACACGGAATGTAAACTTGGCTACACAGGAACTGAATTACAGAACAGAACAGGGTCTCAAATTTAGAAAACCAACTTATGCTTGTTTAAGGGTAAAGGTGAGTTGGGGTGCTGCATAAAACCAGAGATTGAAATGAGCACAGATAAAGTTCCTTAAGCCAAATATGGAATAGACAAGAGCTACTCCTTGCTCAACGAAATGGACTCAAAACCCCATATTAAACGCCTAAGAATGTACCTGACTCTTAAGTATCTTAAAACCTATGGATTGCTATGTCTCCGAAAGAGAATCAAGCATGTGTACAGGGACATAAACGCAGCAGTGATAGGATTGGAGAGGTTCGGTGAGCAAATGAAGACCCTTTGAAGTCATATTGCATGGTACCCATTCCACGGGTTTCAACTACCCAGGTTTAAGGTATTCTTCCTTCAGCTAAAACATGCATGTGGAACCTAGAGTATGATCAACCATGTGATCGGGAGACGTGTTCAAATATGTCTCAGTTTTCGTACCCTGGTACTCGGGTGCAACATTCCAGACGCTTTACTAACACTCTCCCGACTTGGAGAGTCAGTCCCTTTAACCTCCTGTTTGGCCCAGTTTGCAATTTCTGCGGAAGATGAACAGGAATAGCGAGAACCAATGAGAGACTAGCTGGAGGTGTCTGGACGGGCAAATTTAACTCTCATTTCCCACCAGGAAGAGGAAATAACCAAAGGCTCAGTGTGCCGTGCCGGAACCAGATTAGGGCCTGAAGCCATCCTGCGGTGTTGCGGCCAGCTCACAAGAAAACGAGTTGAAGAAAGGAGCTCAGGGGCACTGTAATTCACAAACCTGCAGAGTTATAAATGACAGCTATCGTCCAAAAATATACTGAAGTAAGGCTGCCAAGAGGACTTGAAAGCGGGGCAGAATTGCAGGAAACCGATTTCAGGAGGTAGACTGGAATTGCATTGAAAGCATAGGAAAAGAGGCAGAACGTCCACAATGATGCACTTGGCCAAAAAGGGCGTATGTGTTTTTTCCTGAATATATTCAGGAAAAAACGCATACGCCCTTTTTGGCCAACCAAGCAAGCTTGCAAAGGAAATCTGCACTACAATGAAGTCTCACTTCCCCCCGGTCAAAAGGGCCATCTGAAAAAAGTGTAAAATCCAGAAAGGCAGGACAGGCCATGGAGAACTGGGAGCCTTGTTATGCTGATGGGCGGGATGTAAACTGCCAACAGACACTCGGGAGAAGTGTATGGTGTTTCCTGAAACATCTAAAAAACAAAGCAACAGAGCCTAGGGCACTTCCACTTATGGTCCTATAGCTTAGGGAAATTAAAATCAAAAAGATACAGCCACCCCAATGTTTGGGACGCCTCTGTTTACAAGAACCTCGTTTACCGTACAAGTTCAATATCACAGAAAGTGAAAAATGGATAAAGAACTTGTGGTACTTACGTACAATGCAGTATCACTCAGCAGTGAAATCTATGTCATCAGGCCCGTAGCAGCACAATGAGTGGATTCAGGTACGATGATTCTAACTGAAATAAGTCACACAGAAAAAGAAACATCATAAGATATCAGTAATACACGGAATGTAAACTTGGCTACACAGGAACTGAATTACAGAACAGAACAGGGTCTCAAATTTAGAAAACCAACTTATGCTTGTTTAAGGGTAAAGGTGAGTTGGGGTGCTGCATAAAACCAGAGATTGAAATGAGCACAGATAAAGTTCCTTAAGCCAAATATGGAATAGACAAGAGCTACTCCTTGCTCAACGAAATGGACTCAACACCCCATATTAAACGCCTAAGAATGTACCTGACTCTTAAGTATCTTAAAACGTATGGATTGCTATGTCTCCGAAAGAGAATCAAGCATGTGTACAGGGACATAAACGCAGCAGTGATAGGATTGGAGAGGTTCGGTGAGCAAATGAAGACCCTTTGAAGTCATATTGCATGGTACCCATTCCACGGGTTTCAACTACCCAGGTTTAAGGTATTCTTCCTTCAGCTAAAACATGCATGTGGAACCTAGAGTATGATCAACCATGTGATCGGGAGACGTGTTCAAATATGTCTCAGTTTTCGTACCCTGGTACTCGGGTGCAACATTCCAGACGCTTTACTAACACTCTCCCGACTTGGAGAGTCAGTCCCTTTAACCTCCTGTTTGGCCCAGTTTGCAATTTCTGCGGAATATGAACAGGAATAGCGAGAACCAATGAGAGACTAGCTGGAGGTGTCTGGACGGGCAAATTTAACTCTCATTTCCCACCAGGAAGAGGAAATAACCAAAGGCTCAGCGTGCCGTGCCGGAACCAGATTAGGGCCTGAAGCCATCCTGCGGTGTTGCGGCCAGCTCACAAGAAAACGAGTTGAAGAAAGGAGCTCAGGGGCACTGTAATTCACAAACCTGCAGAGTTATAAATGACAACTATCGTCCAAAAATATACTGAAGTAAGGCTGCCAAGAGGACTTGAAAGCGGGGCAGAATTGCAGGAAACCGATTTCAGGAGGTAGACTGGAATTGCATTGAAAGCATAGGAAAAGAGGCAGAACGTCCACAATGATGCACTTGGCCAAAAAGGGCGTATGTGTTTTTTCCTGAATATATTCAGGAAAAAACGCATACGCCCTTTTTGGCCAACCAAGCAAGCTTGCAAAGGAAATCTGCACTACAATGAAGTCTCACTTCCCCCCGGTCAAAAGGGCCATCTGAAAAATGTGTAAAATCCAGAAAGGCAGGACAGGCCATGGAGAACTGGGAGCCTTGATATGCTGATGGGCGGGATGTAAACTGCCAACTGACACTCGGGAGAAGTGTATGGTGTTTCCTGAAACATCTAAAAAACAAAGCAACAGAGCCTAGGGCACTTCCACTTATGGTCCTATAGCTTAGGGAAATAAAAATAAAAAAGACACAGCCACCCCAATGTTTGGGACGCCTCTGTTTACAAGAACCTCGTTTACCGTACAAGTTCAATATCACAGAAAGTGAAAAATGGATAAAGAACTTGTGGTACTTACGTACAATGCAGTATCACTCAGCAGTGAAATCTATGTCATCAGGCCCGTAGCAGCACAATGAGTGGATTCAGGTACGATGATTCTAACTGAAATAAGTCACACAGAAAAAGAAACATCATAAGATATCAGTAATACACGGAATGTAAACTTGGCTACACAGGAACTGAATTACAGAACAGAACAGGGTCTCAAATTTAGAAAACCAACTTATGCTTGTTTAAGGGTAAAGGTGAGTTGGGGTGCTGCATAAAACCAGAGATTGAAATGAGCACAGATAAAGTTCCTTAAGCCAAATATGGAATAGACAAGAGCTACTCCTTGCTCAACGAAATGGACTCAACACCCCATATTAAACGCCTAAGAATGTACCTGACTCTTAAGTATCTTAAAACCTATGGATTGCTATGTCTCCGAAAGAGAATCAAGCATGTGTACAGGGACATAAACGCAGCAGTGATAGGATTGGAGAGGTTCGGTGAGCAAATGAAGACCCTTTGAAGTCATATTGCATGGTACCCATTCCACGGGTTTCAACTACCCAGGTTTAAGGTATTCTTCCTTCAGCTAAAACATGCATGTGGAACCTAGAGTATGATCAACCATGTGATCGGGAGACGTGTTCAAATATGCCTCAGTTTTCGTACCCTGGTACTCGGGTGCAACATTCCAGACGCTTTACTAACACTCTCCCCACTTGGAGAGTCAGTCCCTTTAACCTCCTGTTTGGCCCAGTTTGCAATTTCTGCGGAAGATGAACAGGAATAGCGAGAACCAATGAGAGACTAGCTGGAGGTGTCTGGACGGGCAAATTTAACTCTCATTTCCCACCAGGAAGAGGAAATAACCAAAGGCTCAGCGTGCCGTGCCGGAACCAGATTAGGGCCTGAAGCCATCCTGCGGTGTTGCGGCCAGCTCACAAGAAAACGAGTTGAAGAAAGGAGCTCAGGGGCACTGTAATTCACAAACCTGCAGAGTTATAAATGACAGCTATCGTCCAAAAATATACTGAAGTAAGGCTGCCAAGAGGACTTGAAAGCGGGGCAGAATTGCAGGAAACCGATTTCAGGAGGTAGACTGGAATTGCATTGAAAGCATAGGAAAAGAGGCAGAACGTCCACAATGATGCACTTGGCCAAAAAGGGCGTATGCGTTTTTTCCTGAATATATTCAGGAAAAAACGCATACGCCCTTTTTGGCCAACCAAGCAAGCTTGCAAAGGAAATCTGCACTACAATGAAGTCTCACTTCCCCCCAGTCAAAAGGGCCATCTGAAAAAAGTGTAAAATCCAGAAAGGCAGGACAGGCCATGGAGAACTGGAAGCCTTGTTATGCTGATGGGCGGGATGTAAACTGCCAACTGACACTCGGGAGAAGTGTATGGTGTTTCCTGAAACATCTAAAAAACAAAGCAACAGAGCCTAGGGCACTTCCACTTATGGTCCTATAGCTTAGGGAAATTAAAATCAAAAAGACACAGCCACCCCAATGTTTGGGACGCCTCTGTTTACAAGAACCTCGTTTACCGTACAAGTTCAATATCACAGAAAGTGAAAAATGGATAAAGAACTTGTGGTACTTACGTACAATGCAGTATCACTCAGCAGTGAAATCTATGTCATCAGGCCCGTAGCAGCACAATGAGTGGATTCAGGTACGATGATTCTAACTGAAATAAGTCACACAGAAAAAGAAACATCATAAGATATCAGTAATACACGGAATGTAAACTTGGCTACACAGGAACTGAATTACAGAACAGAACAGGGTCTCAAATTTAGAAAACCAACTTATGCTTGTTTAAGGGTAAAGGTGAGTTGGGGTGCTGCATAAAACCAGAGATTGAAATGAGCACAGATAAAGTTCCTTAAGCCAAATATGGAATAGACAAGAGCTACTCCTTGCTCAACGAAATGGACTCAACACCGCATATTAAACGCCTAAGAATGTACCTGACTCTTAAGTATCTTAAAACCTATGGATTGCTATGTCTCCGAAAGAGAATCAAGCATGTGTACAGGGACATAAACGCAGCAGTGATAGGATTGGAGAGGTTCGGTGAGCAAATGAAGACCCTTTGAAGTCATATTGCATGGTACCCATTCCACGGGTTTCAACTACCCAGGTTTAAGGTATTCTTCCTTCAGCTAAAACATGCATGTGGAACCTAGAGTATGATCAACCATGTGATCGGGAGACGTGTTCAAATATGTCTCAGTTTTCGTACCCTGGTACTCGGGTGCAACATTCCAGACGCTTTACTAACACTCTCCCGACTTGGAGAGTCAGTCCCTTTAACCTCCTGTTTGGCCCAGTTTGCAATTTCTGCGGAAGATGAACAGGAATAGCGAGAACCAATGAGAGACTAGCTGGAGGTGTCTGGACGGGCAAATTTAACTCTCATTTCCCACCAGGAAGAGGAAATAACCAAAGGCTCAGCGTGCCGTGCCGGAACCAGATTAGGGCCTGAAGCCATCCTGCGGTGTTGCGGCCAGCTCACAAGAAAACGAGTTGAAGAAAGGAGCTCAGGGGCACTGTAATTCACAAACCTGCAGAGTTATAAATGACAGCTATCGTCCAAAAATATACTGAAGTAAGGCTGCCAAGAGGACTTGAAAGCGGGGCAGAATTGCAGGAAACCGATTTCAGGAGGTAGACTGGAATTGCATTGAAAGCATAGGAAAAGAGGCAGAACGTCCACAATGATGCACTTGGCCAAAAAGGGCGTATGCGTTTTTTCCTGAATATATTCAGGAAAAAACGCATACGCCCTTTTTGGCCAACCAAGCAAGCTTGCAAAGGAAATCTGCACTACAATGAAGTCTCACTTCCCCCCGGTCAAAAGGGCCATCTGAAAAATGTGTAAAATCCAGAAAGGCAGGACAGGCCATGGAGAACTGGGAGCCTTGATATGCTGATGGGCGGGATGTAAACTGCCAACTGACACTCGGGAGAAGTGTATGGTGTTTCCTGAAACATCTAAAAAACAAAGCAACAGAGCCTAGGGCACTTCCACTTATGGTCCTATAGCTTAGGGAAATTAAAATCAAAAAGACACAGCCACCCCAATGTTTGGGACGCCTCTGTTTACAAGAACCTCGTTTACCGTACAAGTTCAATATCACAGAAAGTGAAAAATGGATAAAGAACTTGTGGTACTTACGTACAATGCAGTATCACTCAGCAGTGAAATCTATGTCATCAGGCCCGTAGCAGCACAATGAGTGGATTCAGGTACGATGATTCTAACTGAAATAAGTCACACAGAAAAAGAAACATCATAAGATATCAGTAATACACGGAATGTAAACTTGGCTACACAGGAACTGAATTACAGAACAGAACAGGGTCTCAAATTTAGAAAACCAACTTATGCTTGTTTAAGGGTAAAGGTGAGTTGGGGTGCTGCATAAAACCAGAGATTGAAATGAGCACAGATAAAGTTCCTTAAGCCAAATATGGAATAGACAAGAGCTACTCCTTGCTCAACGAAATGGACTCAACACCCCATATTAAACGCCTAAGAATGTACCTGACTCTTAAGTATCTTAAAACCTATGGATTGCTATGTCTCCGAAAGAGAATCAAGCATGTGTACAGGGACATAAACGCAGCAGTGATAGGATTGGAGAGGTTCGGTGAGCAAATGAAGACCCTTTGAAGTCATATTGCATGGTACCCATTCCACGGGTTTCAACTACCCAGGTTTAAGGTATTCTTCCTTCAGCTAAAACATGCATGTGGAACCTAGAGTATGATCAACCATGTGATCGGGAGACGTGTTCAAATATGCCTCAGTTTTCGTACCCTGGTACTCGGGTGCAACATTCCAGACGCTTTACTAACACTCTCCCCACTTGGAGAGTCAGTCCCTTTAACCTCCTGTTTGGCCCAGTTTGCAATTTCTGCGGAAGATGAACAGGAATAGCGAGAACCAATGAGAGACTAGCTGGAGGTGTCTGGACGGGCAAATTTAACTCTCATTTCCCACCAGGAAGAGGAAATAACCAAAGGCTCAGCGTGCCGTGCCGGAACCAGATTAGGGCCTGAAGCCATCCTGCGGTGTTGCGGCCAGCTCACAAGAAAACGAGTTGAAGAAAGGAGCTCAGGGGCACTGTAATTCACAAACCTGCAGAGTTATAAATGACAGCTATCGTCCAAAAATATACTGAAGTAAGGCTGCCAAGAGGACTTGAAAGCGGGGCAGAATTGCAGGAAACCGATTTCAGGAGGTAGACTGGAATTGCATTGAAAGCATAGGAAAAGAGGCAGAACGTCCACAATGATGCACTTGGCCAAAAAGGGCGTATGCGTTTTTTCCTGAATATATTCAGGAAAAAACGCATACGCCCTTTTTGGCCAACCAAGCAAGCTTGCAAAGGAAATCTGCACTACAATGAAGTCTCACTTCCCCCCGGTCAAAAGGGCCATCTGAAAAAAGTGTAAAATCCAGAAAGGCAGGACAGGCCATGGAGAACTGGAAGCCTTGTTATGCTGATGGGCGGGATGTAAACTGCCAACTGACACTCGGGAGAAGTGTATGGTGTTTCCTGAAACATCTAAAAAACAAAGCAACAGAGCCTAGGGCACTTCCACTTATGGTCCTATAGCTTAGGGAAATTAAAATCAAAAAGACACAGCCACCCCAATGTTTGGGACGCCTCTGTTTACAAGAACCTCGTTTACCGTACAAGTTCAATATCACAGAAAGTGAAAAATGGATAAAGAACTTGTGGTACTTACGTACAATGCAGTATCACTCAGCAGTGAAATCTATGTCATCAGGCCCGTAGCAGCACAATGAGTGGATTCAGGTACGATGATTCTAACTGAAATAAGTCACACAGAAAAAGAAACATCATAAGATATCAGTAATACACGGAATGTAAACTTGGCTACACAGGAACTGAATTACAGAACAGAACAGGGTCTCAAATTTAGAAAACCAACTTATGCTTGTTTAAGGGTAAAGGTGAGTTGGGGTGCTGCATAAAACCAGAGATTGAAATGAGCACAGATAAAGTTCCTTAAGCCAAATATGGAATAGACAAGAGCTACTCCTTGCTCAACGAAATGGACTCAACACCGCATATTAAACGCCTAAGAATGTACCTGACTCTTAAGTATCTTAAAACCTATGGATTGCTATGTCTCCGAAAGAGAATCAAGCATGTGTACAGGGACATAAACGCAGCAGTGATAGGATTGGAGAGGTTCGGTGAGCAAATGAAGACCCTTTGAAGTCATATTGCATGGTACCCATTCCACGGGTTTCAACTACCCAGGTTTAAGGTATTCTTCCTTCAGCTAAAACATGCATGTGGAACCTAGAGTATGATCAACCATGTGATCGGGAGACGTGTTCAAATATGTCTCAGTTTTCGTACCCTGGTACTCGGGTGCAACATTCCAGACGCTTTACTAACACTCTCCCGACTTGGAGAGTCAGTCCCTTTAACCTCCTGTTTGGCCCAGTTTGCAATTTCTGCGGAAGATGAACAGGAATAGCGAGAACCAATGAGAGACTAGCTGGAGGTGTCTGGACGGGCAAATTTAACTCTCATTTCCCACCAGGAAGAGGAAATAACCAAAGGCTCAGCGTGCCGTGCCGGAACCAGATTAGGGCCTGAAGCCATCCTGCGGTGTTGCGGCCAGCTCACAAGAAAACGAGTTGAAGAAAGGAGCTCAGGGGCACTGTAATTCACAAACCTGCAGAGTTATAAATGACAGCTATCGTCCAAAAATATACTGAAGTAAGGCTGCCAAGAGGACTTGAAAGCGGGGCAGAATTGCAGGAAACCGATTTCAGGAGGTAGACTGGAATTGCATTGAAAGCATAGGAAAAGAGGCAGAACGTCCACAATGATGCACTTGGCCAAAAAGGGCGTATGCGTTTTTTCCTGAATATATTCAGGAAAAAACGCATACGCCCTTTTTGGCCAACCAAGCAAGCTTGCAAAGGAAATCTGCACTACAATGAAGTCTCACTTCACCCCGGTCAAAAGGGCCATCTGAAAAAAGTGTAAAATCCAGAAAGGCAGGACAGGCCATGGAGAACTGGGAGCCTTGTTATGCTGATGGGCGGGATGTAAACTGCCAACAGACACTCGGGAGAAGTGTATGGTGTTTCCTGAAACATCTAAAAAACAAAGCAACAGAGCCTAGGGCACTTCCACTTATGGTCCTATAGCTTAGGGAAATTAAAATCAAAAAGACACAGCCACCCCAATGTTTGGGACGCCTCTGTTTACATGAACCTCGTTTACCGTACAAGTTCAATATCACAGAAAGTGAAAAATGGATAAAGAACTTGTGGTACTTACGTACAATGCAGTATCACTCAGCAGTGAAATCTATGTCATCAGGCCCGTAGCAGCACAATGAGTGGATTCAGGTACGATGATTCTAACTGAAATAAGTCACACAGAAAAAGAAACATCATAAGATATCAGTAATACACGGAATGTAAACTTGGCTACACAGGAACTGAATTACAGAACAGAACAGGGTCTCAAATTTAGAAAACCAACTTATGCTTGTTTAAGGGTAAAGGTGAGTTGGGGTGCTGCATAAAACCAGAGATTGAAATGAGCACAGATAAAGTTCCTTAAGCCAAATATGGAATAGACAAGAGCTACTCCTTGCTCAACGAAATGGACTCAACACCGCATATTAAACGCCTAAGAATGTACCTGACTCTTAAGTATCTTAAAACCTATGGATTGCTATGTCTCCGAAAGAGAATCAAGCATGTGTACAGGGACATAAACGCAGCAGTGATAGGATTGGAGAGGTTCGGTGAGCAAATGAAGACCCTTTGAAGTCATATTGCATGGTACCCATTCCACGGGTTTCAACTACCCAGGTTTAAGGTATTCTTCCTTCAGCTAAAACATGCATGTGGAACCTAGAGTATGATCAACCATGTGATCGGGAGACGTGTTCAAATATGTCTCAGTTTTCGTACCCTGGTACTCGGGTGCAACATTCCAGACGCTTTACTAACACTCTCCCGACTTGGAGAGTCAGTCCCTTTAACCTCCTGTTTGGCCCAGTTTGCAATTTCTGCGGAAGATGAACAGGAATAGCGAGAAACAATGAGAGACTAGCTGGAGGTGTCTGGACGGGCAAATTTAACTCTCATTTCCCACCAGGAAGAGGAAATAACCAAAGGCTCAGCGTGCCGTGCCGGAACCAGATTAGGGCCTGAAGCCATCCTGCGGTGTTGCGGCCAGCTCACAAGAAAACGAGTTGAAGAAAGGAGCTCAGGGGCACTGTAATTCACAAACCTGCAGAGTTATAAATGACAGCTATCGTCCAAAAATATACTGAAGTAAGGCTGCCAAGAGGACTTGAAAGCGGGGCAGAATTGCAGGAAACCGATTTCAGGAGGTAGACTGGAATTGCATTGAAAGCATAGGAAAAGAGGCAGAACGTCCACAATGATGCACTTGGCCAAAAAGGGCGTATGCGTTTTTTCCTGAATATATTCAGGAAAAAACGCATACGCCCTTTTTGGCCAACCAAGCAAGCTTGCAAAGGAAATCTGCACTACAATGAAGTCTCACTTCACCCCGGTCAAAAGGGCCATCTGAAAAAAGTGTAAAATCCAGAAAGGCAGGACAGGCCATGGAGAACTGGGAGCCTTGTTATGCTGATGGGCGGGATGTAAACTGCCAACAGACACTCGGGAGAAGTGTATGGTGTTTCCTGAAACATCTAAAAAACAAAGCAACAGAGCCTAGGGCACTTCCACTTATGGTCCTATAGCTTAGGGAAATTAAAATCAAAAAGACACAGCCACCCCAATGTTTGGGACGCCTCTGTTTACAAGAACCTCGTTTACCGTACAAGTTCAATATCACAGAAAGTGAAAAATGGATAAAGAACTTGTGGTACTTACGTACAATGCAGTATCACTCAGCAGTGAAATCTATGTCATCAGGCCCGTAGCAGCACAATGAGTGGATTCAGGTACGATGATTCTAACTGAAATAAGTCACACAGAAAAAGAAACATCATAAGATATCAGTAATACACGGAATGTAAACTTGGCTACACAGGAACTGAATTACAGAACAGAACAGGGTCTCAAATTTAGAAAACCAACTTATGCTTGTTTAAGGGTAAAGGTGAGTTGGGGTGCTGCATAAAACCAGAGATTGAAATGAGCACAGATAAAGTTCCTTAAGCCAAATATGGAATAGACAAGAGCTACTCCTTGCTCAACGAAATGGACTCAACACCCCATATTAAACGCCTAAGAATGTACCTGACTCTTAAGTATCTTAAAACCTATGGATTGCTATGTCTCCGAAAGAGAATCAAGCATGTGTACAGGGACATAAACGCAGCAGTGATAGGATTGGAGAGGTTCGGTGAGCAAATGAAGACCCTTTGAAGTCATATTGCATGGTACCCATTCCACGGGTTTCAACTACCCAGGTTTAAGGTATTCTTCCTTCAGCTAAAACATGCATGTGGAACCTAGAGTATGATCAACCATGTGATCGGGAGACGTGTTCAAATATGTCTCAGTTTTCGTACCCTGGTACTCGGGTGCAACATTCCAGACGCTTTACTAACACTCTCCCGACTTGGAGAGTCTGTCCCTTTAACCTCCTGTTTGGCCCAGTTTGCAATTTCTGCAGAAGATGAACAGGAATAGCGAGAACCAATGAGAGACTAGCTGGAGGTGTCTGGACGGGCAAATTTAACTCTCATTTCCCACCAGGAAGAGGAAATAACCAAAGGCTCAGCGTGCCGTGCCGGAACCAGATTAGGGCCTGAAGCCATCCTGCGGTGTTGCGGCCAGCTCACAAGAAAGCGAGTTGAAGAAAGGAGCTCAGGGGCACTGTAATTCACAAACCTGCAGAGTTATAAATGACAGCTATCGTCCAAAAATATACTGAAGTAAGGCTGCCAAGAGGACTTGAAAGCGGGGCAGAATTGCAGGAAACCGATTTCAGGAGGTAGACTGGAATTGCATTGAAAGCATAGGAAAAGAGGCAGAACGTCCACAATGATGCACTTGGCCAAAAAGGGCGTATGCGTTTTTTCCTGAATATATTCAGGAAAAAACGCATACGCCCTTTTTGGCCAACCAAGCAAGCTTGCAAAGGAAATCTGCACTACAATGAAGTCTCACTTCCCCCCGGTCAAAAGGGCCATCTGAAAAAAGTGTAAAATCCAGAAAGGCAGGACAGGCCATGGAGAACTGGGAGCCTTGTTATGCTGATGGGCGGGATGTAAACTGCCAACAGACACTCGGGAGAAGTGTATGGTGTTTCCTGAAACATCTAAAAAACAAAGCAACAGAGCCTAGGGCACTTCCACTTATGGTCCTATAGCTTAGGGAAATTAAAATCAAAAAGACACAGCCACCCCAATGTTTGGGACGCCTCTGTTTACAAGAACCTCGTTTACCGTACAAGTTCAATATCACAGAAAGTGAAAAATGGATAAAGAACTTGTGGTACTTACGTACAATGCAGTATCACTCAGCAGTGAAATCTATGTCATCAGGCCCGTAGCAGCACAATGAGTGGATTCAGGTACGATGATTCTAACTGAAATAAGTCACACAGAAAAAGAAACATCATAAGATATCAGTAATACACGGAATGTAAACTTGGCTACACAGGAACTGAATTACAGAACAGAACAGGGTCTCAAATTTAGAAAACCAACTTATGCTTGTTTAAGGGTAAAGGTGAGTTGGGGTGCTGCATAAAACCAGAGATTGAAATGAGCACAGATAAAGTTCCTTAAGCCAAATATGGAATAGACAAGAGCTACTCCTTGCTCAACGAAATGGACTCAACACCGCATATTAAACGCCTAAGAATGTACCTGACTCTTAAGTATCTTAAAACCTATGGATTGCTATGTCTCCGAAAGAGAATCAAGCATGTGTACAGGGACATAAACGCAGCAGTGATAGGATTGGAGAGGTTCGGTGAGCAAATGAAGACCCTTTGAAGTCATATTGCATGGTACCCATTCCACGGGTTTCAACTACCCAGGTTTAAGGTATTCTTCCTTCAGCTAAAACATGCATGTGGAACCTAGAGTATGATCAACCATGTGATCGGGAGACGTGTTCAAATATGTCTCAGTTTTCGTACCCTGGTACTCGGGTGCAACATTCCAGACGCTTTACTAACACTCTCCCGACTTGGAGAGTCTGTCCCTTTAACCTCCTGTTTGGCCCAGTTTGCAATTTCTGCGGAAGATGAACAGGAATAGCGAGAACCAATGAGAGACTAGCTGGAGGTGTCTGGACGGGCAAATTTAACTCTCATTTCCCACCAGGAAGAGGAAATAACCAAAGGCTCAGCGTGCCGTGCCGGAACCAGATTAGGGCCTGAAGCCATCCTGCGGTGTTGCGGCCAGCTCACAAGAAAGCGAGTTGAAGAAAGGAGCTCAGGGGCACTGTAATTCACAAACCTGCAGAGTTATAAATGACAGCTATCGTCCAAAAATATACTGAAGTAAGGCTGCCAAGAGGACTTGAAAGCGGGGCAGAATTGCAGGAAACCGATTTCAGGAGGTAGACTGGAATTGCATTGAAAGCATAGGAAAAGAGGCAGAACGTCCACAATGATGCACTTGGCCAAAAAGGGCGTATGCGTTTTTTCCTGAATATATTCAGGAAAAAACGCATACGCCCTTTTTGGCCAACCAAGCAAGCTTGCAAAGGAAATCTGCACTACAATGAAGTCTCACTTCCCCCCGGTCAAAAGGGCCATCTGAAAAAAGTGTAAAATCCAGAAAGGCAGGACAGGCCATGGAGAACTGGGAGCCTTGTTATGCTGATGGGCGGGATGTAAACTGCCAACAGACACTCGGGAGAAGTGTATGGTGTTTCCTGAAACATCTAAAAAACAAAGCAACAGAGCCTAGGGCACTTCCACTTATGGTCCTATAGCTTAGGGAAATTAAAATCAAAAAGATACAGCCACCCCAATGTTTGGGACGCCTCTGTTTACAAGAACCTCGTTTACCGTACAAGTTCAATATCACAGAAAGTGAAAAATGGATAAAGAACTTGTGGTACTTACGTACAATGCAGTATCACTCAGCAGTGAAATCTATGTCATCAGGCCCGTAGCAGCACAATGAGTGGATTCAGGTACGATGATTCTAACTGAAATAAGTCACACAGAAAAAGAAACATCATAAGATATCAGTAATACACGGAATGTAAACTTGGCTACACAGGAACTGAATTACAGAACAGAACAGGGTCTCAAATTTAGAAAACCAACTTATGCTTGTTTAAGGGTAAAGGTGAGTTGGGGTGCTGCATAAAACCAGAGATTGAAATGAGCACAGATAAAGTTCCTTAAGCCAAATATGGAATAGACAAGAGCTACTCCTTGCTCAACGAAATGGACTCAACACCGCATATTAAACGCCTAAGAATGTACCTGACTCTTAAGTATCTTAAAACCTATGGATTGCTATGTCTCCGAAAGAGAATCAAGCATGTGTACAGGGACATAAACGCAGCAGTGATAGGATTGGAGAGGTTCGGTGAGCAAATGAAGACCCTTTGAAGTCATATTGCATGGTACCCATTCCACGGGTTTCAACTACCCAGGTTTAAGGTATTCTTCCTTCAGCTAAAACATGCATGTGGAACCTAGAGTATGATCAACCATGTGATCGGGAGACGTGTTCAAATATGTCTCAGTTTTCGTACCCTGGTACTCGGGTGCAACATTCCAGACGCTTTACTAACACTCTCCCGACTTGGAGAGTCAGTCCCTTTAACCTCCTGTTTGGCCCAGTTTGCAATTTCTGCGGAAGATGAACAGGAATAGCGAGAACCAATGAGAGACTAGCTGGAGGTGTCTGGACGGGCAAATTTAACTCTCATTTCCCACCAGGAAGAGGAAATAACCAAAGGCTCAGTGTGCCGTGCCGGAACCAGATTAGGGCCTGAAGCCATCCTGCGGTGTTGCGGCCAGCTCACAAGAAAACGAGTTGAAGAAAGGAGCTCAGGGGCACTGTAATTCACAAACCTGCAGAGTTATAAATGACAGCTATCGTCCAAAAATATACTGAAGTAAGGCTGCCAAGAGGACTTGAAAGCGGGGCAGAATTGCAGGAAACCGATTTCAGGAGGTAGACTGGAATTGCATTGAAAGCATAGGAAAAGAGGCAGAACGTCCACAATGATGCACTTGGCCAAAAAGGGCGTATGTGTTTTTTCCTGAATATATTCAGGAAAAAACGCATACGCCCTTTTTGGCCAACCAAGCAAGCTTGCAAAGGAAATCTGCACTACAATGAAGTCTCACTTCCCCCCGGTCAAAAGGGCCATCTGAAAAAAGTGTAAAATCCAGAAAGGCAGGACAGGCCATGGAGAACTGGGAGCCTTGTTATGCTGATGGGCGGGATGTAAACTGCCAACAGACACTCGGGAGAAGTGTATGGTGTTTCCTGAAACATCTAAAAAACAAAGCAACAGAGCCTAGGGCACTTCCACTTATGGTCCTATAGCTTAGGGAAATTAAAATCAAAAAGATACAGCCACCCCAATGTTTGGGACGCCTCTGTTTACAAGAACCTCGTTTACCGTACAAGTTCAATATCACAGAAAGTGAAAAATGGATAAAGAACTTGTGGTACTTACGTACAATGCAGTATCACTCAGCAGTGAAATCTATGTCATCAGGCCCGTAGCAGCACAATGAGTGGATTCAGGTACGATGATTCTAACTGAAATAAGTCACACAGAAAAAGAAACATCATAAGATATCAGTAATACACGGAATGTAAACTTGGCTACACAGGAACTGAATTACAGAACAGAACAGGGTCTCAAATTTAGAAAACCAACTTATGCTTGTTTAAGGGTAAAGGTGAGTTGGGGTGCTGCATAAAACCAGAGATTGAAATGAGCACAGATAAAGTTCCTTAAGCCAAATATGGAATAGACAAGAGCTACTCCTTGCTCAACGAAATGGACTCAACACCCCATATTAAACGCCTAAGAATGTACCTGACTCTTAAGTATCTTAAAACCTATGGATTGCTATGTCTCCGAAAGAGAATCAAGCATGTGTACAGGGACATAAACGCAGCAGTGATAGGATTGGAGAGGTTCGGTGAGCAAATGAAGACCCTTTGAAGTCATATTGCATGGTACCCATTCCACGGGTTTCAACTACCCAGGTTTAAGGTATTCTTCCTTCAGCTAAAACATGCATGTGGAACCTAGAGTATGATCAACCATGTGATCGGGAGACGTGTTCAAATATGTCTCAGTTTTCGTACCCTGGTACTCGGGTGCAACATTCCAGACGCTTTACTAACACTCTCCCGACTTGGAGAGTCAGTCCCTTTAACCTCCTGTTTGGCCCAGTTTGCAATTTCTGCGGAAGATGAACAGGAATAGCGAGAACCAATGAGAGACTAGCTGGAGGTGTCTGGACGGGCAAATTTAACTCTCATTTCCCACCAGGAAGAGGAAATAACCAAAGGCTCAGCGTGCCGTGCCGGAACCAGATTAGGGCCTGAAGCCATCCTGCGGTGTTGCGGCCAGCTCACAAGAAAGCGAGTTGAAGAAAGGAGCTCAGGGGCACTGTAATTCACAAACCTGCAGAGTTATAAATGACAGCTATCGTCCAAAAATATACTGAAGTAAGGCTGCCAAGAGGACTTGAAAGCGGGGCAGAATTGCAGGAAACCGATTTCAGGAGGTAGACTGGAATTGCATTGAAAGCATAGGAAAAGAGGCAGAACGTCCACAATGATGCACTTGGCCAAAAAGGGCGTATGCGTTTTTTCCTGAATATATTCAGGAAAAAACGCATACGCCCTTTTTGGCCAACCAAGCAAGCTTGCAAAGGAAATCTGCACTACAATGAAGTCTCACTTCCCCCCGGTCAAAAGGGCCATCTGAAAAAAGTGTAAAATCCAGAAAGGCAGGACAGGCCATGGAGAACTGGGAGCCTTGTTATGCTGATGGGCGGGATGTAAACTGCCAACAGACACTCGGGAGAAGTGTATGGTGTTTCCTGAAACATCTAAAAAACAAAGCAACAGAGCCTAGGGCACTTCCACTTATGGTCCTATAGCTTAGGGAAATTAAAATCAAAAAGACACAGCCACCCCAATGTTTGGGACGCCTCTGTTTACAAGAACCTCGTTTACCGTACAAGTTCAATATCACAGAAAGTGAAAAATGGATAAAGAACTTGTGGTACTTACGTACAATGCAGTATCACTCAGCAGTGAAATCTATGTCATCAGGCCCGTAGCAGCACAATGAGTGGATTCAGGTACGATGATTCTAACTGAAATAAGTCACACAGAAAAAGAAACATCATAAGATATCAGTAATACACGGAATGTAAACTTGGCTACACAGGAACTGAATTACAGAACAGAACAGGGTCTCAAATATAGAAAACCATCTTATGCTTGTTTAAGGGTAAAGGTGAGTTGGGGTGCTGCATAAAACCAGAGATTGAAATGAGCACAGATAAAGTTCCTTAAGCCAAATATGGAATAGACAAGAGCTACTCCTTGCTCAACGAAATGGACTCAACACCCCATATTAAACGCCTAAGAATGTACCTGACTCTTAAGTATCTTAAAACGTATGGATTGCTATGTCTCCGAAAGAGAATCAAGCATGTGTACAGGGACATAAACGCAGCAGTGATAGGATTGGAGAGGTTCGGTGAGCAAATGAAGACCCTTTGAAGTCATATTGCATGGTACCCATTCCACGGGTTTCAACTACCCAGGTTTAAGGTATTCTTCCTTCAGCTAAAACATGCATGTGGAACCTAGAGTATGATCAACCATGTGATCGGGAGACGTGTTCAAATATGTCTCAGTTTTCGTACCCTGGTACTCGGGTGCAACATTCCAGACGCTTTACTAACACTCTCCCGACTTGGAGAGTCTGTCCCTTTAACCTCCTGTTTGGCCCAGTTTGCAATTTCTGCGGAAGATGAACAGGAATAGCGAGAACCAATGAGAGACTAGCTGGAGGTGTCTGGACGGGCAAATTTAACTCTCATTTCCCACCAGGAAGAGGAAATAACCAAAGGCTCAGCGTGCCGTGCCGGAACCAGATTAGGGCCTGAAGCCATCCTGCGGTGTTGCGGCCAGCTCACAAGAAAGCGAGTTGAAGAAAGGAGCTCAGGGGCACTGTAATTCACAAACCTGCAGAGTTATAAATGACAGCTATCGTCCAAAAATATACTGAAGTAAGGCTGCCAAGAGGACTTGAAAGCGGGGCAGAATTGCAGGAAACCGATTTCAGGAGGTAGACTGGAATTGCATTGAAAGCATAGGAAAAGAGGCAGAACGTCCACAATGATGCACTTGGCCAAAAAGGGCGTATGCGTTTTTTCCTGAATATATTCAGGAAAAAACGCATACGCCCTTTTTGGCCAACCAAGCAAGCTTGCAAAGGAAATCTGCACTACAATGAAGTCTCACTTCCCCCCGGTCAAAAGGGCCATCTGAAAAAAGTGTAAAATCCAGAAAGGCAGGACAGGCCATGGAGAACTGGGAGCCTTGTTATGCTGATGGGCGGGATGTAAACTGCCAACAGACACTCGGGAGAAGTGTATGGTGTTTCCTGAAACATCTAAAAAACAAAGCAACAGAGCCTAGGGCACTTCCACTTATGGTCCTATAGCTTAGGGAAATTAAAATCAAAAAGACACAGCCACCCCAATGTTTGGGACGCCTCTGTTTACAAGAACCTCGTTTACCGTACAAGTTCAATATCACAGAAAGTGAAAAATGGATAAAGAACTTGTGGTACTTACGTACAATGCAGTATCACTCAGCAGTGAAATCTATGTCATCAGGCCCGTAGCAGCACAATGAGTGGATTCAGGTACGATGATTCTAACTGAAATAAGTCACACAGAAAAAGAAACATCATAAGATATCAGTAATACACGGAATGTAAACTTGGCTACACAGGAACTGAATTACAGAACAGAACAGGGTCTCAAATTTAGAAAACCAACTTATGCTTGTTTAAGGGTAAAGGTGAGTTGGGGTGCTGCATAAAACCAGAGATTGAAATGAGCACAGATAAAGTTCCTTAAGCCAAATATGGAATAGACAAGAGCTACTCCTTGCTCAACGAAATGGACTCAACACCGCATATTAAACGCCTAAGAATGTACCTGACTCTTAAGTATCTTAAAACCTATGGATTGCTATGTCTCCGAAAGAGAATCAAGCATGTGTACAGGGACATAAACGCAGCAGTGATAGGATTGGAGAGGTTCGGTGAGCAAATGAAGACCCTTTGAAGTCATATTGCATGGTACCCATTCCACGGGTTTCAACTACCCAGGTTTAAGGTATTCTTCCTTCAGCTAAAACATGCATGTGGAACCTAGAGTATGATCAACCATGTGATCGGGAGACGTGTTCAAATATGTCTCAGTTTTCGTACCCTGGTACTCGGGTGCAACATTCCAGACGCTTTACTAACACTCTCCCGACTTGGAGAGTCAGTCCCTTTAACCTCCTGTTTGGCCCAGTTTGCAAATTCTGCGGAAGATGAACAGGAATAGCGAGAACCAATGAGAGACTAGCTGGAGGTGTCTGGACGGGCAAATTTAACTCTCATTTCCCACCAGGAAGAGGAAATAACCAAAGGCTCAGCGTGCCGTGCCGGAACCAGATTAGGGTCTGAAGCCATCCTGCGGTGTTGCGGCCAGCTCACAAGAAAACGAGTTGAAGAAAGGAGCTCAGGGGCACTGTAATTCACAAACCTGCAGAGTTATAAATGACAGCTATCGTCCAAAAATATACTGAAGTAAGGCTGCCAAGAGGACTTGAAAGCGGGGCAGAATTGCAGGAAACCGATTTCAGGAGGTAGACTGGAATTGCATTGAAAGCATAGGAAAAGAGGCAGAACGTCCACAATGATGCACTTGGCCAAAAAGGGCGTATGCGTTTTTTCCTGAATATATTCAGGAAAAAACGCATACGCCCTTTTTGGCCAACCAAGCAAGCTTGCAAAGGAAATCTGCACTACAATGAAGTCTCACTTCCCCCCGGTCAAAAGGGCCATCTGAAAAAAGTGTAAAATCCAGAAAGGCAGGACAGGCCATGGAGAACTGGGAGCCTTGTTATGCTGATGGGCGGGATGTAAACTGCCAACAGACACTCGGGAGAAGTGTATGGTGTTTCCTGAAACATCTAAAAAACAAAGCAACAGAGCCTAGGGCACTTCCACTTATGGTCCTATAGCTTAGGGAAATTAAAATCAAAAAGACACAGCCACCCCAATGTTTGGGACGCCTCTGTTTACAAGAACCTCGTTTACCGTACAAGTTCAATATCACAGAAAGTGAAAAATGGATAAAGAACTTGTGGTACTTACGTACAATGCAGTATCACTCAGCAGTGAAATCTATGTCATCAGGCCCGTAGCAGCACAATGAGTGGATTCAGGTACGATGATTCTAACTGAAATAAGTCACACAGAAAAAGAAACATCATAAGATATCAGTAATACACGGAATGTAAACTTGGCTACACAGGAACTGAATTACAGAACAGAACAGGGTCTCAAATTTAGAAAACCAACTTATGCTTGTTTAAGGGTAAAGGTGAGTTGGGGTGCTGCATAAAACCAGAGATTGAAATGAGCACAGATAAAGTTCCTTAAGCCAAATATGGAATAGACAAGAGCTACTCCTTGCTCAACGAAATGGACTCAACACCCCATATTAAACGCCTAAGAATGTACCTGACTCTTAAGTATCTTAAAACCTATGGATTGCTATGTCTCCGAAAGAGAATCAAGCATGTGTACAGGGACATAAACGCAGCAGTGATAGGATTGGAGAGGTTCGGTGAGCAAATGAAGACCCTTTGAAGTCATATTGCATGGTACCCATTCCACGGGTTTCAACTACCCAGGTTTAAGGTATTCTTCCTTCAGCTAAAACATGCATGTGGAACCTAGAGTATGATCAACCATGTGATCGGGAGACGTGTTCAAATATGTCTCAGTTTTCGTACCCTGGTACTCGGGTGCAACATTCCAGACGCTTTACTAACACTCTCCCGACTTGGAGAGTCTGTCCCTTTAACCTCCTGTTTGGCCCAGTTTGCAATTTCTGCGGAAGATGAACAGGAATAGCGAGAACCAATGAGAGACTAGCTGGAGGTGTCTGGACGGGCAAATTTAACTCTCATTTCCCACCAGGAAGAGGAAATAACCAAAGGCTCAGCGTGCCGTGCCAGAACCAGATTAGGGCCTGAAGCCATCCTGCGGTGTTGCGGCCAGCTCACAAGAAAGCGAGTTGAAGAAAGGAGCTCAGGGGCACTGTAATTCACAAACCTGCAGAGTTATAAATGACAGCTATCGTCCAAAAATATACTGAAGTAAGGCTGCCAAGAGGACTTGAAAGCGGGGCAGAATTGCAGGAAACCGATTTCAGGAGGTAGACTGGAATTGCATTGAAAGCATAGGAAAAGAGGCAGAACGTCCACAATGATGCACTTGGCCAAAAAGGGCGTATGCGTTTTTTCCTGAATATATTCAGGAAAAAACGCATACGCCCTTTTTGGCCAACCAAGCAAGCTTGCAAAGGAAATCTGCACTACAATGAAGTCTCACTTCCCCCCGGTCAAAAGGGCCATCTGAAAAAAGTGTAAAATCCAGAAAGGCAGGACAGGCCATGGAGAACTGGGAGCCTTGTTATGCTGATGGGCGGGATGTAAACTGCCAACAGACACTCGGGAGAAGTGTATGGTGTTTCCTGAAACATCTAAAAAACAAAGCAACAGAGCCTAGGGCACTTCCACTTATGGTCCTATAGCTTAGGGAAATTAAAATCAAAAAGACACAGCCACCCCAATGTTTGGGACGCCTCTGTTTACAAGAACCTCGTTTACCGTACAAGTTCAATATCACAGAAAGTGAAAAATGGATAAAGAACTTGTGGTACTTACGTACAATGCAGTATCACTCAGCAGTGAAATCTATGTCATCAGGCCCGTAGCAGCACAATGAGTGGATTCAGGTACGATGATTCTAACTGAAATAAGTCACACAGAAAAAGAAACATCATAAGATATCAGTAATACACGGAATGTAAACTTGGCTACACAGGAACTGAATTACAGAACAGAACAGGGTCTCAAATTTAGAAAACCAACTTATGCTTGTTTAAGGGTAAAGGTGAGTTGGGGTGCTGCATAAAACCAGAGATTGAAATGAGCACAGATAAAGTTCCTTAAGCCAAATATGGAATAGACAAGAGCTACTCCTTGCTCAACGAAATGGACTCAACACCGCATATTAAACGCCTAAGAATGTACCTGACTCTTAAGTATCTTAAAACCTATGGATTGCTATGTCTCCGAAAGAGAATCAAGCATGTGTACAGGGACATAAACGCAGCAGTGATAGGATTGGAGAGGTTCGGTGAGCAAATGAAGACCCTTTGAAGTCATATTGCATGGTACCCATTCCACGGGTTTCAACTACCCAGGTTTAAGGTATTTTTCCTTCAGCTAAAACATGCATGTGGAACCTAGAGTATGATCAACCATGTGATCGGGAGACGTGTTCAAATATGTCTCAGTTTTCGTACCCTGGTACTCGGGTGCAACATTCCAGACGCTTTACTAACACTCTCCCGACTTGGAGAGTCAGTCCCTTTAACCTCCTGTTTGGCCCAGTTTGCAAATTCTGCGGAAGATGAACAGGAATAGCGAGAACCAATGAGAGACTAGCTGGAGGTGTCTGGACGGGCAAATTTAACTCTCATTTCCCACCAGGAAGAGGAAATAACCAAAGGCTCAGCGTGCCGTGCCGGAACCAGATTAGGGTCTGAAGCCATCCTGCGGTGTTGCGGCCAGCTCACAAGAAAACGAGTTGAAGAAAGGAGCTCAGGGGCACTGTAATTCACAAACCTGCAGAGTTATAAATGACAGCTATCGTCCAAAAATATACTGAAGTAAGGCTGCCAAGAGGACTTGAAAGCGGGGCAGAATTGCAGGAAACCGATTTCAGGAGGTAGACTGGAATTGCATTGAAAGCATAGGAAAAGAGGCAGAACGTCCACAATGATGCACTTGGCCAAAAAGGGCGTATGCGTTTTTTCCTGAATATATTCAGGAAAAAACGCATACGCCCTTTTTGGCCAACCAAGCAAGCTTGCAAAGGAAATCTGCACTACAATGAAGTCTCACTTCCCCCCGGTCAAAAGGGCCATCTGAAAAAAGTGTAAAATCCAGAAAGGCAGGACAGGCCATGGAGAACTGGGAGCCTTGTTATGCTGATGGGCGGGATGTAAACTGCCAACAGACACTCGGGAGAAGTGTATGGTGTTTCCTGAAACATCTAAAAAACAAAGCAACAGAGCCTAGGGCACTTCCACTTATGGTCCTATAGCTTAGGGAAATTAAAATCAAAAAGACACAGCCACCCCAATGTTTGGGACGCCTCTGTTTACAAGAACCTCGTTTACCGTACAAGTTCAATATCACAGAAAGTGAAAAATGGATAAAGAACTTGTGGTACTTACGTACAATGCAGTATCACTCAGCAGTGAAATCTATGTCATCAGGCCCGTAGCAGCACAATGAGTGGATTCAGGTACGATGATTCTAACTGAAATAAGTCACACAGAAAAAGAAACATCATAAGATATCAGTAATACACGGAATGTAAACTTGGCTACACAGGAACTGAATTACAGAACAGAACAGGGTCTCAAATTTAGAAAACCAACTTATGCTTGTTTAAGGGTAAAGGTGAGTTGGGGTGCTGCATAAAACCAGAGATTGAAATGAGCACAGATAAAGTTCCTTAAGCCAAATATGGAATAGACAAGAGCTACTCCTTGCTCAACGAAATGGACTCAACACCGCATATTAAACGCCTAAGAATGTACCTGACTCTTAAGTATCTTAAAACCTATGGATTGCTATGTCTCCGAAAGAGAATCAAGCATGTGTACAGGGACATAAACGCAGCAGTGATAGGATTGGAGAGGTTCGGTGAGCAAATGAAGACCCTTTGAAGTCATATTGCATGGTACCCATTCCACGGGTTTCTACTACCCAGGTTTAAGGTATTCTTCCTTCAGCTAAAACATGCATGTGGAACCTAGAGTATGATCAACCATGTGATCGGGAGACGTGTTCAAATATGTCTCAGTTTTCGTACCCTGGTACTCGGGTGCAACATTCCAGACGCTTTACTAACACTCTCCCGACTTGGAGAGTCAGTCCCTTTAACCTCCTGTTTGGCCCAGTTTGCAAATTCTGCGGAAGATGAACAGGAATAGCGAGAACCAATGAGAGACTAGCTGGAGGTGTCTGGACGGGCAAATTTAACTCTCATTTCCCACCAGGAAGAGGAAATAACCAAAGGCTCAGCGTGCCGTGCCGGAACCAGATTAGGGTCTGAAGCCATCCTGCGGTGTTGCGGCCAGCTCACAAGAAAACGAGTTGAAGAAAGGAGCTCAGGGGCACTGTAATTCACAAACCTGCAGAGTTATAAATGACAGCTATCGTCCAAAAATATACTGAAGTAAGGCTGCCAAGAGGACTTGAAAGCGGGGCAGAATTGCAGGAAACCGATTTCAGGAGGTAGACTGGAATTGCATTGAAAGCATAGGAAAAGAGGCAGAACGTCCACAATGATGCACTTGGCCAAAAAGGGCGTATGCGTTTTTTCCTGAATATATTCAGGAAAAAACGCATACGCCCTTTTTGGCCAACCAAGCAAGCTTGCAAAGGAAATCTGCACTACAATGAAGTCTCACTTCCCCCCGGTCAAAAGGGCCATCTGAAAAATGTGTAAAATCCAGAAAGGCAGGACAGGCCATGGAGAACTGGGAGCCTTGATATGCTGATGGGCTGGATGTAAACTGCCAACTGACACTCGGGAGAAGTGTATGGTGTTTCCTGAAACATCTAAAAAACAAAGCAACAGAGCCTAGGGCACTTCCACTTATGGTCCTATAGCTTAGGGAAATAAAAATAAAAAAGATACAGCCACCCCAATGTTTGGGACGCCTCTGTTTACAAGAACCTCGTTTACCGTACAAGTTCAATATCACAGAAAGTGAAAAATGGATAAAGAACTTGTGGTACTTACGTACAATGCAGTATCACTCAGCAGTGAAATCTATGTCATCAGGCCCGTAGCAGCACAATGAGTGGATTCAGGTACGATGATTCTAACTGAAATAAGTCACACAGAAAAAGAAACATCATAAGATATCAGTAATACACGGAATGTAAACTTGGCTACACAGGAACTGAATTACAGAACAGAACAGGGTCTCAAATTTAGAAAACCAACTTATGCTTGTTTAAGGGTAAAGGTGAGTTGGGGTGCTGCATAAAACCAGAGATTGAAATGAGCACAGATAAAGTTCCTTAAGCCAAATATGGAATAGACAAGAGCTACTCCTTGCTCAACGAAATGGACTCAACACCGCATATTAAACGCCTAAGAATGTACCTGACTCTTAAGTATCTTAAAACCTATGGATTGCTATGTCTCCGAAAGAGAATCAAGCATGTGTACAGGGACATAAACGCAGCAGTGATAGGATTGGAGAGGTTCGGTGAGCAAATGAAGACCCTTTGAAGTCATATTGCATGGTACCCATTCCACGGGTTTCAACTACCCAGGTTTAAGGTATTCTTCCTTCAGCTAAAACATGCATGTGGAACCTAGAGTATGATCAACCATGTGATCGGGAGACGTGTTCAAATATGTCTCAGTTTTCGTACCCTGGTACTCGGGTGCAACATTCCAGACGCTTTACTAACACTCTCCCGACTTGGAGAGTCAGTCCCTTTAACCTCCTGTTTGGCCCAGTTTGCAATTTCTGCGGAAGATGAACAGGAATAGCGAGAACCAATGAGAGACTAGCTGGAGGTGTCTGGACGGGCAAATTTAACTCTCATTTCCCACCAGGAAGAGGAAATAACCAAAGGCTCAGCGTGCCGTGCCGGAACCAGATTAGGGCCTGAAGCCATCCTGCGGTGTTGCGGCCAGCTCACAAGAAAGCGAGTTGAAGAAAGGAGCTCAGGGGCACTGTAATTCACAAACCTGCAGAGTTATAAATGACAGCTATCGTCCAAAAATATACTGAAGTAAGGCTGCCAAGAGGACTTGAAAGCGGGGCAGAATTGCAGGAAACCGATTTCAGGAGGTAGACTGGAATTGCATTGAAAGCATAGGAAAAGAGGCAGAACGTCCACAATGATGCACTTGGCCAAAAAGGGCGTATGCGTTTTTTCCTGAATATATTCAGGAAAAAACGCATACGCCCTTTTTGGCCAACCAAGCAAGCTTGCAAAGGAAATCTGCACTACAATGAAGTCTCACTTCCCCCCGGTCAAAAGGGCCATCTGAAAAAAGTGTAAAATCCAGAAAGGCAGGACAGGCCATGGAGAACTGGGAGCCTTGTTATGCTGATGGGCGGGATGTAAACTGCCAACAGACACTCGGGAGAAGTGTATGGTGTTTCCTGAAACATCTAAAAAACAAAGCAACAGAGCCTAGGGCACTTCCACTTATGGTCCTATAGCTTAGGGAAATTAAAATCAAAAAGACACAGCCACCCCAATGTTTGGGACGCCTCTGTTTACAAGAACCTCGTTTACCGTACAAGTTCAATATCACAGAAAGTGAAAAATGGATAAAGAACTTGTGGTACTTACGTACAATGCAGTATCACTCAGCAGTGAAATCTATGTCATCAGGCCCATAGCAGCACAATGAGTGGATTCAGGTACGATGATTCTAACTGAAATAAGTCACACAGAAAAAGAAACATCATAAGATATCAGTAATACACGGAATGTAAACTTGGCTACACAGGAACTGAATTACAGAACAGAACAGGGTCTCAAATTTAGAAAACCAACTTATGCTTGTTTAAGGGTAAAGGTGAGTTGGGGTGCTGCATAAAACCAGAGATTGAAATGAGCACAGATAAAGTTCCTTAAGCCAAATATGGAATAGACAAGAGCTACTCCTTGCTCAACGAAATGGACTCAACACCCCATATTAAACGCCTAAGAATGTACCTGACTCTTAAGTATCTTAAAACGTATGGATTGCTATGTCTCCGAAAGAGAATCAAGAATGTGTACAGGGACATAAACGCAGCAGTGATAGGATTGGAGAGGTTCGGTGAGCAAATGAAGACCCTTTGAAGTCATATTGCATGGTACCCATTCCACGGGTTTCAACTACCCAGGTTTAAGGTATTCTTCCTTCAGCTAAAACATGCATGTGGAACCTAGAGTATGATCAACCATGTGATCGGGAGACGTGTTCAAATATGCCTCAGTTTTCGTACCCTGGTACTCGGGTGCAACATTCCAGACGCTTTACTAACACTCTCCCGACTTGGAGAGTCAGTCCCTTTAACCTCCTGTTTGGCCCAGTTTGCAATTTCTGCGGAAGATGAACAGGAATAGCGAGAACCAATGAGAGACTAGCTGGAGGTGTCTGGACGGGCAAATTTAACTCTCATTTCCCACCAGGAAGAGGAAATAACCAAAGGCTCAGCGTGCCGTGCCGGAACCAGATTAGGGCCTGAAGCCATCCTGCGGTGTTGCGGCCAGCTCACAAGAAAGCGAGTTGAAGAAAGGAGCTCAGGGGCACTGTAATTCACAAACCTGCAGAGTTATAAATGACAGCTATCGTCCAAAAATATACTGAAGTAAGGCTGCCAAGAGGACTTGAAAGCGGGGCAGAATTGCAGGAAACCGATTTCAGGAGGTAGACTGGAATTGCATTGAAAGCATAGGAAAAGAGGCAGAACGTCTACAATGATGCACTTGGCCAAAAAGGGCGTATGCGTTTTTTCCTGAATATATTCAGGAAAAAACGCATACGCCCTTTTTGGCCAACCAAGCAAGCTTGCAAAGGAAATCTGCACTACAATGAAGTCTCACTTCCCCCCGGTCAAAAGGGCCATCTGAAAAAAGTGTAAAATCCAGAAAGGCAGGACAGGCCATGGAGAACTGGAAGCCTTGTTATGCTGATGGGCGGGATGTAAACTGCCAACTGACACTCGGGAGAAGTGTATGGTGTTTCCTGAAACATCTAAAAAACAAAGCAACAGAGCCTAGGGCACTTCCACTTATGGTCCTATAGCTTAGGGAAATTAAAATCAAAAAGACACAGCCACCCCAATGTTTGGGACGCCTCTGTTTACAAGAACCTCGTTTACCGTACAAGTTCAATATCACAGAAAGTGAAAAATGGATAAAGAACTTGTGGTACTTACGTACAATGCAGTATCACTCAGCAGTGAAATCTATGTCATCAGGCCCGTAGCAGCACAATGAGTGGATTCAGGTACGATGATTCTAACTGAAATAAGTCACACAGAAAAAGAAACATCATAAGATATCAGTAATAC
Organism: Globicephala melas; assembly: GCF_963455315.2. Lineage (NCBI taxonomy): Eukaryota > Metazoa > Chordata > Mammalia > Artiodactyla > Delphinidae > Globicephala > Globicephala melas. Next base: position 543,115 of record NW_027207303.1, on the reverse strand, counting down.
ACGGAATGTAAACTTGGCTACACAGGAACTGAATTACAGAACAGAACAGGGTCTCAAATTTAGAAAACCAACTTATGCTTGTTTAAGGGTAAAGGTGAGTTGGGGTGCTGCATAAAACCAGAGATTGAAATGAGCACAGATAAAGTTCCTTAAGCCAAATATGGAATAGACAAGAGCTACTCCTTGCTCAACGAAATGGACTCAACACCCCATATTAAACGCCTAAGAATGTACCTGACTCTTAAGTATCTTAAAACCTATGGATTGCTATGTCTCCGAAAGAGAATCAAGCATGTGTACAGGGACATAAACGCAGCAGTGATAGGATTGGAGAGGTTCGGTGAGCAAATGAAGACCCTTTGAAGTCATATTGCATGGTACCCATTCCACGGGTTTCAACTACCCAGGTTTAAGGTATTCTTCCTTCAGCTAAAACATGCATGTGGAACCTAGAGTATGATCAACCATGTGATCGGGAGACGTGTTCAAATATGTCTCAGTTTTCGTACCCTGGTACTCGGGTGCAACATTCCAGACGCTTTACTAACACTCTCCCGACTTGGAGAGTCTGTCCCTTTAACCTCCTGTTTGGCCCAGTTTGCAATTTCTGCGGAAGATGAACAGGAATAGCGAGAACCAATGAGAGACTAGCTGGAGGTGTCTGGACGGGCAAATTTAACTCTCATTTCCCACCAGGAAGAGGAAATAACCAAAGGCTCAGCGTGCCGTGCCGGAACCAGATTAGGGTCTGAAGCCATCCTGCGGTGTTGCGGCCAGCTCACAAGAAAACGAGTTGAAGAAAGGAGCTCAGGGGCACTGTAATTCACAAACCTGCAGAGTTATAAATGACAGCTATCGTCCAAAAATATACTGAAGTAAGGCTGCCAAGAGGACTTGAAAGCGGGGCAGAATTGCAGGAAACCGATTTCAGGAGGTAGACTGGAATTGCATTGAAAGCATAGGAAAAGAGGCAGAACGTCCACAATGATGCACTTGGCCAAAAAGGGCGTATGCGTTTTTTCCTGAATATATTCAGGAAAAAACGCATACGCCCTTTTTGGCCAACCAAGCAAGCTTGCAAAGGAAATCTGCACTACAATGAAGTCTGACTTCCCCCCGGTCAAAAGGGCCATCTGAAAAAAGTGTAAAATCCAGAAAGGCAGGACAGGCCATGGAGAACTGGGAGCCTTGATATGCTGATGGGCTGGATGTAAACTGCCAACTGACACTCGGGAGAAGTGTATGGTGTTTCCTGAAACATCTAAAAAACAAAGCAACAGAGCCTAGGGCACTTCCACTTATGGTCCTATAGCTTAGGGAAATAAAAATAAAAAAGATACAGCCACCCCAATGTTTGGGACGCCTCTGTTTACAAGAACCTCGTTTACCGTACAAGTTCAATATCACAGAAAGTGAAAAATGGATAAAGAACTTGTGGTACTTACGTACAATGCAGTATCACTCAGCAGTGAAATCTATGTCATCAGGCCCGTAGCAGCACAATGAGTGGATTCAGGTACGATGATTCTAACTGAAATAAGTCACACAGAAAAAGAAACATCATAAGATATCAGTAATACACGGAATGTAAACTTGGCTACACAGGAACTGAATTACAGAACAGAACAGGGTCTCAAATTTAGAAAACCAACTTATGCTTGTTTAAGGGTAAAGGTGAGTTGGGGTGCTGCATAAAACCAGAGATTGAAATGAGCACAGATAAAGTTCCTTAAGCCAAATATGGAATAGACAAGAGCTACTCCTTGCTCAACGAAATGGACTCAACACCCCATATTAAACGCCTAAGAATGTACCTGACTCTTAAGTATCTTAAAACCTATGGATTGCTATGTCTCCGAAAGAGAATCAAGCATGTGTACAGGGACATAAACGCAGCAGTGATAGGATTGGAGAGGTTCGGTGAGCAAATGAAGACCCTTTGAAGTCATATTGCATGGTACCCATTCCACGGGTTTCAACTACCCAGGTTTAAGGTATTCTTCCTTCAGCTAAAACATGCATGTGGAACCTAGAGTATGATCAACCATGTGATCGGGAGACGTGTTCAAATATGCCTCAGTTTTCGTACCCTGGTACTCGGGTGCAACATTCCAGACGCTTTACTAACACTCTCCCGACTTGGAGAGTCAGTCCCTTTAACCTCCTGTTTGGCCCAGTTTGCAATTTCTGCGGAAGATGAACAGGAATAGCGAGAACCAATGAGAGACTAGCTGGAGGTGTCTGGACGGGCAAATTTAACTCTCATTTCCCACCAGGAAGAGGAAATAACCAAAGGCTCAGCGTGCCGTGCCGGAACCAGATTAGGGCCTGAAGCCATCCTGCGGTGTTGCGGCCAGCTCACAAGAAAACGAGTTGAAGAAAGGAGCTCAGGGGCACTGTAATTCACAAACCTGCAGAGTTATAAATGACAGCTATCGTCCAAAAATATACTGAAGTAAGGCTGCCAAGAGGACTTGAAAGCGGGGCAGAATTGCAGGAAACCGATTTCAGGAGGTAGACTGGAATTGCATTGAAAGCATAGGAAAAGAGGCAGAACGTCCACAATGATGCACTTGGCCAAAAAGGGCGTATGCGTTTTTTCCTGAATATATTCAGGAAAAAACGCATACGCCCTTTTTGGCCAACCAAGCAAGCTTGCAAAGGAAATCTGCACTACAATGAAGTCTCACTTCCCCCCGGTCAAAAGGGCCATCTGAAAAAAGTGTAAAATCCAGAAAGGCAGGACAGGCCATGGAGAACTGGGAGCCTTGTTATGCTGATGGGCGGGATGTAAACTGCCAACAGACACTCGGGAGAAGTGTATGGTGTTTCCTGAAACATCTAAAAAACAAAGCAACAGAGCCTAGGGCACTTCCACTTATGGTCCTATAGCTTAGGGAAATTAAAATCAAAAAGACACAGCCACCCCAATGTTTGGGACGCCTCTGTTTACAAGAACCTCGTTTACCGTACAAGTTCAATATCACAGAAAGTGAAAAATGGATAAAGAACTTGTGGTACTTACGTACAATGCAGTATCACTCAGCAGTGAAATCTATGTCATCAGGCCCGTAGCAGCACAATGAGTGGATTCAGGTACGATGATTCTAACTGAAATAAGTCACACAGAAAAAGAAACATCATAAGATATCAGTAATACACGGAATGTAAACTTGGCTACACAGGAACTGAATTACAGAACAGAACAGGGTCTCAAATTTAGAAAACCAACTTATGCTTGTTTAAGGGTAAAGGTGAGTTGGGGTGCTGCATAAAACCAGAGATTGAAATGAGCACAGATAAAGTTCCTTAAGCCAAATATGGAATAGACAAGAGCTACTCCTTGCTCAACGAAATGGACTCAACACCGCATATTAAACGCCTAAGAATGTACCTGACTCTTAAGTATCTTAAAACGTATGGATTGCTATGTCTCCGAAAGAGAATCAAGCATGTGTACAGGGACATAAACGCAGCAGTGATAGGATTGGAGAGGTTCGGTGAGCAAATGAAGACCCTTTGAAGTCATATTGCATGGTACCCATTCCACGGGTTTCAACTACCCAGGTTTAAGGTATTCTTCCTTCAGCTAAAACATGCATGTGGAACCTAGAGTATGATCAACCATGTGATCGGGAGACGTGTTCAAATATGTCTCAGTTTTCGTACCCTGGTACTCGGGTGCAACATTCCAGACGCTTTACTAACACTCTCCCGACTTGGAGAGTCAGTCCCTTTAACCTCCTGTTTGGCCCAGTTTGCAATTTCTGCGGAAGATGAACAGGAATAGCGAGAACCAATGAGAGACTAGCTGGAGGTGTCTGGACGGGCAAATTTAACTCTCATTTCCCACCAGGAAGAGGAAATAACCAAAGGCTCAGCGTGCCGTGCCGGAACCAGATTAGGGCCTGAAGCCATCCTGCGGTGTTGCGGCCAGCTCACAAGAAAGCGAGTTGAAGAAAGGAGCTCAGGGGCACTGTAATTCACAAACCTGCAGAGTTATAAATGACAGCTATCGTCCAAAAATATACTGAAGTAAGGCTGCCAAGAGGACTTGAAAGCGGGGCAGAATTGCAGGAAACCGATTTCAGGAGGTAGACTGGAATTGCATTGAAAGCATAGGAAAAGAGGCAGAACGTCCACAATGATGCACTTGGCCAAAAAGGGCGTATGCGTTTTTTCCTGAATATATTCAGGAAAAAACGCATACGCCCTTTTTGGCCAACCAAGCAAGCTTGCAAAGGAAATCTGCACTACAATGAAGTCTCACTTCCCCCCGGTCAAAAGGGCCATCTGAAAAAAGTGTAAAATCCAGAAAGGCAGGACAGGCCATGGAGAACTGGGAGCCTTGTTATGCTGATGGGCGGGATGTAAACTGTCAACAGACACTCGGGAGAAGTGTATGGTGTTTCCTGAAACATCTAAAAAACAAAGCAACAGAGCCTAGGGCACTTCCACTTATGGTCCTATAGCTTATGGAAATTAAAATCAAAAAGACACAGCCACCCCAATGTTTGGGACGCCTCTGTTTAGAAGAACCTCGTTTACCGTACAAGTTCAATATCACAGAAAGTGAAAAATGGATAAAGAACTTGTGGTACTTACGTACAATGCAGTATCACTCAGCAGTGAAATCTATGTCATCAGGCCCGTAGCAGCACAATGAGTGGATTCAGGTACGATGATTCTAACTGAAATAAGTCACACAGAAAAAGAAACATCATAAGATATCAGTAATACACGGAATGTAAACTTGGCTACACAGGAACTGAATTACAGAACAGAACAGGGTCTCAAATTTAGAAAACCAACTTATGCTTGTTTAAGGGTAAAGGTGAGTTGGGGTGCTGCATAAAACCAGAGATTGAAATGAGCACAGATAAAGTTCCTTAAGCCAAATATGGAATAGACAAGAGCTACTCCTTGCTCAACGAAATGGACTCAACACCGCATATTAAACGCCTAAGAATGTACCTGACTCTTAAGTATCTTAAAACCTATGGATTGCTATGTCTCCGAAAGAGAATCAAGCATGTGTACAGGGACATAAACGCAGCAGTGATAGGATTGGAGAGGTTCGGTGAGCAAATGAAGACCCTTTGAAGTCATATTGCATGGTACCCATTCCACGGGTTTCAACTACCCAGGTTTAAGGTATTCTTCCTTCAGCTAAAACATGCATGTGGAACCTAGAGTATGATCAACCATGTGATCGGGAGACGTGTTCAAATATGTCTCAGTTTTCGTACCCTGGTACTCGGGTGCAACATTCCAGACGCTTTACTAACACTCTCCCGACTTGGAGAGTCAGTCCCTTTAACCTCCTGTTTGGCCCAGTTTGCAATTTCTGCGGAAGATGAACAGGAATAGCGAGAACCAATGAGAGACTAGCTGGAGGTGTCTGGACGGGCAAATTTAACTCTCATTTCCCACCAGGAAGAGGAAATAACCAAAGGCTCAGCGTGCCGTGCCGGAACCAGATTAGGGCCTGAAGCCATCCTGCGGTGTTGCGGCCAGCTCACAAGAAAACGAGTTGAAGAAAGGAGCTCAGGGGCACTGTAATTCACAAACCTGCAGAGTTATAAATGACAACTATCGTCCAAAAATATACTGAAGTAAGGCTGCCAAGAGGACTTGAAAGCGGGGCAGAATTGCAGGAAACCGATTTCAGGAGGTAGACTGGAATTGCATTGAAAGCATAGGAAAAGAGGCAGAACGTCCACAATGATGCACTTGGCCAAAAAGGGCGTATGCGTTTTTTCCTGAATATATTCAGGAAAAAACGCATACGCCCTTTTTGGCCAACCAAGCAAGCTTGCAAAGGAAATCTGCACTACAATGAAGTCTCACTTCCCTCCCCCCCCGGTCAAAAGGGCCATCTGAAAAAAGTGTAAAATCCAGAAAGGCAGGACAGGCCATGGAGAACTGGGAGCCTTGTTATGCTGATGGGCGGGATGTAAACTGCCAACAGACACTCGGGAGAAGTGTATGGTGTTTCCTGAAACATCTAAAAAACAAAGCAACAGAGCCTAGGCCACTTCCACTTATGGTCCTATAGCTTAGGGAAATTAAAATCAAAAAGACACAGCCACCCCAATGTTTGGGACGCCTCTGTTTAGAAGAACCTCGTTTACCGTACAAGTTCAATATCACAGAAAGTGAAAAATGGATAAAGAACTTGTGGTACTTACGTACAATGCAGTATCACTCAGCAGTGAAATCTATGTCATCAGGCCCGTAGCAGCACAATGAGTGGATTCAGGTACGATGATTCTAACTGAAATAAGTCACACAGAAAAAGAAACATCATAAGATATCAGTAATACACGGAATGTAAACTTGGCTACACAGGAACTGAATTACAGAACAGAACAGGGTCTCAAATTTAGAAAACCAACTTATGCTTGTTTAAGGGTAAAGGTGAGTTGGGGTGCTGCATAAAACCAGAGATTGAAATGAGCACAGATAAAGTTCCTTAAGCCAAATATGGAATAGACAAGAGCTACTCCTTGCTCAACGAAATGGACTCAACACCCCATATTAAACGCCTAAGAATGTACCTGACTCTTAAGTATCTTAAAACCTATGGATTGCTATGTCTCCGAAAGAGAATCAAGCATGTGTACAGGGACATAAACGCAGCAGTGATAGGATTGGAGAGGTTCGGTGAGCAAATGAAGACCCTTTGAAGTCATATTGCATGGTACCCATTCCACGGGTTTCAACTACCCATGTTTAAGGTATTCTTCCTTCAGCTAAAACATGCATGTGGAACCTAGAGTATGATCAACCATGTGATCGGGAGACGTGTTCAAATATGTCTCAGTTTTCGTACCCTGGTACTCGGGTGCAACATTCCAGACGCTTTACTAACACTCTCCCGACTTGGAGAGTCAGTCCCTTTAACCTCCTGTTTGGCCCAGTTTGCAATTTCTGCGGAAGATGAACAGGAATAGCGAGAACCAATGAGAGACTAGCTGGAGGTGTCTGGACGGGCAAATTTAACTCTCATTTCCCACCAGGAAGAGGAAATAACCAAAGGCTCAGCGTGCCGTGCCGGAACCAGATTAGGGCCTGAAGCCATCCTGCGGTGTTGCGGCCAGCTCACAAGAAAACGAGTTGAAGAAAGGAGCTCAGGGGCACTGTAATTCACAAACCTGCAGAGTTATAAATGACAACTATCGTCCAAAAATATACTGAAGTAAGGCTGCCAAGAGGACTTGAAAGCGGGGCAGAATTGCAGGAAACCGATTTCAGGAGGTAGACTGGAATTGCATTGAAAGCATAGGAAAAGAGGCAGAACGTCCACAATGATGCACTTGGCCAAAAAGGGCGTATGCGTTTTTTCCTGAATATATTCAGGAAAAAACGCATACGCCCTTTTTGGCCAACCAAGCAAGCTTGCAAAGGAAATCTGCACTACAATGAAGTCTCACTTCACCCCGGTCAAAAGGGCCATCTGAAAAAAGTGTAAAATCCAGAAAGGCAGGACAGGCCATGGAGAATTGGGAGCCTTGTTATGCTGATGGGCGGGATGTAAACTGCCAACAGACACTCGGGAGAAGTGTATGGTGTTTCCTGAAACATCTAAAAAACAAAGCAACAGAGCCTAGGGCACTTCCACTTATGGTCCTATAGCTTAGGGAAATTAAAATCAAAAAGACACAGCCACCCCAATGTTTGGGACGCCTCTGTTTACAAGAACCTCGTTTACCGTACAAGTTCAATATCACAGAAAGTGAAAAATGGATAAAGAACTTGTGGTACTTACGTACAATGCAGTATCACTCAGCAGTGAAATCTATGTCATCAGGCCCGTAGCAGCACAATGAGTGGATTCAGGTACGATGATTCTAACTGAAATAAGTCACACAGAAAAAGAAACATCATAAGATATCAGTAATACACGGAATGTAAACTTGGCTACACAGGAACTGAATTACAGAACAGAACAGGGTCTCAAATTTAGAAAACCAACTTATGCTTGTTTAAGGGTAAAGGTGAGTTGGGGTGCTGCATAAAACCAGAGATTGAAATGAGCACAGATAAAGTTCCTTAAGCCAAATATGGAATAGACAAGAGCTACTCCTTGCTCAACGAAATGGACTCAACACCGCATATTAAACGCCTAAGAATGTACCTGACTCTTAAGTATCTTAAAACCTATGGATTGCTATGTCTCCGAAAGAGAATCAAGCATGTGTACAGGGACATAAACGCAGCAGTGATAGGATTGGAGAGGTTCGGTGAGCAAATGAAGACCCTTTGAAGTCATATTGCATGGTACCCATTCCACGGGTTTCAACTACCCAGGTTTAAGGTATTCTTCCTTCAGCTAAAACATGCATGTGGAACCTAGAGTATGATCAACCATGTGATCGGGAGACGTGTTCAAATATGTCTCAGTTTTCGTACCCTGGTACTCGGGTGCAACATTCCAGACGCTTTACTAACACTCTCCCGACTTGGAGAGTCTGTCCCTTTAACCTCCTGTTTGGCCCAGTTTGCAATTTCTGCGGAAGATGAACAGGAATAGCGAGAACCAATGAGAGACTAGCTGGAGGTGTCTGGACGGGCAAATTTAACTCTCATTTCCCACCAGGAAGAGGAAATAACCAAAGGCTCAGCGTGCCGTGCCGGAACCAGATTAGGGCCTGAAGCCATCCTGCGGTGTTGCGGCCAGCTCACAAGAAAACGAGTTGAAGAAAGGAGCTCAGGGGCACTGTAATTCACAAACCTGCAGAGTTATAAATGACAGCTATCGTCCAAAAATATACTGAAGTAAGGCTGCCAAGAGGACTTGAAAGCGGGGCAGAATTGCAGGAAACCGATTTCAGGAGGTAGACTGGAATTGCATTGAAAGCATAGGAAAAGAGGCAGAACGTCCACAATGATGCACTTGGCCAAAAAGGGCGTATGCGTTTTTTCCTGAATATATTCAGGAAAAAACGCATACGCCCTTTTTGGCCAACCAAGCAAGCTTGCAAAGGAAATCTGCACTACAATGAAGTCTCACTTCCCCCCGGTCAAAAGGGCCATCTGAAAAAAGTGTAAAATCCAGAAAGGCAGGACAGGCCATGGAGAACTGGGAGCCTTGTTATGCTGATGGGCGGGATGTAAACTGCCAACAGACACTCGGGAGAAGTGTATGGTGTTTCCTGAAACATCTAAAAAACAAAGCAACAGAGCCTAGGGCACTTCCACTTATGGTCCTATAGCTTAGGGAAATTAAAATCAAAAAGACACAGCCACCCCAATGTTTGGGACGCCTCTGTTTACAAGAACCTCGTTTACCGTACAAGTTCAATATCACAGAAAGTGAAAAATGGATAAAGAACTTGTGGTACTTACGTACAATGCAGTATCACTCAGCAGTGAAATCTATGTCATCAGGCCCGTAGCAGCACAATGAGTGGATTCAGGTACGATGATTCTAACTGAAATAAGTCACACAGAAAAAGAAACATCATAAGATATCAGTAATACACGGAATGTAAACTTGGCTACACAGGAACTGAATTACAGAACAGAACAGGGTCTCAAATTTAGAAAACCAACTTATGCTTGTTTAAGGGTAAAGGTGAGTTGGGGTGCTGCATAAAACCAGAGATTGAAATGAGCACAGATAAAGTTCCTTAAGCCAAATATGGAATAAACAAGAGCTACTCCTTGCTCAACGAAATGGACTCAACACCGCATATTAAACGCCTAAGAATGTACCTGACTCTTAAGTATCTTAAAACCTATGGATTGCTATGTCTCCGAAAGAGAATCAAGCATGTGTACAGGGACATAAACGCAGCAGTGATAGGATTGGAGAGGTTCGGTGAGCAAATGAAGACCCTTTGAAGTCATATTGCATGGTACCCATTCCACGGGTTTCAACTACCCAGGTTTAAGGTATTCTTCCTTCAGCTAAAACATGCATGTGGAACCTAGAGTATGATCAACCATGTGATCGGGAGACGTGTTCAAATATGTCTCAGTTTTCGTACCCTGGTACTCGGGTGCAACATTCCAGACGCTTTACTAACACTCTCCTGACTTGGAGAGTCAGTCCCTTTAACCTCCTGTTTGGCCCAGTTTGCAATTTCTGCGGAAGATGAACAGGAATAGCGAGAACCAATGAGAGACTAGCTGGAGGTGTCTGGACGGGCAAATTTAACTCTCATTTCCCACCAGGAAGAGGAAATAACCAAAGGCTCAGCGTGCCGTGCCGGAACCAGATTAGGGCCTGAAGCCATCCTGCGGTGTTGCGGCCAGCTCACAAGAAAACGAGTTGAAGAAAGGAGCTCAGGGGCACTGTAATTCACAAACCTGCAGAGTTATAAATGACAACTATCGTCCAAAAATATACTGAAGTAAGGCTGCCAAGAGGACTTGAAAGCGGGGCAGAATTGCAGGAAACCGATTTCAGGAGGTAGACTGGAATTGCATTGAAAGCATAGGAAAAGAGGCAGAACGTCCACAATGATGCACTTGGCCAAAAAGGGCGTATGCGTTTTTTCCTGAATATATTCAGGAAAAAACGCATACGCCCTTTTTGGCCAACCAAGCAAGCTTGCAAAGGAAATCTGCACTACAATGAAGTCTCACTTCACCCCGGTCAAAAGGGCCATCTGAAAAAAGTGTAAAATCCAGAAAGGCAGGACAGGCCATGGAGAATTGGGAGCCTTGTTATGCTGATGGGCGGGATGTAAACTGCCAACAGACACTCGGGAGAAGTGTATGGTGTTTCCTGAAACATCTAAAAAACAAAGGAACAGAGCCTAGGGCACTTCCACTTATGGTCCTATAGCTTAGGGAAATTAAAATCAAAAAGACACAGCCACCCCAATGTTTGGGACGCCTCTGTTTACAAGAACCTCGTTTACCGTACAAGTTCAATATCACAGAAAGTGAAAAATGGATAAAGAACTTGTGGTACTTACGTACAATGCAGTATCACTCAGCAGTGAAATCTATGTCATCAGGCCCGTAGCAGCACAATGAGTGGATTCAGGTACGATGATTCTAACTGAAATAAGTCACACAGAAAAAGAAACATCATAAGATATCAGTAATACACGGAATGTAAACTTGGCTACACAGGAACTGAATTACAGAACAGAACAGGGTCTCAAATTTAGAAAACCAACTTATGCTTGTTTAAGGGTAAAGGTGAGTTGGGGTGCTGCATAAAACCAGAGATTGAAATGAGCACAGATAAAGTTCCTTAAGCCAAATATGGAATAGACAAGAGCTACTCCTTGCTCAACGAAATGGACTCAACACCGCATATTAAACGCCTAAGAATGTACCTGACTCTTAAGTATCTTAAAACCTATGGATTGCTATGTCTCCGAAAGAGAATCAAGCATGTGTACAGGGACATAAACGCAGCAGTGATAGGATTGGAGAGGTTCGGTGAGCAAATGAAGACCCTTTGAAGTCATATTGCATGGTACCCATTCCACGGGTTTCAACTACCCAGGTTTAAGGTATTCTTCCTTCAGCTAAAACATGCATGTGGAACCTAGAGTATGATCAACCATGTGATCGGGAGACGTGTTCAAATATGTCTCAGTTTTCGTACCCTGGTACTCGGGTGCAACATTCCAGATGCTTTACTAACACTCTCCCGACTTGGAGAGTCTGTCCCTTTAACCTCCTGTTTGGCCCAGTTTGCAATTTCTGCAGAAGATGAACAGGAATAGCGAGAACCAATGAGAGACTAGCTGGAGGTGTCTGGACGGGCAAATTTAACTCTCATTTCCCACCAGGAAGAGGAAATAACCAAAGGCTCAGCGTGCCGTGCCGGAACCAGATTAGGGCCTGAAGCCATCCTGCGGTGTTGCGGCCAGCTCACAAGAAAGCGAGTTGAAGAAAGGAGCTCAGGGGCACTGTAATTCACAAACCTGCAGAGTTATAAATGACAGCTATCGTCCAAAAATATACTGAAGTAAGGCTGCCAAGAGGACTTGAAAGCGGGGCAGAATTGCAGGAAACCGATTTCAGGAGGTAGACTGGAATTGCATTGAAAGCATAGGAAAAGAGGCAGAACGTCCACAATGATGCACTTGGCCAAAAAGGGCGTATGCGTTTTTTCCTGAATATATTCAGGAAAAAACGCATACGCCCTTTTTGGCCAACCAAGCAAGCTTGCAAAGGAAATCTGCACTACAATGAAGTCTCACTTCCCCCCGGTCAAAAGGGCCATCTGAAAAAAGTGTAAAATCCAGAAAGGCAGGACAGGCCATGGAGAACTGGGAGCCTTGTTATGCTGATGGGCGGGATGTAAACTGCCAACAGACACTCGGGAGAAGTGTATGGTGTTTCCTGAAACATCTAAAAAACAAAGCAACAGAGCCTAGGGCACTTCCACTTATGGTCCTATAGCTTAGGGAAATTAAAATCAAAAAGACACAGCCACCCCAATGTTTGGGACGCCTCTGTTTACAAGAACCTCGTTTACCGTACAAGTTCAATATCACAGAAAGTGAAAAATGGATAAAGAACTTGTGGTACTTACGTACAATGCAGTATCACTCAGCAGTGAAATCTATGTCATCAGGCCCGTAGCAGCACAATGAGTGGATTCAGGTACGATGATTCTAACTGAAATAAGTCACACAGAAAAAGAAACATCATAAGATATCAGTAATACACGGAATGTAAACTTGGCTACACAGGAACTGAATTACAGAACAGAACAGGGTCTCAAATTTAGAAAACCAACTTATGCTTGTTTAAGGGTAAAGGTGAGTTGGGGTGCTGCATAAAACCAGAGATTGAAATGAGCACAGATAAAGTTCCTTAAGCCAAATATGGAATAGACAAGAGCTACTCCTTGCTCAACGAAATGGACTCAACACCGCATATTAAACGCCTAAGAATGTACCTGACTCTTAAGTATCTTAAAACCTATGGATTGCTATGTCTCCGAAAGAGAATCAAGCATGTGTACAGGGACATAAACGCAGCAGTGATAGGATTGGAGAGGTTCGGTGAGCAAATGAAGACCCTTTGAAGTCATATTGCATGGTACCCATTCCACGGGTTTCAACTACCCAGGTTTAAGGTATTCTTCCTTCAGCTAAAACATGCATGTGGAACCTAGAGTATGATCAACCATGTGATCGGGAGACGTGTTCAAATATGTTTCAGTTTTCGTACCCTGGTACTCGGGTGCAACATTCCAGACGCTTTACTAACACTCTCCCGACTTGGAGAGTCTGTCCCTTTAACCTCCTGTTTGGCCCAGTTTACAATTTCTGCGGAAGATGAACAGGAATAGCGAGAACCAATGAGAGACTAGCTGGAGGTGTCTGGACGGGCAAATTTAACTCTCATTTCCCACCAGGAAGAGGAAATAACCAAAGGATCAGCGTGCCGTGCCGGAACCAGATTAGGGCCTGAAGCCATCCTGCGGTGTTGCGGCCAGCTCACAAGAAAGCGAGTTGAAGAAAGGAGCTCAGGGGCACTGTAATTCACAAACCTGCAGAGTTATAAATCACAGCTATCGTCCAAAAATATACTGAAGTAAGGCTGCCAAGAGGACTTGAAAGCGGGGCAGAATTGCAGGAAACCGATTTCAGGAGGTAGACTGGAATTGCATTGAAAGCATAGGAAAAGAGGCAGAACGTCCACAATGATGCACTTGGCCAAAAAGGGCGTATGCGTTTTTTCCTGAATATATTCAGGAAAAAACGCATACGCCCTTTTTGGCCAACCAAGCAAGCTTGCAAAGGAAATCTGCACTACAATGAAGTCTCACTTCCCCCCGGTCAAAAGGGCCATCTGAAAAAAGTGTAAAATCCAGAAAGGCAGGACAGGCCATGGAGAACTGGGAGCCTTGTTATGCTGATGGGCGGGATGTAAACTGCCAACAGACACTCGGGAGAAGTGTATGGTGTTTCCTGAAACATCTAAAAAACAAAGCAACAGAGCCTAGGGCACTTCCACTTATGGTCCTATAGCTTAGGGAAATTAAAATCAAAAAGACACAGCCACCCCAATGTTTGGGACGCCTCTGTTTACAAGAACCTCGTTTACCGTACAAGTTCAATATCACAGAAAGTGAAAAATGGATAAAGAACTTGTGGTACTTACGTACAATGCAGTATCACTCAGCAGTGAAATCTATGTCATCAGGCCCGTAGCAGCACAATGAGTGGATTCAGGTACGATGATTCTAACTGAAATAAGTCACACAGAAAAAGAAACATCATAAGATATCAGTAATACACGGAATGTAAACTTGGCTACACAGGAACTGAATTACAGAACAGAACAGGGTCTCAAATTTAGAAAACCAACTTATGCTTGTTTAAGGGTAAAGGTGAGTTGGGGTGCTGCATAAAACCAGAGATTGAAATGAGCACAGATAAAGTTCCTTAAGCCAAATATGGAATAGACAAGAGCTACTCCTTGCTCAACGAAATGGACTCAACACCGCATATTAAACGCCTAAGAATGTACCTGACTCTTAAGTATCTTAAAACCTATGGATTGCTATGTCTCCGAAAGAGAATCAAGCATGTGTACAGGGACATAAACGCAGCAGTGATAGGATTGGAGAGGTTCGGTGAGCAAATGAAGACCCTTTGAAGTCATATTGCATGGTACCCATTCCACGGGTTTCAACTACCCAGGTTTAAGGTATTCTTCCTTCAGCTAAAACATGCATGTGGAACCTAGAGTATGATCAACCATGTGATCGGGAGACGTGTTCAAATATGTCTCAGTTTTCGTACCCTGGTACTCGGGTGCAACATTCCAGACGCTTTACTAACACTCTCCCGACTTGGAGAGTCTGTCCCTTTAACCTCCTGTTTGGCCCAGTTTGCAATTTCTGCGGAAGATGAACAGGAATAGCGAGAACCAATGAGAGACTAGCTGGAGGTGTCTGGACGGGCAAATTTAACTCTCATTTCCCACCAGGAAGAGGAAATAACCAAAGGCTCAGCGTGCCGTGCCGGAACCAGATTAGGGCCTGAAGCCATCCTGCGGTGTTGCGGCCAGCTCACAAGAAAGCGAGTTGAAGAAAGGAGCTCAGGGGCACTGTAATTCACAAACCTGCAGAGTTATAAATGACAGCTATCGTCCAAAAATATACTGAAGTAAGGCTGCCAAGAGGACTTGAAAGCGGGGCAGAATTGCAGGAAACCGATTTCAGGAGGTAGACTGGAATTGCATTGAAAGCATAGGAAAAGAGGCAGAACGTCCACAATGATGCACTTGGCCAAAAAGGGCGTATGCGTTTTTTCCTGAATATATTCAGGAAAAAACGCATACGCCCTTTTTGGCCAACCAAGCAAGCTTGCAAAGGAAATCTGCACTACAATGAAGTCTCACTTCCCCCCGGTCAAAAGGGCCATCTGAAAAAAGTGTAAAATCCAGAAAGGCAGGACAGGCCATGGAGAACTGGGAGCCTTGTTATGCTGATGGGCGGGATGTAAACTGCCAACAGACACTCGGGAGAAGTGTATGGTGTTTCCTGAAACATCTAAAAAACAAAGCAACAGAGCCTAGGGCACTTCCACTTATGGTCCTATAGCTTAGGGAAATTAAAATCAAAAAGACACAGCCACCCCAATGTTTGGGACGCCTCTGTTTACAAGAACCTCGTTTACCGTACAAGTTCAATATCACAGAAAGTGAAAAATGGATAAAGAACTTGTGGTACTTACGTACAATGCAGTATCACTCAGCAGTGAAATCTATGTCATCAGGCCCGTAGCAGCACAATGAGTGGATTCAGGTACGATGATTCTAACTGAAATAAGTCACACAGAAAAAGAAACATCATAAGATATCAGTAATACACGGAATGTAAACTTGGCTACACAGGAACTGAATTACAGAACAGAACAGGGTCTCAAATTTAGAAAACCAACTTATGCTTGTTTAAGGGTAAAGGTGAGTTGGGGTGCTGCATAAAACCAGAGATTGAAATGAGCACAGATAAAGTTCCTTAAGCCAAATATGGAATAGACAAGAGCTACTCCTTGCTCAACGAAATGGACTCAACACCGCATATTAAACGCCTAAGAATGTACCTGACTCTTAAGTATCTTAAAACCTATGGATTGCTATGTCTCTGAAAGAGAATCAAGCATGTGTACAGGGACATAAACGCAGCAGTGATAGGATTGGAGAGGTTCGGTGAGCAAATGAAGACCCTTTGAAGTCATATTGCATGGTACCCATTCCACGGGTTTCAACTACCCAGGTTTAAGGTATTCTTCCTTCAGCTAAAACATGCATGTGGAACCTAGAGTATGATCAACCATGTGATCGGGAGACGTGTTCAAATATGTCTCAGTTTTCGTACCCTGGTACTCGGGTGCAACATTCCAGACGCTTTACTAACACTCTCCTGACTTGGAGAGTCAGTCCCTTTAACCTCCTGTTTGGCCCAGTTTGCAATTTCTGCGGAAGATGAACAGGAATAGCGAGAACCAATGAGAGACTAGCTGGAGGTGTCTGGACGGGCAAATTTAACTCTCATTTCCCACCAGGAAGAGGAAATAACCAAAGGCTCAGCGTGCCGTGCCGGAACCAGATTAGGGCCTGAAGCCATCCTGCGGTGTTGCGGCCAGCTCACAAGAAAACGAGTTGAAGAAAGGAGCTCAGGGGCACTGTAATTCACAAACCTGCAGAGTTATAAATGACAACTATCGTCCAAAAATATACTGAAGTAAGGCTGCCAAGAGGACTTGAAAGCGGGGCAGAATTGCAGGAAACCGATTTCAGGAGGTAGACTGGAATTGCATTGAAAGCATAGGAAAAGAGGCAGAACGTCCACAATGATGCACTTGGCCAAAAAGGGCGTATGCGTTTTTTCCTGAATATATTCAGGAAAAAACGCATACGCCCTTTTTGGCCAACCAAGCAAGCTTGCAAAGGAAATCTGCACTACAATGAAGTCTCACTTCACCCCGGTCAAAAGGGCCATCTGAAAAAAGTGTAAAATCCAGAAAGGCAGGACAGGCCATGGAGAATTGGGAGCATTGTTATGCTGATGGGCGGGATGTAAACTGCCAACAGACACTCGGGAGAAGTGTATGGTGTTTCCTGAAACATCTAAAAAACAAAGCAACAGAGCCTAGGGCACTTCCACTTATGGTCCTATAGCTTAGGGAAATTAAAATCAAAAAGACACAGCCACCCCAATGTTTGGGACGCCTCTGTTTACAAGAACCTCGTTTACCGTACAAGTTCAATATCACAGAAAGTGAAAAATGGATAAAGAACTTGTGGTACTTACGTACAATGCAGTATCACTCAGCAGTGAAATCTATGTCATCAGGCCCGTAGCAGCACAATGAGTGGATTCAGGTACGATGATTCTAACTGAAATAAGTCACACAGAAAAAGAAACATCATAAGATATCAGTAATACACGGAATGTAAACTTGGCTACACAGGAACTGAATTACAGAACAGAACAGGGTCTCAAATTTAGAAAACCAACTTATGCTTGTTTAAGGGTAAAGGTGAGTTGGGGTGCTGCATAAAACCAGAGATTGAAATGAGCACAGATAAAGTTCCTTAAGCCAAATATGGAATAGACAAGAGCTACTCCTTGCTCAACGAAATGGACTCAACACCGCATATTAAACGCCTAAGAATGTACCTGACTCTTAAGTATCTTAAAACCTATGGATTGCTATGTCTCCGAAAGAGAATCAAGCATGTGTACAGGGACATAAACGCAGCAGTGATAGGATTGGAGAGGTTCGGTGAGCAAATGAAGACCCTTTGAAGTCATATTGCATGGTACCCATTCCACGGGTTTCAACTACCCAGGTTTAAGGTATTCTTCCTTCAGCTAAAACATGCATGTGGAACCTAGAGTATGATCAACCATGTGATCGGGAGACGTGTTCAAATATGTCTCAGTTTTCGTACCCTGGTACTCGGGTGCAACATTCCAGACGCTTTACTAACACTCTCCCGACTTGGAGAGTCTGTCCCTTTAACCTCCTGTTTGGCCCAGTTTGCAATTTCTGCAGAAGATGAACAGGAATAGCGAGAACCAATGAGAGACTAGCTGGAGGTGTCTGGACGGGCAAATTTAACTCTCATTTCCCACCAGGAAGAGGAAATAACCAAAGGCTCAGCGTGCCGTGCCGGAACCAGATTAGGGCCTGAAGCCATCCTGCGGTGTTGCGGCCAGCTCACAAGAAAGCGAGTTGAAGAAAGGAGCTCAGGGGCACTGTAATTCACAAACCTGCAGAGTTATAAATGACAGCTATCGTCCAAAAATATACTGAAGTAAGGCTGCCAAGAGGACTTGAAAGCGGGGCAGAATTGCAGGAAACCGATTTCAGGAGGTAGACTGGAATTGCATTGAAAGCATAGGAAAAGAGGCAGAACGTCCACAATGATGCACTTGGCCAAAAAGGGCGTATGCGTTTTTTCCTGAATATATTCAGGAAAAAACGCATACGCCCTTTTTGGCCAACCAAGCAAGCTTGCAAAGGAAATCTGCACTACAATGAAGTCTCACTTCCCCCCGGTCAAAAGGGCCATCTGAAAAAAGTGTAAAATCCAGAAAGGCAGGACAGGCCATGGAGAACTGGGAGCCTTGTTATGCTGATGGGCGGGATGTAAACTGCCAACAGACACTCGGGAGAAGTGTATGGTGTTTTCTGAAACATCTAAAAAACAAAGCAACAGAGCCTAGGGCACTTCCACTTATGGTCCTATAGCTTAGGGAAATTAAAATCAAAAAGACACAGCCACCCCAATGTTTGGGACGCCTCTGTTTACAAGAACCTCGTTTACCGTACAAGTTCAATATCACAGAAAGTGAAAAATGGATAAAGAACTTGTGGTACTTACGTACAATGCAGTATCACTCAGCAGTGAAATCTATGTCATCAGGCCCGTAGCAGCACAATGAGTGGATTCAGGTACGATGATTCTAACTGAAATAAGTCACACAGAAAAAGAAACATCATAAGATATCAGTAATACACGGAATGTAAACTTGGCTACACAGGAACTGAATTACAGAACAGAACAGGGTCTCAAATTTAGAAAACCAACTTATGCTTGTTTAAGGGTAAAGGTGAGTTGGGGTGCTGCATAAAACCAGAGATTGAAATGAGCACAGATAAAGTTCCTTAAGCCAAATATGGAATAGACAAGAGCTACTCCTTGCTCAACGAAATGGACTCAACACCCCATATTAAACGCCTAAGAATGTACCTGACTCTTAAGTATCTTAAAACCTATGGATTGCTATGTCTCCGAAAGAGAATCAAGCATGTGTACAGGGACATAAACGCAGCAGTGATAGGATTGGAGAGGTTCGGTGAGCAAATGAAGACCCTTTGAAGTCATATTGCATGGTACCCATTCCACGGGTTTCAACTACCCAGGTTTAAGGTATTCTTCCTTCAGCTAAAACATGCATGTGGAACCTAGAGTATGATCAACCATGTGATCGGGAGACGTGTTCAAATATGTTTCAGTTTTCGTACCCTGGTACTCGGGTGCAACATTCCAGACGCTTTACTAACACTCTCCCGACTTGGAGAGTCTGTCCCTTTAACCTCCTGTTTGGCCCAGTTTGCAATTTCTGCGGAAGATGAACAGGAATAGCGAGAACCAATGAGAGACTAGCTGGAGGTGTCTGGACGGGCAAATTTAACTCTCATTTCCCACCAGGAAGAGGAAATAACCAAAGGCTCAGCGTGCCGTGCCGGAACCAGATTAGGGCCTGAAGCCATCCTGCGGTGTTGCGGCCAGCTCACAAGAAAGCGAGTTGAAGAAAGGAGCTCAGGGGCACTGTAATTCACAAACCTGCAGAGTTATAAATGACAGCTATCGTCCAAAAATATACTGAAGTAAGGCTGCCAAGAGGACTTGAAAGCGGGGCAGAATTGCAGGAAACCGATTTCAGGAGGTAGACTGGAATTGCATTGAAAGCATAGGAAAAGAGGCAGAACGTCCACAATGATGCACTTGGCCAAAAAGGGCGTATGCGTTTTTTCCTGAATATATTCAGGAAAAAACGCATACGCCCTTTTTGGCCAACCAAGCAAGCTTGCAAAGGAAATCTGCACTACAATGAAGTCTCACTTCCCCCCGGTCAAAAGGGCCATCTGAAAAAAGTGTAAAATCCAGAAAGGCAGGACAGGCCATGGAGAACTGGGAGCCTTGTTATGCTGATGGGCGGGATGTAAACTGCCAACAGACACTCGGGAGAAGTGTATGGTGTTTCCTGAAACATCTAAAAAACAAAGCAACAGAGCCTAGGGCACTTCCACTTATGGTCCTATAGCTTAGGGAAATTAAAATCAAAAAGACACAGCCACCCCAATGTTTGGGACGCCTCTGTTTACAAGAACCTCGTTTACCGTACAAGTTCAATATCACAGAAAGTGAAAAATGGATAAAGAACTTGTGGTACTTACGTACAATGCAGTATCACTCAGCAGTGAAATCTATGTCATCAGGCCCGTAGCAGCACAATGAGTGGATTCAGGTACGATGATTCTAACTGAAATAAGTCACACAGAAAAAGAAACATCATAAGATATCAGTAATACACGGAATGTAAACTTGGCTACACAGGAACTGAATTACAGAACAGAACAGGGTCTCAAATTTAGAAAACCAACTTATGCTTGTTTAAGGGTAAAGGTGAGTTGGGGTGCTGCATAAAACCAGAGATTGAAATGAGCACAGATAAAGTTCCTTAAGCCAAATATGGAATAGACAAGAGCTACTCCTTGCTCAACGAAATGGACTCAACACCCCATATTAAACGCCTAAGAATGTACCTGACTCTTAAGTATCTTAAAACCTATGGATTGCTATGTCTCCGAAAGAGAATCAAGCATGTGTACAGGGACATAAACGCAGCAGTGATAGGATTGGAGAGGTTCGGTGAGCAAATGAAGACCCTTTGAAGTCATATTGCATGGTACCCATTCCACGGGTTTCAACTACCCAGGTTTAAGGTATTCTTCCTTCAGCTAAAACATGCATGTGGAACCTAGAGTATGATCAACCATGTGATCGGGAGACGTGTTCAAATATGTCTCAGTTTTCGTACCCTGGTACTCGGGTGCAACATTCCAGACGCTTTACTAACACTCTCCCGACTTGGAGAGTCTGTCCCTTTAACCTCCTGTTTGGCCCAGTTTGCAATTTCTGCGGAAGATGAACAGGAATAGCGAGAACCAATGAGAGACTAGCTGGAGGTGTCTGGACGGGCAAATTTAACTCTCATTTCCCACCAGGAAGAGGAAATAACCAAAGGCTCAGCGTGCCGTGCCGGAACCAGATTAGGGCCTGAAGCCATCCTGCGGTGTTGCGGTCAGCTCACAAGAAAACGAGTTGAAGAAAGGAGCTCAGGGGCACTGTAATTCACAAACCTGCAGAGTTATAAATGACAACTATCGTCCAAAAATATACTGAAGTAAGGCTGCCAAGAGGACTTGAAAGCGGGGCAGAATTGCAGGAAACCGATTTCAGGAGGTAGACTGGAATTGCATTGAAAGCATAGGAAAAGAGGCAGAACGTCCACAATGATGCACTTGGCCAAAAAGGGCGTATGCGTTTTTTCCTGAATATATTCAGGAAAAAACGCATACGCCCTTTTTGGCCAACCAAGCAAGCTTGCAAAGGAAATCTGCACTACAATGAAGTCTCACTTCCCCCCGGTCAAAAGGGCCATCTGAAAAAAGTGTAAAATCCAGAAAGGCAGGACAGGCCATGGAGAACTGGGAGCCTTGTTATGCTGATGGGCGGGATGTAAACTGCCAACAGACACTCGGGAGAAGTGTATGGTGTTTCCTGAAACATCTAAAAAACAAAGCAACAGAGCCTAGGGCACTTCCACTTATGGTCCTATAGCTTTGGGAAATTAAAATCAAAAAGACACAGCCACCCCAATGTTTGGGACGCCTCTGTTTACAAGAACCTCGTTTACCGTACAAGTTCAATATCACAGAAAGTGAAAAATGGATAAAGAACTTGTGGTACTTACGTACAATGCAGTATCACTCAGCAGTGAAATCTATGTCATCAGGCCCGTAGCAGCACAATGAGTGGATTCAGGTACGATGATTCTAACTGAAATAAGTCACACAGAAAAAGAAACATCATAAGATATCAGTAATACACGGAATGTAAACTTGGCTACACAGGAACTGAATTACAGAACAGAACAGGGTCTCAAATTTAGAAAACCAACTTATGCTTGTTTAAGGGTAAAGGTGAGTTGGGGTGCTGCATAAAACCAGAGATTGAAATGAGCACAGATAAAGTTCCTTAAGCCAAATATGGAATAGACAAGAGCTACTCCTTGCTCAACGAAATGGACTCAACACCGCATATTAAACGCCTAAGAATGTACCTGACTCTTAAGTATCTTAAAACCTATGGATTGCTATGTCTCCGAAAGAGAATCAAGCATGTGTACAGGGACATAAACGCAGCAGTGATAGGATTGGAGAGTTTCGGTGAGCAAATGAAGACCCTTTGAAGTCATATTGCATGGTACCCATTCCACGGGTTTCAACTACCCAGGTTTAAGGTATTCTTCCTTCAGCTAAAACATGCATGTGGAACCTAGAGTATGATCAACCATGTGATCGGGAGACGTGTTCAAATATGCCTCAGTTTTCGTACCCTGGTACTCGGGTGCAACATTCCAGACGCTTTACTAACACTCTCCCGACTTGGAGAGTCAGTCCCTTTAACCTCCTGTTTGGCCCAGTTTGCAATTTCTGCGGAAGATGAACAGGAATAGCGAGAACAAATGAGAGACTAGCTGGAGGTGTCTGGACGGGCAAATTTAACTCTCATTTCCCACCAGGAAGAGGAAATAACCAAAGGCTCAGCGTGCCGTGCCAGAACCAGATTAGGGCCTGAAGCCATCTTGCGGTGTTGCGGCCAGCTCACAAGAAAACGAGTTGAAGAAAGGAGCTCAGGGGCACTGTAATTCAGAAACCTGCAGAGTTATAAATGACAACTATCGTCCAAAAATATACTGAAGTAAGGCTGCCAAGAGGACTTGAAAGCGGGGCAGAATTGCAGGAAACCGATTTCAGGAGGTAGACTGGAATTGCATTGAAAGCATAGGAAAAGAGGCAGAACGTCCACAATGATGCACTTGGCCAAAAAGGGCGTATGCGTTTTTTCCTGAATATATTCAGGAAAAAACGCATACGCCCTTTTTGGCCAACCAAGCAAGCTTGCAAAGGAAATCTGCACTACAATGAAGTCTCACTTCCCGCCGGTCAAAAGGGCCATCTGAAAAAAGTGTAAAATCCAGAAAGCCAGGACAGGCCATGGAGAACTGGGAGCCTTGTTATGCTGATGGGCGGGATGTCAATTGCCAACAGACACTCGGGAGAAGTGTATGGTGTTTCCTGAAACATCTAAAAAACAAAGCAACAGAGCCTAGGGCACTTCCACTTATGGTCCTATAGCTTAGGGAAATTAAAATCAAAAAGATACAGCCACCCCAATGTTTGGGACGTCTCTGTTTACAAGAACCTCGTTTACCGTACAAGTTCAATATCACAGAAAGTGAAAAATGGATAAAGAAGTTGTGGTACTCACATACAATGCAGTATCACTCAGCAATGAAATCTATGTCATCAGGCCCGTATCAGCACAATGAGTGGATTCGCGTATGGTGATTCTAACTGAAATAAGTCACACAGAAAAAGAAACATCAATAAATATCACTAATACATGGAATGTAAACTTGGCTACAGAGGAACTGAATTACAAAACAGAACAGGGTCTCAAATAGAGAAAACCAACTTATGCTTGCTTAAGGGGAAAGTTGAGTTGGGGTGCTGCATAAAACCAGAGATTGAAATGAGCACAGATAAAGTTCCTTAAGCCAAATATGGAATAGACAAGAGCTACTCCTTGCTCAACGAAATGACTCAACACCCCATATTAAACAATTAAGAATGTACCTCACTAGTAAGTATCTTAAAACCGATGGATTGCTATGTCTCCGAAAGAGAATCAAGCGTGTGTACAGGGGTATAAACGCAGCAGTGATAGGATTGGAGAGGTTCGGTGAGCAAATGAAGACTCTTAGAAGTCATATTGCATGGTACCCATTCCACGGGTTTCAACTACCCAGGTTTAAGGTATTCTTCCTTCAGCTAAAACATGCATGTGGAACCTAGAGTATGATCAACCATGTGATCGGGAGACGTGTTCAAATATGTCTCAGTTTTCGTACCCTGGTACTCGGGTGCAACATTCCAGACGCTTTACTAACACTCTCCCGACTTGGAGAGTCAGTCCCTTTAACCTCCTGTTTGGCCCAGTTTGCAATTTCTGCGGAAGATGAACAGGAATAGCGAGAGCAAATGAGAGACTAGCTGGAGGTGTCTGGACGGGCAAATTTAACTCTCATTTCCCACCAGTAAGAGGAAATAACCAAAGGCTCAGCGTGCCGTGCCGGAACCAGATTAGGGCCTGAAGCCATCCTGCGGTGTTGCGGCCAGCTCACAAGAAAACGAGTTGAAGAAAGGAGCTCAGGGGCACTGTAATTCACAAACCTGCAGAGTTATAAATGACAACTATCGTCCAAAAATATACTGAAGTAAGGCTGCCAAGAGGACTTGAAAGCGGGGCAGAATTGCAGGAAACCGATTTCAGGAGGTAGACTGGAATTGCATTGAAAGCATAGGAAAAGAGGCAGAACGTCCACAATGATGCACTTGGCCAAAAAGGGCGTATGCGTTTTTTCCTGAATATATTCAGGAAAAAATGCATACGCCCTTTTTGGCCAACCAAGCAAGCTTGCAAAGGAAATCTGCACTACAATGAAGTCTCACTTCCCCCCGGTCAAAAGGGCCATCTGAAAAAAGTGTAAAATCCAGAAAGGCAGGACAGGCCATGGAGAACTGGGAGCCTTGTTATGCTGATGGGCGGGATGTCAATTGCCAACAGACACTCGGGAGAAGTGTATGGTGTTTCCTGAAACATCTAAAAAACAAAGCAACAGAGCCTAGGGCACTTCCACTTATGGTCCTATAGCTTAGGGAAATTAAAATCAAAAAGATACAGCCACCCCAATGTTTGGGACGCCTCTGTTTACAAGAACCTCGTTTACCGTACAAGTTCAATATCACAGAAAGTGAAAAATGGATAAAGAACTTGTGGTACTTACGTACAATGCAGTATCACTCAGCAGTGAAATCTATGTCATCAGGCCCGTAGCAGCACAATGAGTGGATTCAGGTACGATGATTCTAACTGAAATAAGTCACACAGAAAAAGAAACATCATAAGATATCAGTAATACACGGAATGTAAACTTGGCTACACAGGAACTGAATTACAGAACAGAACAGGGTCTCACATTTATAAAACCAACTTATGCTTGCTTAAGGGTAAAGGTGAGTTGGGGTGCTGCATAAAACCAGAGTTTGAAATGAGCACAGATAAAGTTCCTTAAGCCAAATATGGAATAAACAAGAGCTACTCCTTGCTCAACGAAATGGACTCAACACCGCATATTAAACGCCTAAGAATGTACCTGACTCTTAAGTATCTTAAAACCTATGCATTGCTATGTCTCCGAAAGAGAATCAAGCATGTGTACAGGGACATAAACGCAGCAGTGATAGGATTGGAGAGGTTCGGTGAGCAAATGAAGACCCTTTGAAGTCATATTGCATGGTACCCATTCCACGGGTTTCAACTACCCAGGTTTAAGGTATTCTTCCTTCAGCTAAAACATGCATGTGGAACCTAGAGTATGATCAACCATGTGATCGGGAGACGTGTTCAAATATGTCTCAGTTTTCGTACCCTGGTACTCGGGTGCAACATTCCAGACGCTTTACTAACACTCTCCCGACTTGGAGAGTCAGTCCCTTTAACCTCCTGTTTGGCCCAGTTTGCAATTTCTGAGGAAGATGAACAGGAATAGCGAGAACCAATGAGAGACTAGCTGGAGGTGTCTGGACGGGCAAATTTAACTCTCATTTCCCACCAGGAAGAGGAAATAACCAAAGGCTCAGCGTGCCGTGCCGGAACCAGATTAGGGCCTGAAGCCATCCTGCGGTGTTGCGGCCAGCTCACAAGAAAACGAGTTGAAGAAAGGAGCTCAGGGGCACTGTAATTCACAAACCTGCAGAGTTATAAATGACAACTATCGTCCAAAAATATACTGAAGTAAGGCTGCCAAGAGGACTTGAAAGCGGGGCAGAATTGCAGGAAACCGATTTCAGGAGGTAGACTGGAATTGCATTGAAAGCATAGGAAAAGAGGCAGAACGTCCACAATGATGCACTTGGCCAAAAAGGGCGTATGCGTTTTTTCCTGAATATATTCAGGAAAAAACGCATACGCCCTTTTTGGCCAACCAAGCAAGCTTGCAAAGGAAATCTGCACTACAATGAAGTCTCACTTCCCCCCGGTCAAAAGGGCCATCTGAAAAAAGTGTAAAATCCAGAAAGGCAGGACAGGCCATGGAGAACTGGGAGCCTTGTTATGCTGATGGGCGGGATGTCAATTGCCAACAGACACTCGGGAGAAGTGTATGGTGTTTCCTGAAACATCTAAAAAACAAAGCAACAGAGCCTAGGGCACTTCCACTTATGGTCCTATAGCTTAGGGAAATTAAAATCAAAAAGATACAGCCACACAATGTTTGGGACGTCTCTGTTTACAAGAACCTTGTTTACCGTACAAGTTCAATATCACAGAAAGTGAAAAATGGATAAAGAACTTGTGGTACTTACGTACAATGCAGTATCACTCAGCAGTGAAATCTATGTCATCAGGCCCGTAGCAGCACAATGAGTGGATTCAGGTACGATGATTCTAACTGAAATAAGTCACACAGAAAAAGAAACATCATAAGATATCAGTAATACACGGAATGTAAACTTGGCTACACAGGAACTGAATTACAGAACAGAACAGGGTCTCACATTTAGAAAACCAACTTATGCTTGCTTAAGGGTAAAGGTGAGTTGGGGTGCTGCATAAAACCAGAGATTGAAATGAGCACAGATAAAGTTCCTTAAGCCAAATATGGAATACACAAGAGCTACTCCTTGCTCAACGAAATGGACTCAACACCGCATATTAAACGCCTAAGAATGTACCTGACTCTTAAGTATCTTAAAACCTATGGATTGCTATGTCTCCGAAAGAGAATCAAGCATGTGTACAGGGACATAAACACAGCAGTGATAGGATTGGAGAGGTTCGGTGAGCAAATGAAGACCCTTTGAAGTCATATTGCATGGTACCCATTCCACGGGTTTCAACTACCCAGGTTTAAGGTATTCTTCCTTCAGCTAAAACATGCATGTGGAACCTAGAGTATGATGAACCATGTGATCGGGAGACGTGTTCAAATATGTCTCAGTTTTCGTACCCTGGTACTCGGGTGCAACATTCCAGACGCTTTACTAACACTCTCCCGACTTGGAGAGTCAGTCCCTTTAACCTCCTGTTTGGCCCAGTTTGCAATTTCTGCGGAAGATGAACAGGAATAGCGAGAACCAATGAGAGACTAGCTGGAGGTGTCTGGACGGGCAAATTTAACTCTCATTTCCCACCAGGAAGAGGAAATAACCAAAGGCTCAGCGTGCCGTGCTGGAACCAGATTAGGGCCTGAAGCCATCCTGCGGTGTTGTGGTCAGCTCACAAGAAAACGAGTTGAAGAAAGGAGCTCAGGGGCACTGTAATTCACAAACCTGCAGAGTTATAAATGACAACTATCGTCCAAAAATATACTGAAGTAAGGCTGCCAAGAGGACTTGAAAGCGGGGCAGAATTGCAGGAAACCGATTTCAGGAGGTAGACTGGAATTGCATTGAAAGCATAGGAAAAGAGGCAGAACGTCCACAATGATGCACTTGGCCAAAAAGGGCGTATGCGTTTTTTCCTGAATATATTCAGGAAAAAAGGCATACGCCCTTTTTGGCCAACCAAGCAAGCTTGCAAAGGAAATCTGCACTACAATGAAGTCTCACTTCCCCCCCCCACCCCGGTCAAAAGGGCCAACTGAAAAAAGTGTAAAATCCAGAAAGGCAGGACAGGCCATGGAGAACTGGGAGCCTTGTTATGCTGATGGGCGGGATGTAAATTGCCAACAGACACTCGGGAAAAGTGTATGGTGTTTCCTGAAACATCTAAAAAACAAAGCAACAGAGCCTAGGGCACTTCCACTTATGGTCCTATAGCTTAGGGAAATTAAAATCAAAAAGATACAGCCACACAATGTTTGGGACGTCTCTGTTTACAAGAACCTCGTTTACCGTACAAGTTCAATATCACAGAAAGTGAAAAATGGATAAAGAACTTGTGGTACTTACGTACAATGCAGTATCACTCAGCAGTGAAATCTATGTCATCAGGCCCGTAGCAGCACAATGAGTGGATTCAGGTACGATGATTCTAACTGAAATAAGTCACACAGAAAAAGAAACATCATAAGATATCAGTAATACACGGAATGTAAACTTGGCTACACAGGAACTGAATTACAGAACAGAACAGGGTCTCAAATTTAGAAAACCAACTTATGCTTGTTTAAGGGTAAAGGTGAGTTGGGGTGCTGCATAAAACCAGAACTCGAAATGAGCACAGATAAAGTTCCTTAAGCCAAATATGGAATAGACAAGAGCTACTCCTTGCTCAACGAAATGGACTCAACACCGCATATTAAACGCCTAAGAATGTACCTGACTCTTAAGTATCTTAAAACCTATGGATTGCTATGTCTCCGAAAGAGAATCAAGCATGTGTACAGGGACATAAACGCAGCAGTGATAGGATTGGAGAGGTTCGGTGAGCAAATGAAGACCCTTTGAAGTCATATTGCATGGTACCCATTCCACGGGTTTCAACTACCCAGGTTTAAGGTATTCTTCCTTCAGCTAAAACATGCATGTGGAACCTAGAGTATGATCAACCATGTGATCGGGAGACGTGTTCAAATATGTCTCAGTTTTCGTACCCTGGTACTCGGGTGCAACATTCCAGACGCTTTACTAACACTCTCCCGACTTGGAGAGTCAGTCCCTTTAACCTCCTGTTTGGCCCAGTTTGCAATTTCTGTGGAAGATGGACAGGAATAGCGAGAACCAATGAGAGACTAGCTGGAGGTGTCTGGACGGGCAAATTTAACTCTCATTTCCCACCAGGAAGAGGAAATAACCAAAGGCTCAGCGTGCCGTGCCGGAACCAGATTAGGGCCTGAAGCCATCCTGCGGTGTTGCGGCCAGCTCACAAGAAAACGAGTTGAAGAAAGGAGCTCAGGGGCACTGTAATTCACAAAACTGCAGAGTTATAAATGACAACTATCGTCCAAAAATATACTGAAGTAAGGCTGCCAAGAGGACTTGAAAGCGGGGCAGAATTGCAGGAAACCGATTTCAGGAGGTAGACTGGAATTGCATTGAAAGCATAGGAAAAGAGGCAGAACGTCCACAATGATGCACTTGGCCAAAAAGGGCGTATGCGTTTTTTCCTGAATATATTCAGGAAAAAACACATACGCCCTTTTTGGCCAACCAAGCAAGCTTGCAAAGGAAATCTGCACTACAATGAAGTCTCACTTCCCCCCGGTCAAAAGGGCCATCTGAAAAAAGTGTAAAATCCAGAAAGGCAGGACAGGCCATGGAGAACTGGGAGCCTTGTTATGCTGATGGGCGGGATGTCAATTGCCAACAGACACTCGGGAGAAGTGTATGGTGTTTCCTGAAACATCTAAAAAACAAAGCAACAGAGCCTAGGGCACTTCCACTTATGGTCCTATAGCTTAGGGAAATTGAAATCAAAAAGATACAGCCACCCCAATGTTTGGGACGCCTCTGTTTACAAGAACCTCGTTTACCGTACAAGTTCAATATCACAGAAAGTGAAAAATGGATAAAGAACTTGTGGTACTTACGTACAATGCAGTATCACTCAGCAGTGAAATCTATGTCATCAGGCCCGTAGCAGCACAATGAGTGGATTCAGGTACGATGATTCTAACTGAAATAAGTCACACAGAAAAAGAAACATCATAAGATATCAGTAATACACGGAATGTAAACTTGGCTACACAGGAACTGAATTACAGAACAGAACAGGGTCTCAAATTTAGAAAACCAACTTATGCTTGTTTAAGGGTAAAGGTGAGTTGGGGTGCTGCATAAAACCAGAGATTGAAATGAGCACAGATAAAGTTCCTTAAGCCAAATATGGAATAGACAAGAGCTACTCCTTGCTCAACGAAATGGACTCAACACCGCATATTAAACGCCTAAGAATGTACCTGACTCTTAAGTATCTTAAAACCTATGGATTGCTATGTCTCCGAAAGAGAATCAAGCATGTGTACAGGGACATAAACGCAGCAGTGATAGGATTGGAGAGGTTCGGTGAGCAAATGAAGACCCTTTGAAGTCATATTGCATGGTACCCATTCCACGGGTTTCAACTACCCAGGTTTAAGGTATTCTTCCTTCAGCTAAAACATGCATGTGGAACCTAGAGTATGATCAACCATGTGATCGGGAGACGTGTTCAAATATGTCTCAGTTTTCGTACCCTGGTACTCGGGTGCAACATTCCAGACGCTTTACTAACACTCTCCCGACTTGGAGAGTCAGTCCCTTTAACCTCCTGTTTGGTCCAGTTTGCAATTTCTGCGGAAGATGAACAGGAATAGCAAGAACCGATGAGAGACTAGCTGGAGGTGTCTGGACGGGCAAATTTAACTCTCATTTCCCACCAGGAAGAGGAAATAACCAAAGGCTCAGCGTGCCGTGCCGGAACCAGATTAGGGCCTGAAGCCATCCTGCGGTGTTGCGGCCAGCTCACAAGAAAACGAGTTGAAGAAAGGAGCTCAGGGGCACTGTAATTCACAAACCTGCAGAGTTATAAATGACAACTATCGTCCAAAAATATACTGAAGTAAGGCTGCCAAGAGGACTTGAAAGCGGGGCAGAATTGCAGGAAACCGATTTCAGGAGGTAGACTGGAATTGCATTGAAAGCATAGGAAAAGAGGCAGAACGTCCACAATGATGCACTTGGGCAAAAAGGGCGTATGCGTTTTTTCCTGAATATATTCAGGAAAAAACGCATACGCCCTTTTTGGCCAACCAAGCAAGCTTGCAAAGGAAATCTGCACTACAATGAAGTCTCACTTCCCCCCCGGTCAAAAGGGCCATGTAAAAAAAGTGTAAAATCCAGAAAGGCAGGACAGGCCATGGAGAACTGGGAGCCTTGTTATGCTGATGGGCGGGATGTAAATTGCCAACAGACACTCGGGAGAAGTGTATGGTGTTTCCTGAAACATCTAAAAAACAAAGCAACAGAGCCTAGGGCACTTCCACTTATGGTCCTATAGCTTAGGGAAATTAAAATAAAAAAGACACAGCCACCCCAAACTTTGGGACGGCTCTGTATACAACAACCTCGTTTACAGTACAAGTTCAATATCACAGAAAGTGAAAAATGGATAAAGAAGTTGTGGTACTCACGTACAATGCAGTATCACTCAGCAATGAAATCTATGTCATCAGGCCCGTATCAGCACAATGAGTGGATTCGGGTATGGTGATTCTAACTGAAATAAGTCACACAGAAAAAGAAACATCATAAGATATCAGTAATACACGGAATGTAAACTTGGCTACACAGTAACTGAATTACAGAACAGAACAGGGTCTCAAATTTAGAAAACCAACTTATGCTTGTTTAAGGGTAAAGGTGAGTTGGGGTGCTGCGTAAAACCACAGATTGAAATGAGCACAGATAAAGTTCCTTAAGCCAAATATGGAATAGACAAGAGCTACTCCTTGCTCAACGAAATGGACTCAACACCACATATTAAACGCCTAAGAATGTAACTGACTCTTAAGTATCTTAAAACCTATGGATTGCTATGTCTCTGAAAGAGAATCAAGCATGTGTACAGGGACATAAACGCAGCAGTGATAGGATTGGAGAGGTTTGGTGAGCAAATGAAGACCCTTTGAAGTCATATTGCATGGTACCCATTCCACGGGTTTCAACTACCCAGGTTTAAGGTATTCTTCCTTCTGCTAAAACATGCATGTGGAACCTAGAGTATGATCAACCATGTGATCGGGAGACGTGTTCAAATATGTCTCAGTTTTCGTACCCTGGTACTCGGGTGCAACATTCCAGACGCTTTACTAACACTCTCCCGACTTGGAGAGTCAGTCCCTTTAACCTCCTGTTTGGCCCAGTTTGCAATTTCTGCGGAAGATGAACAGGAATAGCGAGAACCAATGAGAGACTAGCTGGAGGTGTCTGGACGGGCAAATTTAACTCTCATTTCCCACCAGGAAGAGGAAATAACCAAAGGCTCAGCGTGCCGTGCCGGAACCAGATTAGGGCCTGAAGCCATCCTGCGGTGTTGCGGCCAGCTCACAAGAAAACGAGTTGAAGAAAGGAGCTCAGGGACACTGTAATTCACAAACCTGCAGAGTTATAAATGACAACTATCGTCCAAAAATATACTGAAGTAAGGCTGCCAAGAGGACTTGAAAGCGGGGCAGAATTGCAGGAAACCGATTTCAGGAGGTAGACTGGAATTGCATTGAAAGCATAGGAAAAGAGGCAGAACGTCCACAATGATGCACTTGGCCAAAAAGGGCGTATGCGTTTTTTCCTGAATATATTCAGGAAAAAACGCATACGCCCTTTTTGGCCAACCAAGCAAGCTTGCAAAGGAAATCTGCACTACAATGAAGTCTCACTTCCCCCCGGTCAAAAGGGCCATCTGAAAAAAGTGTAAAATCCAGAAAGGCAGGACAGGCCATGGAGAACTGGGAGCCTTGTTATGCTGATGGGCGGGATGTCAATTGCCAACAGACACTCGGGAGAAGTGTATGGTGTTTCCTGAAACATCTAAAAAACAAAGCAACAGAGCCTAGGGCACTTCCACTTATGGTCCTATAGCTTAGGGAAATTAAAATCAAAAAGATACAGCCACACAATATTTGGGACGTCTCTGTTTACAAGAACCTTGTTTACCGTACAAGTTCAATATCACAGAAAG
This sequence comes from Globicephala melas, assembly GCF_963455315.2. NCBI lineage: Eukaryota > Metazoa > Chordata > Mammalia > Artiodactyla > Delphinidae > Globicephala > Globicephala melas. Next base: position 510,091 of record NW_027207303.1, on the reverse strand, counting down.
TGAAAAATGGATAAAGAACTTGTGGTACTTACGTACAATGCAGTATCACTCAGCAGTGAAATCTATGTCATCAGGCCCGTAGCAGCACAATGAGTGGATTCAGGTACGATGATTCTAACTGAAATAAGTCACACAGAAAAAGAAACATCATAAGATATCAGTAATACACGGAATGTAAACTTGGCTACACAGGAACTGAATTACAGAACAGAACAGGGTCTCACATTTAGAAAACCAACTTATGCTTGCTTAAGGGTAAAGGTGAGTTGGGGTGCTGCATAAAACCAGAGATTGAAATGAGCACAGATAAAGTTCCTTAAGCCAAATATGGAATACACAAGAGCTACTCCTTGCTCAACGAAATGGACTCAACACCGCATATTAAACGCCTAAGAATGTACCTGACTCTTAAGTATCTTAAAACCTATGGATTGCTATGTCTCCGAAAGAGAATCAAGCATGTGTACAGGGACATAAACACAGCAGTGATAGGATTGGAGAGGTTCGGTGAGCAAATGAAGACCCTTTGAAGTCATATTGCATGGTACCCATTCCACGGGTTTCAACTACCCAGGTTTAAGGTATTCTTCCTTCAGCTAAAACATGCATGTGGAACCTAGAGTATGATGAACCATGTGATCGGGAGACGTGTTCAAATATGTCTCAGTTTTCGTACCCTGGTACTCGGGTGCAACATTCCAGACGCTTTACTAACACTCTCCCGACTTGGAGAGTCAGTCCCTTTAACCTCCTGTTTGGCCCAGTTTGCAATTTCTGCGGAAGATGAACAGGAATAGCGAGAACCAATGAGAGACTAGCTGGAGGTGTCTGGACGGGCAAATTTAACTCTCATTTCCCACCAGGAAGAGGAAATAACCAAAGGCTCAGCGTGCCGTGCTGGAACCAGATTAGGGCCTGAAGCCATCCTGCGGTGTTGTGGTCAGCTCACAAGAAAACGAGTTGAAGAAAGGAGCTCAGGGGCACTGTAATTCACAAACCTGCAGAGTTATAAATGACAACTATCGTCCAAAAATATACTGAAGTAAGGCTGCCAAGAGGACTTGAAAGCGGGGCAGAATTGCAGGAAACCGATTTCAGGAGGTAGACTGGAATTGCATTGAAAGCATAGGAAAAGAGGCAGAACGTCCACAATGATGCACTTGGCCAAAAAGGGCGTATGCGTTTTTTCCTGAATATATTCAGGAAAAAAGGCATACGCCCTTTTTGGCCAACCAAGCAAGCTTGCAAAGGAAATCTGCACTACAATGAAGTCTCACTTCCCCCCCCCACCCCGGTCAAAAGGGCCAACTGAAAAAAGTGTAAAATCCAGAAAGGCAGGACAGGCCATGGAGAACTGGGAGCCTTGTTATGCTGATGGGCGGGATGTAAATTGCCAACAGACACTCGGGAAAAGTGTATGGTGTTTCCTGAAACATCTAAAAAACAAAGCAACAGAGCCTAGGGCACTTCCACTTATGGTCCTATAGCTTAGGGAAATTAAAATCAAAAAGATACAGCCACACAATGTTTGGGACGTCTCTGTTTACAAGAACCTCGTTTACCGTACAAGTTCAATATCACAGAAAGTGAAAAATGGATAAAGAACTTGTGGTACTTACGTACAATGCAGTATCACTCAGCAGTGAAATCTATGTCATCAGGCCCGTAGCAGCACAATGAGTGGATTCAGGTACGATGATTCTAACTGAAATAAGTCACACAGAAAAAGAAACATCATAAGATATCAGTAATACACGGAATGTAAACTTGGCTACACAGGAACTGAATTACAGAACAGAACAGGGTCTCAAATTTAGAAAACCAACTTATGCTTGTTTAAGGGTAAAGGTGAGTTGGGGTGCTGCATAAAACCAGAACTCGAAATGAGCACAGATAAAGTTCCTTAAGCCAAATATGGAATAGACAAGAGCTACTCCTTGCTCAACGAAATGGACTCAACACCGCATATTAAACGCCTAAGAATGTACCTGACTCTTAAGTATCTTAAAACCTATGGATTGCTATGTCTCCGAAAGAGAATCAAGCATGTGTACAGGGACATAAACGCAGCAGTGATAGGATTGGAGAGGTTCGGTGAGCAAATGAAGACCCTTTGAAGTCATATTGCATGGTACCCATTCCACGGGTTTCAACTACCCAGGTTTAAGGTATTCTTCCTTCAGCTAAAACATGCATGTGGAACCTAGAGTATGATCAACCATGTGATCGGGAGACGTGTTCAAATATGTCTCAGTTTTCGTACCCTGGTACTCGGGTGCAACATTCCAGACGCTTTACTAACACTCTCCCGACTTGGAGAGTCAGTCCCTTTAACCTCCTGTTTGGCCCAGTTTGCAATTTCTGTGGAAGATGGACAGGAATAGCGAGAACCAATGAGAGACTAGCTGGAGGTGTCTGGACGGGCAAATTTAACTCTCATTTCCCACCAGGAAGAGGAAATAACCAAAGGCTCAGCGTGCCGTGCCGGAACCAGATTAGGGCCTGAAGCCATCCTGCGGTGTTGCGGCCAGCTCACAAGAAAACGAGTTGAAGAAAGGAGCTCAGGGGCACTGTAATTCACAAAACTGCAGAGTTATAAATGACAACTATCGTCCAAAAATATACTGAAGTAAGGCTGCCAAGAGGACTTGAAAGCGGGGCAGAATTGCAGGAAACCGATTTCAGGAGGTAGACTGGAATTGCATTGAAAGCATAGGAAAAGAGGCAGAACGTCCACAATGATGCACTTGGCCAAAAAGGGCGTATGCGTTTTTTCCTGAATATATTCAGGAAAAAACACATACGCCCTTTTTGGCCAACCAAGCAAGCTTGCAAAGGAAATCTGCACTACAATGAAGTCTCACTTCCCCCCGGTCAAAAGGGCCATCTGAAAAAAGTGTAAAATCCAGAAAGGCAGGACAGGCCATGGAGAACTGGGAGCCTTGTTATGCTGATGGGCGGGATGTAAATTGCCAACAGACACTCGGGAGAAGTGTATGGTGTTTCCTGAAACATCTAAAAAACAAAGCAACAGAGCCTAGGGCACTTCCACTTATGGTCCTATAGCTTAGGGAAATTAAAATCAAAAAGACACAGCCACCCCAAACTTTGGGACGGCTCTGTATACAACAACCTCGTTTACAGTACAAGTTCAATATCACAGAAAGTGAAAAATGGATAAAGAAGTTGTGGTACTCACGTACAATGCAGTATCACTCAGCAATGAAATCTATGTCATCAGGCCCGTATCAGCACAATGAGTGGATTCGGGTATGGTGATTCTAACTGAAATAAGTCACACAGAAAAAGAAACATCATAAGATATCAGTAATACACGGAATGTAAACTTTGCTACACAGTAACTGAATTACAGAACAGAACAGGGTCTCAAATTTAGAAAACCAACTTATGCTTGTTTAAGGGTAAAGGTGAGTTGGGGTGCTGCATAAAACCACAGATTGAAATGAGCACAGATAAAGTTCCTTAAGCCAAATATGGAATAGACAAGAGCTACTCCTTGCTCAACGAAATGGACTCAACACCACATATTAAACGCCTAAGAATGTACCTGACTCTTAAGTATCTTAAAACCTATGGATTGCTATGTCTCTGAAAGAGAATCAAGCATGTGTACAGGGACACAAACGCAGCAGTGATAGGATTGGAGAGGTTTGGTGAGCAAATGAAGACCCTTTGAAGTCATATTGCATGGTACCCATTCCACGGGTTTCAACTACCCAGGTTTAAGGTATTCTTCCTTCTGCTAAAACATGCATGTGGAACCTAGAGTATGATCAACCATGTGATCGGGAGACGTGTTCAAATATGTCTCAGTTTTCGTACCCTGGTACTCGGGTGCAACATTCCAGACGCTTTACTAACACTCTCCCGACTTGGAGAGTCAGGCCCTTTAACCTCCTGTTTGGCCCAGTTTGCAATTTCTGCGGAAGATGGACAGGAATAGCGAGAACCAATGAGAGACTAGCTGGAGGTGTCTGGACGGGCAAATTTAACTCTCATTTCCCACCAGGAAGAGGAAATAACCAAAGGCTCAGCGTGCCGTGCCGGAACCAGATTAGGGCCTGAAGCCATCCTGTGGTGTTGCGGCCAGCTCACAAGAAAACGAGTTGAAGAAAGGAGCTCAGGGGCACTGTAATTCACAAACCTGCAGAGTTATAAATGACAACTATCGTCCAAAAATATACTGAAGTAAGGCTGCCAAGAGGACTTGAAAGCGGGGCAGAATTGCAGGAAACTGATTTCAGGAGGTAGACTGGAATTGCATTGAAAGCATAGGAAAAGAGGCAGAACGTCCACAATGATGCACTTGGCCAAAAAGGGCGTATGCGTTTTTTCCTGAATATATTCAGGAAAAAACGCATACGCCCTTTTTGGCCAACCAAGCAAGCTTGCAAAGGAAATCTGCACTATAATGAAGTCTCACTTCCCCCCGGTCAAAAGGGCCATCTGAAAAAAGTGTAAAATCCAGAAAGGCAGGACAGGCCATGGAGAACTGGGAGCCTTGTTATGCTGATGGGCGGGATGTCAATTGCCAACAGACACTCGGGAGAAGTGTATGGTGTTTCCTGAAACATCTAAAAAACAAAGCAACAGAGCCTAGGGCACTTCCACTTATGGTCCTATAGCTTAGGGAAATTAAAATCAAAAAGATACAGCCACCCCAATGTTTGGGACGCCTCTGTTTACAAGAACCTCGTTTACCGTACAAGTTCAATATCACAGAAAGTGAAAAATGGATAAAGAACTTGTGGTACTTACGTACAATGCAGTATCACTCAGCAGTGAAATCTATGTCATCAGGCCCGTAGCAGCACAATGAGTGGATTCAGGTACGATGATTCTAACTGAAATAAGTCACACAGAAAAAGAAACATCATAAGATATCAGTAATACACGGAATGTAAACTTGGCTACACAGGAACTGAATTACAGAACAGAACAGGGTCTCAAATTTAGAAAACCAACTTATGCTTGTTTAAGGGTAAAGGTGAGTTGGGGTGCTGCATAAAACCAGAGATTGAAATGAGCACAGATAAAGTTCCTTAAGCCAAATATGGAATAGACAAGAGCTACTCCTTGCTCAACGAAATGGACTCAACACCGCATATTAAACGCCTAAGAATGTACCTGACTCTTAAGTATCTTAAAACCTATGGATTGCTATGTCTCCGAAAGAGAATCAAGCATGTGTACAGGGACATAAACGCAGCAGTGATAGGATTGGAGAGGTTCGGTGAGCAAATGAAGACCCTTTGAAGTCATATTGCATGGTACCCATTCCACGGGTTTCAACTACCCAGGTTTAAGGTATTCTTCCTTCAGCTAAAACATGCATGTGGAACCTAGAGTATGATGAACCATGTGATCGGGAGACGTGTTCAAATATGTCTCAGTTTTCGTACCCTGGTACTCGGGTGCAACATTCCAGACGCTTTACTAACACTCTCCCGACTTGGAGAGTCAGTCCCTTTAACCTCCTGTTTGGTCCAGTTTGCAATTTCTGCGGAAGATGAACAGGAATAGCAAGAACCGATGAGAGACTAGCTGGAGGTGTCTGGACGGGCAAATTTAACTCTCATTTCCCACCAGGAAGAGGAAATAACCAAAGGCTCAGCGTGCCGTGCCGGAACCAGATTAGGGCCTGAAGCCATCCTGCGGTGTTGCGGCCAGCTCACAAGAAAACGAGTTGAAGAAAGGAGCTCAGGGGCACTGTAATTCACAAACCTGCAGAGTTATAAATGACAACTATCGTCCAAAAATATACTGAAGTAAGGCTGCCAAGAGGACTTGAAAGCGGGGCAGAATTGCAGGAAACCGATTTCAGGAGGTAGACTGGAATTGCATTGAAAGCATAGGAAAAGAGGCAGAACGTCCACAATGATGCACTTGGGCAAAAAGGGCGTATGCGTTTTTTCCTGAATATATTCAGGAAAAAACGCATACGCCCTTTTTGGCCAACCAAGCAAGCTTGCAAAGGAAATCTGCACTACAATGAAGTCTCACTTCCCCCCCGGTCAAAAGGGCCATGTAAAAAAAGTGTAAAATCCAGAAAGGCAGGACAGGCCATGGAGAACTGGGAGCCTTGTTATGCTGATGGGCGGGATGTAAATTGCCAACAGACACTCGGGAGAAGTGTATGGTGTTTCCTGAAACATCTAAAAAACAAAGCAACAGAGCCTAGGGCACTTCCACTTATGGTCCTATAGCTTAGGGAAATTAAAATAAAAAAGACACAGCCACCCCAAACTTTGGGACGGCTCTGTATACAACAACCTCGTTTACAGTACAAGTTCAATATCACAGAAAGTGAAAAATGGATAAAGAAGTTGTGGTACTCACGTACAATGCAGTATCACTCAGCAATGAAATCTATGTCATCAGGCCCGTATCAGCACAATGAGTGGATTCGGGTATGGTGATTCTAACTGAAATAAGTCACACAGAAAAAGAAACATCATAAGATATCAGTAATACACGGAATGTAAACTTGGCTACACAGTAACTGAATTACAGAACAGAACAGGGTCTCAAATTTAGAAAACCAACTTATGCTTGTTTAAGGGTAAAGGTGAGTTGGGGTGCTGCATAAAACCACAGATTGAAATGAGCACAGATAAAGTTCCTTAAGCCAAATATGGAATAGACAAGAGCTACTCCTTGCTCAACGAAATGGACTCAACACCACATATTAAACGCCTAAGAATGTAACTGACTCTTAAGTATCTTAAAACCTATGGATTGCTATGTCTCTGAAAGAGAATCAAGCATGTGTACAGGGACATAAACGCAGCAGTGATAGGATTGGAGAGGTTTGGTGAGCAAATGAAGACCCTTTGAAGTCATATTGCATGGTACCCATTCCACGGGTTTCAACTACCCAGGTTTAAGGTATTCTTCCTTCTGCTAAAACATGCATGTGGAACCTAGAGTATGATCAACCATGTGATCGGGAGACGTGTTCAAATATGTCTCAGTTTTCGTACCCTGGTACTCGGGTGCAACATTCCAGACGCTTTACTAACACTCTCCCGACTTGGAGAGTCAGTCCCTTTAACCTCCTGTTTGGCCCAGTTTGCAATTTCTGCGGAAGATGGACAGTAATAGCGAGAACCAATGAGAGACTAGCTGGAGGTGTCTGGACGGGCAAATTTAACTCTCATTTCCCACCAGGAAGAGGAAATAACCAAAGGCTCAGCGTGCCGTGCCGGAACCAGATTAGGGCCTGAAGCCATCCTGTGGTGTTGCGGCCAGCTCACAAGAAAACGAGTTGAAGAAAGGAGCTCAGGGGCACTGTAATTCACAAACCTGCAGAGTTATAAATGACAACTATCGTCCAAAAATATACTGAAGTAAGGCTGCCAAGAGGACTTGAAAGCGGGGCAGAATTGCAGGAAACTGATTTCAGGAGGTAGACTGGAATTGCATTGAAAGCATAGGAAAAGAGGCAGAACGTCCACAATGATGCACTTGGCCAAAAAGGGCGTATGCGTTTTTTCCTGAATATATTCAGGAAAAAACGCATACGCCCTTTTTGGCCAACCAAGCAAGCTTGCAAAGGAAATCTGCACTACAATGAAGTCTCACTTCCCCCCGGTCAAAAGGGCCATCTGAAAAAAGTGTAAAATCCAGAAAGGCAGGACAGGCCATGGAGAACTGGGAGCCTTGTTATGCTGATGGGCGGGATGTCAATTGCCAACAGACACTCGGGAGAAGTGTATGGTGTTTCCTGAAACATCTAAAAAACAAAGCAACAGAGCCTAGGGCACTTCCACTTATGGTCCTATAGCTTAGGGAAATTAAAATCAAAAAGATACAGCCACCCCAATGTTTGGGACGCCTCTGTTTACAAGAACCTCGTTTACCGTACAAGTTCAATATCACAGAAAGTGAAAAATGGATAAAGAACTTGTGGTACTTACGTACAATGCAGTATCACTCAGCAGTGAAATCTATGTCATCAGGCCCGTAGCAGCACAATGAGTGGATTCAGGTACGATGATTCTAACTGAAATAAGTCACACAGAAAAAGAAACATCATAAGATATCACTAATACACGGAATGTAAACTTGGCTACACAGGAACTGAATTACAGAACAGAACAGGGTCTCAAATTTAGAAAACCAACTTATGCTTGTTTAAGGGTAAAGGTGAGTTGGGGTGCTGCATAAAACCAGAGATTGAAATGAGCACAGATAAAGTTCCTTAAGCCAAATATGGAATAGACAAGAGCTACTCCTTGCTCAACGAAATGGACTCAACACCGCATATTAAACGCCTAAGAATGTACCTGACTCTTAAGTATCTTAAAACCTATGGATTGCTATGTCTCCGAAAGAGAATCAAGCATGTGTACAGGGACATAAACGCAGCAGTGATAGGATTGGAGAGGTTCGGTGAGCAAATGAAGACCCTTTGAAGTCATATTGCATGGTACCCATTCCACGGGTTTCAACTACCCAGGTTTAAGGTATTCTTCCTTCAGCTAAAACATGCATGTGGAACCTAGAGTATGATCAACCATGTGATCGGGAGACGTGTTCAAATATGTTTCAGTTTTCGTACCCTGGTACTCGGGTGCAACATTCCAGACGCTTTACTAACACTCTCCCGACTTGGAGAGTCAGTCCCTTTAACCTCCTGTTTGGTCCAGTTTGCAATTTCTGCGGAAGATGAACAGGAATAGCAAGAACCGATGAGAGACTAGCTGGAGGTGTCTGGACGGGCAAATTTAACTCTCATTTCCCACCAGGAAGAGGAAATAACCAAAGGCTCAGCGTGCCGTGCCGGAACCAGATTAGGGCCTGAAGCCATCCTGCGGTGTTGCGGCCAGCTCACAAGAAAACGAGTTGAAGAAAGGAGCTCAGGGGCACTGTAATTCACAAACCTGCAGAGTTATAAATGACAACGATCGTCCAAAAATATACTGAAGTAAGGCTGCCAAGAGGACTTGAAAGCGGGGCAGAATTGCAGGAAACCATTTCAGGAGGTAGACTGGAATTGCATTGAAAGCATAGGAAAAGAGGCAGAACGTCCACAATGATGCACTTGGCCAAAAAGGGCGTATGCGTTTTTTCCTGAATATATTCAGGAAAAAAGGCATACGCCCTTTTTGGCCAACCAAGCAAGCTTGCAAAGGAAATCTGCACTACAATGAAGTCTCACTTCCCCCCGGTCAAAAGGGCCATCTGAAAAAAGTGTAAAATCCAGAAAGGCAGGACAGGCCATGGAGAACTGGGAGCCTTGTTATGCTGATGGGCGGGATGTCAATTGCCAACAGACACTCGGGAGAAGTGTATGGTGTTTCCTGAAACATCTAAAAAACAAAGCAACAGAGCCTAGGGCACTTCCACTTATGGTCCTATAGCTTAGGGAAATTAAAATCAAAAAGATACAGCCACCCCAACGTTTGGGACGCCTCTGTTTACAAGAACCTCGTTTACCGTACAAGTTCAATATCACAGAAAGTGAAAAATGGATAAAGAACTTGTGGTACTTACGTACAATGCAGTATCACTCAGCAGTGAAATCTATGTCATCAGGCCCGTAGCAGCACAATGAGTGGATTCAGGTACGATGATTCTAACTGAAATAAGTCACACAGAAAAAGAAACATCATAAGATATCAGTAATACACGGAATGTAAACTTGGCTACACAGGAACTGAATTACAGAACAGAACAGGGTCTCACATTTAGAAAACCAACTTATGCTTGTTTAAGGGTAAAGGTGAGTTGGGGTGCTGCATAAAACCAGAGATCGAAATGAGCACAGATAAAGTTCCTTAAGCCAAATATGGAATAGACAAGAGCTACTCCTTGCTCAACGAAATGGACTCAACACCGCATATTAAACGCCTAAGAATGTACCTGACTCTTAAGTATCTTAAAACCTATGGATTGCTATGTCTCCGAAAGAGAATCAAGCATGTGTACAGGGACATAAACGCAGCAGTGATAGGATTGGAGAGGTTCGGTGAGCAAATGAAGACCCTTTGAAGTCATATTGCATGGTACCCATTCCACGGGTTTCAACTACCCAGGTTTAAGGTATTCTTCCTTCAGCTAAAACATGCATGTGGAACCTAGAGTATGATCAACCATGTGATCGGGAGACGTGTTCAAATATGTCTCAGTTTTCGTACCCTGGTACTCGGGTGCAACATTCCAGACGCTTTACTAACACTCTCCAGACTTGGAGAGTCAGTCCCTTTAACCTCCTGTTTGGCCCAGTTTGCAATTTCTGCGGAAGATGAACAGGAATAGCGAGAACCAATGAGAGACTAGCTGGAGGTGTCTGGACGGGCAAATTTAACTCTCATTTCCCACCAGGAAGAGGAAATAACAAAAGGCTCAGCGTGCCGTGCCGGAACCAGATTAGGGCCTGAAGCCATCCTGCGGTGTTGCGGCCAGCTCACAAGAAAACGAGTTGAAGAAAGGAGCTCAGGGGCACTGTAATTCACAAACCTGCAGAGTTATAAATGACAACTATCGTCCAAAAATATACTGAAGTAAGGCTGCCAAGAGGACTTGAAAGCGGGGCAGAATTGCAGGAAACCGATTTCAGGAGGTAGACTGGAATTGCATTGAAAGCATAGGAAAAGAGGCAGAACGTCCACAATGATGCACTTGGCCAAAAAGGGCGTATGCGTTTTTTCCTGAATATATTCAGGAAAAAACGCATACGCCCTTTTTGGCCAACCAAGCAAGCTTGCAAAGGAAATCTGCACTACAATGAAGTCTGACTTCCCCCCGGTCAAAAGGGCCATCTGAAAAAAGTGTAAAATCCAGAAAGGCAGGACAGGCCATGGAGAACTGGGAGCCTTGTTATGCTGATGGGCGGGATGTCAATTGCCAACAGACACTCGGGAGAAGTGTATGGTGTTTCCTGAAACATCTAAAAAACAAAGCAACAGAGCCTAGGGCACTTCCACTTATGGTCCTAAAGCTTAGGGAAATTAAAATCAAAAAGATACAGCCACCCAAATGTTTGGGATGCCTCTGTTTACAAGAACCTCGTTTACCGTACAAGTTCAATATCACAGAAAGTGAAAAATGGATAAAGAACTTGTGGTACTTACGTACAATGCAGTATCACTCAGCAGTGAAATCTATGTCATCAGGCCCGTAGCAGCACAATGAGTGGATTCAGGTACGATGATTCTAACTAAAATAAGTCACACAGAAAAAGAAACATCATAAGATATCAGTAATACACGGAATGTAAACTTGGCTACACAGGAACTGAATTACAGAACAGAACAGGGTCTCAAATTTAGAAAACCAACTTATGCTTGTTTAAGGGTAAAGGTGAGTTGGGGTGCTGCATAAAACCAGAGATCAAAATGAGCACAGATAAAGTTCCTTAAGCCAAATATGGAATAGACAAGAGCTACTCCTTGCTCAACGAAATGGACTCAACACCGCATATTAAACGCCTAAGAATGTACCTGACTCTTAAGTATCTTAAAACCTATGGATTGCTATGTCTCCGAAAGAGAATCAAGCATGTGTACAGGGACATAAACGCAGCAGTGATAGGATTGGAGAGGTTCGGTGAGCAAATGAAGACCCTTTGAAGTCATATTGCATGGTACCCATTCCACGGGTTTCAACTACCCAGGTTTAAGGTATTCTTCCTTCAGCTAAAACATGCATGTGGAACCTAGAGTATGATCAACCATGTGATCGGGAGACGTGTTCAAATATGTCTCAGTTTTCGTACCCTGGTACTCGGGTGCAACATTCCAGACGCTTTACTAACACTCTCCCGACTTGGAGAGTCAGTCCCTTTAACCTCCTGTTTGGCCCAGTTTGCAATTTCTGCGGAAGATGAACAGGAATAGCGAGAACCAATGAGAGACTAGCTGGAGGTGTCTGGACGGACAAATTTAACTCTCATTTCCCACCAGGAAGAGGAAATAACCAAAGGCTCAGCGTGCCGTGCCAGAACCAGATTAGGGCCTGAAGCCATCCTGCGGTGTTGCGGCCAGCTCACAAGAAAACGAGTTGAAGAAAGGAGCTCAGGGGCACTGTAATTCACAAACCTGCAGAGTTATAAATGACAACTATCGTCCAAAAATATACTGAAGTAAGGCTGCCAAGAGGACTTGAAAGCGGGGCAGAATTGCAGGAAACCGATTTCAGGAGGTAGACTGGAATTGCATTGAAAGCATAGGAAAAGAGGCAGAACGTCCACAATGATGCACTTGGCCAAAAAGGGCGTATGTGTTTTTTCCTGAATATATTCAGGAAAAAACGCATACGCCCTTTTTGGCCAACCAAGCAAGCTTGCAAAGGAAATCTGCACTACAATGAAGTCTCACTTCCCCCCGGTCAAAAGGGCCATCTGAAAAAAGTGTAAAATCCAGAAAGGCAGGACAGGCCATGGAGAACTGGGAGCCTTGTTATGCTGATGGGCGGGATGTCAATTGCCAACAGACACTCGGGAGAAGTGTATGGTGTTTCCTGAAACATCTAAAAAACAAAGCAACAGAGCCTAGGGCACTTCCACTTATGGTCCTATAGCTTAGGGAAATTAAAATCAAAAAGATACAGCCACACAATGTTTGGGACGTCTCTGTTTACAAGAACCTCGTTTACCGTACAAGTTCAATATCACAGAAAGTGAAAAATGGATAAAGAACTTGTGGTACTTACGTACAATGCAGTATCACTCAGCAGTGAAATCTATGTCATCAGGCCCGTAGCAGCACAATGAGTGGATTCAGGTACGATGATTCTAACTGAAATAAGTCACACAGAAAAAGAAACATCATAAGATATCACTAATACACGGAATGTAAACTTGGCTACACAGGAACTGAATTACAGAACAGAACAGGGTCTCAAATTTAGAAAACCAACTTATGCTTGTTTAAGGGTAAAGGTGAGTTGGGGTGCTGCATAAAACCAGAGATTGAAATGAGCACAGATAAAGTTCCTTAAGCCAAATATGGAATAGACAAGAGCTACTCCTTGCTCAACGAAATGGACTCAACACCGCATATTAAACGCCTAAGAATGTACCTGACTCTTAAGTATCTTAAAACCTATGGATTGCTATGTCTCCGAAAGAGAATCAAGCATGTGTACAGGGACATAAACGCAGCAGTGATAGGATTGGAGAGGTTCGGTGAGCAAATGAAGACCCTTTGAAGTCATATTGCATGGTACCCATTCCACGGGTTTCAACTACCCAGGTTTAAGGTATTCTTCCTTCAGCTAAAACATGCATGTGGAACCTAGAGTATGATCAACCATGTGATCGGGAGACGTGTTCAAATATGTCTCAGTTTTCGTACCCTGGTACTCGGGTGCAACATTCCAGACGCTTTACTAACACTCTCCCGACTTGGAGAGTCAGTCCCTTTAACCTCCTGTTTGGCCCAGTTTGCAATTTCTGCGGAAGATGAACAGGAATAGCGAGAACCAATGAGAGACTAGCTGGAGGTGTCTGGACGGGCAAATTTAACTCTCATTTCCCACCAGGAAGAGGAAATAACCAAAGGCTCAGCGTGCCGTGCCGGAACCAGTTTAGGGCCTGAAGCCATCCTGCGGTGTTGCGGCCAGATCACAAGAAAACGAGTTGAAGAAAGGAGCTCAGGGGCACTGTAATTCACAAACCTGCAGAGTTATAAATGACAACTATCGTCCAAAAATATACTGAAGTAAGGCTGCCAAGAGGACTTGAAAGCGGGGCAGAATTGCAAGAAACCGATTTCAGGAGGTAGACTGGAATTGCATTGAAAGCATAGGAAAAGAGGCAGAACGTCCACAATGATGCACTTGGCCAAAAAGCGCATATGCGTTTTTTCCTGAATATATTCAGGAAAAAACGCATACGCCCTTTTTGGCCAACCAAGCAAGCTTGCAAAGGAAATCTGCACTACAATGAAGTCTCACTTCCCCCCGGTCAAAAGGGCCATCTGAAAAAAGTGTAAAATCCAGAAAGGCAGGACAGGCCATGGAGAACTGGGAGCCTTGTTATGCTGATGGGCGGGATGTCAATTGCCAACAGACACTCGGGAGAAGTGTATGGTGTTTCCTGAAACATCTAAAAAACAAAGCAACAGAGCCTAGGGCACTTCCACTTATGGTCCTATAGCTTAGGGAAATTAAAATCAAAAAGATACAGCCACCCCAATGTTTGGGACGCCTCTGTTTATAAGAACCTCGTTTACCGTACAAGTTCAATATCACAGAAAGTGAAAAATGGATAAAGAACTTGTGGTACTTACGTACAATGCAGTATCACTCAGCAGTGAAATCTATGTCATCAGGCCCGTAGCAGCACAATGAGTGGATTCAGGTACGATGATTCTAACTGAAATAAGTCACACAGAAAAAGAAACATCATAAGATATCAGTAATACACGGAATGTAAACTTGGCTACACAGGAACTGAATTACAGAACAGAACAGGGTCTCAAATTTAGAAAACCAACTTATGCTTGTTTAAGGGTAAAGGTGAGTTGGGGTGCTGCATAAAACCAGAGATTGAAATGAGCACAGATAAAGTTCCTTAAGCCAAATATGGAATAGACAAGAGCTACTCCTTGCTCAACGAAATGGACTCAACACCGCATATTAAACGCCTAAGAATGTACCTGACTCTTAAGTATCTTAAAACCTATGGATTGCTATGTCTCCGAAAGAGAATCAAGCATGTGTACAGGGACATAAACGCAGCAGTGATAGGATTGGAGAGGTTCGGTGAGCAAATGAAGACCCTTTGAAGTCATATTGCATGGTACCCATTCCACGGGTTTCAACTACCCAGGTTTAAGGTATTCTTCCTTCAGCTAAAACATGCATGTGGAACCTAGAGTATGATCAACCATGTGATCGGGAGACGTGTTCAAATATGTCTCAGTTTTCGTACCCTGGTACTCGGGTGCAACATTCCAGACGCTTTACTAACACTCTCCCGACTTGGAGAGTCAGTCCCTTTAACCTCCTGTTTGGCCCAGTTTGCAATTTCTGCGGAAGATGAACAGGAATAGCGAGAACCAATGAGAGACTAGCTGGAGGTGTCTGGACGGGCAAATTTAACTCTCATTTCCCACCAGGAAGAGGAAATAACCAAAGGCTCAGCGTGCCGTGCCGGAACCAGATTAGGGCCTGAAGCTATCCTGCGGTGTTGCGGCCAGATCACAAGAAAACGAGTTGAAGAAAGGAGCTCAGGGGCACTGTAATTCACAAACCTGCAGAGTTATAAATGACAACTATCGTCCAAAAATATACTGAAGTAAGGCTGCCAAGAGGACTTGAAAGCGGGGCAGAATTGCAAGAAACCGATTTCAGGAGGTAGACTGGAATTGCATTGAAAGCATAGGAAAAGAGGCAGAACGTCCACAATGATGCACTTGGCCAAAAAGCGCATATGCGTTTTTTCCTGAATATATTCAGGAAAAAACGCATACGCCCTTTTTGGCCAACCAAGCAAGCTTGCAAAGGAAATCTGCACTACAATGAAGTCTCACTTCCCCGCGGTCAAAAGGGCCATCTGAAAAAAGTGTAAAATCCAGAAAGGCAGGACAGGCCATGGAGAACTGGGAGCCTTGTTATGCTGATGGGCGGGATGTCAATTGCCAACAGACACTCGGGAGAAGTGTATGGTGTTTCCTGAAACATCTAAAAAACAAAGCAACAGAGCCTAGGGCACTTCCACTTATGGTCCTATAGCTTAGGGAAATTAAAATCAAAAAGATACAGCCACCCCAATGTTTGGGATGCCTCTGTTTATAAGAACCTCGTTTACCGTACAAGTTCAATATCACAGAAAGTGAAAAATGGATAAAGAACTTGTGGTACTTACGTACAATGCAGTATCACTCAGCAGTGAAATCTATGTCATCAGGCCCGTAGCAGCACAATGAGTGGATTCAGGTACGATGATTCTAACTGAAATAAGTCACACAGAAAAAGAAACATCATAAGATATCAGTAATACACGGAATGTAAACTTGGCTACACAGGAACTGAATTACAGAACAGAACAGGGTCTCAAATTTAGAAAACCAACTTATGCTTGTTTAAGGGTAAAGGTGAGTTGGGGTGCTGCATAAAACCAGAGATTGAAATGAGCACAGATAAAGTTCCTTAAGCCAAATATGGAATAGACAAGAGCTACTCCTTGCTCAACGAAATGGACTCAACACCGCATATTAAACGCCTAAGAATGTACCTGACTCTTAAGTATCTTAAAACCTATGGATTGCTATGTCTCCGAAAGAGAATCAAGCATGTGTACAGGGACATAAACGCAGCAGTGATAGGATTGGAGAGGTTCGGTGAGCAAATGAAGACCCTTTGAAGTCATATTGCATGGTACCCATTCCACGGGTTTCAACTACCCAGGTTTAAGGTATTCTTCCTTCAGCTAAAACATGCATGTGGAACCTAGAGTATGATCAACCATGTGATCAGGAGACGTGTTCAAATATGTCTCAGTTTTCGTACCCTGGTACTCGGGTGCAACATTCCAGACGCTTTACTAACACTCTCCCAACTTGGAGAGTCAGTCCCTTTAACCTCCTGTTTGGCCCAGTTTGCAATTTCTGCGGAAGATGAACAGGAATAGCGAGAACCAATGAGAGACTAGCTGGAGGTGTCTGGACGGGCAAATTTAACTCTCATTTCCCACCAGGAAGAGGAAATAACCAAAGGCTCAGCATGCCGTGCCGGAACCAGATTAGGGCCTGAAGCCATCCTGCGGTGTTGCGGCCAGTTCACAAGAAAACGAGTTGAAGAAAGGAGCTCAGGGGCACTGTAATTCACAAACCTGCAGAGTTATAAATGACAACTATCGTCCAAAAATATACTGAAGTAAGGCTGCCAAGAGGACTTGAAAGCGGGGCAGAATTGCAGGAAACCGATTTCAGGAGGTAGACTGGAATTGCATTGAAAGCATAGGAAAAGAGGCAGAACGTCCACAATGATGCCCTTGGCCAAAAAGGGCGTACGCGTTTTTTCCTGAATATATTCAGGAAAAAACGCGTACGCCCTTTTTGGCCAACCAAGCAAGCTTGCAAAGGAAATCTGCACTACAATGAAGTCTCACTTCCCCCCCCCCCGGACAAAACGGCCATCTGAAAAAAGTGTAAAATCCAGAAAGGCAGGACAGGCCATGGAGAACTGGGAGCCTTGTTATGCTGATGGGCGGGATGTCAATTGCCAACAGACACTCGGGAGAAGTGTATGGTGTTTCCTGAAACATCTAAAAAACAAAGCAACAGAGCCTAGGGCACTTCCACTTATGGTCCTATAGCTTAGGGAAATTAAAATCAAAAAGATACAGTCACCCCAACGTTTGGGACGCCTCTGTTTACAAGAACCTCGTTTACCGTACAAGTTCAATATCACAGAAAGTGAAAAATGGATAAAGAACTTGTGGTACTTACGTACAATGCAGTATCACTCAGCAGTGAAATCTATGTCATCAGGCCCGTAGCAGCACAATGAGTGAATTCAGGTACGATGATTCTAACTGAAATAAGTCACACAGAAAAAGAAACATCATAAGATATCAGTAATACACGGAATGTAAACTTGGCTACACAGGAACTGAATTACAGAACAGAACAGGGTCTCACATTTAGAAAACCAACTTATGCTTGTTTAAGGGTAAAGGTGAGTTGGGGTGCTGCATAAAACCAGAGATTGAAATGAGCACAGATAAAGTTCCTTAAGCCAAATATGGAATAGACAAGAGCTACTCCTTGCTCAACGAAATGGACTCAACACCGCATATTAAACGCCTAAGAATGTACCTGACTCTTAAGTATCTTAAAACCTATGGATTGCTATGTCTCCGAAAGAGAATCAAGCATGTGTACAGGGACATAAACGCAGCAGTGATAGGATTGGAGAGGTTCGGTGAGCAAATGAAGACCCTTTGAAGTCATATTGCATGGTACCCATTCCACGGGTTTCAACTACCCAGGTTTAAGGTATTCTTCCTTCAGCTAAAACATGCATGTGGAACCTAGAGTATGATCAACCATGTGATCGGGAGACGTGTTCAAATATGTCTCAGTTTTCGTACCCTGGTACTCGGGTGCAACATTCCAGACGCTTTACTAACACTCTCCCGACTTGGAGAGTCAGTCCCTTTAACCTCCTGTTTGGCCCAGTTTGCAATTTCTGCGGAAGATGAACAGGAATAGCGAGAACCAATGAGAGACTAGCTGGAGGTGTCTGGACGGGCAAATTTAACTCTCATTTCCCACCAGGAAGAGGAAATAACCAAAGGCTCAGCGTGCCGTGCCGGAACCAGATTAGGGCCTGAAGCCATCCTGCGGTGTTGCGGCCAGCTCACAAGAAAGCGAGTTGAAGAAAGGAGCTCAGGGGCACTGTAATTCACAAACCTGCAGAGTTATAAATGACAGCTATCGTCCAAAAATATACTGAAGTAAGGCTGCCAAGAGGACTTGAAAGCGGGGCAGAATTGCAGGAAACCGATTTCAGGAGGTAGACTGGAATTGCATTGAAAGCATAGGAAAAGAGGCAGAACGTCCACAATGATGCACTTGGCCAAAAAGGGCGTATGCGTTTTTTCCTGAATATATTCAGGAAAAAACGCATACGCCCTTTTTGGCCAACCAAGCAAGCTTGCAAAGGAAATCTGCACTACAATGAAGTCTCACTTCCCCCCGGTCAAAAGGGCCATCTGAAAAAAGTGTAAAATCCAGAAAGGCAGGACAGGCCATGGAGAACTGGGAGCCTTGTTATGCTGATGGGCGGGATGTCAATTGCCAACAGACACTCGGGAGAAGTGTATGGTGTTTCCTGAAACATCTAAAAAACAAAGCAACAGAGCCTAGGGCACTTCCACTTATGGTCCTATAGCTTAGGGAAATTAAAATCAAAAAGATACAGCCACCCCAATGTTTGGGACGCCTCTGTTTACAAGAACCTCGTTTACCGTACAAGTTCAATATCACAGAAAGTGAAAAATGGATAAAGAACTTGTGGTACTTACGTACAATGCAGTATCACTCAGCAGTGAAATCTATGTCATCAGGCCCGTAGCAGCACAATGAGTGGATTCAGGTACGATGATTCTAACTGAAATAAGTCACACAGAAAAAGAAACATCATAAGATATCAGTAATACACGGAATGTAAACTTGGCTACACAGGAACTGAATTACAGAACAGAACAGGGTCTCACATTTAGAAAACCAACTTATGCTTGTTTAAGGGTAAAGGTGAGTTGGGGTGCTGCATAAAACCAGAGATCGAAATGAGCACAGATAAAGTTCCTTAAGCCAAATATGGAATAGACAAGAGCTACTCCTTGCTCAACGAAATGGACTCAACACCGCATATTAAACGCCTAAGAATGTACCTGACTCTTAAGTATCTTAAAACCTATGGATTGCTATGTCTCCGAAAGAGAATCAAGCATGTGTACAGGGACATAAACGCAGCAGTGATAGGATTGGAGAGGTTCGGTGAGCAAATGAAGACCCTTTGAAGTCATATTGCATGGTACCCATTCCACGGGTTTCAACTACCCAGGTTTAAGGTATTCTTCCTTCAGCTAAAACATGCATGTGGAACCTAGAGTATGATCAACCATGTGATCGGGAGACGTGTTCAAATATGTCTCAGTTTTCGTACCCTGGTACTCGGGTGCAACATTCCAGACGCTTTACTAACACTCTCCCGACTTGGAGAGTCAGTCCCTTTAACCTCCTGTTTGGTCCAGTTTGCAATTTCTGCGGAAGATGAACAGGAATAGCAAGAACCAATGAGAGACTAGCTGGAGGTGTCTGGACGGGCAAATTTAACTCTCATTTCCCACCAGGAAGAGGAAATAACCAAAGGCTCAGCGTGCCGTGCCGGAACCAGATTAGGGCCTGAAGCCATCCTGCGGTGTTGTGGCCAGCTCACAAGAAAACGAGTTGAAGAAAGGAGCTCAGGGGCACTGTAATTCACAAACCTGCAGAGTTATAAATGACAACTATCATCCAAAAATATACTGAAGTAAGGCTGCCAAGAGGACTTGAAAGCGGGGCAGAATTGCAGGAAACCGATTTCAGGAGGTAGACTGGAATTGCATTGAAAGCATAGGAAAAGAGGCAGAACGTCCACAATGATGCACTTGGCCAAAAAGGGCGTATGCGTTTTTTCCTGAATATATTCAGGAAAAAACGCATACGCCCTTTTTGGCCAACCTAGCAAGCTTGCAAAGGAAATCTGCACTACAATGAAGTCTCACTTCCCCCCGGTCAAAAGGGCCATCTGAAAAAAGTGTAAAATCCAGAAAGGCAGGACAGGCCATGGAGAACTGGGAGCCTTGTTATGCTGATGGGCGGGATGTAAACTGCCAACAGACACTCGGGAGAAGTGTATGGTGTTTCCTGAAACATCTAAAAAACAAAGCAACAGAGCCTAGGGCACTTCCACTTATGGTCCTATAGCTTAGGGAAATTAAAATCAAAAAGATACAGCCACCCCAATGTTTGGGACGCCTCTGTTTACAAGAACCTCGTTTACCGTACAAGTTCAATATCACAGAAAGTGAAAAATGGATAAAGAACTTGTGGTACTTACGTACAATGCAGTATCACTCAGCAGTGAAATCTATGTCATCAGGCCCGTAGCAGCACAATGAGTGGATTCAGGTACGATGATTCTAACTGAAATAAGTCACACAGAAAAAGAAACATCATAAGATATCAGTAATACACGGAATGTAAACTTGGCTACACAGGAACTGAATTACAGAACAGAACAGGGTCTCACATTTAGAAAACCAACTTATGCTTGTTTAAGGGTAAAGGTGAGTTGGGGTGCTGCATAAAACCAGAGTTTGAAATGAGCACAGATAAAGTTCCTTAAGCCAAATATGGAATAGACAAGAGCTACTCCTTGCTCAACGAAATGGACTCAACACCGCATATTAAACGCCTAAGAATGTACCTGACTCTTAAGTATCTTAAAACCTATGGATTGCTATGTCTCCGAAAGAGAATCAAGCATGTGTACAGGGACATAAACGCAGCAGTGATAGGATTGGAGAGGTTCGGTGAGCAAATGAAGACCCTTTGAAGTCATATTGCATGGTACCCATTCCACAGGTTTCAACTACCCAGGTTTAAGGTATTCTTCCTTCAGCTAAAACATGCATGTGGAGCCTAGAGTATGATCAACCATGTGATCGGGAGACGTGTTCAAATATGTCTCAGTTTTCGTACCCTGGTACTCGGGTGCAACATTCCAGACGCTTTACTAACACTCTCCCGACTTGGAGAGTCAGTCCCTTTAACCTCCTGTTTGGCCCAGTTTGCAATTTCTGCGGAAGATGAACAGGAATAGCGAGAACCAATGAGAGACTAGCTGGAGGTGTCTGGACGGGCAAATTTAACTCTCATTTCCCACCAGGAAGAGGAAATAACCAAAGGCTCAGCGTGCCGTGCCGGAACCAGATTAGGGCCTGAAGCCATCCTGCGGTGTTGCGGCCAGCTCACAAGAAAACGAGTTGAAGAAAGGAGCTCAGGGGCACTGTAATTCACAAACCTGCAGAGTTATAAATGACAACGATCGTACAAAAATATACTGAAGTAAGGCTGCCAAGAGGACTTGAAAGCGGGGCAGAATTGCAGGAAACCATTTCAGGAGGTAGACTGGAATTGCATTGAAAGCATAGGAAAAGAGGCAGAACGTCCACAATGATGCACTTGGCCAAAAAGGGCGTATGCGTTTTTTCCTGAATATATTCAGGAAAAAAGGCATACGCCCTTTTTGGCCAACCAAGCAAGCTTGCAAAGGAAATCTGCACTACAATGAAGTCTCACTTCCCCCGGTCAAAAGGGCCATCTGAAAAAAGTGTAAAATCCAGAAAGGCAGGACAGGCCATGGAGAACTGGGAGCCTTGTTATGCTGATGGGCGGGATGTAAATTGCCAACAGACACTTGGGGAAGTGTATGGTGTTTCCTGAAACATCTAAAAAACAAAGCAACAGAGCCTAGGGCACTTCCACTTATGGTCCTATAGCTTAGGGAAATTAAAATCAAAAAGATACAGCCACCCCAACGTTTGGGACGCCTCTGTTTACAAGAACCTCGTTTACCGTACAAGTTCAATATCACAGAAAGTGAAAAATGGATAAAGAACTTGTGGTACTTACGTACAATGCAGTATCACTCAGCAGTGAAATCTATGTCATCAGGCCCGTAGCAGCACAATGAGTGGATTCAGGTACGATGATTCTAACTGAAATAAGTCACACAGAAAAAGAAACATCATAAGATATCAGTAATACACGGAATGTAAACTTGGCTACACAGGAACTGAATTACAGAACAGAACAGGGTCTCACATTTAGAAAACCAACTTATGCTTGTTTAAGGGTAAAGGTGAGTTGGGGTGCTGCATAAAACCAGAGATCGAAATGAGCACAGATAAAGTTCCTTAAGCCAAATATGGAATAGACAAGAGCTACTCCTTGCTCAACGAAATGGACTCAACACCGCATATTAAACGCCTAAGAATGTACCTGACTCTTAAGTATCTTAAAACCTATGGATTGCTATGTCTCCGAAAGAGAATCAAGCATGTGTACAGGGACATAAACGCAGCAGTGATAGGATTGGAGAGGTTCGGTGAGCAAATGAAGACCCTTTGAAGTCATATTGCATGGTACCCATTCCACGGGTTTCAACTACCCAGGTTTAAGGTATTCTTCCTTCAGCTAAAACATGCATGTGGAACCTAGAGTATGATCAACCATGTGATCGGGAGACGTGTTCAAATATGTCTCAGTTTTCGTACCCTGGTACTCGGGTGCAACATTCCAGACGCTTTACTAACACTCTCCCGACTTGGAGAGTCAGTCCCTTTAACCTCCTGTTTGGCCCAGTTTGCAATTTCTGCGGAAGATGAACAGGAATAGCGAGAACCAATGAGAGACTAGCTGGAGGTGTCTGGACGGACAAATTTAACTCTCATTTCCCACCAGGAAGAGGAAATAACCAAAGGCTCAGCGTGCCGTGCCAGAACCAGATTAGGGCCTGAAGCCATCCTGCGGTGTTGCGGCCAGCTCACAAGAAAACGAGTTGAAGAAAGGAGCTCAGGGGCACTGTAATTCACAAACCTGCAGAGTTATAAATGACAACTATCGTCCAAAAATATACTGAAGTAAGGCTGCCAAGAGGACTTGAAAGCGGGGCAGAATTGCAGGAAACCGATTTCAGGAGGTAGACTGGAATTGCATTGAAAGCATAGGAAAAGAGGCAGAACGTCCACAATGATGCACTTGGCCAAAAAGGGCGTATGCGTTTTTTCCTGAATATATTCAGGAAAAAACGCATACGCCCTTTTTGGCCAACCAAGCAAGCTTGCAAAGGAAATCTGCACTACAATGAAGTCTCACTTCCCCCCGGTCAAAAGGGCCATCTGAAAAAAGTGTAAAATCCAGAAAGGCAGGACAGGCCATGGAGAACTGGGAGCCTTGTTATGCTGATGGGCGGGATGTCAATTGCCAACAGACACTCGGGAGAAGTGTATGGTGTTTCCGGAAACATCTAAAAAACAAAGCAACAGAGCCTAGGGCACTTCCACTTATGGTCCTATAGCTTAGGGAAATTAAAATCAAAAAGATACAGCCACCCCAATGTTTGGGACGCCTCTGTTTACAAGAACCTCGTTTACCGTACAAGTTCAATATCACAGAAAGTGAAAAATGGATAAAGAACTTGTGGTACTTACGTACAATGCAGTATCACTCAGCAGTGAAATCTATGTCATCAGGCCCGTAGCAGCACAATGAGTGGATTCAGGTACGATGATTCTAACTGAAATAAGTCACACAGAAAAAGAAACATCATAAGATATCAGTAATACACGGAATGTAAACTTGGCTACACAGGAACTGAATTACAGAACAGAACAGGGTCTCAAATTTAGAAAACCAACTTATGCTTGTTTAAGGGTAAAGGTGAGTTGGGGTGCTGCATAAAACCAGAGATTGAAACGAGCACAGATAAAGTTCCTTAAGCCAAATATGGAATAGACAAGAGCTACTCCTTGCTCAACGAAATGGACTCAACACCGCATATTAAACGCCTAAGAATGTACCTGACTCTTAAGTATCTTAAAACCTATGGATTGCTATGTCTCCGAAAGAGAATCAAGCATGTGTACAGGGACATAAACGCAGCAGTGATAGGATTGGAGAGGTTCGGTGAGCAAATGAAGACCCTTTGAAGTCATATTGCATGGTACCCATTCCACGGGTTTCAACTACCCAGGTTTAAGGTATTCTTCCTTCAGCTAAAACATGCATGTGGAACCTAGAGTATGATCAACCATGTGATCGGGAGACGTGTTCAAATATGTCTCAGTTTTCGTACCCTGGTACTCGGGTGCAACATTCCAGACGCTTTACTAACACTCTCCCGACTTGGAGAGTCAGTCCCTTTAACCTCCTGTTTGGCCCAGTTTGCAATTTCTGCGGAAGATGAACAGGAATAGCGAGAACCAATGAGAGACTAGCTGGAGGTGTCTGGACGGGCAAATTTAACTCTCATTTCCCACCAGGAAGAGGAAATAACCAAAGGCTCAGCGTGCCGTGCCGGAACCAGATTAGGGCCTGAAGCCATCCTGCGGTGTTGCGGCCAGCTCACAAGAAAACGAGTTGAAGAAAGGAGCTCAGGGGCACTGTAATTCACAAACCTGCAGAGTTATAAATGACAACTATCGTCCAAAAATATACTGAAGTAAGGCTGCCAAGAGGACTTGAAAGCGGGGCAGAATTGCAGGAAACCGATTTCAGGAGGTAGACTGGAATTGCATTGAAAGCATAGGAAAAGAGGCAGAACGTCCACAATGATGCACTTGGCCAAAAAGGGCGTATGCGTTTTTTCCTGAATATATTCAGGAAAAAACGCATACGCCCTTTTTGGCCAACCAAGCAAGCTTGCAAAGGAAATCTGCACTACAATGAAGTCTCACTTCCCCCCGGTCAAAAGGGCCATCTGAAAAAAGTGTAAAATCCAGAAAGGCAGGACAGGCCATGGAGAACTGGGAGCCTTGTTATGCTGATGGGCGGGATGTCAATTGCCAACAGACACTCGGGAGAAGTGTATGGTGTTTCCGGAAACATCTAAAAAACAAAGCAACAGAGCCTAGGGCACTTCCACTTATGGTCCTATAGCTTAGGGAAATTAAAATCAAAAAGATACAGCCACCCCAATGTTTGGGACGCCTCTGTTTACAAGAACCTCGTTTACCGTACAAGTTCAATATCACAGAAAGTGAAAAATGGATAAAGAACTTGTGGTACTTACGTACAATGCAGTATCACTCAGCAGTGAAATCTATGTCATCAGGCCCGTAGCAGCACAATGAGTGGATTCAGCTACGATGATTCTAACTGAAATAAGTCACACAGAAAAAGAAACATCATAAGATATCAGTAATACACGGAATGTAAACTTGGCTACACAGGAACTGAATTACAGAACAGAACAGGGTCTCAAATTTAGAAAACCAACTTATGCTTGTTTAAGGGTAAAGGTGAGTTGGGGTGCTGCATAAAACCAGAGATTGAAACGAGCACAGATAAAGTTCCTTAAGCCAAATATGGAATAGACAAGAGCTACTCCTTGCTCAACGAAATGGACTCAACACCGCATATTAAACGCCTAAGAATGTACCTGACTCTTAAGTATCTTAAAACCTATGGATTGCTATGTCTCCGAAAGAGAATCAAGCATGTGTACAGGGACATAAACGCAGCAGTGATAGGATTGGAGAGGTTCCGTGAGCAAATGAAGACCCTTTGAAGTCATATTGCATGGTACCCATTCCACGGGTTTCAACTACCCAGGTTTAAGGTATTCTTCCTTCAGCTAAAACATGCATGTGGAACCTAGAGTATGATCAACCATGTGATCGGGAGACGTGTTCAAATATGTCTCAGTTTTCGTACCCTGGTACTCGGGTGCAACATTCCAGACGCTTTACTAACACTCTCCCGACTTGGAGAGTCAGTCCCTTTAACCTCCTGTTTGGCCCAGTTTGCAATTTCTGCGGAAGATGAACAGGAATAGCGAGAACCAATGAGAGACTAGCTGGAGGTGTCTGGACGGGCAAATTTAACTCTCATTTCCCACCAGGAAGAGGAAATAACCAAAGGCTCAGCGTGCCGTGCCGGAACCAGATTAGGGCCTGAAGCCATCCTGCGGTGTTGCGGCCAGCTCACAAGAAAACGAGTTGAAGAAAGGAGCTCAGGGGCACTGTAATTCACAAACCTGCAGAGTTATAAATGACAACTATCGTCCAAAAATATACTGAAGTAAGGCTGCCAAGAGGACTTGAAAGCGGGGCAGAATTGCAAGAAACCGATTTCAGGAGGTAGACAGGAATTGCATTGAAAGCATAGGAAAAGAGGCAGAACGTCCACAATGATGCACTTGGCCAAAAAGCGCATATGCGTTTTTTCCTGAATATATTCAGGAAAAAACGCATACGGCCTTTTTGGCCAACCAAGCAAGCTTGCAAAGGAAATCTGCACTACAATGAAGTCTCACTTCCCCCCCCCCCCCCGGACAAAAGGGCCATCTGAAAAAAGTGTAAAATCCAGAAAGGCAGGACAGGCCATGGAGAACTGGGAGCCTTGTTATGCTGATGGGCGGGATGTCAATTGCCAACAGACACTCGGGAGAAGTGTATGGTGTTTCCTGAAACATCTAAAAAACAAAGCAACAGAGCCTAGGGCACTTCCACTTATGGTCCTATAGCTTAGGGAAATTAAAATCAAAAAGATACAGTCACCCCAACGTTTGGGACGCCTCTGTTTACAAGAACCTCGTTTACCGTACAAGTTCAATATCACAGAAAGTGAAAAATGGATAAAGAACTTGTGGTACTTACGTACAATGCAGTATCACTCAGCAGTGAAATCTATGTCATCAGGCCCGTAGCAGCACAATGAGTGAATTCAGGTACGATGATTCTAACTGAAATAAGTCACACAGAAAAAGAAACATCATAAGATATCAGTAATACACGGAATGTAAACTTGGCTACACAGGAACTGAATTACAGAACAGAACAGGGTCTCACATTTAGAAAACCAACTTATGCTTGTTTAAGGGTAAAGGTGAGTTGGGGTGCTGCATAAAACCAGAGATTGAAATGAGCACAGATAAAGTTCCTTAAGCCAAATATGGAATAGACAAGAGCTACTCCTTGCTCAACGAAATGGACTCAACACCGCATATTAAACGCCTAAGAATGTACCTGACTCTTAAGTATCTTAAAACCTATGGATTGCTATGTCTCCGAAAGAGAATCAAGCATGTGTACAGGGACATAAACGCAGCAGTGATAGGATTGGAGAGGTTCGGTGAGCAAATGAAGACCCTTTGAAGTCATATTGCATGGTACCCATTCCACGGGTTTCAACTACCCAGGTTTAAGGTATTCTTCCTTCAGCTAAAACATGCATGTGGAACCTAGAGTATGATCAACCATGTGATCGGGAGACGTGTTCAAATATGTCTCAGTTTTCGTACCCTGGTACTCGGGTGCAACATTCCAGACGCTTTACTAACACTCTCCCGACTTGGAGAGTCAGTCCCTTTAACCTCCTGTTTGGCCCAGTTTGCAATTTCTGCGGAAGATGAACAGGAATAGCGAGAACCAATGAGAGACTAGCTGGAGGTGTCTGGACGGGCAAATTTAACTCTCATTTCCCACCAGGAAGAGGAAATAACCAAAGGCTCAGCGTGCCGTGCCGGAACCAGATTAGGGCCTGAAGCCATCCTGCGGTGTTGCGGCCAGCTCACAAGAAAACGAGTTGAAGAAAGGAGCTCAGGGGCACTGTAATTCACAAACCTGCAGAGTTATAAATGACAACTATCGTCCAAAAATATACTGAAGTAAGGCTGCCAAGAGGACTTGAAAGCGGGGCAGAATTGCAGGAAACCGATTTCAGGAGGTAGACTGGAATTGCATTGAAAGCATAGGAAAAGAGGCAGAACGTCCACAATGATGCACTTGGCCAAAAAGGGCGTATGCGTTTTTTCCTGAATATATTCAGGAAAAAACGCATACGCCCTTTTTGGCCAACCAAGCAAGCTTGCAAAGGAAATCTGCACTACAATGAAGTCTCACTTCCCCCCGGTCAAAAGGGCCATCTGAAAAAAGTGTAAAATCCAGAAAGGCAGGACAGGCCATGGAGAACTGGGAGCCTTGTTATGCTGATGGGCGGGATGTAAATTGCCAACAGACACTCGGGAGAAGTGTATGGTGTTTCCTGAAACATCTAAAAAACAAAGCAACAGAGCCTAGGGCACTTCCACTTATGGTCCTATAGCTTAGGGAAATTAAAATCAAAAAGATACAGCCACCCCAATGTTTGGGACGCCTCTGTTTACAAGAACCTCGTTTACCGTACAAGTTCAATATCACAGAAAGTGAAAAATGGATAAAGAACTTGTGGTACTTACGTACAATGCAGTATCACTCAGCAGTGAAATCTATGTCATCAGGCCCGTAGCAGCACAATGAGTGGATTCAGGTACGATGATTCTAACTGAAATAAGTCACACAGAAAAAGAAACATCATAAGATATCAGTAATACACGGAATGTAAACTTGGCTACACAGGAACTGAATTACAGAACAGAACAGGGTCTCAAATTTAGAAAACCAACTTATGCTTGTTTAAGGGTAAAGGTGAGTTGGGGTGCTGCATAAAACCAGAGATTGAAATGAGCACAGATAAATTCCTTAAGCCAAATATGGAATAGACAAGAGCTACTCCTTGCTCAACGAAATGGACTCAACACCGCATATTAAACGCCTAAGAATGTACCTGACTCTTAAGTATCTTAAAACCTATGGATTGCTATGTCTCCGAAAGAGAATCAAGCATGTGTACAGGGACATAAACGCAGCAGTGATAGGATTGGAGAGGTTCGGTGAGCAAATGAAGACCCTTTGAAGTCATATTGCATGGTACCCATTCCACGGGTTTCAACTACCCAGGTTTAAGGTATTCTTCCTTCAGCTAAAACATGCATGTGGAACCTAGAGTATGATCAACCATGTGATCGGGAGACGTGTTCAAATATGTCTCAGTTTTCGTACCCTGGTACTCGGGTGCAACATTCCAGATGCTTTACTAACACTCTCCCGACTTGGAGAGTCAGTCCCTTTAACCTCCTGTTTGGCCCAGTTTGCAATTTCTGCGGAAGATGAACAGGAATAGCGAGAACCAATGAGAGACTAGCTGGAGGTGTCTGGACGGGCAAATTTAACTCTCATTTCCCACCAGGAAGAGGAAATAACCAAAGGCTCAGCGTGCCGTGCCGGAACCAGATTAGGGCCTGAAGCCATCCTGCGGTGTTGCGGCCAGCTCACAAGAAAACGAGTTGAAGAAAGGAGCTCAGGGGCACTGTAATTCACAAACCTGCAGAGTTATAAATGACAGCTATCGTCCAAAAATATACTGAAGTAAGGCTGCCAAGAGGACTTGAAAGCGGGGCAGAATTGCAGGAAACCGATTTCAGGAGGTAGACTGGAATTGCATTGAAAGCATAGGAAAAGAGGCAGAACGTCCACAATGATGCACTTGGCCAAAAAGGGCGTATGCGTTTTTTCCTGAATATATTCAGGAAAAAACGCATACGCCCTTTTTGGCCAACCAAGCAAGCTTGCAAAGGAAATCTGCACTACAATGAAGTCTCACTTCCCCCCGGTCAAAAGGGCCATCTGAAAAAAGTGTAAAATCCAGAAAGGCAGGACAGGCCATGGAGAACTGGGAGCCTTGTTATGCTGATGGGCGGGATGTCAATTGCCAACAGACACTCGGGAGAAGTGTATGGTGTTTCCTGAAACATCTAAAAAACAAAGCAACAGAGCCTAGGGCACTTCCACTTATGGTCCTATAGCTTAGGGAAATTAAAATCAAAAAGATACAGCCACCCCAATGTTTGGGACGCCTCTGTTTACAAGAACCTCGTTTACCGTACAAGTTCAATATCACAGAAAGTGAAAAATGGATAAAGAACTTGTGGTACTTACGTACAATGCAGTATCACTCAGCAGTGAAATCTATGTCATCAGGCCCGTAGCAGCACAATGAGTGGATTCAGGTACGATGATTCTAACTGAAATAAGTCACACAGAAAAAGAAACATCATAAGATATCAGTAATACACGGAATGTAAACTTGGCTACACAGGAACTGAATTACAGAACAGAACAGGGTCTCACATTTAGAAAACCAACTTATGCTTGTTTAAGGGTAAAGGTGAGTTGGGGTGCTGCATAAAACCAGAGATCGAAATGAGCACAGATAAAGTTCCTTAAGCCAAATATGGAATAGACAAGAGCTACTCCTTGCTCAACGAAATGGACTCAACACCGCATATTAAACGCCTAAGAATGTACCTGACTCTTAATTATCTTAAAACCTATGGATTGCTATGTCTCCGAAAGAGAATCAAGCATGTGTACAGGGACATAAACGCAGCAGTGATAGGATTGGAGAGGTTCGGTGAGCAAATGAAGACCCTTTGAAGTCATATTGCATGGTACCCATTCCACGGGTTTCAACTACCCAGGTTTAAGGTATTCTTCCTTCAGCTAAAACATGCATGTGGAACCTAGAGTATGATCAACCATGTGATCGGGAGACGTGTTCAAATATGTCTCAGTTTTCGTACCCTGGTACTCGGGTGCAACATTCCAGACGCTTTACTAACACTCTCCCGACTTGGAGAGTCAGTCCCTTTAACCTCCTGTTTGGTCCAGTTTGCAATTTCTGCGGAAGATGAACAGGAATAGCAAGAACCAATGAGAGACTAGCTGGAGGTGTCTGGACGGGCAAATTTAACTCTCATTTCCCACCAGGAAGAGGAAATAACCAAAGGCTCAGCGTGCCGTGCCGGAACCAGATTAGGGCCTGAAGCCATCCTGCGGTGTTGCGGCCAGCTCACAAGAAAACGAGTTGAAGAAAGGAGCTCAGGGGCACTGTAATTCACAAACCTGCAGAGTTATAAATGACAACTATCATCCAAAAATATACTGAAGTAAGGCTGCCAAGAGGACTTGAAAGCGGGGCAGAATTGCAGGAAACCGATTTCAGGAGGTAGACTGGAATTGCATTGAAAGCATAGGAAAAGAGGCAGAACGTCCACAATGATGCACTTGGCCAAAAAGGGCGTATGCGTTTTTTCCTGAATATATTCAGGAAAAAACGCATACGCTCTTTTTGGCCAACCTAGCAAGCTTGCAAAGGAAATCTGCACTACAATGAAGTCTCACTTCCCCCCGGTCAAAAGGGCCATCTGAAAAAAGTGTAAAATCCAGAAAGGCAGGACAGGCCATGGAGAACTGGGAGCCTTGTTATGCTGATGGGCGGGATGTAAATTGCCAACAGACACTCGGGAGAAGTGTATGGTGTTTCCTGAAACATCTAAAAAACAAAGCAACAGAGCCTAGGGCACTTCCACTTATGGTCCTATAGCTTAGGGAAATTAAAATCAAAAAGATACAGCCACCCCAATGTTTGGGACGCCTCTGTTTACAAGAACCTCGTTTACCGTACAAGTTCAATATCACAGAAAGTGAAAAATGGATAAAGAACTTGTGGTACTTACGTACAATGCAGTATCACTCAGCAGTGAAATCTATGTCATCAGGCCCGTAGCAGCACAATGAGTGGATTCAGGTACGATGATTCTAACTGAAATAAGTCACACAGAAAAAGAAACATCATAAGATATCAGTAATACACGGAATGTAAACTTGGCTACACAGGAACTGAATTACAGAACAGAACAGGGTCTCACATTTAGAAAACCAACTTATGCTTGTTTAAGGGTAAAGGTGAGTTGGGGTGCTGCATAAAACCAGAGTTTGAAATGAGCACAGATAAAGTTCCTTAAGCCAAATATGGAATAGACAAGAGCTACTCCTTGCTCAACGAAATGGACTCAACACCGCATATTAAACGCCTAAGAATGTACCTGACTCTTAAGTATCTTAAAACCTATGGATTGCTATGTCTCCGAAAGAGAATCAAGCATGTGTACAGGGACATAAACGCAGCAGTGATAGGATTGGAGAGGTTCGGTGAGCAAATGAAGACCCTTTGAAGTCATATTGCATGGTACCCATTCCACAGGTTTCAACTACCCAGGTTTAAGGTATTCTTCCTTCAGCTAAAACATGCATGTGGAGCCTAGAGTATGATCAACCATGTGATCGGGAGACGTGTTCAAATATGTCTCAGTTTTCGTACCCTGGTACTCGGGTGCAACATTCCAGACGCTTTACTAACACTCTCCCGACTTGGAGAGTCAGTCCCTTTAACCTCCTGTTTGGCCCAGTTTGCAATTTCTGCGGAAGATGAACAGGAATAGCGAGAACCAATGAGAGACTAGCTGGAGGTGTCTGGACGGGCAAATTTAACTCTCATTTCCCACCAGGAAGAGGAAATAACCAAAGGCTCAGCGTGCCGTGCCGGAACCAGATTAGGGCCTGAAGCCATCCTGCGGTGTTGCGGCCAGCTCACAAGAAAACGAGTTGCAGAAAGGAGCTCAGGGGCACTGTAATTCACAAACCTGCAGAGTTATAAATGACAACTATCGTCCAAAAATATACTGAAGTAAGGCTGCCAAGAGGACTTGAAAGCGGGGCAGAATTGCAGGAAACCGATTTCAGGAGGTAGACTGGAATTGCATTGAAAGCATAGGAAAAGAGGCAGAACGTCCACAATGATGCACTTGGCCAAAAAGGGCGTATGCGTTTTTTCCTGAATATATTCAGGAAAAAACGCATACGCCCTTTTTGGCCAACCAAGCAAGCTTGCAAAGGAAATCTGCACTACAATGAAGTCTGACTTCCCCCCGGTCAAAAGGGCCATCTGAAAAAAGTGTAAAATCCAGAAAGGCAGGACAGGCCATGGAGAACTGGGAGCCTTGTTATGCTGATGGGCGGTATGTCAATTGCCAACAGACACTCGGGAGAAGTGTATGGTGTTTCCTGAAACATCTAAAAAACAAAGCAACAGAGCCTAGGGCACTTCCACTTATGGTCCTATAGCTTAGGGAAATTAAAATCAAAAAGATACAGCCACCCCAATGTTTGGGATGCCTCTGTTTACAAGAACCTCGTTTACCGTACAAGTTCAATATCACAGAAAGTGAAAAATGGATAAAGAACTTGTGGTACTTACGTACAATGCAGTATCACTCAGCAGTGAAATCTATGTCATCAGGCCCGTAGCAGCACAATGAGTGGATTCAGGTACGATGATTCTAACTAAAATAAGTCACACAGAAAAAGAAACATCATAAGATATCAGTAATACACGGAATGTAAACTTGGCTACACAGGAACTGAATTACAGAACAGAACAGGGTCTCAAATTTAGAAAACCAACTTATGCTTGTTTAAGGGTAAAGGTGAGTTGGGGTGCTGCATAAAACCAGAGATCGAAATGAGCACAGATAAAGTTCCTTAAGCCAAATATGGAATAGACAAGAGCTACTCCTTGCTCAACGAAATGGACTCAACACCGCATATTAAACGCCTAAGAATGTACCTGACTCTTAAGTATCTTAAAACCTATGGATTGCTATGTCTCCGAAAGAGAATCAAGCATGTGTACAGGGACATAAACACAGCAGTGATAGGATTGGAGAGGTTCGGTGAGCAAATGAAGACCCTTTGAAGTCATATTGCATGGTACCCATTCCACGGGTTTCAACTACCCAGGTTTAAGGTATTCTTCCTTCAGCTAAAACATGCATGTGGAACCTAGAGTATGATCAACCATGTGATCGGGAGACGTGTTCAAATATGTCTCAGTTTTCGTACCCTGGTACTCGGGTGCAACATTCCAGACGCTTTACTAACACTCTCCCGACTTGGAGAGTCAGTCCCTTTAACCTCCTGTTTGGCCCAGTTTGCAATTTCTGCGGAAGATGAACAGGAATAGCGAGAACCAATGAGAGACTAGCTGGAGGTGTCTGGACGGACAAATTTAACTCTCATTTCCCACCAGGAAGAGGAAATAACCAAAGGCTCAGCGTGCCGTGCCAGAACCAGATTAGGGCCTGAAGCCATCCTGCGGTGTTGCGGCCAGCTCACAAGAAAACGAGTTGAAGAAAGGAGCTCAGGGGCACTGTAATTCACAAACCTGCAGAGTTATAAATGACAACTATCGTCCAAAAATATACTGAAGTAAGGCTGCCAAGAGGACTTGAAAGCGGGGCAGAATTGCAGGAAACCGATTTCAGGAGGTAGACTGGAATTGCATTGAAAGCATAGGAAAAGAGGCAGAACGTCCACAATGATGCACTTGGCCAAAAAGGGCGTATGCGTTTTTTCCTGAATATATTCAGGAAAAAACGCATACGCCCTTTTTGGCCAACCAAGCAAGCTTGCAAAGGAAATCTGCACTACAATGAAGTCTGACTTCCCCCCGGTCAAAAGGGCCATCTGAAAAAAGTGTAAAATCCAGAAAGGCAGGACAGGCCATGGAGAACTGGGAGCCTTGTTATGCTGATGGGCGGTATGTCAATTGCCAACAGACACTCGGGAGAAGTGTATGGTGTTTCCTGAAACATCTAAAAAACAAAGCAACAGAGCCTAGGGCACTTCCACTTATGGTCCTATAGCTTAGGGAAATTAAAATCAAAAAGATACAGCCACCCCAATGTTTGGGATGCCTCTGTTTACAAGAACCTCGTTTACCGTACAAGTTCAATATCACAGAAAGTGAAAAATGGATAAAGAACTTGTGGTACTTACGTACAATGCAGTATCACTCAGCAGTGAAATCTATGTCATCAGGCCCGTAGCAGCACAATGAGTGGATTCAGGTACGATGATTCTAATTAAAATAAGTCACACAGAAAAAGAAACATCATAAGATATCAGTAATACACGGAATGTAAACTTGGCTACACAGGAACTGAATTACAGAACAGAACAGGGTCTCAAATTTAGAAAACCAACTTATGCTTGTTTAAGGGTAAAGGTGAGTTGGGGTGCTGCATAAAACCAGAGATCGAAATGAGCACAGATAAAGTTCCTTAAGCCAAATATGGAATAGACAAGAGCTACTCCTTGCTCAACGAAATGGACTCAACACCGCATATTAAACGCCTAAGAATGTACCTGACTCTTAAGTATCTTAAAACCTATGGATTGCTATGTCTCCGAAAGAGAATCAAGCATGTGTACAGGGACATAAACACAGCAGTGATAGGATTGGAGAGGTTCGGTGAGCAAATGAAGACCCTTTGAAGTCATATTGCATGGTACCCATTCCACGGGTTTCAACTACCCAGGTTTAAGGTATTCTTCCTTCAGCTAAAACATGCATGTGGAACCTAGAGTATGATCAACCATGTGATCGGGAGACGTGTTCAAATATGTCTCAGTTTTCGTACCCTGGTACTCGGGTGCAACATTCCAGACGCTTTACTAACACTCTCCCGACTTGGAGAGTCAGTCCCTTTAACCTCCTGTTTGGCCCAGTTTGCAATTTCTGCGGAAGATGAACAGGAATAGCGAGAACCAATGAGAGACTAGCTGGAGGTGTCTGGACGGACAAATTTAACTCTCATTTCCCACCAGGAAGAGGAAATAACCAAAGGCTCAGCGTGCCGTGCCAGAACCAGATTAGGGCCTGAAGCCATCCTGCGGTGTTGCGGCCAGCTCACAAGAAAACGAGTTGAAGAAAGGAGCTCAGGGGCACTGTAATTCACAAACCTGCAGAGTTATAAATGACAACTATCGTCCAAAAATATACTGAAGTAAGGCTGCCAAGAGGACTTGAAAGCGGGGCAGAATTGCAGGAAACCGATTTCAGGAGGTAGACTGGAATTGCATTGAAAGCATAGGAAAAGAGGCAGAACGTCCACAATGATGCACTTGGCCAAAAAGGGCGTATGCGTTTTTTCCTGAATATATTCAGGAAAAAACGCATACGCCCTTTTTGGCCAACCAAGCAAGCTTGCAAAGGAAATCTGCACTACAATGAAGTCTCACTTCCCCCCGGTCAAAAGGGCCATCTGAAAAAAGTGTAAAATCCAGAAAGGCAGGACAGGCCATGGAGAACTGGGAGCCTTGTTATGCTGATGGGCGGGATGTCAATTGCCAACAGACACTCGGGAGAAGTGTATGGTGTTTCCTGAAACATCTAAAAAACAAAGCAACAGAGCCTAGGCCACTTCCACTTATGGTCCTATAGCTTAGGGAAATTAAAATCAAAAAGATACAGCCACCCCAATGTTTGGGACGCCTCTGTTTACAAGAACCTCGTTTACCGTACAAGTTCAATATCACAGAAAGTGAAAAATGGATAAAGAACTTGTGGTACTTACGTACAATGCAGTATCACTCAGCAGTGAAATCTATGTCATCAGGCCCGTAGCAGCACAATGAGTGGATTCAGGTACGATGATTCTAACTGAAATAAGTCACACAGAAAAAGAAACATCATAAGATATCAGTAATACACGGAATGTAAACTTGGCTACACAGGAACTGAATTACAGAACAGAACAGGGTCTCAAATTTAGAAAACCAACTTATGCTTGTTTAAGGGTAAAGGTGAGTTGGGGTGCTGCATAAAACCAGAGATTGAAACGAGCACAGATAAAGTTCCTTAAGCCAAATATGGAATAGACAAGAGCTACTCCTTGCTCAACGAAATGGACTCAACACCGCATATTAAACGCCTAAGAATGTACCTGACTCTTAAGTATCTTAAAACCTATGGATTGCTATGTCTCCGAAAGAGAATCAAGCATGTGTACAGGGACATAAACGCAGCAGTGATAGGATTGGAGAGGTTCGGTGAGCAAATGAAGACCCTTTGAAGTCATATTGCATGGTACCCATTCCACGGGTTTCAACTACCCAGGTTTAAGGTATTCTTCCTTCAGCTAAAACATGCATGTGGAACCTAGAGTATGATCAACCATGTGATCGGGAGACGTGTTCAAATATGTCTCAGTTTTCGTACCCTGGTACTCGGGTGCAACATTCCAGACGCTTTACTAACACTCTCCCGACTTGGAGAGTCAGTCCCTTTAACCTCCTGTTTGGCCCAGTTTGCAATTTCTGCGGAAGATGAACAGGAATAGCGAGAACCAATGAGAGACTAGCTGGAGGTGTCTGGACGGGCAAATTTAACTCTCATTTCCCACCAGGAAGAGGAAATAACCAAAGGCTCAGCGTGCCGTGCCGGAACCAGATTAGGGCCTGAAGCCATCCTGCGGTGTTGCGGCCAACTCACAAGAAAACGAGTTGAAGAAAGGAGCTCAGGGGCACTGTAATTCACAAACCTGCAGAGTTATAAATGACAACTATCGTCCAAAAATATACTGAAGTAAGGCTGCCAAGAGGACTTGAAAGCGGGGCAGAATTGCAAGAAACCGATTTCAGGAGGTAGACTGGAATTGCATTGAAAGCATAGGAAAAGAGGCAGAACGTCCACAATGATGCACTTGGCCAAAAAGCGCATATGCGTTTTTTCCTGAATATATTCAGGAAAAAACGCATACGGCCTTTTTGGCCAACCAAGCAAGCTTGCAAAGGAAATCTGCACTACAATGAAGTCTGACTTCCCCCCGGTCAAAAGGGCCATCTGAAAAAAGTGTAAAATCCAGAAAGGCAGGACAGGCCATGGAGAACTGGGAGCCTTGTTATGCTGATGGGCGGGATGTCAATTGCCAACAGACACTCGGGAGAAGTGTATGGTGTTTCCTGAAACATCTAAAAAACAAAGCAACAGAGCCTAGGGCACTTCCACTTATGGTCCTATAGCTTAGGGAAATTAAAATCAAAAAGATACAGCCACCCCAATGTTTGGGACACCTCTGTTTACAAGAACCTCGTTTACCGTACAAGTTCAATATCACAGAAAGTGAAAAATGGATAAAGAACTTGTGGTACTTACGTACAATGCAGTATCACTCAGCAGTGAAATCTATGTCATCAGGCCCGTAGCAGCACAATGAGTGGATTCAGGTACGATGATTCTAACTGAAATAAGTCACCCAGAAAAAGAAACATCATAAGATATCAGTAATACACGGAATGTAAACTTGGCTACACAGGAACTGAATTACAGAACAGAACAGGGTCTCAAATTTAGAAAACCAACTTATGCTTGTTTAAGGGTAAAGGTGAGTTGGGGTGCTGCATAAAACCAGAGATTGAAACGAGCACAGATAAATTCCTTAAGCCAAATATGGAATAGACAAGAGCTACTCCTTGCTCAACGAAATGGACTCAACACCGCATATTAAACGCCTAAGAATGTACCTGACTCTTAAGTATCTTAAAACCTATGGATTGCTATGTCTCCGAAAGAGAATCAAGCATGTGTACAGGGACATAAACGAAGCAGTGATAGGATTGGAGAGGTTCGGTGAGCAAATGAAGACCCTTTGAAGTCATATTGCATGGTACCCATTCCACGGGTTTCAACTACCCAGGTTTAAGGTATTCTTCCTTCAGCTAAAACATGCATGTGGAACCTAGAGTATGATCAACCATGTGATCGGGAGACGTGTTCAAATATGTCTCAGTTTTCGTACCCTGGTACTCGGGTGCAACATTCCAGACGCTTTACTAACACTCTCCCGACTTGGAGAGTCAGTCCCTTTAACCTCCTGTTTGGCCCAGTTTGCAATTTCTGCGGAAGATGAACAGGAATAGCGAGAACCAATGAGAGACTAGCTGGAGGTGTCTGGACGGGCAAATTTAACTCTCATTTCCCACCAGGAAGAGGAAATAACCAAAGGCTCAGCGTGCCGTGCCGGAACCAGATTAGGGCCTGAAGCCATCCTGCGGTGTTGCGGCCAGCTCACAAGAAAACGAGTTGCAGAAAGGAGCTCAGGGGCACTGTAATTCACAAACCTGCAGAGTTATAAATGACAACTATCGTCCAAAAATATACTGAAGTAAGGCTGCCAAGAGGACTTGAAAGCGGGGCAGAATTGCAGGAAACCGATTTCAGGAGGTAGACTGGAATTGCATTGAAAGCATAGGAAAAGAGGCAGAACGTCCACAATGATGCACTTGGCCAAAAAGGGCGTACGTGTTTTTTCCTGAATATATTCAGGAAAAAACGCGTACGCCCTTTTTGGCCAACCAAGCAAGCTTGCAAAGGAAATCTGCACTACAATGAAGTCTCACTTCCCCCCCCCCCGGACAAAAGGGCCATCTGAAAAAAGTGTAAAATCCAGAAAGGCAGGACAGGCCATGGAGAACTGGGAGCCTTGTTATGCTGATGGGCGGGATGTCAATTGCCAACAGACACTCGGGAGAAGTGTATGCTGTTTCCTGAAACATCTAAAAAACAAAGCAACAGAGCCTAGGGCACTTCCACTTATGGTCCTATAGCTTAGGGAAATTAAAATCAAAAAGATACAGTCACCCCAACGTTTGGGACGCCTCTGTTTACAAGAACCTCGTTTACCGTACAAGTTCAATATCACAGAAAGTGAAAAATGGATAAAGAACTTGTGGTACTTACGTACAATGCAGTATCACTCAGCAGTGAAATCTATGTCATCAGGCCCGTAGCAGCACAATGAGTGGATTCAGGTACGATGATTCTAACTGAAATAAGTCACCCAGAAAAAGAAACATCATAAGATATCAGTAATACACGGAATGTAAACTTGGCTACACAGGAACTGAATTACAGAACAGAACAGGGTCTCAAATTTAGAAAACCAACTTATGCTTGTTTAAGGGTAAAGGTGAGTTGGGGTGCTGCATAAAACCAGAGATTGAAACGAGCACAGATAAATTCCTTAAGCCAAATATGGAATAGACAAGAGCTACTCCTTGCTCAACGAAATGGACTCAACACCGCATATTAAACGCCTAAGAATGTACCTGACTCTTAAGTATCTTAAAACCTATGGATTGCTATGTCTCCGAAAGAGAATCAAGCATGTGTACAGGGACATAAACGAAGCAGTGATAGGATTGGAGAGGTTCGGTGAGCAAATGAAGACCCTTTGAAGTCATATTGCATGGTACCCATTCCACGGGTTTCAACTACCCAGGTTTAAGGTATTCTTCCTTCAGCTAAAACATGCATGTGGAACCTAGAGTATGATCAACCATGTGATCGGGAGACGTGTTCAAATATGTCTCAGTTTTCGTACCCTGGTACTCGGGTGCAACATTCCAGACGCTTTACTAACACTCTCCCGACTTGGAGAGTCAGTCCCTTTAACCTCCTGTTTGGCCCAGTTTGCAATTTCTGCGGAAGATGAACAGGAATAGCGAGAACCAATGAGAGACTAGCTGGAGGTGTCTGGACGGGCAAATTTAACTCTCATTTCCCACCAGGAAGAGGAAATAACCAAAGGCTCAGCGTGCCGTGCCGGAACCAGATTAGGGCCTGAAGCCATCCTGCGGTGTTGCGGCCAGATCACAAGAAAACGAGTTGAAGAAAGGAGCTCAGGGGCACTGTAATTCACAAACCTGCAGAGTTATAAATGACAACTATCGTCCAAAAATATACTGAAGTAAGGCTGCCAAGAGGACTTGAAAGCGGGGCAGAATTGCAGGAAACCGATTTCAGGAGGTAGACTGGAATTGCATTGAAAGC
Source organism: Globicephala melas (assembly GCF_963455315.2). Taxonomy (NCBI): domain Eukaryota; kingdom Metazoa; phylum Chordata; class Mammalia; order Artiodactyla; family Delphinidae; genus Globicephala; species Globicephala melas. The sequence goes on along the minus strand of NW_027207303.1, from coordinate 469,448 downwards.
ATAGGAAAAGAGGCAGAACGTCCACAATGATGCACTTGGCCAAAAAGGGCGTACGCGTTTTTTCCTGAATATATTCAGGAAAAAACGCGTACGCCCTTTTTGGCCAACCAAGCAAGCTTGCAAAGGAAATCTGCACTACAATGAAGTCTCACTTCCCCCCCCCCGGACAAAAGGGCCATCTGAAAAAAGTGTAAAATCCAGAAAGGCAGGACAGGCCATGGAGAACTGGGAGCCTTGTTATGCTGATGGGCGGGATGTCAATTGCCAACAGACACTCGGGAGAAGTGTATGCTGTTTCCTGAAACATCTAAAAAACAAAGCAACAGAGCCTAGGGCACTTCCACTTATGGTCCTATAGCTTAGGGAAATTAAAATCAAAAAGATACAGTCACCCCAACGTTTGGGACGCCTCTGTTTACAAGAACCTCGTTTACCGTACAAGTTCAATATCACAGAAAGTGAAAAATGGATAAAGAACTTGTGGTACTTACGTACAATGCAGTATCACTCAGCAGTGAAATCTATGTCATCAGGCCCGTAGCAGCACAATGAGTGGATTCAGGTACGATGATTCTAACTGAAATAAGTCACACAGAAAAAGAAACATCATAAGATATCAGTAATACACGGAATGTAAACTTGGCTACACAGGAACTGAATTACAGAACAGAACAGGGTCTCACATTTAGAAAACCAACTTATGCTTGTTTAAGGGTAAAGGTGAGTTGGGGTGCTGCATAAAACCAGAGATTGAAATGAGCACAGATAAAGTTCCTTAAGCCAAATATGGAATAGACAAGAGCTACTCCTTGCTCAACGAAATGGACTCAACACCGCATATTAAACGCCTAAGAATGTACCTGACTCTTAAGTATCTTAAAACCTATGGATTGCTATGTCTCCGAAAGAGAATCAAGCATGTGTACAGGGACATAAACGCAGCAGTGATAGGATTGGAGAGGTTCGGTGAGCAAATGAAGACCCTTTGAAGTCATATTGCATGGTACCCATTCCACGGGTTTCAACTACCCAGGTTTAAGGTATTCTTCCTTCAGCTAAAACATGCATGTGGAACCTAGAGTATGATCAACCATGTGATCGGGAGACGTGTTCAAATATGTCTCAGTTTTTGTACCCTGGTACTCGGGTGCAACATTCCAGACGCTTTACTAACACTCTCCCGACTTGGAGAGTCAGTCCCTTTAACCTCCTGTTTGGCCCAGTTTGCAATTTCTGCGGAAGATGAACAGGAATAGCGAGAACCAATGAGAGACTAGCTGGAGGTGTCTGGACGGGCAAATTTAACTCTCATTTCCCACCAGGAAGAGGAAATAACCAAAGGCTCAGCGTGCCGTGCCGGAACCAGATTAGGGCCTGAAGCCATCCTGCGGTGTTGCGGCCAGCTCACAAGAAAACGAGTTGAAGAAAGGAGCTCAGGGGCACTGTAATTCACAAACCTGCAGAGTTATAAATGACAACTATCGTCCAAAAATATACTGAAGTAAGGCTGCCAAGAGGACTTGAAAGCGGGGCAGAATTGCAGGAAACCGATTTCAGGAGGTAGACTGGAATTGCATTGAAAGCATAGGAAAAGAGGCAGAACGTCCACAATGATGCACTTGGCCAAAAAGGGCGTATGCGTTTTTTCCTGAATATATTCAGGAAAAAACGCATACGCCCTTTTTGGCCAACCAAGCAAGCTTGCAAAGGAAATCTGCACTACAATGAAGTCTCACTTCCCCCCGGTCAAAAGGGCCATCTGAAAAAAGTGTAAAATCCAGAAAGGCAGGACAGGCCATGGAGAACTGGGAGCCTTGTTATGCTGATGGGCGTGATGTAAATTGCCAACAGACACTCGGGAGAAGTGTATGGTGTTTCCTGCAACATCTAAAAAACAAAGCAACAGAGCCTAGGGCACTTCCACTTATGGTCCTATAGCTTAGGGAAATTAAAATCAAAAAGATACAGCCACCCCAATGTTTGGGACGCCTCTGTTTACAAGAACCTCGTTTACCGTACAAGTTCAATATCACAGAAAGTGAAAAATGGATAAAGAACTTGTGGTACTTACGTACAATGCAGTATCACTCAGCAGTGAAATCTATGTCATCAGGCCCGTATCAGCACAATGAGTGGATTCGGGAATGGTGATTCTAACTGAAATAAGTCACACAGAAAAAGAAACATCATAAGATATCAGTAATACACGGAATGTAAACTTGGCTACACAGTAACTGAATTACAGAACAGAACAGGGTCTCAAATTTAGAAAACCAACTTATGCTTGTTTAAGGGTAAAGGTGAGTTGGGGTGCTGCATAAAACCACAGATTGAAATGAGCACAGATAAAGTTCCTTAAGCCAAATATGGAATAGACAAGAGCTACTCCTTGCTCAACGAAATGGACTCAACACCACATATTAAACGCCTAAGAATGTAACTGACTCTTAAGTATCTTAAAACCTATGGATTGCTATGTCTCTGAAAGAGAATCAAGCATGTGTACAGGGACATAAACGCAGCAGTGACAGGATTTGAGAGGTTTGGTGAGCAAATGAAGACCCTTTGAAGTCATATTGCATGGTACCCATTCCACGGGTTTCAACTACCCAGGTTTAAGGTATTCTTCCTTCTGCTAAAACATGCATGTGGAACCTAGAGTATGATCAACCATGTGATCGGGAGACGTGTTCAAATATGTCTCAGTTTTCGTACCCTGGTACTCGGGTGCAACATTCCAGACGCTTTACTAACACTCTCCCGACTTGGAGAGTCAGTCCCTTTAACCTCCTGTTTGGCCCAGTTTGCAATTTCTGCGGAAGATGGACAGTAATAGCGAGAACCAATGAGAGACTAGCTGGAGGTGTCTGGACGGGCAAATTTAACTCTCATTTCCCACCAGGAAGAGGAAATAACCAAAGGCTCAGCGTGCCGTGCCGGAACCAGATTAGGGCCTGAAGCCATCCTGTGGTGTTGCGGCCAGCTCACAAGAAAACGAGTTGAAGAAAGGAGCTCAGGGGCACTGTAATTCACAAACCTGCAGAGTTATAAATGACAACTATCGTCCAAAAATATACTGAAGTAAGGCTGCCAAGAGGACTTGAAAGCGGGGCAGAATTGCAGGAAACTGATTTCAGGAGGTAGACTGGAATTGCATTGAAAGCATAGGAAAAGAGGCAGAACGTCCACAATGATGCACTTGGCCAAAAAGGGCGTATGCGTTTTTTCCTGAATATATTCAGGAAAAAACGCATACGCCCTTTTTGGCCAACCAAGCAAGCTTGCAAAGGAAATCTGCACTACAATGAAGTCTCACTTCCCCCCGGTCAAAAGGGCCATCTGAAAAAAGTGTAAAATCCAGAAAGGCAGGACAGGCCATGGAGAACTGGGAGCCTTGTTATGCTGATGGGCGGGATGTCAATTGCCAACAGACACTCGGGAGAAGTGTATGGTGTTTCCTGAAACATCTAAAAAACAAAGCAACAGAGCCTAGGGCACTTCCACTTATGGTCCTATAGCTTAGGGAAATTAAAATCAAAAAGATACAGCCACCCCAATGTTTGGGACGCCTCTGTTTACAAGAACCTCGTTTACCGTACAAGTTCAATATCACAGAAAGTGAAAAATGGATAAAGAACTTGTGGTACTTACGTACAATGCAGTATCACTCAGCAGTGAAATCTATGTCATCAGGCCCGTAGCAGCACAATGAGTGGATTCAGGTACGATGATTCTAACTGAAATAAGTCACACAGAAAAAGAAACATCATAAGATATCACTAATACACGGAATGTAAACTTGGCTACACAGGAACTGAATTACAGAACAGAACAGGGTCTCAAATTTAGAAAACCAACTTATGCTTGTTTAAGGGTAAAGGTGAGTTGGGGTGCTGCATAAAACCAGAGATTGAAATGAGCACAGATAAAGTTCCTTAAGCCAAATATGGAATAGACAAGAGCTACTCCTTGCTCAACGAAATGGACTCAACACCGCATATTAAACGCCTAAGAATGTACCTGACTCTTAAGTATCTTAAAACCTATGGATTGCTATGTCTCCGAAAGAGAATCAAGCATGTGTACAGGGACATAAACGCAGCAGTGATAGGATTGGAGAGGTTCGGTGAGCAAATGAAGACCCTTTGAAGTCATATTGCATGGTACCCATTCCACGGGTTTCAACTACCCAGGTTTAAGGTATTCTTCCTTCAGCTAAAACATGCATGTGGAACCTAGAGTATGATCAACCATGTGATCGGGAGACGTGTTCAAATATGTCTCAGTTTTCGTACCCTGGTACTCGGGTGCAACATTCCAGACGCTTTACTAACACTCTCCCGACTTGGAGAGTCAGTCCCTTTAACCTCCTGTTTGGTCCAGTTTGCAATTTCTGCGGAAGATGAACAGGAATAGCAAGAACCGATGAGAGACTAGCTGGAGGTGTCTGGACGGGCAAATTTAACTCTCATTTCCCACCAGGAAGAGGAAATAACCAAAGGCTCAGCGTGCCGTGCCGGAACCAGATTAGGGCCTGAAGCCATCCTGCGGTGTTGTGGCCAGCTCACAAGAAAACGAGTTGAAGAAAGGAGCTCAGGGGCACTGTAATTCACAAACCTGCAGAGTTATAAATGACAACGATCGTCCAAAAATATACTGAAGTAAGGCTGCCAAGAGGACTTGAAAGCGGGGCAGAATTGCAGGAAACCATTTCAGGAGGTAGACTGGAATTGCATTGAAAGCATAGGAAAAGAGGCAGAACGTCCACAATGATGCACTTGGCCAAAAAGGGCGTATGCGTTTTTTCCTGAATATATTCAGGAAAAAAGGCATACGCCCTTTTTGGCCAACCAAGCAAGCTTGCAAAGGAAATCTGCACTACAATGAAGTCTCACTTCCCCCGGTCAAAAGGGCCATCTGAAAAAAGTGTAAAATCCAGAAAGGCAGGACAGGCCATGGAGAACTGGGAGCCTTGTTATGCTGATGGGCGGGATGTCAATTGCCAACAGACACTCGGGAGAAGTGTATGGTGTTTCCTGAAACATCTAAAAAACAAAGCAACAGAGCCTAGGGCACTTCCACTTATGGTCCTATAGCTTAGGGAAATTAAAATCAAAAAGATACAGCCACCCCAACGTTTGGGACGCCTCTGTTTACAAGAACCTCGTTTACCGTACAAGTTCAATATCACAGAAAGTGAAAAATGGATAAAGAACTTGTGGTACTTACGTACAATGCAGTATCACTCAGCAGTGAAATCTATGTCATCAGGCCCGTAGCAGCACAATGAGTGGATTCAGGTACGATGATTCTAACTGAAATAAGTCACACAGAAAAAGAAACATCATAAGATATCAGTAATACACGGAATGTAAACTTGGCTACACAGGAACTGAATTACAGAACAGAACAGGGTCTCACATTTAGAAAACCAACTTATGCTTGTTTAAGGGTAAAGGTGAGTTGGGGTGCTGCATAAAACCAGAGATCGAAATGAGCACAGATAAAGTTCCTTAAGCCAAATATGGAATAGACAAGAGCTACTCCTTGCTCAACGAAATGGACTCAACACCGCATATTAAACGCCTAAGAATGTACCTGACTCTTAAGTATCTTAAAACCTATGGATTGCTATGTCTCCGAAAGAGAATCAAGCATGTGTACAGGGACATAAACGCAGCAGTGATAGGATTGGAGAGGTTCGGTGAGCAAATGAAGACCCTTTGAAGTCATATTGCATGGTACCCATTCCACGGGTTTCAACTACCCAGGTTTAAGGTATTCTTCCTTCAGCTAAAACATGCATGTGGAACCTAGAGTATGATCAACCATGTGATCGGGAGACGTGTTCAAATATGTCTCAGTTTTCGTACCCTGGTACTCGGGTGCAACATTCCAGACGCTTTACTAACACTCTCCCGACTTGGAGAGTCAGTCCCTTTAACCTCCTGTTTGGCCCAGTTTGCAATTTCTGCGGAAGATGAACAGGAATAGCGAGAACCAATGAGAGACTAGCTGGAGGTGTCTGGACGGGCAAATTTAACTCTCATTTCCCACCAGGAAGAGGAAATAACAAAAGGCTCAGCGTGCCGTGCCGGAACCAGATTAGGGCCTGAAGCCATCCTGCGGTGTTGCGGCCAGCTCACAAGAAAACGAGTTGAAGAAAGGAGCTCAGGGGCACTGTAATTCACAAACCTGCAGAGTTATAAATGACAACTATCGTCCAAAAATATACTGAAGTAAGGCTGCCAAGAGGACTTGAAAGCGGGGCAGAATTGCAGGAAACCGATTTCAGGAGGTAGACTGGAATTGCATTGAAAGCATAGGAAAAGAGGCAGAACGTCCACAATGATGCACTTGGCCAAAAAGGGCGTATGCGTTTTTTCCTGAATATATTCAGGAAAAAACGCATACGCCCTTTTTGGCCAACCAAGCAAGCTTGCAAAGGAAATCTGCACTACAATGAAGTCTGACTTCCCCCCGGTCAAAAGGGCCATCTGAAAAAAGTGTAAAATCCAGAAAGGCAGGACAGGCCATGGAGAACTGGGAGCCTTGTTATGCTGATGGGCGGGATGTCAATTGCCAACAGACACTCGGGAGAAGTGTATGGTGTTTCCTGAAACATCTAAAAAACAAAGCAACAGAGCCTAGGGCACTTCCACTTATGGTCCTAAAGCTTAGGGAAATTAAAATCAAAAAGATACAGCCACCCCAATGTTTGGGATGCCTCTGTTTACAAGAACCTCGTTTACCGTACAAGTTCAATATCACAGAAAGTGAAAAATGGATAAAGAACTTGTGGTACTTACGTACAATGCAGTATCACTCAGCAGTGAAATCTATGTCATCAGGCCCGTAGCAGCACAATGAGTGGATTCAGGTACGATGATTCTAACTAAAATAAGTCACACAGAAAAAGAAACATCATAAGATATCAGTAATACACGGAATGTAAACTTGGCTACACAGGAACTGAATTACAGAACGGAACAGGGTCTCAAATTTAGAAAACCAACTTATGCTTGTTTAAGGGTAAAGGTGAGTTGGGGTGCTGCATAAAACCAGAGATCAAAATGAGCACAGATAAAGTTCCTTAAGCCAAATATGGAATAGACAAGAGCTACTCCTTGCTCAACGAAATGGACTCAACACCGCATATTAAACGCCTAAGAATGTACCTGACTCTTAAGTATCTTAAAACCTATGGATTGCTATGTCTCCGAAAGAGAATCAAGCATGTGTACAGGGACATAAACGCAGCAGTGATAGGATTGGAGAGGTTCGGTGAGCAAATGAAGACCCTTTGAAGTCATATTGCATGGTACCCATTCCACGGGTTTCAACTACCCAGGTTTAAGGTATTCTTCCTTCAGCTAAAACATGCATGTGGAACCTAGAGTATGATCAACCATGTGATCGGGAGACGTGTTCAAATATGTCTCAGTTTTCGTACCCTGGTACTCGGGTGCAACATTCCAGACGCTTTACTAACACTCTCCCGACTTGGAGAGTCAGTCCCTTTAACCTCCTGTTTGGCCCAGTTTGCAATTTCTGCGGAAGATGAACAGGAATAGCGAGAACCAATGAGAGACTAGCTGGAGGTGTCTGGACGGACAAATTTAACTCTCATTTCCCACCAGGAAGAGGAAATAACCAAAGGCTCAGCGTGCCGTGCCAGAACCAGATTAGGGCCTGAAGCCATCCTGCGGTGTTGCGGCCAGCTCACAAGAAAACGAGTTGAAGAAAGGAGCTCAGGGGCACTGTAATTCACAAACCTGCAGAGTTATAAATGACAACTATCGTCCAAAAATATACTGAAGTAAGGCTGCCAAGAGGACTTGAAAGCGGGGCAGAATTGCAGGAAACCGATTTCAGGAGGTAGACTGGAATTGCATTGAAAGCATAGGAAAAGAGGCAGAACGTCCACAATGATGCACTTGGCCAAAAAGGGCGTATGCGTTTTTTCCTGAATATATTCAGGAAAAAACGCATACGCCCTTTTTGGCCAACCAAGCAAGCTTGCAAAGGAAATCTGCACTACAATGAAGTCTCACTTCCCCCCGGTCAAAAGGGCCATCTGAAAAAAGTGTAAAATCCAGAAAGGCAGGACAGGCCATGGAGAACTGGGAGCCTTGTTATGCTGATGGGCGGGATGTCAATTGCCAACAGACACTCGGGAGAAGTGTATGGTGTTTCCTGAAACATCTAAAAAACAAAGCAACAGAGCCTAGGGCACTTCCACTTATGGTCCTATAGCTTAGGGAAATTAAAATCAAAAAGATACAGCCACACAATGTTTGGGACGTCTCTGTTTACAAGAACCTCGTTTACCGTACAAGTTCAATATCACAGAAAGTGAAAAATGGATAAAGAACTTGTGGTACTTACGTACAATGCAGTATCACTCAGCAGTGAAATCTATGTCATCAGGCCCGTAGCAGCACAATGAGTGGATTCAGGTACGATGATTCTAACTGAAATAAGTCACACAGAAAAAGAAACATCATAAGATATCAGTAATACACGGAATGTAAACTTGGCTACACAGGAACTGAATTACAGAACAGAACAGGGTCTCAAATTTAGAAAACCAACTTATGCTTGTTTAAGGGTAAAGGTGAGTTGGGGTGCTGCATAAAACCAGAGATTGAAATGAGCACAGATAAAGTTCCTTAAGCCAAATATGGAATAGACAAGAGCTACTCCTTGCTCAACGAAATGGACTCAACACCGCATATTAAACGCCTAAGAATGTACCTGACTCTTAAGTATCTTAAAACCTATGGATTGCTATGTCTCCGAAAGAGAATCAAGCATGTGTACAGGGACATAAACGCAGCAGTGATAGGATTGGAGAGGTTCGGTGAGCAAATGAAGACCCTTTGAAGTCATATTGCATGGTACCCATTCCACGGGTTTCAACTACCCAGGTTTAAGGTATTCTTCCTTCAGCTAAAACATGCATGTGGAACCTAGAGTATGATCAACCATGTGATCGGGAGACGTGTTCAAATATGTCTCAGTTTTCGTACCCTGGTACTCGGGTGCAACATTCCAGACGCTTTACTAACACTCTCCCGACTTGGAGAGTCAGTCCCTTTAACCTCCTGTTTGGCCCAGTTTGCAATTTCTGCGGAAGATGAACAGGAATAGCGAGAACCAATGAGAGACTAGCTGGAGGTGTCTGGACGGGCAAATTTAACTCTCATTTCCCACCAGGAAGAGGAAATAACCAAAGGCTCAGCGTGCCGTGCCGGAACCAGTTTAGGGCCTGAAGCCATCCTGCGGTGTTGCGGCCAGATCACAAGAAAACGAGTTGAAGAAAGGAGCTCAGGGGCACTGTAATTCACAAACCTGCAGAGTTATAAATGACAACTATCGTCCAAAAATATACTGAAGTAAGGCTGCCAAGAGGACTTGAAAGCGGGGCAGAATTGCAAGAAACCGATTTCAGGAGGTAGACTGGAATTGCATTGAAAGCATAGGAAAAGAGGCAGAACGTCCACAATGATGCACTTGGCCAAAAAGCGCATATGCGTTTTTTCCTGAATATATTCAGGAAAAAACGCATACGCCCTTTTTGGCCAACCAAGCAAGCTTGCAAAGGAAATCTGCACTACAATGAAGTCTCACTTCCCCCCGGTCAAAAGGGCCATCTGAAAAAAGTGTAAAATCCAGAAAGGCAGGACAGGCCATGGAGAACTGGGAGCCTTGTTATGCTGATGGGCGGGATGTCAATTGCCAACAGACACTCGGGAGAAGTGTATGGTGTTTCCTGAAACATCTAAAAAACAAAGCAACAGAGCCTAGGGCACTTCCACTTATGGTCCTATAGCTTAGGGAAATTAAAATCAAAAAGATACAGCCACCCCAATGTTTGGGACGCCTCTGTTTATAAGAACCTCGTTTACCGTACAAGTTCAATATCACAGAAAGTGAAAAATGGATAAAGAACTTGTGGTACTTACGTACAATGCAGTATCACTCAGCAGTGAAATCTATGTCATCAGGCCCGTAGCAGCACAATGAGTGGATTCAGGTACGATGATTCTAACTGAAATAAGTCACACAGAAAAAGAAACATCATAAGATATCAGTAATACACGGAATGTAAACTTGGCTACACAGGAACTGAATTACAGAACAGAACAGGGTCTCAAATTTAGAAAACCAACTTATGCTTGTTTAAGGGTAAAGGTGAGTTGGGGTGCTGCATAAAACCAGAGATTGAAATGAGCACAGATAAAGTTCCTTAAGCCAAATATGGAATAGACAAGAGCTACTCCTTGCTCAACGAAATGGACTCAACACCGCATATTAAACGCCTAAGAATGTACCTGACTCTTAAGTATCTTAAAACCTATGGATTGCTATGTCTCCGAAAGAGAATCAAGCATGTGTACAGGGACATAAACGCAGCAGTGATAGGATTGGAGAGGTTCGGTGAGCAAATGAAGACCCTTTGAAGTCATATTGCATGGTACCCATTCCACGGGTTTCAACTACCCAGGTTTAAGGTATTCTTCCTTCAGCTAAAACATGCATGTGGAACCTAGAGTATGATCAACCATGTGATCGGGAGACGTGTTCAAATATGTCTCAGTTTTCGTACCCTGGTACTCGGGTGCAACATTCCAGACGCTTTACTAACACTCTCCCGACTTGGAGAGTCAGTCCCTTTAACCTCCTGTTTGGCCCAGTTTGCAATTTCTGCGGAAGATGAACAGGAATAGCGAGAACCAATGAGAGACTAGCTGGAGGTGTCTGGACGGGCAAATTTAACTCTCATTTCCCACCAGGAAGAGGAAATAACCAAAGGCTCAGCGTGCCGTGCCGGAACCAGATTAGGGCCTGAAGCCATCCTGCGGTGTTGCGGCCAGATCACAAGAAAACGAGTTGAAGAAAGGAGCTCAGGGGCACTGTAATTCACAAACCTGCAGAGTTATAAATGACAACTATCGTCCAAAAATATACTGAAGTAAGGCTGCCAAGAGGACTTGAAAGCGGGGCAGAATTGCAAGAAACCGATTTCAGGAGGTAGACTGGAATTGCATTGAAAGCATAGGAAAAGAGGCAGAACGTCCACAATGATGCACTTGGCCAAAAAGCGCATATGCGTTTTTTCCTGAATATATTCAGGAAAAAACGCATACGCCCTTTTTGGTCAACCAAGCAAGCTTGCAAAGGAAATCTGCACTACAATGAAGTCTCACTTCCCCCCGGTCAAAAGGGCCATCTGAAAAAAGTGTAAAATCCAGAAAGGCAGGACAGGCCATGGAGAACTGGGAGCCTTGTTATGCTGATGGGCGGGATGTCAATTGCCAACAGACACTCGGGAGAAGTGTATGGTGTTTCCTGAAACATCTAAAAAACAAAGCAACAGAGCCTAGGGCACTTCCACTTATGGTCCTATAGCTTAGGGAAATTAAAATCAAAAAGATACAGCCACCCCAATGTTTGGGATGCCTCTGTTTATAAGAACCTCGTTTACCGTACAAGTTCAATATCACAGAAAGTGAAAAATGGATAAAGAACTTGTGGTACTTACGTACAATGCAGTATCACTCAGCAGTGAAATCTATGTCATCAGGCCCGTAGCAGCACAATGAGTGGATTCAGGTACGATGATTCTAACTGAAATAAGTCACACAGAAAAAGAAACATCATAAGATATCAGTAATACACGGAATGTAAACTTGGCTACACAGGAACTGAATTACAGAACAGAACAGGGTCTCAAATTTAGAAAACCAACTTATGCTTGTTTAAGGGTAAAGGTGAGTTGGGGTGCTGCATAAAACCAGAGATTGAAATGAGCACAGATAAAGTTCCTTAAGCCAAATATGGAATAGACAAGAGCTACTCCTTGCTCAACGAAATGGACTCAACACCGCATATTAAACGCCTAAGAATGTACCTGACTCTTAAGTATCTTAAAACCTATGGATTGCTATGTCTCCGAAAGAGAATCAAGCATGTGTACAGGGACATAAACGCAGCAGTGATAGGATTGGAGAGGTTCGGTGAGCAAATGAAGACCCTTTGAAGTCATATTGCATGGTATCCATTCCACGGGTTTCAATTACCCAGGTTTAAGGTATTCTTCCTTCAGCTAAAACATGCATGTGGAACCTAGAGTATGATCAACCATGTGATCAGGAGACGTGTTCAAATATGTCTCAGTTTTCGTACCCTGGTACTCGGGTGCAACATTCCAGACGCTTTACTAACACTCTCCCAACTTGGAGAGTCAGTCCCTTTAACCTCCTGTTTGGCCCAGTTTGCAATTTCTGCGGAAGATGAACAGGAATAGCGAGAACCAATGAGAGACTAGCTGGAGGTGTCTGGACGGGCAAATTTAACTCTCATTTCCCACCAGGAAGAGGAAATAACCAAAGGCTCAGCATGCCGTGCCGGAACCAGATTAGGGCCTGAAGCCATCCTGCGGTGTTGCGGCCAGTTCACAAGAAAACGAGTTGAAGAAAGGAGCTCAGGGGCACTGTAATTCACAAACCTGCAGAGTTATAAATGACAACTATCGTCCAAAAATATACTGAAGTAAGGCTGCCAAGAGGACTTGAAAGCGGGGCAGAATTGCAGGAAACCGATTTCAGGAGGTAGACTGGAATTGCATTGAAAGCATAGGAAAAGAGGCAGAACGTCCACAATGATGCCCTTGGCCAAAAAGGGCGTACGCGTTTTTTCCTGAATATATTCAGGAAAAAACGCGTACGCCCTTTTTGGCCAACCAAGCAAGCTTGCAAAGGAAATCTGCACTACAATGAAGTCTCACTTCCCCCCCCCCCCGGACAAAAGGGCCATCTGAAAAAAGTGTAAAATCCAGAAAGGCAGGACAGGCCATGGAGAACTGGGAGCCTTGTTATGCTGATGGGCGGGATGTCAATTGCCAACAGACACTCGGGAGAAGTGTATGGTGTTTCCTGAAACATCTAAAAAACAAAGCAACAGAGCCTAGGGCACTTCCACTTATGGTCCTATAGCTTAGGGAAATTAAAATCAAAAAGATACAGTCACCCCAACGTTTGGGACGCCTCTGTTTACAAGAACCTCGTTTACCGTACAAGTTCAATATCACAGAAAGTGAAAAATGGATAAAGAACTTGTGGTACTTACGTACAATGCAGTATCACTCAGCAGTGAAATCTATGTCATCAGGCCCGTAGCAGCACAATGAGTGAATTCAGGTACGATGATTCTAACTGAAATAAGTCACACAGAAAAAGAAACATCATAAGATATCAGTAATACACGGAATGTAAACTTGGCTACACAGGAACTGAATTACAGAACAGAACAGGGTCTCACATTTAGAAAACCAACTTATGCTTGTTTAAGGGTAAAGGTGAGTTGGGGTGCTGCATAAAACCAGAGATTGAAATGAGCACAGATAAAGTTCCTTAAGCCAAATATGGAATAGACAAGAGCTACTCCTTGCTCAACGAAATGGACTCAACACCGCATATTAAACGCATAAGAATGTACCTGACTCTTAAGTATCTTAAAACCTATGGATTGCTATGTCTCCGAAAGAGAATCAAGCATGTGTACAGGGACATAAACGCAGCAGTGATAGGATTGGAGAGGTTCGGTGAGCAAATGAAGACCCTTTGAAGTCATATTGCATGGTACCCATTCCACGGGTTTCAACTACCCAGGTTTAAGGTATTCTTCCTTCAGCTAAAACATGCATGTGGAACCTAGAGTATGATCAACCATGTGATCGGGAGACGTGTTCAAATATGTCTCAGTTTTCGTACCCTGGTACTCGGGTGCAACATTCCAGACGCTTTACTAACACTCTCCCGACTTGGAGAGTCAGTCCCTTTAACCTCCTGTTTGGCCCAGTTTGCAATTTCTGCGGAAGATGAACAGGAATAGCGAGAACCAATGAGAGACTAGCTGGAGGTGTCTGGACGGGCAAATTTAACTCTCATTTCCCACCAGGAAGAGGAAATAACCAAAGGCTCAGCGTGCCGTGCCGGAACCAGATTAGGGCCTGAAGCCATCCTGCGGTGTTGCGGCCAGCTCACAAGAAAACGAGTTGAAGAAAGGAGCTCAGGGGCACTGTAATTCACAAACCTGCAGAGTTATAAATGACAACTATCGTCCAAAAATATACTGAAGTAAGGCTGCCAAGAGGACTTGAAAGCGGGGCAGAATTGCAGGAAACCGATTTCAGGAGGTAGACTGGAATTGCATTGAAAGCATAGGAAAAGAGGCAGAACGTCCACAATGATGCACTTGGCCAAAAAGGGCGTATGCGTTTTTTCCTGAATATATTCAGGAAAAAACGCATACGCCCTTTTTGGCCAACCAAGCAAGCTTGCAAAGGAAATCTGCACTACAATGAAGTCTCACTTCCCCCCGGTCAAAAGGGCCATCTGAAAAAAGTGTAAAATCCAGAAAGGCAGGACAGGCCATGGAGAACTGGGAGCCTTGTTATGCTGATGGGCGGGATGTAAATTGCCAACAGACACTCGGGAGAAGTGTATGGTGTTTCCTGAAACATCTAAAAAACAAAGCAACAGAGCCTAGGGCACTTCCACTTATGGTCCTATAGCTTAGGGAAATTAAAATCAAAAAGATACAGCCACCCCAATGTTTGGGACGCCTCTGTTTACAAGAACCTCGTTTACCGTACAAGTTCAATATCACAGAAAGTGAAAAATGGATAAAGAACTTGTGGTACTTACGTACAATGCAGTATCACTCAGCAGTGAAATCTATGTCATCAGGCCCGTAGCAGCACAATGAGTGGATTCAGGTACGATGATTCTAACTGAAATAAGTCACACAGAAAAAGAAACATCATAAGATATCAGTAATACACGGAATGTAAACTTGGCTACACAGGAACTGAATTACAGAACAGAACAGGGTCTCAAATTTAGAAAACCAACTTATGCTTGTTTAAGGGTAAAGGTGAGTTGGGGTGCTGCATAAAACCAGAGATTGAAATGAGCACAGATAAATTCCTTAAGCCAAATATGGAATAGACAAGAGCTACTCCTTGCTCAACGAAATGGACTCAACACCGCATATTAAACGCCTAAGAATGTACCTGACTCTTAAGTATCTTAAAACCTATGGATTGCTATGTCTCCGAAAGAGAATCAAGCATGTGTACAGGGACATAAACGCAGCAGTGATAGGATTGGAGAGGTTCGGTGAGCAAATGAAGACCCTTTGAAGTCATATTGCATGGTACCCATTCCACGGGTTTCAACTACCCAGGTTTAAGGTATTCTTCCTTCAGCTAAAACATGCATGTGGAACCTAGAGTATGATCAACCATGTGATCGGGAGACGTGTTCAAATATGTCTCAGTTTTCGTACCCTGGTACTCGGGTGCAACATTCCAGATGCTTTACTAACACTCTCCCGACTTGGAGAGTCAGTCCCTTTAACCTCCTGTTTGGCCCAGTTTGCAATTTCTGCGGAAGATGAACAGGAATAGCGAGAACCAATGAGAGACTAGCTGGAGGTGTCTGGACGGGCAAATTTAACTCTCATTTCCCACCAGGAAGAGGAAATAACCAAAGGCTCAGCGTGCCGTGCCGGAACCAGATTAGGGCCTGAAGCCATCCTGCGGTGTTGCGGCCAGCTCACAAGAAAACGAGTTGAAGAAAGGAGCTCAGGGGCACTGTAATTCACAAACCTGCAGAGTTATAAATGACAGCTATCGTCCAAAAATATACTGAAGTAAGGCTGCCAAGAGGACTTGAAAGCGGGGCAGAATTGCAGGAAACCGATTTCAGGAGGTAGACTGGAATTGCATTGAAAGCATAGGAAAAGAGGCAGAACGTCCACAATGATGCACTTGGCCAAAAAGGGCGTATGCGTTTTTTCCTGAATATATTCAGGAAAAAACGCATACGCCCTTTTTGGCCAACCAAGCAAGCTTGCAAAGGAAATCTGCACTACAATGAAGTCTCACTTCCCCCCGGTCAAAAGGGCCATCTGAAAAAAGTGTAAAATCCAGAAAGGCAGGACAGGCCATGGAGAACTGGGAGCCTTGTTATGCTGATGGGCGGGATGTCAATTGCCAACAGACACTCGGGAGAAGTGTATGGTGTTTCCTGAAACATCTAAAAAACAAAGCAACAGAGCCTAGGGCACTTCCACTTATGGTCCTATAGCTTAGGGAAATTAAAATCAAAAAGATACAGCCACCCCAACGTTTGGGACGCCTCTGTTTACAAGAACCTCGTTTACCGTACAAGTTCAATATCACAGAAAGTGAAAAATGGATAAAGAACTTGTGGTACTTACGTACAATGCAGTATCACTCAGCAGTGAAATCTATGTCATCAGGCCCGTAGCAGCACAATGAGTGGATTCAGGTACGATGATTCTAACTGAAATAAGTCACACAGAAAAAGAAACATCATAAGATATCAGTAATACACGGAATGTAAACTTGGCTACACAGGAACTGAATTACAGAACAGAACAGGGTCTCACATTTAGAAAACCAACTTATGCTTGTTTAAGGGTAAAGGTGAGTTGGGGTGCTGCATAAAACCAGAGATCGAAATGAGCACAGATAAAGTTCCTTAAGCCAAATATGGAATAGACAAGAGCTACTCCTTGCTCAACGAAATGGACTCAACACCGCATATTAAACGCATAAGAATGTACCTGACTCTTAAGTATCTTAAAACCTATGGATTGCTATGTCTCCGAAAGAGAATCAAGCATGTGTACAGGGACATAAACGCAGCAGTGATAGGATTGGAGAGGTTCGGTGAGCAAATGAAGACCCTTTGAAGTCATATTGCATGGTACCCATTCCACGGGTTTCAACTACCCAGGTTTAAGGTATTCTTCCTTCAGCTAAAACATGCATGTGGAACCTAGAGTATGATCAACCATGTGATCGGGAGACGTGTTCAAATATGTCTCAGTTTTCGTACCCTGGTACTCGGGTGCAACATTCCAGACGCTTTACTAACACTCTCCCGACTTGGAGAGTCAGTCCCTTTAACCTCCTGTTTGGCCCAGTTTGCAATTTCTGCGGAAGATGAACAGGAATAGCGAGAACCAATGAGAGACTAGCTGGAGGTGTCTGGACGGACAAATTTAACTCTCATTTCCCACCAGGAAGAGGAAATAACCAAAGGCTCAGCGTGCCGTGCCAGAACCAGATTAGGGCCTGAAGCCATCCTGCGGTGTTGCGGCCAGCTCACAAGAAAACGAGTTGAAGAAAGGAGCTCAGGGGCACTGTAATTCACAAACCTGCAGAGTTATAAATGACAACTATCGTCCAAAAATATACTGAAGTAAGGCTGCCAAGAGGACTTGAAAGCGGGGCAGAATTGCAGGAAACCGATTTCAGGAGGTAGACTGGAATTGCATTGAAAGCATAGGAAAAGAGGCAGAACGTCCACAATGATGCACTTGGCCAAAAAGGGCGTATGCGTTTTTTCCTGAATATATTCAGGAAAAAACGCATACGCCCTTTTTGGCCAACCAAGCAAGCTTGCAAAGGAAATCTGCACTACAATGAAGTCTCACTTCCCCCCGGTCAAAAGGGCCATCTGAAAAAAGTGTAAAATCCAGAAAGGCAGGACAGGCCATGGAGAACTGGGAGCCTTGTTATGCTGATGGGCGGGATGTCAATTGCCAACAGACACTCGGGAGAAGTGTATGGTGTTTCCGGAAACATCTAAAAAACAAAGCAACAGAGCCTAGGGCACTTCCACTTATGGTCCTATAGCTTAGGGAAATTAAAATCAAAAAGATACAGCCACCCCAATGTTTGGGACGCCTCTGTTTACAAGAACCTCGTTTACCGTACAAGTTCAATATCACAGAAAGTGAAAAATGGATAAAGAACTTGTGGTACTTACGTACAATGCAGTATCACTCAGCAGTGAAATCTATGTCATCAGGCCCGTAGCAGCACAATGAGTGGATTCAGGTACGATGATTCTAACTGAAATAAGTCACACAGAAAAAGAAACATCATAAGATATCAGTAATACACGGAATGTAAACTTGGCTACACAGGAACTGAATTACAGAACAGAACAGGGTCTCAAATTTAGAAAACCAACTTATGCTTGTTTAAGGGTAAAGGTGAGTTGGGGTGCTGCATAAAACCAGAGATTGAAACGAGCACAGATAAAGTTCCTTAAGCCAAATATGGAATAGACAAGAGCTACTCCTTACTCAACGAAATGGACTCAACACCGCATATTAAACGCCTAAGAATGTACCTGACTCTTAAGTATCTTAAAACCTATGGATTGCTATGTCTCCGAAAGAGAATCAAGCATGTGTACAGGGACATAAACGCAGCAGTGATAGGATTGGAGAGGTTCGGTGAGCAAATGAAGACCCTTTGAAGTCATATTGCATGGTACCCATTCCACGGGTTTCAACTACCCAGGTTTAAGGTATTCTTCCTTCAGCTAAAACATGCATGTGGAACCTAGAGTATGATCAACCATGTGATCGGGAGACGTGTTCAAATATGTCTCAGTTTTCGTACCCTGGTACTCGGGTGCAACATTCCAGACGCTTTACTAACACTCTCCCGACTTGGAGAGTCAGTCCCTTTAACCTCCTGTTTGGCCCAGTTTGCAATTTCTGCGGAAGATGAACAGGAATAGCGAGAACCAATGAGAGACTAGCTGGAGGTGTCTGGACGGGCAAATTTAACTCTCATTTCCCACCAGGAAGAGGAAATAACCAAAGGCTCAGCGTGCCGTGCCGGAACCAGATTAGGGCCTGAAGCCATCCTGCGGTGTTGCGGCCAGCTCACAAGAAAACGAGTTGAAGAAAGGAGCTCAGGGGCACTGTAATTCACAAACCTGCAGAGTTATAAATGACAACTATCGTCCAAAAATATACTGAAGTAAGGCTGCCAAGAGGACTTGAAAGCGGGGCAGAATTGCAAGAAACCGATTTCAGGAGGTAGACTGGAATTGCATTGAAAGCATAGGAAAAGAGGCAGAACGTCCACAATGATGCACTTGGCCAAAAAGCGCATATGCGTTTTTTCCTGAATATATTCAGGAAAAAACGCATACGGCCTTTTTGGCCAACCAAGCAAGCTTGCAAAGGAAATCTGCACTACAATGAAGTCTCACTTCCCCCCCCCCCCGGACAAAAGGGCCATCTGAAAAAAGTGTAAAATCCAGAAAGGCAGGACAGGCCATGGAGAACTGGGAGCCTTGTTATGCTGATGGGCGGGATGTCAATTGCCAACAGACACTCGGGAGAAGTGTATGGTGTTTCCTGAAACATCTAAAAACCAAAGCAACAGAGCCTAGGGCACTTCCACTTATGGTCCTATAGCTTAGGGAAATTAAAATCAAAAAGATACAGTCACCCCAACGTTTGGGACGCCTCTGTTTACAAGAACCTCGTTTACCGTACAAGTTCAATATCACAGAAAGTGAAAAATGGATAAAGAACTTGTGGTACTTACGTACAATGCAGTATCACTCAGCAGTGAAATCTATGTCATCAGGCCCGTAGCAGCACAATGAGTGAATTCAGGTACGATGATTCTAACTGAAATAAGTCACACAGAAAAAGAAACATCATAAGATATCAGTAATACACGGAATGTAAACTTGGCTACACAGGAACTGAATTACAGAACAGAACAGGGTCTCACATTTAGAAAACCAACTTATGCTTGTTTAAGGGTAAAGGTGAGTTGGGGTGCTGCATAAAACCAGAGATTGAAATGAGCACAGATAAAGTTCCTTAAGCCAAATATGGAATAGACAAGAGCTACTCCTTGCTCAACGAAATGGACTCAACACCGCATATTAAACGCCTAAGAATGTACCTGACTCTTAAGTATCTTAAAACCTATGGATTGCTATGTCTCCGAAAGAGAATCAAGCATGTGTACAGGGACATAAACGCAGCAGTGATAGGATTGGAGAGGTTCGGTGAGCAAATGAAGACCCTTTGAAGTCATATTGCATGGTACCCATTCCACGGGTTTCAACTACCCAGGTTTAAGGTATTCTTCCTTCAGCTAAAACATGCATGTGGAACCTAGAGTATGATCAACCATGTGATCGGGAGACGTGTTCAAATATGTCTCAGTTTTCGTACCCTGGTACTCGGGTGCAACATTCCAGACGCTTTACTAACACTCTCCCGACTTGGAGAGTCAGTCCCTTTAACCTCCTGTTTGGCCCAGTTTGCAATTTCTGCGGAAGATGAACAGGAATAGCGAGAACCAATGAGAGACTAGCTGGAGGTGTCTGGACGGGCAAATTTAACTCTCATTTCCCACCAGGAAGAGGAAATAACCAAAGGCTCAGCGTGCCGTGCCGGAACCAGATTAGGGCCTGAAGCCATCCTGCGGTGTTGCGGCCAGCTCACAAGAAAACGAGTTGAAGAAAGGAGCTCAGGGGCACTGTAATTCACAAACCTGCAGAGTTATAAATGACAGCTATCGTCCAAAAATATACTGAAGTAAGGCTGCCAAGAGGACTTGAAAGTGGGGCAGAATTGCAGGAAACCGATTTCAGGAGGTAGACTGGAATTGCATTGAAAGCATAGGAAAAGAGGCAGAACGTCCACAATGATGCACTTGGCCAAAAAGGGCGTATGCGTTTTTTCCTGAATATATTCAGGAAAAAACGCATACGCCCTTTTTGGCCAACCAAGCAAGATTGCAAAGGAAATCTGCACTACAATGAAGTCTCACTTCCCCCCAGTCAAAAGGGCCATCTGAAAAAAGTGTAAAATCCAGAAAGGCAGGACAGGCCATGGAGAACTGGGAGCCTTGTTATGCTGATGGGCGGGATGTCAATTGCCAACAGACACTCGGGAGAAGTGTATGGTGTTTCCTGAAACATCTAAAAAACAAAGCAACAGAGCCTAGGGCACTTCCACTTATGGTCCTATAGCTTAGGGAAATTAAAATCAAAAAGATACAGCCACCCCAATGTTTGGGACGCCTCTGTTTACAAGAACCTCGTTTACCGTACAAGTTCAATATCACAGAAAGTGAAAAATGGATAAAGAACTTGTGGTACTTACGTACAATGCAGTATCACTCAGCAGTGAAATCTATGTCATCAGGCCCGTAGCAGCACAATGAGTGGATTCAGGTACGATGATTCTAACTGAAATAAGTCACACAGAAAAAGAAACATCATAAGATATCAGTAATACACGGAATGTAAACTTGGCTACACAGGAACTGAATTACAGAACAGAACAGGGTCTCACATTTAGAAAACCAACTTATGCTTGTTTAAGGGTAAAGGTGAGTTGGGGTGCTGCATAAAACCAGAGATCGAAATGAGCACAGATAAAGTTCCTTAAGCCAAATATGGAATAGACAAGAGCTACTCCTTGCTCAACGAAATGGACTCAACACCGCATATTAAACGCCTAAGAATGTACCTGACTCTTAATTATCTTAAAACCTATGGATTGCTATGTCTCCGAAAGAGAATCAAGCATGTGTACAGGGACATAAACGCAGCAGTGATAGGATTGGAGAGGTTCGGTGAGCAAATGAAGACCCTTTGAAGTCATATTGCATGGTACCCATTCCACGGGTTTCAACTACCCAGGTTTAAGGTATTCTTCCTTCAGCTAAAACATGCATGTGGAACCTAGAGTATGATCAACCATGTGATCGGGAGACGTGTTCAAATATGTCTCAGTTTTCGTACCCTGGTACTCGGGTGCAACATTCCAGACGCTTTACTAACACTCTCCCGACTTGGAGAGTCAGTCCCTTTAACCTCCTGTTTGGTCCAGTTTGCAATTTCTGCGGAAGATGAACAGGAATAGCAAGAACCAATGAGAGACTAGCTGGAGGTGTCTGGACGGGCAAATTTAACTCTCATTTCCCACCAGGAAGAGGAAATAACCAAAGGCTCAGCGTGCCGTGCCGGAACCAGATTAGGGCCTGAAGCCATCCTGCGGTGTTGCGGCCAGCTCACAAGAAAACGAGTTGAAGAAAGGAGCTCAGGGGCACTGTAATTCACAAACCTGCAGAGTTATAAATGACAACTATCATCCAAAAATATACTGAAGTAAGGCTGCCAAGAGGACTTGAAAGCGGGGCAGAATTGCAGGAAACCGATTTCAGGAGGTAGACTGGAATTGCATTGAAAGCATAGGAAAAGAGGCAGAACGTCCACAATGATGCACTTGGCCAAAAAGGGCGTATGCGTTTTTTCCTGAATATATTCAGGAAAAAACGCATACGCACTTTTTGGCCAACCTAGCAAGCTTGCAAAGGAAATCTGCACTACAATGAAGTCTCACTTCCCCCCGGTCAAAAGGGCCATCTGAAAAAAGTGTAAAATCCAGAAAGGCAGGACAGGCCATGGAGAACTGGGAGCCTTGTTATGCTGATGGGCGGGATGTAAATTGCCAACAGACACTCGGGAGAAGTGTATGGTGTTTCCTGAAACATCTAAAAAACAAAGCAACAGAGCCTAGGGCACTTCCACTTATGGTCCTATAGCTTAGGGAAATTAAAATCAAAAAGATACAGCCACCCCAATGTTTGGGACGCCTCTGTTTACAAGAACCTCGTTTACCGTACAAGTTCAATATCACAGAAAGTGAAAAATGGATAAAGAACTTGTGGTACTTACGTACAATGCAGTATCACTCAGCAGTGAAATCTATGTCATCAGGCCCGTAGCAGCACAATGAGTGGATTCAGGTACGATGATTCTAACTGAAATAAGTCACACAGAAAAAGAAACATCATAAGATATCAGTAATACACGGAATGTAAACTTGGCTACACAGGAACTGAATTACAGAACAGAACAGGGTCTCACATTTAGAAAACCAACTTATGCTTGTTTAAGGGTAAAGGTGAGTTGGGGTGCTGCATAAAACCAGAGTTTGAAATGAGCACAGATAAAGTTCCTTAAGCCAAATATGGAATAGACAAGAGCTACTCCTTGCTCAACGAAATGGACTCAACACCGCATATTAAACGCCTAAGAATGTACCTGACTCTTAAGTATCTTAAAACCTATGGATTGCTATGTCTCCGAAAGAGAATCAAGCATGTGTACAGGGACATAAACGCAGCAGTGATAGGATTGGAGAGGTTCGGTGAGCAAATGAAGACCCTTTGAAGTCATATTGCATGGTACCCATTCCACAGGTTTCAACTACCCAGGTTTAAGGTATTCTTCCTTCAGCTAAAACATGCATGTGGAGCCTAGAGTATGATCAACCATGTGATCGGGAGACGTGTTCAAATATGTCTCAGTTTTCGTACCCTGGTACTCGGGTGCAACATTCCAGACGCTTTACTAACACTCTCCCGACTTGGAGAGTCAGTCCCTTTAACCTCCTGTTTGGCCCAGTTTGCAATTTCTGCGGAAGATGAACAGGAATAGCGAGAACCAATGAGAGACTAGCTGGAGGTGTCTGGACGGGCAAATTTAACTCTCATTTCCCACCAGGAAGAGGAAATAACCAAAGGCTCAGCGTGCCGTGCCGGAACCAGATTAGGGCCTGAAGCCATCCTGCGGTGTTGCGGCCAGCTCACAAGAAAACGAGTTGAAGAAAGGAGCTCAGGGGCACTGTAATTCACAAACCTGCAGAGTTATAAATGACAACGATCGTACAAAAATATACTGAAGTAAGGCTGCCAAGAGGACTTGAAAGCGGGGCAGAATTGCAGGAAACCATTTCAGGAGGTAGACTGGAATTGCATTGAAAGCATAGGAAAAGAGGCAGAACGTCCACAATGATGCACTTGGCCAAAAAGGGCGTATGCGTTTTTTCCTGAATATATTCAGGAAAAAAGGCATACGCCCTTTTTGGCCAACCAAGCAAGCTTGCAAAGGAAATCTGCACTACAATGAAGTCTCACTTCCCCCGGTCAAAAGGGCCATCTGAAAAAAGTGTAAAATCCAGAAAGGCAGGACAGGCCATGGAGAACTGGGAGCCTTGTTATGCTGATGGGCGGGATGTAAATTGCCAACAGACACTTGGGAGAAGTGTATGGTGTTTCCTGAAACATCTAAAAAACAAAGCAACAGAGCCTAGGGCACTTCCACTTATGGTCCTATAGCTTAGGGAAATTAAAATCAAAAAGATACAGCCACCCCAACGTTTGGGACGCCTCTGTTTACAAGAACCTCGTTTACCGTACAAGTTCAATATCACAGAAAGTGAAAAATGGATAAAGAACTTGTGGTACTTACGTACAATGCAGTATCACTCAGCAGTGAAATCTATGTCATCAGGCCCGTAGCAGCACAATGAGTGGATTCAGGTACGATGATTCTAACTGAAATAAGTCACACAGAAAAAGAAACATCATAAGATATCAGTAATACACGGAATGTAAACTTGGCTACACAGGAACTGAATTACAGAACAGAACAGGGTCTCACATTTAGAAAACCAACTTATGCTTGTTTAAGGGTAAAGGTGAGTTGGGGTGCTGCATAAAACCAGAGATCGAAATGAGCACAGATAAAGTTCCTTAAGCCAAATATGGAATAGACAAGAGCTACTCCTTGCTCAACGAAATGGACTCAACACCGCATATTAAACGCCTAAGAATGTACCTGACTCTTAAGTATCTTAAAACCTATGGATTGCTATGTCTCCGAAAGAGAATGAAGCATGTGTACAGGGACATAAACGCAGCAGTGATAGGATTGGAGAGGTTCGGTGAGCAAATGAAGACCCTTTGAAGTCATATTGCATGGTACCCATTCCACGGGTTTCAACTACCCAGGTTTAAGGTATTCTTCCTTCAGCTAAAACATGCATGTGGAACCTAGAGTATGATCAACCATGTGATCGGGAGACGTGTTCAAATATGTCTCAGTTTTCGTACCCTGGTACTCGGGTGCAACATTCCAGACGCTTTACTAACACTCTCCCGACTTGGAGAGTCAGTCTCTTTAACCTCCTGTTTGGCCCAGTTTGCAATTTCTGCGGAAGATGAACAGGAATAGCGAGAACCAATGAGAGACTAGCTGGAGGTGTCTGGACGGGCAAATTTAACTCTCATTTCCCACCAGGAAGAGGAAATAACCAAAGGCTCAGCGTGCCGTGCCGGAACCAGATTAGGGCCTGAAGCCATCCTGCGGTGTTGCGGCCAGCTCACAAGAAAACGAGTTGCAGAAAGGAGCTCAGGGGCACTGTAATTCACAAACCTGCAGAGTTATAAATGACAACTATCGTCCAAAAATATACTGAAGTAAGGCTGCCAAGAGGACTTGAAAGCGGGGCAGAATTGCAGGAAACCGATTTCAGGAGGTAGACTGGAATTGCATTGAAAGCATAGGAAAAGAGGCAGAACGTCCACAATGATGCACTTGGCCAAAAAGGGCGTATGCGTTTTTTCCTGAATATATTCAGGAAAAAACGCATACGCCCTTTTTGGCCAACCAAGCAAGCTTGCAAAGGAAATCTGCACTACAATGAAGTCTGACTTCCCCCCGGTCAAAAGGGCCATCTGAAAAAAGTGTAAAATCCAGAAAGGCAGGACAGGCCATGGAGAACTGGGAGCCTTGTTATGCTGATGGGCGGTATGTCAATTGCCAACAGACACTCGGGAGAAGTGTATGGTGTTTCCTGAAACATCTAAAAAACAAAGCAACAGAGCCTAGGGCACTTCCACTTATGGTCCTATAGCTTAGGGAAATTAAAATCAAAAAGATACAGCCACCCCAATGTTTGGGATGCCTCTGTTTACAAGAACCTCGTTTACCGTACAAGTTCAATATCACAGAAAGTGAAAAATGGATAAAGAACTTGTGGTACTTACGTACAATGCAGTATCACTCAGCAGTGAAATCTATGTCATCAGGCCCGTAGCAGCACAATGAGTGGATTCAGGTACGATGATTCTAACTAAAATAAGTCACACAGAAAAAGAAACATCATAAGATATCAGTAATACACGGAATGTAAACTTGGCTACACAGGAACTGAATTACAGAACAGAACAGGGTCTCAAATTTAGAAAACCAACTTATGCTTGTTTAAGGGTAAAGGTGAGTTGGGGTGCTGCATAAAACCAGAGATCGAAATGAGCACAGATAAAGTTCCTTAAGCCAAATATGGAATAGACAAGAGCTACTCCTTGCTCAACGAAATGGACTCAACACCGCATATTAAACGCCTAAGAATGTACCTGACTCTTAAGTATCTTAAAACCTATGGATTGCTATGTCTCCGAAAGAGAATCAAGCATGTGTACAGGGACATAAACACAGCAGTGATAGGATTGGAGAGGTTCGGTGAGCAAATGAAGACCCTTTGAAGTCATATTGCATGGTACCCATTCCACGGGTTTCAACTACCCAGGTTTAAGGTATTCTTCCTTCAGCTAAAACATGCATGTGGAACCTAGAGTATGATCAACCATGTGATCGGGAGACGTGTTCAAATATGTCTCAGTTTTCGTACCCTGGTACTCGGGTGCAACATTCCAGACGCTTTACTAACACTCTCCCGACTTGGAGAGTCAGTCCCTTTAACCTCCTGTTTGGCCCAGTTTGCAATTTCTGCGGAAGATGAACAGGAATAGCGAGAACCAATGAGAGACTAGCTGGAGGTGTCTGGACGGACAAATTTAACTCTCATTTCCCACCAGGAAGAGGAAATAACCAAAGGCTCAGCGTGCCGTGCCAGAACCAGATTAGGGCCTGAAGCCATCCTGCGGTGTTGCGGCCAGCTCACAAGAAAACGAGTTGAAGAAAGGAGCTCAGGGGCACTGTAATTCACAAACCTGCAGAGTTATAAATGACAACTATCGTCCAAAAATATACTGAAGTAAGGCTGCCAAGAGGACTTGAAAGCGGGGCAGAATTGCAGGAAACCGATTTCAGGAGGTAGACTGGAATTGCATTGAAAGCATAGGAAAAGAGGCAGAACGTCCACAATGATGCACTTGGCCAAAAAGGGCGTATGCGTTTTTTCCTGAATATATTCAGGAAAAAACGCATACGCCCTTTTTGGCCAACCAAGCAAGCTTGCAAAGGAAATCTGCACTACAATGAAGTCTCACTTCCCCCCGGTCAAAAGGGCCATCTGAAAAAAGTGTAAAATCCAGAAAGGCAGGACAGGCCATGGAGAACTGGGAGCCTTGTTATGCTGATGGGCGGGATGTCAATTGCCAACAGACACTCGGGAGAAGTGTATGCTGTTTCCTGAAACATCTAAAAAACAAAGCAACAGAGCCTAGGGCACTTCCACTTATGGTCCTATAGCTTAGGGAAATTAAAATCAAAAAGATACAGCCACCCCAATGTTTGGGACGCCTCTGTTTACAAGAACCTCGTTTACCGTACAAGTTCAATATCACAGAACGTGAAAAATGGATAAAGAACTTGTGGTACTTACGTACAATGCAGTATCACTCAGCAGTGAAATCTATGTCATCAGGCCCGTAGCAGCACAATGAGTGGATTCAGGTACGATGATTCTAACTGAAATAAGTCACACAGAAAAAGAAACATCATAAGATATCAGTAATACACGGAATGTAAACTTGGCTACACAGGAACTGAATTACAGAACAGAACAGGGTCTCAAATTTAGAAAACCAACTTATGCTTGTTTAAGGGTAAAGGTGAGTTGGGGTGCTGCATAAAACCAGAGATTGAAACGAGCACAGATAAAGTTCCTTAAGCCAAATATGGAATAGACAAGAGCTACTCCTTGCTCAACGAAATGGACTCAACACCGCATATTAAACGCCTAAGAATGTACCTGACTCTTAAGTATCTTAAAACCTATGGATTGCTATGTCTCCGAAAGAGAATCAAGCATGTGTACAGGGACATAAACGCAGCAGTGATAGGATTGGAGAGGTTCGGTGAGCAAATGAAGACCCTTTGAAGTCATATTGCATGGTACCCATTCCACGGGTTTCAACTACCCAGGTTTAAGGTATTCTTCCTTCAGCTAAAACATGCATGTGGAACCTAGAGTATGATCAACCATGTGATCGGGAGACGTGTTCAAATATGTCTCAGTTTTCGTACCCTGGTACTCGGGTGCAACATTCCAGACGCTTTACTAACACTCTCCCGACTTGGAGAGTCAGTCCCTTTAACCTCCTGTTTGGCCCAGTTTGCAATTTCTGCGGAAGATGAACAGGAATAGCGAGAACCAATGAGAGACTAGCTGGAGGTGTCTGGACGGGCAAATTTAACTCTCATTTCCCACCAGGAAGAGGAAATAACCAAAGGCTCAGCGTGCCGTGCCGGAACCAGATTAGGGCCTGAAGCCATCCTGCGGTGTTGCGGCCAGCTCACAAGAAAACGAGTTGAAGAAAGGAGCTCAGGGGCACTGTAATTCACAAACCTGCAGAGTTATAAATGACAACTATCGTCCAAAAATATACTGAAGTAAGGCTGCCAAGAGGACTTGAAAGCGGGGCAGAATTGCAAGAAACCGATTTCAGGAGGTAGACTGGAATTGCATTGAAAGCATAGGAAAAGAGGCAGAACGTCCACAATGATGCACTTGGCCAAAAAGCGCATATGCGTTTTTTTCTGAATATATTCAGGAAAAAACGCATACGGCCTTTTTGGCCAACCAAGCAAGCTTGCAAAGGAAATCTGCACTACAATGAAGTCTGACTTCCCCCCGGTCAAAAGGGCCATCTGAAAAAAGTGTAAAATCCAGAAAGGCAGGACAGGCCATGGAGAACTGGGAGCCTTGTTATGCTGATGGGCGGGATGTCAATTGCCAACAGACACTCGGGAGAAGTGTATGGTGTTTCCTGAAACATCTAAAAAACAAAGCAACAGAGCCTAGGGCACTTCCACTTATGGTCCTATAGCTTAGGGAAATTAAAATCAAAAAGATACAGCCACCCCAATGTTTGGGACACCTCTGTTTACAAGAACCTCGTTTACCGTACAAGTTCAATATCACAGAAAGTGAAAAATGGATAAAGAACTTGTGGTACTTACGTACAATGCAGTATCACTCAGCAGTGAAATCTATGTCATCAGGCCCGTAGCAGCACAATGAGTGGATTCAGGTACGATGATTCTAACTGAAATAAGTCACCCAGAAAAAGAAACATCATAAGATATCAGTAATACACGGAATGTAAACTTGGCTACACAGGAACTGAATTACAGAACAGAACAGGGTCTCAAATTTAGAAAACCAACTTATGCTTGTTTAAGGGTAAAGGTGAGTTGGGGTGCTGCATAAAACCAGAGATTGAAACGAGCACAGATAAATTCCTTAAGCCAAATATGGAATAGACAAGAGCTACTCCTTGCTCAACGAAATGGACTCAACACCGCATATTAAACGCCTAAGAATGTACCTGACTCTTAAGTATCTTAAAACCTATGGATTGCTATGTCTCCGAAAGAGAATCAAGCATGTGTACAGGGACATAAACGAAGCAGTGATAGGATTGGAGAGGTTCGGTGAGCAAATGAAGACCCTTTGAAGTCATATTGCATGGTACCCATTCCACGGGTTTCAACTACCCAGGTTTAAGGTATTCTTCCTTCAGCTAAAACATGCATGTGGAACCTAGAGTATGATCAACCATGTGATCGGGAGACGTGTTCAAATATGTCTCAGTTTTCGTACCCTGGTACTCGGGTGCAACATTCCAGACGCTTTACTAACACTCTCCCGACTTGGAGAGTCAGTCCCTTTAACCTCCTGTTTGGCCCAGTTTGCAATTTCTGCGGAAGATGAACAGGAATAGCGAGAACCAATGAGAGACTAGCTGGAGGTGTCTGGACGGGCAAATTTAACTCTCATTTCCCACCAGGAAGAGGAAATAACCAAAGGCTCAGCGTGCCGTGCCGGAACCAGATTAGGGCCTGAAGCCATCCTGCGGTGTTGCGGCCAGATCACAAGAAAACGAGTTGAAGAAAGGAGCTCAGGGGCACTGTAATTCACAAACCTGCAGAGTTATAAATGACAGCTATCGTCCAAAAATATACTGAAGTAAGGCTGCCAAGAGGACTTGAAAGCGGGGCAGAATTGCAGGAAACCGATTTCAGGAGGTAGACTGGAATTGCATTGAAAGCATAGGAAAAGAGGCAGAACGTCCACAATGATGCACTTGGCCAAAAAGGGCGTACGCGTTTTTTCCTGAATATATTCAGGAAAAAACGCGTACGCCCTTTTTGGCCAACCAAGCAAGCTTGCAAAGGAAATCTGCACTACAATGAAGTCTCACTTCCCCCCCCCCCGGACAAAAGGGCCATCTGAAAAAAGTGTAAAATCCAGAAAGGCAGGACAGGCCATGGAGAACTGGGAGCCTTGTTATGCTGATGGGCGGGATGTCAATTGCCAACAGACACTCGGGAGAAGTGTATGCTGTTTCCTGAAACATCTAAAAAAGAAAGCAACAGAGCCTAGGGCACTTCCACTTATGGTCCTATAGCTTAGGGAAATTAAAATCAAAAAGATACAGTCACCCCAACGTTTGGGACGCCTCTGTTTACAAGAACCTCGTTTACCGTACAAGTTCAATATCACAGAAAGTGAAAAATGGATAAAGAACTTGTGGTACTTACGTACAATGCAGTATCACTCAGCAGTGAAATCTATGTCATCAGGCCCGTAGCAGCACAATGAGTGGATTCAGGTACGATGATTCTAACTGAAATAAGTCACACAGAAAAAGAAACATCATAAGATATCAGTAATACACGGAATGTAAACTTGGCTACACAGGAACTGAATTACAGAACAGAACAGGGTCTCACATTTAGAAAACCAACTTATGCTTGTTTAAGGGTAAAGGTGAGTTGGGGTGCTGCATAAAACCAGAGATTGAAATGAGCACAGATAAAGTTCCTTAAGCCAAATATGGAATAGACAAGAGCTACTCCTTGCTCAACGAAATGGACTCAACACCGCATATTAAACGCCTAAGAATGTACCTGACTCTTAAGTATCTTAAAACCTATGGATTGCTATGTCTCCGAAAGAGAATCAAGCATGTGTACAGGGACATAAACGCAGCAGTGATAGGATTGGAGAGGTTCGGTGAGCAAATGAAGACCCTTTGAAGTCATATTGCATGGTACCCATTCCACGGGTTTCAACTACCCAGGTTTAAGGTATTCTTCCTTCAGCTAAAACATGCATGTGGAACCTAGAGTATGATCAACCATGTGATCGGGAGACGTGTTCAAATATGTCTCAGTTTTCGTACCCTGGTACTCGGGTGCAACATTCCAGACGCTTTACTAACACTCTCCCGACTTGGAGAGTCAGTCCCTTTAACCTCCTGTTTGGCCCAGTTTGCAATTTCTGCGGAGGATGGACAGGAATAGCGAGAACCAATGAGAGACTAGCTGGAGGTGTCTGGACGGGCAAATTTAACTCTCATTTCCCACCAGGAAGAGGAAATAACCAAAGGCTCAGCGTGCCGTGCCGGAACCAGATTAGGGCCTGAAGCCATCCTGCGGTGTTGCGGCCAGCTCACAAGAAAACGAGTTGAAGAAAGGAGCTCAGGGGCACTGTAATTCACAAACCTGCAGAGTTATAAATGACAACTATCGTCCAAAAATATACTGAAGTAAGGCTGCCAAGAGGACTTGAAAGCGGGGCAGAATTGCAGGAAACCGATTTCAGGAGGTAGACTGGAATTGCATTGAAAGCATAGGAAAAGAGGCAGAACGTCCACAATGATGCACTTGGCCAAAAAGGGCGTATGCGTTTTTTCCTGAATATATTCAGGAAAAAACGCATACGCCCTTTTTGGCCAACCAAGCAAGCTTGCAAAGGAAATCTGCACTACAATGAAGTCTCACTTCCCCCCGG
The DNA here is from genome assembly GCF_963455315.2 of Globicephala melas. Taxonomy (NCBI): domain Eukaryota; kingdom Metazoa; phylum Chordata; class Mammalia; order Artiodactyla; family Delphinidae; genus Globicephala; species Globicephala melas. The sequence goes on along the minus strand of NW_027207303.1, from coordinate 437,672 downwards.
TCAAAAGGGCCATCTGAAAAAAGTGTAAAATCCAGAAAGGCAGGACAGGCCATGGAGAACTGGGAGCCTTGTTATGCTGATGGGCGGGATGTAAATTGCCAACAGACACTCGGGAGAAGTGTATGGTGTTTCCTGCAACATCTAAAAAACAAAGCAACAGAGCCTAGGGCACTTCCACTTATGGTCCTATAGCTTAGGGAAATTAAAATCAAAAAGATACAGCCACCCCAATGTTTGGGACGCCTCTGTTTACAAGAACCTCGTTTACCGTACAAGTTCAATATCACAGAAAGTGAAAAATGGATAAAGAACTTGTGGTACTTACGTACAATGCAGTATCACTCAGCAGTGAAATCTATGTCATCAGGCCCGTAGCAGCACAATGAGTGGATTCAGGTACGATGATTCTAACTGAAATAATTCACACAGAAAAAGAAACATCATAAGATATCAGTAATACACGGAATGTAAACTTGGCTACACAGGAACTGAATTACAGAACAGAACAGGGTCTCAAATTTAGAAAACCAACTTATGCTTGTTTAAGGGTAAAGGTGAGTTGGGGTGCTGCATAAAACCAGAGATTGAAATGAGCACAGATAAAGTTCCTTAAGCCAAATATGGAATAGACAAGAGCTACTCCTTGCTCAACGAAATGGACTCAACACCGCATATTAAACGCCTAAGAATGTACCTGACTCTTAAGTATCTTAAAACCTATGGATTGCTATGTCTCCGAAAGAGAATCAAGCATGTGTACAGGGACATAAACGCAGCAGTGATAGGATTGGAGAGGTTCGGTGAGCAAATGAAGACCCTTTGAAGTCATATTGCATGGTACCCATTCCAAGGGTTTCAATTACCCAGGTTTAAGGTATTCTTCCTTCAGCTAAAACATGCATGTGGAACCTAGAGTATGATCAACCATGTGATCGGGAGACGTGTTCAAATATGTCTCAGTTTTCGTACCCTGGTACTCGGGTGCAACATTCCAGACGCTTTACTAACACTCTCCCGACTTGGAGAGTCAGTCCCTTTAACCTCCTGTTTGGCCCAGTTTGCAATTTCTGCGGAAGATGAACAGGAATAGCGAGAACCAATGAGAGACTAGCTGGAGGTGTCTGGACGGGCAAATTTAACTCTCATTTCCCACCAGGAAGAGGAAATAACCAAAGGCTCAGCGTGCCGTGCCGGAACCAGATTAGGGCCTGAAGCCATCCTGCGGTGTTGCGGCCAGCTCACAAGAAAACGAGTTGAAGAAAGGAGCTCAGGGGCACTGTAATTCACAAACCTGCAGAGTTATAAATGACAACTATCGTCCAAAAATATACTGAAGTAAGGCTGCCAAGAGGACTTGAAAGCGGGGCAGAATTGCAGGAAACCGATTTCAGGAGGTAGACTGGAATTGCATTGAAAGCATAGGAAAAGAGGCAGAACGTCCACAATGATGCACTTGGCCAAAAAGGGCGTATGCGTTTTTTCCTGAATATATTCAGGAAAAAACGCATACGCCCTTTTTGGCCAACCAAGCAAGCTTGCAAAGGAAATCTGCACTACAATGAAGTCTCACTTCCCCCCGGTCAAAAGGGCCATCTGAAAAAAGTGTAAAATCCAGAAAGGCAGGACATGCCATGGAGAACTGGGAGCCTTGTTATGCTGATGGGCGGGATGTAAATTGCCAACAGACACTCGGGAGAAGTGTATGGTGTTTCCTGAAACATCTAAAAAACAAAGCAACAGAGCCTAGGGCACTTCCACTTATGGTCCTATAGCTTAGGGAAATTAAAATCAAAAAGATACAGCCACCCCAATGTTTGGGACGCCTCTGTTTACAAGAACCTCGTTTACCGTACAAGTTCAATATCACAGAAAGTGAAAAATGGATAAAGAACTTGTGGTACTTACGTACAATGCAGTATCACTCAGCAGTGAAATCTATGTCATCAGGCCCGTAGCAGCACAATGAGTGGATTCAGGTACGATGATTCTAACTGAAATAAGTCACACAGAAAAAGAAACATCATAAGATATCAGTAATACACGGAATGTAAACTTGGCTATAGAGGAACTGAATTACAAAACAGAACAGGGTCTCAAATTGAGAAAACCAACTTATGCTTGCTTAAGTGGAAAGTTGAGTTGGGGTGCTGCATAAAACCAGAGATTGAAATGAGCACAGATAAAGTTCCTTAAGCCAAATATGGAATAGACAAGAGCTACTCCTTGCTCAACGAAATGACTCAACACCCCATATTAAACAGCTAAGAATGTACCTGACTAGTAAGTATCTTAAAACCGATGGATTGCTATGTCTCCGAAAGAGAATCAAGCGTGTGTACAGGGGCATAAACGCAGCAGTGATAGGATTGGAGAGGTTCGGTGAGCAAATGAAGACTCTTTGAAGTCATATTGCATGGTACCCATTACAAGGGTCTCAACTCTCCAGGTTTAAGGTATTCTTCCTTCAGCTAAAACATGCATGTGGAACCCAGAATATGATCAACCGTGTGATAGGGAGACTTGTTCAAATATGTCTCAGTTTTCGTCCCCTGGTACTCGGGTGCAACATTCCCGATGCTTTACTAACACTCTCCCCACTTGGAGAGTCAGTGCCTTTAACCTCCTGTTTGGCCCAGTTTGCAATTTCTGTGGAAGATGAACAGGAATAGGGAGAACCAATGAGAGGCTAGCTGGAGGTGCCTGGACGGGCAAAGTTAACTCTCATTTCCCACCAGGAAGAGGAATTAACCAAAGGCTCAGCGTGCCGTGCCGGAACCAGATTATGGCCTGAAGCTATCCTGCGGTGTTGCGGCCAGCTCAAAAGAAAGCGAGTTGAAGAAAGGAGCTCAGGGGCACTGTAATTCACAAACCTGCAGAGTTATAAATGACAGCTATCGTCCAAAAATATACTGAAGTAAGGCTGCCAAGAGGAGTTGAAAGCGGAGCAGAATTGCAGGAAACTGATTTCAGGAGGTAGACTGGAATTGCATTTAAAGCATAGGAAAAGAGGCAAAATGTCCACAATGATGCACTTGGCCAAAAAGGGAGTATGCGTTTTTTCCTGAATATATTCAGGAAAAAACGCATACTCCCTTTTTGGCCAACCAAGCAAGCTTGCAAAGGAAATCTGCACTACAATGAAGTCTCACTTCCCCCCGGTCAAAAGGGCCATCTGAAAAAAGTGTAAAATCCAGAAAGGCAGGACAGGCCATGGAGAACTGGGAGCCTTGTTATGCTGATGGGCAGGATGTAAATTGCCACAGACACTCGGGAGAAGTGTATGGTGTTTCCTGAAACATCTAAAAAACAAAGCAACAGAGCCTAGGGCACTTCCACTTATGGTCCTATAGCTTAGGGAAATTAAAATCAAAAAGACACAGCCACCCCAAACTTTGGGACGGCTCTGTTTACAACAACCTCGTTTACAGTACAAGTTCAATATCACAGAAAGTGAAAAATGGATAAAGAAGTTGTGGTACTCACATACAATGCAGTATCACTCAGCAATGAAATCTATGTCATCAGGCCCATATCAGCACAATGAGTGGATTCGGGTATGGTGATTCTAACTGAAATAAGTCACACAGAAAAAGAATCATCAATAAATATAACTAATACATGGAATGTAAACTTGGCTGCAGAGGAACTGAATTACAAAACAGAACAGGGTCTCAAATTGAGAAAACCAACTTATGCTTGCTTAAGGGGAAAGGTGAGTTGGGGTGCTGCATAAAACCAGAGATTGAAATGAGCACAGATAAAGTTCCTTAAGCCAAATATGGAATAGACAAGAGCTACTCCTTGCTCAACGAAATGACTCAACACCCCATATTAAACAATTAAGAATGTACCTGACTAGTAAGTATCTTAAAACCGATGGATTGCTATGTCTCCGAAAGAGAATCAAGCGTGTGTACAGGGGCATAAACGCAGCAGTGATAGGATTGGAGAGGTTCGGTGAGCAAATGAAGACCCTTTGAAGTCATATTGCATGGTACCCATTCCACGGGTTTCAACTACCCAGGTTTAAGGTATTCTTCCTTCAGCTAAAACATGCATGTGGAACCTAGAGTATGATCCACCATGTGATCGGGAGACGTGTTCAAATATGTCTCAGTTTTCGTACCCTGGTACTCGGGTGCAACATTCCAGACGCTTTACTAACACTCTCCCGACTTGGAGAGTCAGTCCCTTTAACCTCCTGTTTGGCCCAGTTTGCAATTTCTGCGGAAGATGAACAGGAATAGCGAGAACCAATGAGAGACTAGCTGGAGGTGTCTGGACGGGCAAATTTAACTCTCATTTCCCACCAGGAAGAGGAAATAACCAAAGGCTCAGCGTGCCGTGCCGGAACCAGATTAGGGCCTGAAGCCATCCTGCGGTGTTGCGGCCAGCTCACAAGAAAACGAGTTGAAGAAAGGAGCTCAGGGGCACTGTAATTCACAAACCTGCAGAGTTATAAATGACAACGATCGTCCAAAAATATACTGAAGTAAGGCTGCCAAGAGGACTTGAAAGCGGGGCAGAATTGCAGGAAACCGATTTCAGGAGGTAGACTGGAATTGCATTGAAAGCATAGGAAAAGAGGCAGAACGTCCACAATGATGCACTTGGCCAAAAAGGGCGTATGCGTTTTTTCCTGAATATATTCAGGAAAAAACGCATACGCCCTTTTTGGCCAACCAAGCAAGCTTGCAAAGGAAATCTGCACTACAATGAAGTCTCACTTCCCCCCGGTCAAAAGGGCCATCTGAAAAAAGTGTAAAATCCAGAAAGGCAGGACAGGCCATGGAGAACTGGGAGCCTTGTTATGCTGATGGGCGGGATGTAAACTGCCAACAGACACTCGGGAGAAGTGTATGGTGTTTCCTGAAACATCTAAAAAACAAAGCAACAGAGCCTAGGCCACTTCCACTTATGGTCCTATAGCTTAGGGAAATTAAAATCAAAAAGACACAGCCACCCCAATGTTTGGGACGCCTCTGTTTACAAGAACCTCGTTTACCGTACAAGTTCAATATCACAGAAAGTGAAAAATGGATAAAGAACTTGTGGTACTTACGTACAATGCAGTATCACTCAGCAGTGAAATCTATGTCATCAGGCCCGTAGCAGCACAATGAGTGGATTCAGGTACGATGATTCTAACTGAAATAAGTCACACAGAAAAAGAAACATCATAAGATATCAGTAATACACGGAATGTAAACTTGGCTACACAGGAACTGAATTACAGAACAGAACAGGGTCTCAAATTTAGAAAACCAACTTATGCTTGTTTAAGGGTAAAGGTGAGTTGGGGTGCTGCATAAAACCAGAGATTGAAATGAGCACAGATAAAGTTCCTTAAGCCAAATATGGAATAGACAAGAGCTAGTCCTTGCTCAACGAAATGGACTCAACACCCCATATTAAACGCCTAAGAATGTACCTGACTCTTAAGTATCTTAAAACCTATGGATTGCTATGTCTCCGAAAGAGAATCAAGCATGTGTACAGGGACATAAACGCAGCAGTGATAGGATTGGAGAGGTTCGGTGAGCAAATGAAGACCCTTTGAAGTCATATTGCATGGTACCCATTCCACGGGTTTCAACTACCCAGGTTTAAGGTATTCTTCCTTCAGCTAAAACATGCATGTGGAACCTAGAGTATGATCCACCATGTGATCGGGAGACGTGTTCAAATATGTCTCAGTTTTCGTACCCTGGTACTCGGGTGCAACATTCCAGACGCTTTACTAACACTCTCCCGACTTGGAGAGTCAGTCCCTTTAACCTCCTGTTTGGCCCAGTTTGCAATTTCTGCGGAAGATGAACAGGAATAGCGAGAACCAATGAGAGACTAGCTGGAGGTGTCTGGACGGGCAAATTTAACTCTCATTTCCCACCAGGAAGAGGAAATAACCAAAGGCTCAGCGTGCCGTGCCGGAACCAGATTAGGGCCTGAAGCCATCCTGCGATGATGCGGCCAGCTCACAAGAAAACGAGTTGAAGAAAGGAGCTCAGGGGCACTGTAATTCACAAACCTGCAGAGTTATAAATGACAACGATCGTCCAAAAATATACTGAAGTAAGGCTGCCAAGAGGACTTGAAAGCGGGGCAGAATTGCAGGAAACCGATTTCAGGAGGTAGACTGGAATTGCATTGAAAGCATAGGAAAAGAGGCAGAACGTCCACAATGATGCACTTGGCCAAAAAGGGCGTATGCGTTTTTTCCTGAATATATTCAGGAAAAAACGCATACGCCCTTTTTGGCCAACCAAGCAAGCTTGCAAAGGAAATCTGCACTACAATGAAGTCTCACTTCCCCCCGGTCAAAAGGGCCATCTGAAAAAAGTGTAAAATCCAGAAAGGCAGGACAGGCCATGGAGAACTGGGAGCCTTGTTATGCTGATGGGCGGGATGTAAATTGCCAACAGACACTCGGGAGAAGTGTATGGTGTTTCCTGAAACATCTAAAAAACAAAGCAACAGAGCCTAGGCCATTTCCACTTATGGTCCTATAGCTTAGGGAAATTAAAATCAAAAAGACACAGCCACCCCAATGTTTGGGACGCCTCTGTTTACAAGAACCTCGTTTACCGTACAAGTTCAATATCACAGAAAGTGAAAAATGGATAAAGAACTTGTGGTACTTACGTACAATGCAGTATCACTCAGCAGTGAAATCTATGTCATCAGGCCCGTAGCAGCACAATGAGTGGATTCAGGTACGATGATTCTAACTGAAATAAGTCACACAGAAAAAGAAACATCATAAGATATCAGTAATACACGGAATGTAAACTTGGCTACACAGGAACTGAATTACAGAACAGAACAGGGTCTCAAATTTAGAAAACCAACTTATGCTTGTTTAAGGGTAAAGGTGAGTTGGGGTGCTGCATAAAACCAGAGATTGAAATGAGCACAGATAAAGTTCCTTAAGCCAAATATGGAATAGACAAGAGCTACTCCTTGCTCAACGAATTGGACTCAACACCCCATATTAAACGCCTAAGAATGTACCTGACTCTTAAGTATCTTAAAACCTATGGATTGCTATGTCTCCGAAAGCGAATCAAGCATGTGTACAGGGACATAAACGCAGCAGTGATAGGATTGGAGAGGTTCGGTGAGCAAATGAAGACCCTTTGAAGTCATATTGCATGGTACCCATTCCACGGGTTTCAACTACCCAGGTTTAAGGTATTCTTCCTTCAGCTAAAACATGCATGTGGAACCTAGAGTATGATCCACCATGTGATCGGGAGACGTGTTCAAATATGTCTCAGTTTTCGTACCCTGGTACTCGGGTGCAACATTCCAGACGCTTTACTAACACTCTCCCGACTTGGAGAGTCAGTCCCTTTAACCTCCTGTTTGGCCCAGTTTGCAATTTCTGCGGAAGATGAACAGGAATAGCGAGAACCAATGAGAGACTAGCTGGAGGTGTCTGGACGGGCAAATTTAACTCTCATTTCCCACCAGGAAGAGGAAATAACCAAAGGCTCAGCGTGCCGTGCCGGAACCAGATTAGGGCCTGAAGCCATCCTGCGGTGTTGCGGCCAGCTCACAAGAAAACGAGTTGAAGAAAGGAGCTCAGGGGCACTGTAATTCACAAACCTGCAGAGTTATAAATGACAACGATCGTCCAAAAATATACTGAAGTAAGGCTGCCAAGAGGACTTGAAAGCGGGGCAGAATTGCAGGAAACCGATTTCAGGAGGTAGACTGGAATTGCATTGAAAGCATAGGAAAAGAGGCAGAACGTCCACAATGATGCACTTGGCCAAAAAGGGCGTATGCGTTTTTTCCTGAATATATTCAGGAAAAAACGCATACGCCCTTTTTGGCCAACCAAGCAAGCTTGCAAAGGAAATCTGCACTACAATGAAGTCTCACTTCCCCCCGGTCAAAAGGGCCATCTGAAAAAAGTGTAAAATCCAGAAAGGCAGGACAGGCCATGGAGAACTGGGAGCCTTGTTATGCTGATGGGCGGGATGTAAATTGCCAACAGACACTCGGGAGAAGTGTATGGTGTTTCCTGAAACATCTAAAAAACAAAGCAACAGAGCCTAGGCCATTTCCACTTATGGTCCTATAGCTTAGGGAAATTAAAATCAAAAAGACACAGCCACCCCAATGTTTGGGACGCCTCTGTTTACAAGAACCTCGTTTACCGTACAAGTTCAATATCACAGAAAGTGAAAAATGGATAAAGAACTTGTGGTACTTACGTACAATGCAGTATCACTCAGCAGTGAAATCTATGTCATCAGGCCCGTAGCAGCACAATGAGTGGATTCAGGTACGATGATTCTAACTGAAATAAGTCACACAGAAAAAGAAACATCATAAGATATCAGTAATACACGGAATGTAAACTTGGCTACACAGGAACTGAATTACAGAACAGAACAGGGTCTCAAATTTAGAAAACCAACTTATGCTTGTTTAAGGGTAAAGGTGAGTTGGGGTGCTGCATAAAACCAGAGATTGAAATGAGCACAGATAAAGTTCCTTAAGCCAAATATGGAATAGACAAGAGCTACTCCTTGCTCAACGAATTGGACTCAACACCCCATATTAAACGCCTAAGAATGTACCTGACTCTTAAGTATCTTAAAACCTATGGATTGCTATGTCTCCGAAAGCGAATCAAGCATGTGTACAGGGACATAAACGCAGCAGTGATAGGATTGGAGAGGTTCGGTGAGCAAATGAAGACCCTTTGAAGTCATATTGCATGGTACCCATTCCACGGGTTTCAACTACCCAGGTTTAAGGTATTCTTCCTTCAGCTAAAACATGCATGTGGAACCTAGAGTATGATCAACCATGTGATCGGGAGACGTGTTCAAATATGTCTCAGTTTTCGTACCCTGGTACTCGGGTGCAACATTCCAGACGCTTTACTAACACTCTCCCGACTTGGAGAGTCAGTCCCTTTAACCTCCTGTTTGGCCCAGTTTGCAATTTCTGCGGAAGATGAACAGGAATAGCGAGAACCAATGAGAGACTAGCTGGAGGTGTCTGGACGGGCAAATTTAACTCTCATTTCCCACCAGGAAGAGGAAATAACCAAAGGCTCAGCGTGCCGTGCCGGAACCAGATTAGGGCCTGAAGCCATCCTGCGGTGTTGCGGCCAGCTCACAAGAAAACGAGTTGAAGAAAGGAGCTCAGGGGCACTGTAATTCACAAACCTGCAGAGTTATAAATGACAACGATCGTCCAAAAATATACTGAAGTAAGGCTGCCAAGAGGACTTGAAAGCGGGGCAGAATTGCAGGAAACCGATTTCAGGAGGTAGACTGGAATTGCATTGAAAGCATAGGAAAAGAGGCAGAACGTCCACAATGATGCACTTGGCCAAAAAGGGCGTATGCGTTTTTTCCTGAATATATTCAGGAAAAAACGCATACGCCCTTTTTGGCCAACCAAGCAAGCTTGCAAAGGAAATCTGCACTACAATGAAGTCTCACTTCCCCCCGGTCAAAAGGGCCATCTGAAAAAAGTGTAAAATCCAGAAAGGCAGGACAGGCCATGGAGAACTGGGAGCCTTGTTATGCTGATGGGCGGGATGTAAATTGCCAACAGACACTCGGGAGAAGTGTATGGTGTTTCCTGAAACATCTAAAAAACAAAGCAACAGAGCCTAGGCCATTTCCACTTATGGTCCTATAGCTTAGGGAAATTAAAATCAAAAAGACACAGCCACCCCAATGTTTGGGACGCCTCTGTTTACAAGAACCTCGTTTACCGTACAAGTTCAATATCACAGAAAGTGAAAAATGGATAAAGAACTTGTGGTACTTACGTACAATGCAGTATCACTCAGCAGTGAAATCTATGTCATCAGGCCCGTAGCAGCACAATGAGTGGATTCAGGTACGATGATTCTAACTGAAATAAGTCACACAGAAAAAGAAACATCATAAGATATCAGTAATACACGGAATGTAAACTTGGCTACACAGGAACTGAATTACAGAACAGAACAGGGTCTCAAATTTAGAAAACCAACTTATGCTTGTTTAAGGGTAAAGGTGAGTTGGGGTGCTGCATAAAACCAGAGATTGAAATGAGCACAGATAAAGTTCCTTAAGCCAAATATGGAATAGACAAGAGCTACTCCTTGCTCAACGAATTGGACTCAACACCCCATATTAAACGCCTAAGAATGTACCTGACTCTTAAGTATCTTAAAACCTATGGATTGCTATGTCTCCGAAAGCGAATCAAGCATGTGTACAGGGACATAAACGCAGCAGTGATAGGATTGGAGAGGTTCGGTGAGCAAATGAAGACCCTTTGAAGTCATATTGCATGGTACCCATTCCACGGGTTTCAACTACCCAGGTTTAAGGTATTCTTCCTTCAGCTAAAACATGCATGTGGAACCTAGAGTATGATCAACCATGTGATCGGGAGACGTGTTCAAATATGTCTCAGTTTTCGTACCCTGGTACTCGGGTGCAACATTCCAGACGCTTTACTAACACTCTCCCGACTTGGAGAGTCAGTCCCTTTAACCTCCTGTTTGGCCCAGTTTGCAATTTCTGCGGAAGATGAACAGGAATAGCGAGAACCAATGAGAGACTAGCTGGAGGTGTCTGGACGGGCAAATTTAACTCTCATTTCCCACCAGGAAGAGGAAATAACCAAAGGCTCAGCGTGCCGTGCCGGAACCAGATTAGGGCCTGAAGCCATCCTGCGGTGTTGCGGCCAGCTCACAAGAAAACGAGTTGAAGAAAGGAGCTCAGGGGCACTGTAATTCACAAACCTGCAGTTATAAATGACAACGATCGTCCAAAAATATACTGAAGTAAGGCTGCCAAGAGGACTTGAAAGCGGGGCAGAATTGCAGGAAACCGATTTCAGGAGGTAGACTGGAATTGCATTGAAAGCATAGGAAAAGAGGCAGAACGTCCACAATGATGCACTTGGCCAAAAAGGGCGTATGCGTTTTTTCCTGAATATATTCAGGAAAAAACGCATACGCCCTTTTTGGCCAACCAAGCAAGCTTGCAAAGGAAATCTGCACTACAATGAAGTCTCACTTCCCCCCGGTCAAAAGGGCCATCTGAAAAAAGTGTAAAATCCAGAAAGGCAGGACAGGCCATGGAGAACTGGGAGCCTTGTTATGCTGATGGGCGGGATGTAAATTGCCAACAGACACTCGGGAGAAGTGTATGGTGTTTCCTGAAACATCTAAAAAACAAAGCAACAGAGCCTAGGCCACTTCCACTTATGGTCCTATAGCTTAGGGAAATTAAAATCAAAAAGACACAGCCACCCCAATGTTTGGGACGCCTCTGTTTACAAGAACCTCGTTTACCGTACAAGTTCAATATCACAGAAAGTGAAAAATGGATAAAGAACTTGTGGTACTTACGTACAATGCAGTATCACTCAGCAGTGAAATCTATGTCATCAGGCCCGTAGCAGCACAATGAGTGGATTCAGGTACGATGATTCTAACTGAAATAAGTCACACAGAAAAAGAAACATCATAAGATATCAGTAATACACGGAATGTAAACTTGGCTACACAGGAACTGAATTACAGAACAGAACAGGGTCTCAAATTTAGAAAACCAACTTATGCTTGTTTAAGGGTAAAGGTGAGTTGGGGTGCTGCATAAAACCAGAGATTGAAATGAGCACAGATAAAGTTCCTTAAGCCAAATATGGAATAGACAAGAGCTACTCCTTGCTCAACGAATTGGACTCAACACCCCATATTAAACGGCTAAGAATGTACCTGACTCTTAAGTATCTTAAAACCTATGGATTGCTATGTCTCCGAAAGAGAATCAAGCATGTGTACAGGGACATAAACGCAGCAGTGATAGGATTGGAGAGGTTCGGTGAGCAAATGAAGACCCTTTGAAGTCATATTGCATGGTACCCATTCCACGGGTTTCAACTACCCAGGTTTAAGGTATTCTTCCTTCAGCTAAAACATGCATGTGGAACCTAGAGTATGATCAACCATGTGATCGGGAGACGTGTTCAAATATGTCTCAGTTTTCGTACCTGGTACTCGGGTGCAACATTCCAGACGCTTTACTAACACTCTCCCGACTTGGAGAGTCAGTCCCTTTAACCTCCTGTTTGGCCCAGTTTGCAATTTCTGCGGAAGATGGACAGGAATAGCGAGAACCAATGAGAGACTAGCTGGAGGTGTCTGGACGGGCAAATTTAACTCTCATTTCCCACCAGGAAGAGGAAATAACCAAAGGCTCAGCGTGCCGTGCCGGAACCAGATTAGGGCCTGAAGCCATCCTGCGGTGTTGCGGCCAGCTCACAAGAAAACGAGTTGAAGAAAGGAGCTCAGGGGCACTGTAATTCACAAACCTGCAGAGTTATAAATGACAACGATCGTCCAAAAATATACTGAAGTAAGGCTGCCAAGAGGACTTGAAAGCGGGGCAGAATTGCAGGAAACCGATTTCAGGAGGTAGACTGGAATTGCATTGAAAGCATAGGAAAAGAGGCAGAACGTCCACAATGATGCACTTGGCCAAAAAGGGCGTATGCGTTTTTTCCTGAATATATTCAGGAAAAAACGCATACGCCCTTTTTGGCCAACCAAGCAAGCTTGCAAAGGAAATCTGCACTACAATGAAGTCTCACTTCCCCCCGGTCAAAAGGGCCATCTGAAAAAAGTGTAAAATCCAGAAAGGCAGGACAGGCCATGGAGAACTGGGAGCCTTGTTATGCTGATGGGCGGGATGTAAATTGCCAACAGACACTCGGGAGAAGTGTATGGTGTTTCCTGAAACATCTAAAAAACAAAGCAACAGAGCCTAGGCCACTTCCACTTATGGTCCTATAGCTTAGGGAAATTAAAATCAAAAAGACACAGCCACCCCAATGTTTGGGACGCCTCTGTTTACAAGAACCTCGTTTACCGTACAAGTTCAATATCACAGAAAGTGAAAAATGGATAAAGAACTTGTGGTACTTACGTACAATGCAGTATCACTCAGCAGTGAAATCTATGTCATCAGGCCCGTAGCAGCACAATGAGTGGATTCAGGTACGATGATTCTAACTGAAATAAGTCACACAGAAAAAGAAACATCATAAGATATCAGTAATACACGGAATGTAAACTTGGCTACACAGGAACTGAATTACAGAACAGAACAGGGTCTCAAATTTAGAAAACCAACTTATGCTTGTTTAAGGGTAAAGGTGAGTTGGGGTGCTGCATAAAACCAGAGATTGAAATGAGCACAGATAAAGTTCCTTAAGCCAAATATGGAATAGACAAGAGCTACTCCTTGCTCAACGAATTGGACTCAACACCCCATATTAAACGCCTAAGAATGTACCTGACTCTTAAGTATCTTAAAACCTATGGATTGCTATGTCTCCGAAAGAGAATCAAGCATGTGTACAGGGACATAAACGCAGCAGTGATAGGATTGGAGAGGTTCGGTGAGCAAATGAAGACCCTTTGAAGTCATATTGCATGGTACCCATTCCACGGGTTTCAACTACCCAGGTTTAAGGTATTCTTCCTTCAGCTAAAACATGCATGTGGAACCTAGAGTATGATCAACCATGTGATCGGGAGACGTGTTCAAATATGTCTCAGTTTTCGTACCTGGTACTCGGGTGCAACATTCCAGACGCTTTACTAACACTCTCCCGACTTGGAGAGTCAGTCCCTTTAACCTCCTGTTTGGCCCAGTTTGCAATTTCTGCGGAAGATGGACAGGAATAGCGAGAACCAATGAGAGACTAGCTGGAGGTGTCTGGACGGGCAAATTTAACTCTCATTTCCCACCAGGAAGAGGAAATAACCAAAGGCTCAGCGTGCCGTGCCGGAACCAGATTAGGGCCTGAAGCCATCCTGCGGTGTTGCGGCCAGCTCACAAGAAAACGAGTTGAAGAAAGGAGCTCAGGGGCACTGTAATTCACAAACCTGCAGAGTTATAAATGACAACGATCGTCCAAAAATATACTGAAGTAAGGCTGCCAAGAGGACTTGAAAGCGGGGCAGAATTGCAGGAAACCGATTTCAGGAGGTAGACTGGAATTGCATTGAAAGCATAGGAAAAGAGGCAGAACGTCCACAATGATGCACTTGGCCAAAAAGGGCGTATGCGTTTTTTCCTGAATATATTCAGGAAAAAACGCATACGCCCTTTTTGGCCAACCAAGCAAGCTTGCAAAGGAAATCTGCACTACAATGAAGTCTCACTTCCCCCCGGTCAAAAGGGCCATCTGAAAAAAGTGTAAAATCCAGAAAGGCAGGACAGGCCATGGAGAACTGGGAGCCTTGTTATGCTGATGGGCGGGATGTAAATTGCCAACAGACACTCGGGAGAAGTGTATGGTGTTTCCTGAAACATCTAAAAAACAAAGCAACAGAGCCTAGGCCATTTCCACTTATGGTCCTATAGCTTAGGGAAATTAAAATCAAAAAGACACAGCCACCCCAATGTTTGGGACGCCTCTGTTTACAAGAACCTCGTTTACCGTACAAGTTCAATATCACAGAAAGTGAAAAATGGATAAAGAACTTGTGGTACTTACGTACAATGCAGTATCACTCAGCAGTGAAATCTATGTCATCAGGCCCGTAGCAGCACAATGAGTGGATTCAGGTACGATGATTCTAACTGAAATAAGTCACACAGAAAAAGAAACATCATAAGATATCAGTAATACACGGAATGTAAACTTGGCTACACAGGAACTGAATTACAGAACAGAACAGGGTCTCAAATTTAGAAAACCAACTTATGCTTGTTTAAGGGTAAAGGTGAGTTGGGGTGCTGCATAAAACCAGAGATTGAAATGAGCACAGATAAAGTTCCTTAAGCCAAATATGGAATAGACAAGAGCTACTCCTTGCTCAATGAATTGGACTCAACACCCCATATTAAACGCCTAAGAATGTACCTGACTCTTAAGTATCTTAAAACCTATGGATTGCTATGTCTCCGAAAGAGAATCAAGCATGTGTACAGGGACATAAACGCAGCAGTGATAGGATTGGAGAGGTTCGGTGAGCAAATGAAGACCCTTTGAAGTCATATTGCATGGTACCCATTCCACGGGTTTCAACTACCCAGGTTTAAGGTATTCTTCCTTCAGCTAAAACATGCATGTGGAACCTAGAGTATGATCAACCATGTGATCGGGAGACGTGTTCAAATATGTCTCAGTTTTCGTACCCTGGTACTCGGGTGCAACATTCCAGACGCTTTACTAACACTCTCCCGACTTGGAGAGTCAGTCCCTTTAACCTCCTGTTTGGCCCAGTTTGCAATTTCTGCGGAAGATGGACAGGAATAGCGAGAACCAATGAGAGACTAGCTGGAGGTGTCTGGACGGGCAAATTTAACTCTCATTTCCCACCAGGAAGAGGAAATAACCAAAGGCTCAGCGTGCCGTGCCGGAACCAGATTAGGGCCTGAAGCCATCCTGCGGTGTTGCGGCCAGCTCACAAGAAAACGAGTTGAAGAAAGGAGCTCAGGGGCACTGTAATTCACAAACCTGCAGAGTTATAAATGACAACGATCGTCCAAAAATATACTGAAGTAAGGCTGCCAAGAGGACTTGAAAGCGGGGCAGAATTGCAGGAAACCGATTTCAGGAGGTAGACTGGAATTGCATTGAAAGCATAGGAAAAGAGGCAGAACGTCCACAATGATGCACTTGGCCAAAAAGGGCGTATGCGTTTTTTCCTGAATATATTCAGGAAAAAACGCATACGCCCTTTTTGGCCAACCAAGCAAGCTTGCAAAGGAAATCTGCACTACAATGAAGTCTCACTTCCCCCCGGTCAAAAGGGCCATCTGAAAAAAGTGTAAAATCCAGAAAGGCAGGACAGGCCATGGAGAACTGGGAGCCTTGTTATGCTGATGGGCGGGATGTAAATTGCCAACAGACACTCGGGAGAAGTGTATGGTGTTTCCTGAAACATCTAAAAAACAAAGCAACAGAGCCTAGGCCACTTCCACTTATGGTCCTATAGCTTAGGGAAATTAAAATCAAAAAGACACAGCCACCCCAATGTTTGGGACGCCTCTGTTTACAAGAACCTCGTTTACCGTACAAGTTCAATATCACAGAAAGTGAAAAATGGATAAAGAACTTGTGGTACTTACGTACAATGCAGTATCACTCAGCAGTGAAATCTATGTCATCAGGCCCGTAGCAGCACAATGAGTGGATTCAGGTACGATGATTCTAACTGAAATAAGTCACACAGAAAAAGAAACATCATAAGATATCAGTAATACACGGAATGTAAACTTGGCTACACAGGAACTGAATTACAGAACAGAACAGGGTCTCAAATTTAGAAAACCAACTTATGCTTGTTTAAGGGTAAAGGTGAGTTGGGGTGCTGCATAAAACCAGAGATTGAAATGAGCACAGATAAAGTTCCTTAAGCCAAATATGGAATAGACAAGAGCTACTCCTTGCTCAACGAATTGGACTCAACACCCCATATTAAACGCCTAAGAATGTACCTGACTCTTAAGTATCTTAAAACCTATGGATTGCTATGTCTCCGAAAGAGAATCAAGCATGTGTACAGGGACATAAACGCAGCAGTGATAGGATTGGAGAGGTTCGGTGAGCAAATGAAGACCCTTTGAAGTCATATTGCATGGTACCCATTCCACGGGTTTCAACTACCCAGGTTTAAGGTATTCTTCCTTCAGCTAAAACATGCATGTGGAACCTAGAGTATGATCAACCATGTGATCGGGAGACGTGTTCAAATATGTCTCAGTTTTCGTACCCTGGTACTCGGGTGCAACATTCCAGACGCTTTACTAACACTCTCCCGACTTGGAGAGTCAGTCCCTTTAACCTCCTGTTTGGCCCAGTTTGCAATTTCTGCGGAAGATGGACAGGAATAGCGAGAACCAATGAGAGACTAGCTGGAGGTGTCTGGACGGGCAAATTTAACTCTCATTTCCCACCAGGAAGAGGAAATAACCAAAGGCTCAGCGTGCCGTGCCGGAACCAGATTAGGGCCTGAAGCCATCCTGCGGTGTTGCGGCCAGCTCACAAGAAAACGAGTTGAAGAAAGGAGCTCAGGGGCACTGTAATTCACAAACCTGCAGAGTTATAAATGACAACGATCGTCCAAAAATATACTGAAGTAAGGCTGCCAAGAGGACTTGAAAGCGGGGCAGAATTGCAGGAAACCGATTTCAGGAGGTAGACTGGAATTGCATTGAAAGCATAGGAAAAGAGGCAGAACGTCCACAATGATGCACTTGGCCAAAAAGGGCGTATGCGTTTTTTCCTGAATATATTCAGGAAAAAACGCATACGCCCTTTTTGGCCAACCAAGCAAGCTTGCAAAGGAAATCTGCACTACAATGAAGTCTCACTTCCCCCCGGTCAAAAGGGCCATCTGAAAAAAGTGTAAAATCCAGAAAGGCAGGACAGGCCATGGAGAACTGGGAGCCTTGTTATGCTGATGGGCGGGATGTAAATTGCCAACAGACACTCGGGAGAAGTGTATGGTGTTTCCTGAAACATCTAAAAAACAAAGCAACAGAGCCTAGGCCACTTCCACTTATGGTCCTATAGCTTAGGGAAATTAAAATCAAAAAGACACAGCCACCCCAATGTTTGGGACGCCTCTGTTTACAAGAACCTCGTTTACCGTACAAGTTCAATATCACAGAAAGTGAAAAATGGATAAAGAACTTGTGGTACTTACGTACAATGCAGTATCACTCAGCAGTGAAATCTATGTCATCAGGCCCGTAGCAGCACAATGAGTGGATTCAGGTACGATGATTCTAACTGAAATAAGTCACACAGAAAAAGAAACATCATAAGATATCAGTAATACACGGAATGTAAACTTGGCTACACAGGAACTGAATTACAGAACAGAATAGGGTCTCAAATTTAGAAAACCAACTTATGCTTGTTTAAGGGTAAAGGTGAGTTGGGGTGCTGCATAAAACCAGAGATTGAAATGAGCACAGATAAAGTTCCTTAAGCCAAATATGGAATAGACAAGAGCTACTCCTTGCTCAACGAATTGGACTCAACACCCCATATTAAACGCCTAAGAATGTACCTGACTCTTAAGTATCTTAAAACCTATGGATTGCTATGTCTCCGAAAGAGAATCAAGCATGTGTACAGGGACATAAACGCAGCAGTGATAGGATTGGAGAGGTTCGGTGAGCAAATGAAGACCCTTTGAAGTCATATTGCATGGTACCCATTCCACGGGTTTCAACTACCCAGGTTTAAGGTATTCTTCCTTCAGCTAAAACATGCATGTGGAACCTAGAGTATGATCAACCATGTGATCGGGAGACGTGTTCAAATATGTCTCAGTTTTCGTACCCTGGTACTCGGGTGCAACATTCCAGACGCTTTACTAACACTCTCCCGACTTGGAGAGTCAGTCCCTTTAACCTCCTGTTTGGCCCAGTTTGCAATTTCTGCGGAAGATGGACAGGAATAGCGAGAACCAATGAGAGACTAGCTGGAGGTGTCTGGACGGGCAAATTTAACTCTCATTTCCCACCAGGAAGAGGAAATAACCAAAGGCTCAGCGTGCCGTGCCGGAACCAGATTAGGGCCTGAAGCCATCCTGCGGTGTTGCGGCCAGCTCACAAGAAAACGAGTTGAAGAAAGGAGCTCAGGGGCACTGTAATTCACAAACCTGCAGAGTTATAAATGACAACGATCGTCCAAAAATATACTGAAGTAAGGCTGCCAAGAGGACTTGAAAGCGGGGCAGAATTGCAGGAAACCGATTTCAGGAGGTAGACTGGAATTGCATTGAAAGCATAGGAAAAGAGGCAGAACGTCCACAATGATGCACTTGGCCAAAAAGGGCGTATGCGTTTTTTCCTGAATATATTCAGGAAAAAACGCATACGCCCTTTTTGGCCAACCAAGCAAGCTTGCAAAGGAAATCTGCACTACAATGAAGTCTCACTTCCCCCCGGTCAAAAGGGCCATCTGAAAAAAGTGTAAAATCCAGAAAGGCAGGACAGGCCATGGAGAACTGGGAGCCTTGTTATGCTGATGGGCGGGATGTAAATTGCCAACAGACACTCGGGAGAAGTGTATGGTGTTTCCTGAAACATCTAAAAAACAATGCAACAGAGCCTAGGCCACTTCCACTTATGGTCCTATAGCTTAGGGAAATTAAAATCAAAAAGACACAGCCACCCCAATGTTTGGGACGCCTCTGTTTACAAGAACCTCGTTTACCGTACAAGTTCAATATCACAGAAAGTGAAAAATGGATAAAGAACTTGTGGTACTTACGTACAATGCAGTATCACTCAGCAGTGAAATCTATGTCATCAGGCCCGTAGCAGCACAATGAGTGGATTCAGGTACGATGATTCTAACTGAAATAAGTCACACAGAAAAAGAAACATCATAAGATATCAGTAATACACGGAATGTAAACTTGGCTACACAGGAACTGAATTACAGAACAGAACAGGGTCTCAAATTTAGAAAACCAACTTATGCTTGTTTAAGGGTAAAGGTGAGTTGGGGTGCTGCATAAAACCAGAGATTGAAATGAGCACAGATAAAGTTCCTTAAGCCAAATATGGAATAGACAAGAGCTACTCCTTGCTCAACGAATTGGACTCAACACCCCATATTAAACGCCTAAGAATGTACCTGACTCTTAAGTATCTTAAAACCTATGGATTGCTATGTCTCCGAAAGAGAATCAAGCATGTGTACAGGGACATAAACGCAGCAGTGATAGGATTGGAGAGGTTCGGTGAGCAAATGAAGACCCTTTGAAGTCATATTGCATGGTACCCATTCCACGGGTTTCAACTACCCAGGTTTAAGGTATTCTTCCTTCAGCTAAAACATGCATGTGGAACCTAGAGTATGATCAACCATGTGATCGGGAGACGTGTTCAAATATGTCTCAGTTTTCGTACCCTGGTAGTCGGGTGCAACATTCCAGATGCTTTACTAACACTCTCCCGACTTGGAGAGTCAGTCCCTTTAACCTCCTGTTTGGCCCAGTTTGCAATTTCTGCGGAAGATGAACAGGAATAGCGAGAACCAATGAGAGACTAGCTGGAGGTGTCTGGACGGGCAAATTTAACTCTCATTTCCCACCAGGAAGAGGAAATAACCAAAGGCTCAGCGTGCCGTGCCGGAACCAGATTAGGGCCTGAAGCCATCCTGCGGTGTTGCGGCCAGCTCACAAGAAAACGAGTTGAAGAAAGGAGCTCAGGGGCACTGTAATTCAAAAACCTGCAGAGTTATAAATGACAACGATCGTCCAAAAATATACTGAAGTAAGGCTGCCAAGAGGACTTGAAAGCGGGGCAGAATTGCAGGAAACCGATTTCAGGAGGTAGACTGGAATTGCATTGAAAGCATAGGAAAAGAGGCAGAACGTCCACAATGATGCACTTGGCCAAAAAGGGCGTATGCGTTTTTTCCTGAATATATTCAGGAAAAAACGCATACGCCCTTTTTGGCCAACCAAGCAAGCTTGCAAAGGAAATCTGCACTACAATGAAGTCTCACTTCCCCCCGGTCAAAAGGGCCATCTGAAAAAAGTGTAAAATCTAGAAAGGCAGGACAGGCCATGGAGAACTGGGAGCCTTGTTATGCTGATGGGCGGGATGTAAATTGCCAACAGACACTCGGGAGAAGTGTATGGTGTTTCCTGAAACATCTAAAAAACAAAGCAACAGAGCCTAGGGCACTTCCACTTATGGTCCTATAGCTTAGGGAAATTAAAATCAAAAAGACACAGCCACCCCAATGTTTGGGACGCCTCTGTTTACAAGAACCTCGTTTACCGTACAAGTTCAATATCACAGAAAGTGAAAAATGGATAAAGAACTTGTGGTACTTACGTACAATGCAGTATCACTCAGCAGTGAAATCTATGTCATCAGGCCCGTAGCAGCACAATGAGTGGATTCAGGTACGATGATTCTAACTGAAATAAGTCACACAGAAAAAGAAACATCATAAGATATCAGTAATACACGGAATGTAAACTTGGCTACACAGGAACTGAATTACAGAACAGAACAGGGTCTCAAATTTAGAAAACCAACTTATGCTTGCTTAAGGGTAAAGGTGAGTTGGGGTGCTGCATAAAACCAGAGATTGAAATGAGCACAGATAAAGTTCCTTAAGCCAAATATGGAATAGACAAGAGCTACTCCTTGCTCAACGAATTGGACTCAACACCCCATATTAAACGCCTAAGAATGTACCTGACTCTTAAGTATCTTAAAACCTATGGATTGCTATGTCTCCGAAAGAGAATCAAGCATGTGTACAGGGACATAAACGCAGCAGTGATAGGATTGGAGAGGTTCGGTGAGCAAATGAAGACCCTTTGAAGTCATATTGCATGGTACCCATTCCACGGGTTTCAACTACCCAGGTTTAAGGTATTCTTCCTTCAGCTAAAACATGCATGTGGAACCTAGAGTATGATCAACCATGTGATCGGGAGACGTGTTCAAATATGTCTCAGTTTTCGTACCTGGTACTCGGGTGCAACATTCCAGACGCTTTACTAACACTCTCCCGACTTGGAGAGTCAGTCCCTTTAACCTCCTGTTTGGCCCAGTTTGCAATTTCTGCGGAAGATGGACAGGAATAGCGAGAACCAATGAGAGACTAGCTGGAGGTGTCTGGACGGGCAAATTTAACTCTCATTTCCCACCAGGAAGAGGAAATAACCAAAGGCTCAGCGTGCCGTGCCGGAACCAGATTAGGGCCTGAAGCCATCCTGCGGTGTTGCGGCCAGCTCACAAGAAAACGAGTTGAAGAAAGGAGCTCAGGGGCACTGTAATTCACAAACCTGCAGAGTTATAAATGACAACGATCGTCCAAAAATATACTGAAGTAAGGCTGCCAAGAGGACTTGAAAGCGGGGCAGAATTGCAGGAAACCGATTTCAGGAGGTAGACTGGAATTGCATTGAAAGCATAGGAAAAGAGGCAGAACGTCCACAATGATGCACTTGGCCAAAAAGGGCGTATGCGTTTTTTCCTGAATATATTCAGGAAAAAACGCATACGCCCTTTTTGGCCAACCAAGCAAGCTTGCAAAGGAAATCTGCACTACAATGAAGTCTCACTTCCCCCCGGTCAAAAGGGCCATCTGAAAAAAGTGTAAAATCCAGAAAGGCAGGACAGGCCATGGAGAACTGGGAGCCTTGTTATGCTGATGGGCGGGATGTAAATTGCCAACAGACACTCGGGAGAAGTGTATGGTGTTTCCTGAAACATCTAAAAAACAAAGCAACAGAGCCTAGGCCACTTCCACTTATGGTCCTATAGCTTAGGGAAATTAAAATCAAAAAGACACAGCCACCCCAATGTTTGGGACGCCTCTGTTTACAAGAACCTCGTTTACCGTACAAGTTCAATATCACAGAAAGTGAAAAATGGATAAAGAACTTGTGGTACTTACGTACAATGCAGTATCACTCAGCAGTGAAATCTATGTCATCAGGCCCGTAGCAGCACAATGAGTGGATTCAGGTACGATGATTCTAACTGAAATAAGTCACACAGAAAAAGAAACATCATAAGATATCAGTAATACACGGAATGTAAACTTGGCTACACAGGAACTGAATTACAGAACAGAACAGGGTCTCAAATTTAGAAAACCAACTTATGCTTGTTTAAGGGTAAAGGTGAGTTGGGGTGCTGCATAAAACCAGAGATTGAAATGAGCACAGATAAAGTTCCTTAAGCCAAATATGGAATAGACAAGAGCTACTCCTTGCTCAACGAATTGGACTCAACACCCCATATTAAACGCCTAAGAATGTACCTGACTCTTAAGTATCTTAAAACCTATGGATTGCTATGTCTCCGAAAGAGAATCAAGCATGTGTACAGGGACATAAACGCAGCAGTGATAGGATTGGAGAGGTTCGGTGAGCAAATGAAGACCCTTTGAAGTCATATTGCATGGTACCCATTCCACGGGTTTCAACTACCCAGGTTTAAGGTATTCTTCCTTCAGCTAAAACATGCATGTGGAACCTAGAGTATGATCAACCATGTGATCGGGAGACGTGTTCAAATATGTCTCAGTTTTCGTACCCTGGTACTCGGGTGCAACATTCCAGACGCTTTACTAACACTCTCCCGACTTGGAGAGTCAGTCCCTTTAACCTCCTGTTTGGCCCAGTTTGCAATTTCTGCGGAAGATGGACAGGAATAGCGAGAACCAATGAGAGACTAGCTGGAGGTGTCTGGACGGGCAAATTTAACTCTCATTTCCCACCAGGAAGAGGAAATAACCAAAGGCTCAGCGTGCCGTGCCGGAACCAGATTAGGGCCTGAAGCCATCCTGCGGTGTTGCGGCCAGCTCACAAGAAAACGAGTTGAAGAAAGGAGCTCAGGGGCACTGTAATTCACAAACCTGCAGAGTTATAAATGACAACGATCGTCCAAAAATATACTGAAGTAAGGCTGCCAAGAGGACTTGAAAGCGGGGCAGAATTGCAGGAAACCGATTTCAGGAGGTAGACTGGAATTGCATTGAAAGCATAGGAAAAGAGGCAGAACGTCCACAATGATGCACTTGGCCAAAAAGGGCGTATGCGTTTTTTCCTGAATATATTCAGGAAAAAACGCATACGCCCTTTTTGGCCAACCAAGCAAGCTTGCAAAGGAAATCTGCACTACAATGAAGTCTCACTTCCCCCCGGTCAAAAGGGCCATCTGAAAAAAGTGTAAAATCCAGAAAGGCAGGACAGGCCATGGAGAACTGGGAGCCTTGTTATGCTGATGGGCGGGATGTAAATTGCCAACAGACACTCGGGAGAAGTGTATGGTGTTTCCTGAAACATCTAAAAAACAAAGCAACAGAGCCTAGGCCACTTCCACTTATGGTCCTATAGCTTAGGGAAATTAAAATCAAAAAGACACAGCCACCCCAATGTTTGGGACGCCTCTGTTTACAAGAACCTCGTTTACCGTACAAGTTCAATATCACAGAAAGTGAAAAATGGATAAAGAACTTGTGGTACTTACGTACAATGCAGTATCACTCAGCAGTGAAATCTATGTCATCAGGCCCGTAGCAGCACAATGAGTGGATTCAGGTACGATGATTCTAACTGAAATAAGTCACACAGAAAAAGAAACATCATAAGATATCAGTAATACACGGAATGTAAACTTGGCTACACAGGAACTGAATTACAGAACAGAACAGGGTCTCAAATTTAGAAAACCAACTTATGCTTGTTTAAGGGTAAAGGTGAGTTGGGGTGCTGCATAAAACCAGAGATTGAAATGAGCACAGATAAAGTTCCTTAAGCCAAATATGGAATAGACAAGAGCTACTCCTTGCTCAACGAATTGGACTCAACACCCCATATTAAACGCCTAAGAATGTACCTGACTCTTAAGTATCTTAAAACCTATGGATTGCTATGTCTCCGAAAGAGAATCAAGCATGTGTACAGGGACATAAACGCAGCAGTGATAGGATTGGAGAGGTTCGGTGAGCAAATGAAGACCCTTTGAAGTCATATTGCATGGTACCCATTCCACGGGTTTCAACTACCCAGGTTTAAGGTATTCTTCCTTCAGCTAAAACATGCATGTGGAACCTAGAGTATGATCAACCATGTGATCGGGAGACGTGTTCAAATATGTCTCAGTTTTCGTACCCTGGTACTCGGGTGCAACATTCCAGACGCTTTACTAACACTCTCCCGACTTGGAGAGTCAGTCCCTTTAACCTCCTGTTTGGCCCAGTTTGCAATTTCTGCGGAAGATGGACAGGAATAGCGAGAACCAATGAGAGACTAGCTGGAGGTGTCTGGACGGGCAAATTTAACTCTCATTTCCCACCAGGAAGAGGAAATAACCAAAGGCTCAGCGTGCCGTGCCGGAACCAGATTAGGGCCTGAAGCCATCCTGCGGTGTTGCGGCCAGCTCACAAGAAAACGAGTTGAAGAAAGGAGCTCAGGGGCACTGTAATTCACAAACCTGCAGAGTTATAAATGACAACGATCGTCCAAAAATATACTGAAGTAAGGCTGCCAAGAGGACTTGAAAGCGGGGCAGAATTGCAGGAAACCGATTTCAGGAGGTAGACTGGAATTGCATTGAAAGCATAGGAAAAGAGGCAGAACGTCCACAATGATGCACTTGGCCAAAAAGGGCGTATGCGTTTTTTCCTGAATATATTCAGGAAAAAACGCATACGCCCTTTTTGGCCAACCAAGCAAGCTTGCAAAGGAAATCTGCACTACAATGAAGTCTCACTTCCCCCCGGTCAAAAGGGCCATCTGAAAAAAGTGTAAAATCCAGAAAGGCAGGACAGGCCATGGAGAACTGGGAGCCTTGTTATGCTGATGGGCGGGATGTAAATTGCCAACAGACACTCGGGAGAAGTGTATGGTGTTTCCTGAAACATCTAAAAAACAATGCAACAGAGCCTAGGCCACTTCCACTTATGGTCCTATAGCTTAGGGAAATTAAAATCAAAAAGACACAGCCACCCCAATGTTTGGGACGCCTCTGTTTACAAGAACCTCGTTTACCGTACAAGTTCAATATCACAGAAAGTGAAAAATGGATAAAGAACTTGTGGTACTTACGTACAATGCAGTATCACTCAGCAGTGAAATCTATGTCATCAGGCCCGTAGCAGCACAATGAGTGGATTCAGGTACGATGATTCTAACTGAAATAAGTCACACAGAAAAAGAAACATCATAAGATATCAGTAATACACGGAATGTAAACTTGGCTACACAGGAACTGAATTACAGAACAGAACAGGGTCTCAAATTTAGAAAACCAACTTATGCTTGTTTAAGGGTAAAGGTGAGTTGGGGTGCTGCATAAAACCAGAGATTGAAATGAGCACAGATAAAGTTCCTTAAGCCAAATATGGAATAGACAAGAGCTACTCCTTGCTCAACGAATTGGACTCAACACCCCATATTAAACGCCTAAGAATGTACCTGACTCTTAAGTATCTTAAAACCTATGGATTGCTATGTCTCCGAAAGAGAATCAAGCATGTGTACAGGGACATAAACGCAGCAGTGATAGGATTGGAGAGGTTCGGTGAGCAAATGAAGACCCTTTGAAGTCATATTGCATGGTACCCATTCCACGGGTTTCAACTACCCAGGTTTAAGGTATTCTTCCTTCAGCTAAAACATGCATGTGGAACCTAGAGTATGATCAACCATGTGATCGGGAGACGTGTTCAAATATGTCTCAGTTTTCGTACCCTGGTAGTCGGGTGCAACATTCCAGACGCTTTACTAACACTCTCCCGACTTGGAGAGTCAGTCCCTTTAACCTCCTGTTTGGCCCAGTTTGCAATTTCTGCGGAAGATGGACAGGAATAGCGAGAACCAATGAGAGACTAGCTGGAGGTGTCTGGACGGGCAAATTTAACTCTCATTTCCCACCAGGAAGAGGAAATAACCAAAGGCTCAGCGTGCCGTGCCGGAACCAGATTAGGGCCTGAAGCCATCCTGCGGTGTTGCGGCCAGCTCACAAGAAAACGAGTTGAAGAAAGGAGCTCAGGGGCACTGTAATTCACAAACCTGCAGAGTTATAAATGACAACGATCGTCCAAAAATATACTGAAGTAAGGCTGCCAAGAGGACTTGAAAGCGGGGCAGAATTGCAGGAAACCGATTTCAGGAGGTAGACTGGAATTGCATTGAAAGCATAGGAAAAGAGGCAGAACGTCCACAATGATGCACTTGGCCAAAAAGGGCGTATGCGTTTTTTCCTGAATATATTCAGGAAAAAACGCATACGCCCTTTTTGGCCAACCAAGCAAGCTTGCAAAGGAAATCTGCACTACAATGAAGTCTCACTTCCCCCCGGTCAAAAGGGCCATCTGAAAAAAGTGTAAAATCCAGAAAGGCAGGACAGGCCATGGAGAACTGGGAGCCTTGTTATGCTGATGGGCGGGATGTAAATTGCCAACAGACACTCGGGAGAAGTGTATGGTGTTTCCTGAAACATCTAAAAAACAATGCAACAGAGCCTAGGCCACTTCCACTTATGGTCCTATAGCTTAGGGAAATTAAAATCAAAAAGACACAGCCACCCCAATGTTTGGGACGCCTCTGTTTACAAGAACCTCGTTTACCGTACAAGTTCAATATCACAGAAAGTGAAAAATGGATAAAGAACTTGTGGTACTTACGTACAATGCAGTATCACTCAGCAGTGAAATCTATGTCATCAGGCCCGTAGCAGCACAATGAGTGGATTCAGGTACGATGATTCTAACTGAAATAAGTCACACAGAAAAAGAAACATCATAAGATATCAGTAATACACGGAATGTAAACTTGGCTACACAGGAACTGAATTACAGAACAGAACAGGGTCTCAAATTTAGAAAACCAACTTATGCTTGTTTAAGGGTAAAGGTGAGTTGGGGTGCTGCATAAAACCAGAGATTGAAATGAGCACAGATAAAGTTCCTTAAGCCAAATATGGAATAGACAAGAGCTACTCCTTGCTCAACGAATTGGACTCAACACCCCATATTAAACGCCTAAGAATGTACCTGACTCTTAAGTATCTTAAAACCTATGGATTGCTATGTCTCCGAAAGAGAATCAAGCATGTGTACAGGGACATAAACGCAGCAGTGATAGGATTGGAGAGGTTCGGTGAGCAAATGAAGACCCTTTGAAGTCATATTGCATGGTACCCATTCCACGGGTTTCAACTACCCAGGTTTAAGGTATTCTTCCTTCAGCTAAAACATGCATGTGGAACCTAGAGTATGATCAACCATGTGATCGGGAGACGTGTTCAAATATGTCTCAGTTTTCGTACCCTGGTAGTCGGGTGCAACATTCCAGATGCTTTACTAACACTCTCCCGACTTGGAGAGTCAGTCCCTTTAACCTCCTGTTTGGCCCAGTTTGCAATTTCTGCGGAAGATGAACAGGAATAGCGAGAACCAATGAGAGACTAGCTGGAGGTGTCTGGACGGGCAAATTTAACTCTCATTTCCCACCAGGAAGAGGAAATAACCAAAGGCTCAGCGTGCCGTGCCGGAACCAGATTAGGGCCTGAAGCCATCCTGCGGTGTTGCGGCCAGCTCACAAGAAAACGAGTTGAAGAAAGGAGCTCAGGGGCACTGTAATTCACAAACCTGCAGAGTTATAAATGACAACGATCGTCCAAAAATATACTGAAGTAAGGCTGCCAAGAGGACTTGAAAGCGGGGCAGAATTGCAGGAAACCGATTTCAGGAGGTAGACTGGAATTGCATTGAAAGCATAGGAAAAGAGGCAGAACGTCCACAATGATGCACTTGGCCAAAAAGGGCGTATGCGTTTTTTCCTGAATATATTCAGGAAAAAACGCATACGCCCTTTTTGGCCAACCAAGCAAGCTTGCAAAGGAAATCTGCACTACAATGAAGTCTCACTTCCCCCCGGTCAAAAGGGCCATCTGAAAAAAGTGTAAAATCTAGAAAGGCAGGACAGGCCATGGAGAACTGGGAGCCTTGTTATGCTGATGGGCGGGATGTAAATTGCCAACAGACACTCGGGAGAAGTGTATGGTGTTTCCTGAAACATCTAAAAAACAAAGCAACAGAGCCTAGGCCACTTCCACTTATGGTCCTATAGCTTAGGGAAATTAAAATCAAAAAGACACAGCCACCCCAATGTTTGGGACGCCTCTGTTTACAAGAACCTCGTTTACCGTACAAGTTCAATATCACAGAAAGTGAAAAATGGATAAAGAACTTGTGGTACTTACGTACAATGCAGTATCACTCAGCAGTGAAATCTATGTCATCAGGCCCGTAGCAGCACAATGAGTGGATTCAGGTACGATGATTCTAACTGAAATAAGTCACACAGAAAAAGAAACATCATAAGATATCAGTAATACACGGAATGTAAACTTGGCTACACAGGAACTGAATTACAGAACAGAACAGGGTCTCAAATTTAGAAAACCAACTTATGCTTGTTTAAGGGTAAAGGTGAGTTGGGGTGCTGCATAAAACCAGAGATTGAAATGAGCACAGATAAAGTTCCTTAAGCCAAATATGGAATAGACAAGAGCTACTCCTTGCTCAACGAATTGGACTCAACACCCCATATTAAACGCCTAAGAATGTACCTGACTCTTAAGTATCTTAAAACCTATGGATTGCTATGTCTCCGAAAGAGAATCAAGCATGTGTACAGGGACATAAACGCAGCAGTGATAGGATTGGAGAGGTTCGGTGAGCAAATGAAGACCCTTTGAAGTCATATTGCATGGTACCCATTCCACGGGTTTCAACTACCCAGGTTTAAGGTATTCTTCCTTCAGCTAAAACATGCATGTGGAACCTAGAGTATGATCAACCATGTGATCGGGAGACGTGTTCAAATATGTCTCAGTTTTCGTACCTGGTACTCGGGTGCAACTTTCCAGACGCTTTACTAACACTCTCCCGACTTGGAGAGTCAGTCCCTTTAACCTCCTGTTTGGCCCAGTTTGCAATTTCTGCGGAAGATGAACAGGAATAGCGAGAACCAATGAGAGACTAGCTGGAGGTGTCTGGACGGGCAAATTTAACTCTCATTTCCCACCAGGAAGAGGAAATAACCAAAGGCTCAGCGTGCCGTGCCGGAACCAGATTAGGGCCTGAAGCCATCCTGCGGTGTTGCGGCCAGCTCACAAGAAAACGAGTTGAAGAAAGGAGCTCAGGGGCACTGTAATTCACAAACCTGCAGAGTTATAAATGACAACGATCGTCCAAAAATATACTGAAGTAAGGCTGCCAAGAGGACTTGAAAGCGGGGCAGAATTGCAGGAAACCGATTTCAGGAGGTAGACTGGAATTGCATTGAAAGCATAGGAAAAGAGGCAGAACGTCCACAATGATGCACTTGGCCAAAAAGGGCGTATGCGTTTTTTCCTGAATATATTCAGGAAAAAACGCATACGCCCTTTTTGGCCAACCAAGCAAGCTTGCAAAGGAAATCTGCACTACAATGAAGTCTCACTTCCCCCCGGTCAAAAGGGTCATCTGAAAAAAGTGTAAAATCCAGAAAGGCAGGACAGGCCATGGAGAACTGGGAGCCTTGTTATGCTGATGGGCGGGATGTAAATTGCCAACAGACACTCGGGAGAAGTGTATGGTGTTTCCTGAAACATCTAAAAAACAAAGCAACAGAGCCTAGGCCACTTCCACTTATGGTCCTATAGCTTAGGGAAATTAAAATCAAAAAGACACAGCCACCCCAATGTTTGGGACGCCTCTGTTTACAAGAACCTCGTTTACCGTACAAGTTCAATATCACAGAAAGTGAAAAATGGATAAAGAACTTGTGGTACTTACGTACAATGCAGTATCACTCAGCAGTGAAATCTATGTCATCAGGCCCGTAGCAGCACAATGAGTGGATTCAGGTACGATGATTCTAACTGAAATAAGTCGCACAGAAAAAGAAACATCATAAGATATCAGTAATACACGGAATGTAAACTTGGCTACACAGGAACTGAATTACAGAACAGAACAGGGTCTCAAATTTAGAAAACCAACTTATGCTTGTTTAAGGGTAAAGGTGAGTTGGGGTGCTGCATAAAACCAGAGATTGAAATGAGCACAGATAAAGTTCCTTAAGCCAAATATGGAATAGACAAGAGCTACTCCTTGCTCAACGAATTGGACTCAACACCCCATATTAAACGCCTAAGAATGTACCTGACTCTTAAGTATCTTAAAACCTATGGATTGCTATGTCTCCGAAAGAGAATCAAGCATGTGTACAGGGACATAAACGCAGCAGTGATAGGATTGGAGAGGTTCGGTGAGCAAATGAAGACCCTTTGAAGTCATATTGCATGGTACCCATTCCACGGGTTTCAACTACCCAGGTTTAAGGTATTCTTCCTTCAGCTAAAACATGCATGTGGAACCTAGAGTATGATCAACCATGTGATCGGGAGACGTGTTCAAATATGTCTCAGTTTTCGTACCCTGGTACTCGGGTGCAACATTCCAGACGCTTTACTAACACTCTCCCGACTTGGAGAGTCAGTCCCTTTAACCTCCTGTTTGGCCCAGTTTGCAATTTCTGCGGAAGATGAACAGGAATAGCGAGAAACAATGAGAGACTAGCTGGAGGTGTCTGGACGGGCAAATTTAACTCTCATTTCCCACCAGGAAGAGGAAATAACCAAAGGCTCAGCGTGCCGTGCCGGAACCAGATTAGGGCCTGAAGCCATCCTGCGGTGTTGCGGCCAGCTCACAAGAAAACGAGTTGAAGAAAGGAGCTCAGGGGCACTGTAATTCACAAACCTGCAGAGTTATAAATGACAACGATCGTCCAAAAATATACTGAAGTAAGGCTGCCAAGAGGACTTGAAAGCGGGGCAGAATTGCAGGAAACCGATTTCAGGAGGTAGACTGGAATTGCATTGAAAGCATAGGAAAAGAGGCAGAACGTCCACAATGATGCACTTGGCCAAAAAGGGCGTATGCGTTTTTTCCTGAATATATTCAGGAAAAAATGCATACGCCCTTTTTGGCCAACCAAGCAAGCTTGCAAAGGAAATCTGCACTACAATGAAGTCTCACTTCCCCCCGGTCAAAAGGGCCATCTGAAAAAAGTGTAAAATCCAGAAAGGCAGGACAGGCCATGGAGAACTGGGAGCCTTGTTATGCTGATGGGCGGGATGTAAATTGCCAACAGACACTCGGGAGAAGTGTATGGTGTTTCCTGAAACATCTAAAAAACAAAGCAACAGAGCCTAGGCCACTTCCACTTATTGTCCTATAGCTTAGGGAAATTAAAATCAAAAAGACACAGCCACCCCAATGTTTGGGACGCCTCTGTTTACAAGAACCTCGTTTACCGTACAAGTTCAATATCACAGAAAGTGAAAAATGGATAAAGAACTTGTGGTACTTACGTACAATGCAGTATCACTCAGCAGTGAAATCTATGTCATCAGGCCCGTAGCAGCACAATGAGTGGATTCAGGTACGATGATTCTAACTGAAATAAGTCACACAGAAAAAGAAACATCATAAGATATCAGTAATACACGGAATGTAAACTTGGCTACACAGGAACTGAATTACAGAACAGAACAGGGTCTCAAATTTAGAAAACCAACTTATGCTTGTTTAAGGGTAAAGGTGAGTTGGGGTGCTGCATAAAACCAGAGATTGAAATGAGCACAGATAAAGTTCCTTAAGCCAAATATGGAATAGACAAGAGCTACTCCTTGCTCAACGAATTGGACTCAACACCCCATATTAAACGCCTAAGAATGTACCTGACTCTTAAGTATCTTAAAACCTATGGATTGCTATGTCTCCGAAAGAGAATCAAGCATGTGTACAGGGACATAAACGCAGCAGTGATAGGATTGGAGAGGTTCGGTGAGCAAATGAAGACCCTTTGAAGTCATATTGCATGGTACCCATTCCACGGGTTTCAACTACCCAGGTTTAAGGTATTCTTCCTTCAGCTAAAACATGCATGTGGAACCTAGAGTATGATCAACCATGTGATCGGGAGACGTGTTCAAATATGTCTCAGTTTTCGTACCCTGGTACTCGGGTGCAACATTCCAGACGCTTTACTAACACTCTCCCGACTTGGAGAGTCAGTCCCTTTAACCTCCTGTTTGGCCCAGTTTGCAATTTCTGCGGAAGATGAACAGGAATAGCGAGAACCAATGAGAGACTAGCTGGAGGTGTCTGGACGGGCAAATTTAACTCTCATTTCCCACCAGGAAGAGGAAATAACCAAAGGCTCAGCGTGCCGTGCCGGAACCAGATTAGGGCCTGAAGCCATCCTGCAGTTTTGCGGCCAGCTCACAAGAAAACGAGTTGAAGAAAGGAGCTCAGGGGCACTGTAATTCACAAACCTGCAGAGTTATAAATGACAACTATCGTCCAAAAATATACTGAAGTAAGGCTGCCAAGAGGACTTGAAAGCGGGGCAGAATTGCAGGAAACCGATTTCAGGAGGTAGACTGGAATTGCATTGAAAGCATAGGAAAAGAGGCAGAACGTCCACAATGATGCACTTGGCCAAAAAGGGCGTATGCGTTTTTTCCTGAATATATTCAGGAAAAAACGCATACGCCCTTTTTGGCCAACCAAGCAAGCTTGCAAAGGAAATCTGCACTACAATGAAGTCTCACTTCCCCCCGGTCAAAAGGGCCATCTGAAAAAAGTGTAAAATCCAGAAAGGCAGGACAGGCCATGGAGAACTGGGAGCCTTGTTATGCTGATGGGCGGGATGTAAATTGCCAACAGACACTCGGGAGAAGTGTATGGTGTTTCCTGAAACATCTAAAAAACAAAGCAACAGAGCCTAGGCCACTTCCACTTATGGTCCTATAGCTTAGGGAAATTAAAATCAAACAGATACAGCCACCCCAATGTTTGGGACGCCTCTGTTTACAAGAACCTCGTTTACCATACAAGTTCAATATCACAGAAAGTGAAAAATGGATAAAGAACTTGTGGTACTTACGTACAATGCAGTATCACTCAGCAGTGAAATCTATGTCATCAGGCCCGTAGCAGCACAATGAGTGGATTCAGGTACGATGATTCTAACTGAAATAAGTCACACAGAAAAAGAAACATCATAAGATATCAGTAATACACGGAATGTAAACTTGGCTACACAGGAACTGAATTACAGAACAGAACAGGGTCTCAAATTTAGAAAACCAACTTATGCTTGTTTAAGGGTAAAGGTGAGTTGGGGTTCTGCATAAAACCAGAGATTGAAATGAGCACAGATAAAGTTCCTTAAGCCAAATATGGAATAGACAAGAGCTACTCCTTGCTCAACGAAATGGACTCAACACCGCATATTAAACACCTAAGAATGTACCTGACTCTTAAGTATCTTAAAACCTATGGATTGCTATGTCTCCGAAAGAGAATCAAGCATGTGTACAGGGACATAAACGCAGCAGTGATAGGATTGGAGAGGTTCGGTGAGCAAATGAAGACCCTTTGAAGTCATATTGCATGGTACCCATTCCACGGGTTTCAACTACCCAGGTTTAAGGTATTCTTCCTTCAGCTAAAACATGCATGTGGAACCTAGAGTATGATCAACCATGTGATCGGGAGACGTGTTCAAATATGTCTCAGTTTTCGTACCCTGGTACTCGGGTGCAACATTCCAGATGCTTTACTAACACTCTCCCGACTTGGAGAGTCAGTCCTTTTAACCTCCTGTTTGGCCCAGTTTGCAATTTCTGCGGAACATGAACAGGAATAGCGAGAACCAATGAGAGACTAGCTGGAGGTGTCTGGACGGGCAAATTTAACTCTCATTTCCCACCAGGAAGAGGAAATAACCAAAGGCTCAGTGTGCCGTGCCGGAACCAGATTAGGGCCTGAAGCCATCCTGCGGTGTTGCGGCCAGCTCACAAGAAAACGAGTTGAAGAAAGGAGCTCAGGGGCACTGTAATTCACAAACCTGCAGAGTTATAAATGACAACTATCGTCCAAAAATATACTGAAGTAAGGCTGCCAAGAGGACTTGAAAGCGGGGCAGAATTGCAGGAAACCGATTTCAGGAGGTAGACTGGAATTGCATTGAAAGCATAGGAAAAGAGGCAGAACGTCCACAATGATGCACTTGGCCAAAAAGGGCGTATGCGTTTTTTCCTGAATATATTCAGGAAAAAACGCATACGCCCTTTTTGGCCAACCAAGCAAGCTTGCAAAGGAAATCTGCACTACAATGAAGTCTCACTTCCCCCCGGTCAAAAGGGCCATCTGAAAAAAGTATAAAATCCAGAAAGGCAGGACAGGCCATGGAGAACTGGGAGCCTTGTTATGCTGATGGGCGGGATGTAAATTGCCAACAGACACTCGGGAGAAGTGTATGGTGTTTCCTGAAACATCTAAAAAACAAAGCAACAGCGCCTAGGCCACTTCCACTTATGGTCCTATAGCTTAGGGAAATTAAAATCAAAAAGACACAGCCACCCCAATGTTTGGGACGCCTCTGTTTACAAGAACCTCGTTTACCGTACAAGTTCAATATCACAGAAAGTGAAAAATGGATAAAGAACTTGTGGTACTTACGTACAATGCAGTATCACTCAGCAGTGAAATCTATGTCATCAGGCCCGTAGCAGCACAATGAGTGGATTCAGGTACGATGATTCTAAATGAAATAAGTCACACAGAAAAAGAAACATCATAAGATATCAGTAATACACGGAATGTAAACTTGGCTACACAGGAACTGAATTACAGAACAGAACAGGGTCTCAAATTTAGAAAACCAACTTATGCTTGTTTAAGGGTAAAGGTGAGTTGGGGTGCTGCATAAAACCAGAGATTGAAATGAGCACAGATAAAGTTCCTTAAGCCAAATATGGAATAGACAAGAGCTACTCCTTGCTCAACGAATTGGACTCAACACCCCATATTAAACGCCTAAGAATGTACCTGACTCTTAAGTATCTTAAAACCTATGGATTGCTATGTCTCCGAAAGAGAATCAAGCATGTGTACAGGGACATAAACGCAGCAGTGATAGGATTGGAGAGGTTCGGTGAGCAAATGAAGACCCTTTGAAGTCATATTGCATGGTACCCATTCCACGGGTTTCAACTACCCAGGTTTAAGGTATTCTTCCTTCAGCTAAAACATGCATGTGGAACCTAGAGTATGATCAACCATGTGATCGGGAGACGTGTTCAAATATGTCTCAGTTTTCGTACCTGGTACTCGGGTGCAACATTCCAGACGCTTTACTAACACTCTCCCGACTTGGAGAGTCAGTCCCTTTAAACTCCTGTTTGGCCCAGTTTGCAATTTCTGCGGAAGATGAACAGGAATAGCGAGAACCAATGAGAGACTAGCTGGAGGTGTCTGGACGGGCAAATTTAACTCT
This sequence comes from Globicephala melas, assembly GCF_963455315.2. Lineage (NCBI taxonomy): Eukaryota > Metazoa > Chordata > Mammalia > Artiodactyla > Delphinidae > Globicephala > Globicephala melas. The sequence continues at coordinate 401,779 of NW_027207303.1, read as the reverse complement.
CATTTCCCACCAGGAAGAGGAAATAACCAAAGGCTCAGCGTGCCGTGCCGGAACCAGATTAGGGCCTGAAGCCATCCTGCGGTGTTGCGGCCACCTCACAAGAAAACGAGTTGAAGAAAGGAGCTCAGGGGCACTGTAATTCACAAACCTGCAGAGTTATAAATGACAACGATCGTCCAAAAATATACTGAAGTAAGGCTGCCAAGAGGACTTGAAAGCGGGGCAGAATTGCAGGAAACCGATTTCAGGAGGTAGACTGGAATTGCATTGAAAGCATAGGAAAAGAGGCAGAACGTCCACAATGATGCACTTGGCCAAAAAGGGCGTATGCGTTTTTTCCTGAATATATTCAGGAAAAAACGCATACGCCCTTTTTGGCCAACCAAGCAAGCTTGCAAAGGAAATCTGCACTACAATGAAGTCTCACTTCCCCCCGGTCAAAAGGGCCATCTGAAAAAAGTGTAAAATCCAGAAAGGCAGGACAGGCCATGGAGAACTGGGAGCCTTGTTATGCTGATGGGCGGGATGTAAATTGCCAACAGACACTCGGGAGAAGTGTATGGTGTTTCCTGAAACATCTAAAAAACAAAGCAACAGAGCCTAGGCCACTTCCACTTATGGTCCTATAGCTTAGGGAAATTAAAATCAAAAAGACACAGCCACCCCAATGTTTGGGACGCCTCTGTTTACAAGAACCTCGTTTACCGTACAAGTTCAATATCACAGAAAGTGAAAAATGGATAAAGAACTTGTGGTACTTACGTACAATGCAGTATCACTCAGCAGTGAAATCTATGTCATCAGGCCCGTAGCAGCACAATGAGTGGATTCAGGTACGATGATTCTAACTGAAATAAGTCACACAGAAAAAGAAACATCATAAGATATCAGTAATACACGGAATGTAAACTTGGCTACACAGGAACTGAATTACAGAACAGAACAGGGTCTCAAATTTAGAAAACCAACTTATGCTTGTTTAAGGGTAAAGGTGAGTTGGGGTGCTGCATAAAACCAGAGATTGAAATGAGCACAGATAAAGTTCCTTAAGCCAAATATGGAATAGACAAGAGCTACTCCTTGCTCAACGAATTGGACTCAACACCCCATATTAAACGCCTAAGAATGTACCTGACTCTTAAGTATCTTAAAACCTATGGATTGCTATGTCTCCGAAAGAGAATCAAGCATGTGTACAGGGACATAAACGCAGCAGTGATAGGATTGGAGAGGTTCGGTGAGCAAATGAAGACCCTTTGAAGTCATATTGCATGGTACCCATTCCACGGGTTTCAACTACCCAGGTTTAAGGTATTCTTCCTTCAGCTAAAACATGCATGTGGAACCTAGAGTATGATCAACCATGTGATCGGGAGACGTGTTCAAATATGTCTCAGTTTTCGTACGCTGGTAGTCGGGTGCAACATTCCAGATGCTTTACTAACACTCTCCCGACTTGGAGAGTCAGTCCCTTTAACCTCCTGTTTGGCCCAGTTTGCAATTTCTGCGGAAGATGAACAGGAATAGCGAGAACCAATGAGAGACTAGCTGGAGGTGTCTGGACGGGCAAATTTAACTCTCATTTCCCACCAGGAAGAGGAAATAACCAAAGGCTCAGCGTGCCGTGCCGGAACCAGATTAGGGCCTGAAGCCATCCTGCGGTGTTGCGGCCAGCTCACAAGAAAACGAGTTGAAGAAAGGAGCTCAGGGGCACTGTAATTCACAAACCTGCAGAGTTATAAATGACAACGATCGTCCAAAAATATACTGAAGTAAGGCTGCCAAGAGGACTTGAAAGCGGGGCAGAATTGCAGGAAACCGATTTCAGGAGGTAGACTGGAATTGCATTGAAAGCATAGGAAAAGAGGCAGAACGTCCACAATGATGCACTTGGCCAAAAAGGGCGTATGCGTTTTTTCCTGAATATATTCAGGAAAAAACGCATACGCCCTTTTTGGCCAACCAAGCAAGCTTGCAAAGGAAATCTGCACTACAATGAAGTCTCACTTCCCCCCGGTCAAAAGGGCCATCTGAAAAAAGTGTAAAATCCAGAAAGGCAGGACAGGCCATGGAGAACTGGGAGCCTTGTTATGCTGATGGGCGGGATGTAAATTGCCAACAGACACTCCGGAGAAGTGTATGGTGTTTCCTGAAACATCTAAAAAACAAAGCAACAGAGCCTAGGCCACTTCCACTTATTGTCCTATAGCTTAGGGAAATTAAAATCAAAAAGACACAGCCACCCCAATGTTTGGGACGCCTCTGTTTACAAGAACCTCGTTTACCGTACAAGTTCAATATCACAGAAAGTGAAAAATGGATAAAGAACTTGTGGTACTTACGTACAATGCAGTATCACTCAGCAGTGAAATCTATGTCATCAGGCCCGTAGCAGCACAATGAGTGGATTCAGGTACGATGATTCTAACTGAAATAAGTCACACAGAAAAAGAAACATCATAAGATATCAGTAATACACGGAATGTAAACTTGGCTACACAGGAACTGAATTACAGAACAGAACAGGGTCTCAAATTTAGAAAACCAACTTATGCTTGTTTAAGGGTAAAGGTGAGTTGGGGTGCTGCATAAAACCAGAGATTGAAATGAGCACAGATAAAGTTCCTTAAGCCAAATATGGAATAGACAAGAGCTACTCCTTGCTCAACGAATTGGACTCAACACCCCATATTAAACGCCTAAGAATGTACCTGACTCTTAAGTATCTTAAAACCTATGGATTGCTATGTCTCCGAAAGAGAATCAAGCATGTGTACAGGGACATAAACGCAGCAGTGATAGGATTGGAGAGGTTCGGTGAGCAAATGAAGACCCTTTGAAGTCATATTGCATGGTACCCATTCCACGGGTTTCAACTACCCAGGTTTAAGGTATTCTTCCTTCAGCTAAAACATGCATGTGGAACCTAGAGTATGATCAACCATGTGATCGGGAGACGTGTTCAAATATGTCTCAGTTTTCGTACCCTGGTACTCGGGTGCAACATTCCAGACGCTTTACTAACACTCTCCCGACTTGGAGAGTCAGTCCCTTTAACCTCCTGTTTGGCCCAGTTTGCAATTTCTGCGGAAGATGAACAGGAATAGCGAGAACCAATGAGAGACTAGCTGGAGGTGTCTGGACGGGCAAATTTAACTCTCATTTCCCACCAGGAAGAGGAAATAACCAAAGGCTCAGCGTGCCGTGCCGGAACCAGATTAGGGCCTGAAGCCATCCTGCGGTGTTTCGGCCAGCTCACAAGAAAACGAGTTGAAGAAAGGAGCTCAGGGGCACTGTAATTCACAAACCTGCAGAGTTATAAATGACAACGATCGTCCAAAAATATACTGAAGTAAGGCTGCCAAGAGGACTTGAAAGCGGGGCAGAATTGCAGGAAACCGATTTCAGGAGGTAGACTGGAATTGCATTGAAAGCATAGGAAAAGAGGCAGAACGTCCACAATGATGCACTTGGCCAAAAAGGGCGTATGTGTTTTTTCCTGAATATATTCAGGAAAAAACGCATACGCCCTTTTTGGCCAACCAAGCAAGCTTGCAAAGGAAATCTGCACTACAATGAAGTCTCACTTCCCCCCGGTCAAAAGGGCCATCTGAAAAAAGTGTAAAATCCAGAAAGGCAGGACAGGCCATGGAGAACTGGGAGCCTTGTTATGCTGATGGGCGGGATGTAAATTGCCAACAGACACTCGGGAGAAGTGTATGGTGTTTCCTGAAACATCTAAAAAACAAAGCAACAGAGCCTAGGCCATTTCCACTTATGGTCCTATAGCTTAGGGAAATTAAAATCAAAAAGACACAGCCACCCCAATGTTTGGGACGCCTCTGTTTACAAGAACCTCGTTTACCGTACAAGTTCAATATCACAGAAAGTGAAAAATGGATAAAGAACTTGTGGTACTTACGTACAATGCAGTATCACTCAGCAGTGAAATCTATGTCATCAGGCCCGTAGCAGCACAATGAGTGGATTCAGGTACGATGATTCTAACTGAAATAAGTCACACAGAAAAAGAAACATCATAAGATATCAGTAATACACGGAATGTAAACTTGGCTACACAGGAACTGAATTACAGAACAGAACAGGGTCTCAAATTTAGAAAACCAACTTATGCTTGTTTAAGGGTAAAGGTGAGTTGGGGTGCTGCATAAAACCAGAGATTGAAATGAGCACAGATAAAGTTCCTTAAGCCAAATATGGAATAGACAAGAGCTACTCCTTGCTCAACGAAATGGACTCAACACCCCATATTAAACGCCTAAGAATGTACCTGACTCTTAAGTATCTTAAAACCTATGGATTGCTATGTCTCCGAAAGAGAATCAAGCATGTGTACAGGGACATAAACGCAGCAGTGATAGGATTGGAGAGGTTCGGTGAGCAAATGAAGACCCTTTGAAGTCATATTGCATGGTACCCATTCCACGGGTTTCAACTACCCAGGTTTAAGGTATTCTTCCTTCAGCTAAAACATGCATGTGGAACCTAGAGTATGATCAACCATGTGATCGGGAGACGTGTTCAAATATGTCTCAGTTTTCGTACCCTGGTACTCGGGTGCAACATTCCAGACGCTTTACTAACACTCTCCCGACTTGGAGAGTCAGTCCCTTTAACCTCCTGTTTGGCCCAGTTTGCAATTTCTGCGGAAGATGAACAGGAATAGCGAGAACCAATGAGAGACTAGCTGGAGGTGTCTGGACGGGCAAATTTAACTCTCATTTCCCACCAGGAAGAGGAAATAACCAAAGGCTCAGCGTGCCGTGCCGGAACCAGATTAGGGCCTGAAGCCATCCTGCGGTGTTTCGGCCAGCTCACAAGAAAACGAGTTGAAGAAAGGAGCTCAGGGGCACTGTAATTCACAAACCTGCAGAGTTATAAATGACAACGATCGTCCAAAAATATACTGAAGTAAGGCTGCCAAGAGGACTTGAAAGCGGGGCAGAATTGCAGGAAACCGATTTCAGGAGGTAGACTGGAATTGCATTGAAAGCATAGGAAAAGAGGCAGAACGTCCACAATGATGCACTTGGCCAAAAAGGGCGTATGTGTTTTTTCCTGAATATATTCAGGAAAAAACGCATACGCCCTTTTTGGCCAACCAAGCAAGCTTGCAAAGGAAATCTGCACTACAATGAAGTCTCACTTCCCCCCGGTCAAAAGGGCCATCTGAAAAAAGTGTAAAATCCAGAAAGGCAGGACAGGCCATGGAGAACTGGGAGCCTTGTTATGCTGATGGGCGGGATGTAAATTGCCAACAGACACTCGGGAGAAGTGTATGGTGTTTCCTGAAACATCTAAAAAACAAAGCAACAGAGCCTAGGCCATTTCCACTTATGGTCCTATAGCTTAGGGAAATTAAAATCAAAAAGACACAGCCACCCCAATGTTTGGGACGCCTCTGTTTACAAGAACCTCGTTTACCGTACAAGTTCAATATCACAGAAAGTGAAAAATGGATAAAGAACTTGTGGTACTTACGTACAATGCAGTATCACTCAGCAGTGAAATCTATGTCATCAGGCCCATAGCAGCACAATGAGTGGATTCAGGTACGATGATTCTAACTGAAATAAGTCACACAGAAAAAGAAACATCATAAGATATCAGTAATACACGGAATGTAAACTTGGCTACACAGGAACTGAATTACAGAACAGAACAGGGTCTCAAATTTAGAAAACCAACTTATGCTTGTTTAAGGGTAAAGGTGAGTTGGGGTGCTGCATAAAACCAGAGATTGAAATGAGCACAGATAAAGTTCCTTAAGCCAAATATGGAATAGACAAGAGCTACTCCTTGCTCAACGAATTGGACTCAACACCCCATATTAAACGCCTAAGAATGTACCTGACTCTTAAGTATCTTAAAACCTATGGATTGCTATGTCTCCGAAAGAGAATCAAGCATGTGTACAGGGACATAAACGCAGCAGTGATAGGATTGGAGAGGTTCGGTGAGCAAATGAAGACCCTTTGAAGTCATATTGCATGGTACCCATTCCACGGGTTTCAACTACCAAGGTTTAAGGTATTCTTCCTTCAGCTAAAACATGCATGTGGAACCTAGAGTATGATCAACCATGTGATCGGGAGACGTGTTCAAATATGTCTCAGTTTTCGTACCTGGTACTCGGGTGCAACATTCCAGACGCTTTACTAACACTCTCCCGACTTGGAGAGTCAGTCCCTTTAACCTCCTGTTTGGCCCAGTTTGCAATTTCTGCGGAAGATGAACAGGAATAGCGAGAACCAATGAGAGACTAGCTGGAGGTGTCTGGACGGGCAAATTTAACTCTCATTTCCCACCAGGAAGAGGAAATAACCAAAGGCTCAGCGTGCCGTGCCGGAACCAGATTAGGGCCTGAAGCCATCCTGCGGTGTTGCGGCCAGCTCACAAGAAAACGAGTTGAAGAAAGGAGCTCAGGGGCACTGTAATTCACAAACCTGCAGAGTTATAAATGACAACGATCATCCAAAAATATACTGAAGTAAGGCTGCCAAGAGGACTTGAAAGCGGGGCAGAATTGCAGGAAACCGATTTCAGGAGGTAGACTGGAATTGCATTGAAAGCATAGGAAAAGAGGCAGAACGTCCACAATGATGCACTTGGCCAAAAAGGGCGTATGCGTTTTTTCCTGAATATATTCAGGAAAAAACGCATACGCCCTTTTTGGCCAACCAAGCAAGCTTGCAAAGGAAATCTGCACTACAATGAAGTCTCACTTCCCCCCGGTCAAAAGGGCCATCTGAAAAAAGTGTAAAATCCAGAAAGGCAGGACAGGCCATGGAGAACTGGGAGCCTTGTTATGCTGATGGGCGGGATGTAAATTGCCAACAGACACTCGGGAGAAGTGTATGGTGTTTCCTGAAACATCTAAAAAACAAAGCAACAGAGCCTAGGCCACTTCCACTTATGGTCCTATAGCTTAGGGAAATTAAAATCAAAAAGACACAGCCACCCCAATGTTTGGGACGCCTCTGTTTACAAGAACCTCGTTTACCGTACAAGTTCAATATCACAGAAAGTGAAAAATGGATAAAGAACTTGTGGTACTTACGTACAATGCAGTATCACTCAGCAGTGAAATCTATGTCATCAGGCCCGTAGCAGCACAATGAGTGGATTCAGGTACGATGATTCTAACTGAAATAAGTCACACAGAAAAAGAAACATCATAAGATATCAGTAATACACGGAATGTAAACTTGGCTACACAGGAACTGAATTACAGAACAGAACAGGGTCTCAAATTTAGAAAACCAACTTATGCTTGTTTAAGGGTAAAGGTGAGTTGGGGTGCTGCATAAAACCAGAGATTGAAATGAGCACAGATAAAGTTCCTTAAGCCAAATATGGAATAGACAAGAGCTACTCCTTGCTCAAAGAATTGGACTCAACACCGCATATTAAACGCCTAAGAATGTACCTGACTCTTAAGTATCTTAAAACCTATGGATTGCTATGTCTCCGAAAGCGAATCAAGCATGTGTACAGGGACATAAACGCAGCAGTGATAGGATTGGAGAGGTTCGGTGAGCAAATGAAGACCCTTTGAAGTCATATTGCATGGTACCCATTCCACGGGTTTCAACTACCCAGGTTTAAGGTATTCTTCCTTCAGCTAAAACATGCATGTGGAACCTAGAGTATGATCAACCATGTGATCGGGAGACGTGTTCAAATATGTCTCCGTTTTCGTACCCTGGTAGTCGGGTGCAACATTCCAGATGCTTTACTAACACTCTCCCGACTTGGAGAGTCAGTCCCTTTAACCTCCTGTTTGGCCCAGTTTGCAATTTCTGCGGAAGATGAACAGGAATAGCGAGAACCAATGAGAGACTAGCTGGAGGTGTCTGGACGGGCAAATTTAACTCTCATTTCCCACCAGGAAGAGGAAATAACCAAAGGCTCAGCGTGCCGTGCCGGAACCAGATTAGGGCCTGAAGCCATCCTGCGGTGTTGCGGCCAGCTCACAAGAAAACGAGTTGAAGAAAGGAGCTCAGGGGCACTGTAATTCACAAACCTGCAGAGTTATAAATGACAACGATCGTCCAAAAATATACTGAAGTAAGGCTGCCAAGAGGACTTGAAAGCGGGGCAGAATTGCAGGAAACCGATTTCAGGAGGTAGACTGGAATTGCATTGAAAGCATAGGAAAAGAGGCAGAACGTCCACAATGATGCACTTGGCCAAAAAGGGCGTATGCGTTTCTTCCTGAATATATTCAGGAAAAAACGCATACGCCCTTTTTGGCCAACCAAGCAAGCTTGCAAAGGAAATCTGCACTACAATGAAGTCTCACTTCCCCCCGGTCAAAAGGGCCATCTGAAAAAAGTGTAAAATCCAGAAAGGCAGGACAGGCCATGGAGAACTGGGAGCCTTGTTATGCTGATGGGCGGGATGTAAATTGCCAACAGACACTCGGGAGAAGTGTATGGTGTTTCCTGAAACATCTAAAAAACAAAGCAACAGAGCCTAGGGCACTTCCACTTATGGTCCTATAGCTTAGGGAAATTAAAATCAAACAGATACAGCTACCCCAATGTTTGGGACGCCTCTGTTTACAAGAACCTCGTTTACCATACAAGTTCAATATCACAGAAAGTGAAAAATGGATAAAGAACTTGTGGTACTTACGTACAATGCAGTATCACTCAGCAGTGAAATCTATGTCATCAGGCCCGTAGCAGCACAATGAGTGGATTCAGGTACGATGATTCTAACTGAAATAAGTCACACAGAAAAAGAAACATCATAAGATATCAGTAATACACGGAATGTAAACTTGGCTACACAGGAACTGAATTACAGAACAGAACAGGGTCTCAAATTTAGAAAACCAACTTATGCTTGTTTAAGGGTAAAGGTGAGTTGGGGTGCTGCATAAAACCAGAGATTGAAATGAGCACAGATAAAGTTCCTTAAGCCAAATATGGAATAGACAAGAGCTACTCCTTGCTCAACGAAATGGACTCAACACCGCATATTAAACGCCTAAGAATGTACCTGACTCTTAAGTATCTTAAAACCTATGGATTGCTATGTCTCCGAAAGAGAATCAAGCGTGTGTACAGGGACATAAACGCAGCAGTGATAGGATTGGAGAGGTTCGGTGAGCAAATGAAGACCCTTTGAAGTCATATTGCATGGTACCCATTCCACGGGTTTCAACTACCCAGGTTTAAGGTATTCTTCCTTCAGCTAAAACATGCATGTGGAACCTAGAGTATGATCAACCATGTGATCGGGAGACGTGTTCAAATATGTCTCAGTTTTCGTACCCTGGTACTCGGGTGCAACATTCCAGATGCTTTACAAACACTCTCCCGACTTGGAGAGTCAGTCCCTTTAACCTCCTGTTTGGCCCAGTTTGCAATTTCTGCGGAAGATGAACAGGAATAGCGAGAACCAATGAGAGACTAGCTGGAGGTGTCTGGACGGGCAAATTTAACTCTCATTTCCCACCAGGAAGAGGAAATAACCAAAGGCTCAGTGTGCCGTGTCGGAAGCAGATTAGGGCCTGAAGCCATCCTGCGGTGTTGCGGCCAGCTCACAAGAAAACGAGTTGAAGAAAGGAGCTCAGGGGCACTGTAATTCACAAACCTGCAGAGTTATAAATGACAACGATCGTCCAAAAATATACTGAAGTAAGGCTGCCAAGAGGACTTGAAAGCGGGGCAGAATTGCAGGAAACCGATTTCAGGAGGTAGACTGCAATTGCATTGAAAGCATAGGAAAAGAGGCAGAACGTCCACAATGATGCACTTGGCCAAAAAGGGCGTATGCGGTTTTTCCTGAATATATTCAGGAAAAAACGCATACGCCCTTTTTGGCCAACCAAGCAAGCTTGCAAAGGAAATCTGCACTACAATGAAGTCTCACTTCCCCCCGGTCAAAAGGGCCATCTGAAAAAAGTGTAAAATCCAGAAAGGCAGGACAGGCCATGGAGAACTGGGAGCCTTGTTATGCTGATGGGCGGGATGTAAATTGCCAACAGACACTCGGGAGAAGTGTATGGTGTTTCCTGAAACATCTAAAAAACAAAGCAACAGAGCCTAGGGCACTTCCACTTATGGTCCTATAGCTTAGGGAAATTAAAATCAAAAAGATACAGCCACCCCAATGTTTGGGACGCCTCTGTTTACAAGAACCTCGTTTACCGTACAAGTTCAATATCACAGAAAGTGAAAAATGGATAAAGAACTTGTGGTACTTACGTACAATGCAGTATCACTCAGCAGTGAAATCTATGTCATCAGGCCCGTAGCAGCACAATGAGTGGATTCAGGTACGATGATTCTAACTGAAATAAGTCACACAGAAAAAGAAACATCATAAGATATCAGTAATACACGGAATGTAAACTTGGCTACACAGGAACTGAATTACAGAAGAGAACAGGGTCTCAAATTTAGAAAACCAACTTATGATTGTTTAAGGGTAAAGGTGAGTTGGGGTGCTGCATAAAACCAGAGATTGAAATGAGCACAGATAAAGTTCCTTAAGCCAAATATGGAATAGACAAGAGCTACTCCTTGCTCAACGAAATGGACTCAACACCGCATATTAAACGCCTAAGAATGTACCTGACTCTTAAGTATCTTAAAACCTATGGATTGCTATGTCTCCGAAAGAGAATCAAGCATGTGTACAGGGACATAAACGCAGCAGTGATAGGATTGGAGAGGTTCGGTGAGCAAATGAAGACCCTTTGAAGTCATATTGCATGGTACCCATTCCACGGGTTTCAACTACCCAGGTTTAAGGTATTCTTCCTTCAGCTAAAACATGCATGTGGAACCTAGAGTATGATCAACCATGTGATCGGGAGACGTGTTCAAATATGTCTCCGTTTTCGTACCCTGGTACTCGGGTGCAACATTCCAGACGCTTTACTAACACTCTCCCGACTTGGAGAGTCAGTCCCTTTAACCTCCTGTTTGGCCCAGTTTGCAATTTCTGCGGAAGATGAACAGGAATAGCGAGAACCAATGAGAGACTAGCTGGAGGTGTCTGGACGGGCAAATTTAACTCTCATTTCCCACCAGGAAGAGGAAATAACCAAAGGCTCAGCGTGCCGTGCCGGAACCAGATTAGTGCCTGAAGCCATCCTGCGGTGTTGCGGCCAGCTCACAAGAAAACGAGTTGAAGAAAGGAGCTCAGGGGCACTGTAATTCACAAACCTGCAGAGTTATAAATGACAACTATCGTCCAAAAATATACTGAAGTAAGGCTGCCAAGAGGACTTGAAAGCGGGGCAGAATTGCAGGAAACCGATTTCAGGAGGTAGACTGGAATTGCATTGAAAGCATAGGAAAAGAGGCAGAACGTCCACAATGATGCACTTGGCCAAAAAGGGCGTATGCGTTTTTTCCTGAATATATTCAGGAAAAAACGCATACGCCCTTTTTGGCCAACCAAGCAAGCTTGCAAAGGAAATCTGCACTACAATGAAGTCTCACTTCCCCCCGGTCAAAAGGGCCATCTGAAAAAAGTGTAAAATCCAGAAAGGCAGGACAGGCCATGGAGAACTGGGAGCCTTGTTATGCTGATGGGCGGGATGTAAATTGCCAACAGACACTCGGGAGAAGTGTATGGTGTTTCCTGAAACATCTAAAAAACAAAGCAACAGAGCCTAGGGCACTTCCACTTATGGTCCTATAGCTTAGGGAAATTAAAATCAAAAAGATACAGCCACCCCAATGTTTGGGACGCCTCTGTTTACAAGAACCTCGTTTACAGTACAAGTTCAATATCACAGAAAGTGAAAAATGGATAAAGAACTTGTGGTACTTACATACAATGCAGTATCACTCAGCAGTGAAATCTATGTCATCAGACCCGTAGCAGCACAATGAGTGGATTCAGGTACGATGATTCTAACTGAAATAAGTCACACAGAAAAAGAAACATCATAAGATATCAGTAATACACGGAATGTAAACTTGGCTACACAGGAACTGAATTACAGAACAGAACAGGGTCTCAAATTTAGAAAACCAACTTATGCTTGTTTAAGGGTAAAGGTGAGTTGGGGTGCTGCATAAAACCAGAGATTGAAATGAGCACAGATAAAGTTCCTTAAGCCAAATATGGAATAGACAAGAGCTACTCCTTGCTCAACGAAATGGACTCAACACCCCATATTAAACGCCTAAGAATGTACCTGACTCTTAAGTATCTTAAAACCTATGGATTGCTATGTCTCCGAAAGAGAATCAAGCATGTGTACAGGGACATAAACGCAGCAGTGATAGGATTGGAGAGGTTCAGTGAGCAAATGAAAACCCTTTGAAGTCATATTGCATGGTACCCATTCCACGGGTTTCAACTACCCAGGTTTAAGGTATTCTTCCTTCAGCTAAAACATGCATGTGGAACGTAGAGTATAATCAACCATGTGATCGGGAGACGTGTTCAAATATGTCTCAGTTTTCGTACCCTGGTACTCGGGTGCAACATTCCAGACGCTTTACTAACACTCTCCCGACTTGGAGAGTCAGTCCCTTTAACCTCCTGTTTGGCCCAGTTTGCAATTTCTGCGGAAGATGAACAGGAATAGCGAGAACCAATGAGAGACTAGCTGGAGGTGTCTGGACGGGCAAATTTAACTCTCATTTCCCACCAGGAAGAGGAAATAACCAAAGGCTCAGCGTGCCGTGCCGGAACCAGATTAGGGCCTGAAGCCATCCTGCGGTGTTGCGGCCAGCTCACAAGAAAACGAGTTGAAGAAAGGAGCTCAGTGGCACTGTAATTCACAAACCTGCAGAGTTATAAATGACAACTATCGTCCAAAAATATACTGAAGTAAGGCTGCCAAGAGGACTTGAAAGCGGGGCAGAATTGCAGGAAACCGATTTCAGGAGGTAGACTGGAATTGCATTGAAAGCATAGGAAAAGAGGCAGAACGTCCACAATGATGCACTTGGCCAAAAAGGGCGTATGCGTTTTTTCCTGAATATATTCAGGAAAAAACGCATACGCCCTTTTTGGCCAACCAAGCAAGCTTGCAAAGGAAATCTGCACTACAATGAAGTCTCACTTCCCCCCGGTCAAAAGGGCCATCTGAAAAAAGTGTAAAATCCAGAAAGGCAGGACAGGCCATGGAGAACTGGGAGCCTTGTTATGCTGATGGGCGGGATGTAAATTGCCAACAGACACTCGGGAGAAGTGTATGGTGTTTCCTGAAACATCTAAAAAACAAAGCAACAGAGCCTAGGGCACTTCCACTTATGGTCCTATAGCTTAGGGAAATTAAAATCAAAAAGATACAGCCACCCCAATGTTTGGGACGCCTCTGTTTACAAGAACCTCGTTTACCGTACAAGTTCAATATCACAGAAAGTGAAAAATGGATAAAGAACTTGTGGTACTTACGTACAATGCAGTATCACTCAGCAGTGAAATCTATGTCATCAGGCCCGTAGCAGCACAATGAGTGGATTCAGGTACGATGATTCTAACTGAAATAAGTCACACAGAAAAAGAAACATCATAAGATATCAGTAATACACGGAATGTAAACTTGGCTACACAGGAACTGAATTACAGAACAGAACAGGGTCTCAAATTTAGAAAACCAACTTATGCTTGTTTAAGGGTAAAGGTGAGTTGGGGTGCTGCATAAAACCAGAGATTGAAATGAGCACAGATAAAGTTCCTTAAGCCAAATATGGAATAGACAAGAGCTACTCCTTGCTCAACGAAATGGACTCAACACCACATATTAAACGCCTAAGAATGTACCTGACTCTTAAGTATCTTAAAACCTATGGATTGCTATGTCTCCGAAAGAGAATCAAGCGTGTGTACAGGGACATAAACGCAGCAGTGATAGGATTGGAGAGGTTCGGTGAGCAAATGAAGACCCTTTGAAGTCATATTGCATGGTACCCATTCCACGGGTTTCAATTACCCAGGTTTAAGGTATTCTTCCTTCAGCTAAAACATGCATGTGGAACGTAGAGTATGATCAACCATGTGATCGGGAGACGTGTTCAAATATGTCTCAGTTTTCGTACCCTGGTACTCGGGTGCAACATTCCAGACGCTTTACTAACACTCTCCCGACTTGGAGAGTCTGTCCCTTTAACCTCCTGTTTGGCCCAGTTTGCAATTTCTGCGGAAGATGAACAGGAATAGCGAGAACCAATGAGAGACTAGCTGGAGGTGTCTGGATGGGCAAATTTAACTCTCATTTCCCACCAGGAAGAGGAAATAACCAAAGGCTCAGCGTGCCGTGCCGGAACCAGATTAGGGCCTGAAGCCATCCTGCGGTGTTGCGGCCAGCTCACAAGAAAACGAGTTGAAGAAAGGAGCTCAGGGGCATTGTATTTCACAAACCTGCAGAGTTATAAATGACAACTATCGTCCAAAAATATACTGAAGTAAGGCTGCCAAGAGGACTTGAAAGCGGGGCAGAATTGCAGGAAACCGATTTCAGGAGGTAGACTGGAATTGCATTGAAAGCATAGGAAAAGAGGCAGAACGTCCACAATGATGCACTTGGCCAAAAAGGGCGTATGCGTTTTTTCCTGAATATATTCAGGAAAAAACGCATACGCCCTTTTTGGCCAACCAAGCAAGCTTGCAAAGGAAATCTGCACTACAATGAAGTCTCACTTCCCCCCGGTCAAAAGGGCCATCTGAAAAAAGTGTAAAATCCAGAAAGGCAGGACAGGCCATGGAGAACTGGGAGCCTTGTTATGCTGATGGGCGGGATGTAAATTGCCAACAGACACTCGGGAGAAGTGTATGGTGTTTCCTGAAACATCTAAAAAACAAAGCAACAGAGCCTAGGGCACTTCCACTTATGGTCCTATAGCTTAGGGAAATTAAAATCAAAAAGATACAGCCACCCCAATGTTTGGGACGCCTCTGTTTACAAGAACCTCGTTTACCGTACAAGTTCAATATCACAGAAAGTGAAAAATGGATAAAGAACTTGTGGTACTTACGTACAATGCAGTATCACTCAGCAGTGAAATCTATGTCATCAGGCCCGTAGCAGCACAATGAGTGGATTCAGGTACGATGATTCTAACTGAAATAAGTCACACAGAAAAAGAAACATCATAAGATATCAGTAATACACGGAATGTAAACTTGGCTACACAGGAACTGAATTACAGAACAGAACAGGGTCTCAAATTTAGAAAACCAACTTATGCTTGTTTAAGGGTAAAGGTGAGTTGGGGTGCTGCATAAAACCAGAGATTGAAATGAGCACAGATAAAGTTCCTTAAGCCAAATATGGAATAGACAAGAGCTACTCCTTGCTCAACGAAATGGACTCAACACCGCATATTAAAAGCCTAAGAATGTACCTGACTCTTAAGTATCTTAAAACCTATGGATTGCTATGTCTCCGAAAGAGAATCAAGCATGTGTACAGGGACATAAACGCAGCAGTGATAGGATTGGAGAGGTTCGGTGAGCAAATGAAGACCCTTTGAAGTCATATTGCATGGTACCCATTCCACGGGTTTCAACTACCCAGGTTTAAGGTATTCTTCCTTCAGCTAAAACATGCATGTGGAACCTAGAGTATGATCAACCATGTGATCGGGAGATGTGTTCAAATATGTCTCAGTTTTCCTACCCTGGTACTCGGGTGCAACATTCCAGATGCTTTACTAACACTCTCCCGACTTGGAGAGTCAGTCCCTTTAACCTCCTGTTTGGCCCAGTTTGCAATTTCTGCGGAAGATGAACAGGAATAGCGAGAACCAATGAGAGACTAGCTGGAGGTGTCTGGACGGGCAAATTTAACTCTCATTTCCCACCAGGAAGAGGAAATAACCAAAGGCTCAGCGTGCCGTGCCGGAACCAGATTAGGGCCTGAAGCCATCCTGCGGTGTTGCGGCCAGCTCACAAGAAAACGAGTTAAAGAAAGGAGCTCAGGGGCACTGTAATTCACAAACCTGCAGAGTTATAAATAACAACGATCGTCCAAAAATATACTGAAGTAAGGCTGCCAAGAGGACTTGAAAGCGGGGCAGAATTGCAGGAAACCGATTTCAGGAGGTAGACTGGAATTGCATTGAAAGCATAGGAAAAGAGGCAGAACGTCCACAATGATGCACTTGGCCAAAAAGGCGTATGCGTTTTTTCCTGAATATATTCAGGAAAAAACGCATACGCCCTTTTTGGCCAACCAAGCAAGCTTGCACAGGAAATCTGCACTACAATGAAGTCTCACTTCCCCCCGGTCAAAAGGGCCATCTGAAAAAAGTGTAAAATCCAGAAAGGCAGGACAGGCCATGGAGAACTGGGAGCCTTGTTATGCTGATGGGCGGGATGTAAATTGCCAACAGACACTCGGGAGAAGTGTATGGTGTTTCCTGAAACATCTAAAAAACAAAGCAACAGAGCCTAGGCCACTTCCACTTATGGTCCTATAGCTTAGGGAAATTAAAATCAAAAAGACACAGCCACCCCAATGTTTGGGACGCCTCTGTTTACAAGAACCTCGTTTACCGTACAAGTTCAATATCACAGAAAGTGAAAAATGGATAAAGAACTTGTGGTACTTACGTACAATGCAGTATCACTCAGCAGTGAAATCTATGTCATCAGGCCCGTAGCAGCACAATGAGTGGATTCAGGTACGATGATTCTAACTGAAATAAGTCACACAGAAAAAGAAACATCATAAGATATCAGTAATACACGGAATGTAAACTTGGCTACACAGGAACTGAATTACAGAACAGAACAGGGTCTCAAATTTAGAAAACCAACTTATGCTTGTTTAAGGGTAAAGGTGAGTTGGGGTGCTGCATAAAACCAGAGATTGAAATGAGCACAGATAAAGTTCCTTAAGCCAAATATGGAATAGACAAGAGCTACTCCTTGCTCAATGAATTGGACTCAACACCCCATATTAAACGCCTAAGAATGTACCTGACTCTTAAGTATCTTAAAACCTATGGATTGCTATGTCTCCGAAAGAGAATCAAGCATGTGTACAGGGACATAAACGCAGCAGTGATAGGATTGGAGAGGTTCGGTGAGCAAATGAAGACCCTTTGAAGTCATATTGCATGGTACCCATTCCACGGGTTTCAACTACCCAGGTTTAAGGTATTCTTCCTTCAGCTAAAACATGCATGTGGAACCTAGAGTATGATCAACCATGTGATCGGGAGACGTGTTCAAATATGTCTCAGTTTTCGTACCCTGGTAGTCGGGTGCAACATTCCAGATGCTTTACTAACACTCTCCCGACTTGGAGAGTCAGTCCCTTTAACCTCCTGTTTGGCCCAGTTTGCAATTTCTGCGGAAGATGAACAGGAATAGCGAGAACCAATGAGAGACTAGCTGGAGGTGTCTGGACGGGCAAATTTAACTCTCATTTCCCACCAGGAAGAGGAAATAACCAAAGGCTCAGCGTGCCGTGCCGGAACCAGATTAGGGCCTGAAGCCATCCTGCGGTGTTGCGGCCAGCTCACAAGAAAACGAGTTGAAGAAAGGATCTCAGGGGCACTGTAATTCACAAACCTGCAGAGTTATAAATGACAACGATCGTCCAAAAATATACTGAAGTAAGGCTGCCAAGAGGACTTGAAAGCGGGGCAGAATTGCAGGAAACCGATTTCAGGAGGTAGACTGGAATTGCATTGAAAGCATAGGAAAAGAGGCAAAACGTCCACAATGATGCACTTGGCCAAAAAGGGCGTATGCGTTTTTTCCTGAATATATTCAGGAAAAAACGCATACGCCCTTTTTGGCCAACCAAGCAAGCTTGCAAAGGAAATCTGCACTACAATGAAGTCTCACTTCCCCCCGGTCAAAAGGGCCATCTGAAAAAAGTGTAAAATCCAGAAAGGCAGGACAGGCCATGGAGAACTGGGAGCCTTGTTATGCTGATGGGCGGGATGTAAATTGCCAACAGACACTCGGGAGAAGTGTATGGTGTTTCCTGAAACATCTAAAAAACAAAGCAACAGAGCCTAGGCCACTTCCACTTATGGTCCTATAGCTTAGGGAAATTAAAATCAAAAAGACACAGCCACCCCAATGTTTGGGACGCCTCTGTTTACAAGAACCTCGTTTACCATACAAGTTCAATATCACAGAAAGTGAAAAATGGATAAAGAACTTGTGGTACTTACGTACAATGCAGTATCACTCAGCAGTGAAATCTATGTCATCAGGCCCGTAGCAGCACAATGAGTGGATTCAGGTACGATGATTCTAACTGAAATAAGTCACACAGAAAAATAAACATCATAAGATATCAGTAATACACGGAATGTAAACTTGGCTACACAGGAACTGAATTACAGAACAGAACAGGGTCTCAAATTTAGAAAACCAACTTATGCTTGTTTAAGGGTAAAGGTGAGTTGGGGTGCTGCATAAAACCAGAGATTGAAATGAGCACAGATAAAGTTCCTTAAGCCAAATATGGAATAGACAAGAGCTAGTCCTTGCTCAACGAAATGGACTCAACACACCATATTAAACGCCTAAGAATGTACCTGACTCTTAAGTATCTTAAAACCTATGGATTGCTATGTCTCCGAAAGAGAATCAAGCATGTGTACAGGGACATAAACGCAGCAGTGATAGGATTGGAGAGGTTCGGTGAGCAAATGAAGACCCTTTGAAGTCATATTGCATGGTACCCATTCCACGGGTTTCAACTACCCAGGTTTAAGGTATTCTTCCTTCAGCTAAAACATGCATGTGGAACCTAGAGTATGATCAACCATGTGATCGGGAGACGTGTTCAAATATGTCTCAGTTTTCGTACCCTGGTACTCGGGTGCAACATTCCAGACGCTTTACTAACACTCTCCCGACTTGGAGAGTCAGTCCCTTTAACCTCCTGTTTGGCCCAGTTTGCAATTTCTGCGGAAGATGAACAGGAATAGCGAGAAACAATGAGAGACTAGCTGGAGGTGTCTGGACGGGCAAATTTAACTCTCATTTCCCACCAGGAAGAGGAAATAACCAAAGGCTCAGCGTGCCGTGCCGGAACCAGATTAGGGCCTGAAGCCATCCTGCGGTGTTGCGGCCAGCTCACAAGAAAACGAGTTGAAGAAAGGATCTCAGGGGCACTGTAATTCACAAACCTGCAGAGTTATAAATGACAACGATCGTCCAAAAATATACTGAAGTAAGGCTGCCAAGAGGACTTGAAAGCGGGGCAGAATTGCAGGAAACCGATTTCAGGAGGTAGACTGGAATTGCATTGAAAGCATAGGAAAAGAGGCAGAACGTCCACAATGATGCACTTGGCCAAAAAGGGCGTATGCGTTTTTTCCTGAATATATTCAGGAAAAAACGCATACGCCCTTTTTGGCCAACCAAGCAAGCTTGCAAAGGAAATCTGCACTACAATGAAGTCTCACTTCCCCCCGGTCAAAAGGGCCATCTGAAAAAAGTGTAAAATCCAGAAAGGCAGGACAGGCCATGGAGAACTGGGAGCCTTGTTATGCTGATGGGCGGGATGTAAATTGCCAACAGACACTCGGGAGAAGTGTATGGTGTTTCCTGAAACATCTAAAAAACAAAGCAACAGAGCCTAGGGCACTTCCACTTATGGTCCTATAGCTTAGGGAAATTAAAATCAAAAAGACACAGCCACCCCAATGTTTGGGACGCCTCTGTTTACAAGAACCTCGTTTACCGTACAAGTTCAATATCACAGAAAGTGAAAAATGGATAAAGAACTTGTGGTACTTACGTACAATGCAGTATCACTCAGCAGTGAAATCTATGTCATCAGGCCCGTAGCAGCACAATGAGTGGATTCAGGTACGATGATTCTAACTGAAATAAGTCACACAGAAAAAGAAACATCATAAGATATCAGTAATACACGGAATGTAAACTTGGCTACACAGGAACTGAATTACAGAACAGAACAGGGTCTCAAATTTAGAAAACCAACTTATGCTTGTTTAAGGGTAAAGGTGAGTTGGGGTGCTGCATAAAACCAGAGATTGAAATGAGCACAGATAAAGTTCCTTAAGCCAAATATGGAATAGACAAGAGCTACTCCTTGCTCAACGAATTGGACTCAACACCCCATATTAAACGCCTAAGAATGTACCTGACTCTTAAGTATCTTAAAACCTATGGATTGCTATGTCTCCGAAAGAGAATCAAGCATGTGTACAGGGACATAAACGCAGCAGTGATAGGATTGGAGAGGTTTGGTGAGCAAATGAAGACCCTTTGAAGTCATATTGCATGGTACCCATTCCACGGGTTTCAACTACCCAGGTTTAAGGTATTCTTCCTTCAGCTAAAACATGCATGTGGAACCTAGAGTATGATCAACCATGTGATCGGGAGACGTGTTCAAATATGTCTCAGTTTTCGTACCCTGGTACTCGGGTGCAACATTCCAGACGCTTTACTAACACTCTCCCGACTTGGAGAGTCAGTCCCTTTAACCTCCTGTTTGGCCCAGTTTGCAATTTCTGCGGAAGATGAACAGGAATAGCGAGAACCAATGAGAGACTAGCTGGAGGTGTCTGGATGGGCAAATTTAACTCTCATTTCCCACCAGGAAGAGGAAATAACCAAAGGCTCAGCGTGCCGTGCCGGAACCAGATTAGGGCCTGAAGCCATCCTGCGGTGTTGCGGCCAGCTCACAAGAAAACGAGTTGAAGAAAGGAGCTCAGGGGCATTGTATTTCACAAACCTGCAGAGTTATAAATGACAACTATCGTCCAAAAATATACTGAAGTAAGGCTGCCAAGAGGACTTGAAAGCGGGGCAGAATTGCAGGAAACCGATTTCAGGAGGTAGACTGGAATTGCATTGAAAGCATAGGAAAAGAGGCAGAACGTCCACAATGATGCACTTGGCCAAAAAGGGCGTATGCGTTTTTTCCTGAATATATTCAGGAAAAAACGCATACGCCCTTTTTGGCCAACCAAGCAAGCTTGCAAAGGAAATCTGCACTACAATGAAGTCTCACTTCCCCCCGGTCAAAAGGGCCATCTGAAAAAAGTGTAAAATCCAGAAAGGCAGGACAGGCCATGGAGAACTGGGAGCCTTGTTATGCTGATGGGCGGGATGTAAATTGCCAACAGACACTCGGGAGAAGTGTATGGTGTTTCCTGAAACATCTAAAAAACAAAGCAACAGAGCCTAGGGCACTTCCACTTATGGTCCTATAGCTTAGGGAAATTAAAATCAAAAAGATACAGCCACCCCAATGTTTGGGACGCCTCTGTTTACAAGAACCTCGTTTACCGTACAAGTTCAATATCACAGAAAGTGAAAAATGGATAAAGAACTTGTGGTACTTACGTACAATGCAGTATCACTCAGCAGTGAAATCTATGTCATCAGGCCCGTAGCAGCACAATGAGTGGATTCAGGTACGATGATTCTAACTGAAATAAGTCACACAGAAAAAGAAACATCATAAGATATCAGTAATACACGGAATGTAAACTTGGCTACACAGGAACTGAATTACAGAACAGAACAGGGTCTCAAATTTAGAAAACCAACTTATGCTTGTTTAAGGGTAAAGGTGAGTTGGGGTGCTGCATAAAACCAGAGATTGAAATGAGCACAGATAAAGTTCCTTAAGCCAAATATGGAATAGACAAGAGCTACTCCTTGCTCAACGAAATGGACTCAACACCGCATATTAAAAGCCTAAGAATGTACCTGACTCTTAAGTATCTTAAAACCTATGGATTGCTATGTCTCCGAAAGAGAATCAAGCATGTGTACAGGGACATAAACGCAGCAGTGATAGGATTGGAGAGGTTCGGTGAGCAAATGAAGACCCTTTGAAGTCATATTGCATGGTACCCATTCCACGGGTTTCAACTACCCAGGTTTAAGGTATTCTTCCTTCAGCTAAAACATGCATGTGGAACCTAGAGTATGATCAACCATGTGATCGGGAGATGTGTTCAAATATGTCTCAGTTTTCCTACCCTGGTACTCGGGTGCAACATTCCAGATGCTTTACTAACACTCTCCCGACTTGGAGAGTCAGTCCCTTTAACCTCCTGTTTGGCCCAGTTTGCAATTTCTGCGGAAGATGAACAGGAATAGCGAGAACCAATGAGAGACTAGCTGGAGGTGTCTGGACGGGCAAATTTAACTCTCATTTCCCACCAGGAAGAGGAAATAACCAAAGGCTCAGCGTGCCGTGCCGGAACCAGATTAGGGCCTGAAGCCATCCTGCGGTGTTGCGGCCAGCTCACAAGAAAACGAGTTAAAGAAAGGAGCTCAGGGGCACTGTAATTCACAAACCTGCAGAGTTATAAATAACAACGATCGTCCAAAAATATACTGAAGTAAGGCTGCCAAGAGGACTTGAAAGCGGGGCAGAATTGCAGGAAACCGATTTCAGGAGGTAGACTGGAATTGCATTGAAAGCATAGGAAAAGAGGCAGAACGTCCACAATGATGCACTTGGCCAAAAAGGCGTATGCGTTTTTTCCTGAATATATTCAGGAAAAAACGCATACGCCCTTTTTGGCCAACCAAGCAAGCTTGCACAGGAAATCTGCACTACAATGAAGTCTCACTTCCCCCCGGTCAAAAGGGCCATCTGAAAAAAGTGTAAAATCCAGAAAGGCAGGACAGGCCATGGAGAACTGGGAGCCTTGTTATGCTGATGGGCGGGATGTAAATTGCCAACAGACACTCGGGAGAAGTGTATGGTGTTTCCTGAAACATCTAAAAAACAAAGCAACAGAGCCTAGGCCACTTCCACTTATGGTCCTATAGCTTAGGGAAATTAAAATCAAAAAGACACAGCCACCCCAATGTTTGGGACGCCTCTGTTTACAAGAACCTCGTTTACCGTACAAGTTCAATATCACAGAAAGTGAAAAATGGATAAAGAACTTGTGGTACTTACGTACAATGCAGTATCACTCAGCAGTGAAATCTATGTCATCAGGCCCGTAGCAGCACAATGAGTGGATTCAGGTACGATGATTCTAACTGAAATAAGTCACACAGAAAAAGAAACATCATAAGATATCAGTAATACACGGAATGTAAACTTGGCTACACAGGAACTGAATTACAGAACAGAACAGGGTCTCAAATTTAGAAAACCAACTTATGCTTGTTTAAGGGTAAAGGTGAGTTGGGGTGCTGCATAAAACCAGAGATTGAAATGAGCACAGATAAAGTTCCTTAAGCCAAATATGGAATAGACAAGAGCTACTCCTTGCTCAATGAATTGGACTCAACACCCCATATTAAACGCCTAAGAATGTACCTGACTCTTAAGTATCTTAAAACCTATGGATTGCTATGTCTCCGAAAGAGAATCAAGCATGTGTACAGGGACATAAACGCAGCAGTGATAGGATTGGAGAGGTTCGGTGAGCAAATGAAGACCCTTTGAAGTCATATTGCATGGTACCCATTCCACGGGTTTCAACTACCCAGGTTTAAGGTATTCTTCCTTCAGCTAAAACATGCATGTGGAACCTAGAGTATGATCAACCATGTGATCGGGAGACGTGTTCAAATATGTCTCAGTTTTCGTACCCTGGTAGTCGGGTGCAACATTCCAGATGCTTTACTAACACTCTCCCGACTTGGAGAGTCAGTCCCTTTAACCTCCTGTTTGGCCCAGTTTGCAATTTCTGCGGAAGATGAACAGGAATAGCGAGAACCAATGAGAGACTAGCTGGAGGTGTCTGGACGGGCAAATTTAACTCTCATTTCCCACCAGGAAGAGGAAATAACCAAAGGCTCAGCGTGCCGTGCCGGAACCAGATTAGGGCCTGAAGCCATCCTGCGGTGTTGCGGCCAGCTCACAAGAAAACGAGTTGAAGAAAGGATCTCAGGGGCACTGTAATTCACAAACCTGCAGAGTTATAAATGACAACGATCGTCCAAAAATATACTGAAGTAAGGCTGCCAAGAGGACTTGAAAGCGGGGCAGAATTGCAGGAAACCGATTTCAGGAGGTAGACTGGAATTGCATTGAAAGCATAGGAAAAGAGGCAAAACGTCCACAATGATGCACTTGGCCAAAAAGGGCGTATGCGTTTTTTCCTGAATATATTCAGGAAAAAACGCATACGCCCTTTTTGGCCAACCAAGCAAGCTTGCAAAGGAAATCTGCACTACAATGAAGTCTCACTTCCCCCCGGTCAAAAGGGCCATCTGAAAAAAGTGTAAAATCCAGAAAGGCAGGACAGGCCATGGAGAACTGGGAGCCTTGTTATGCTGATGGGCGGGATGTAAATTGCCAACAGACACTCGGGAGAAGTGTATGGTGTTTCCTGAAACATCTAAAAAACAAAGCAACAGAGCCTAGGCCACTTCCACTTATGGTCCTATAGCTTAGGGAAATTAAAATCAAAAAGACACAGCCACCCCAATGTTTGGGACGCCTCTGTTTACAAGAACCTCGTTTACCATACAAGTTCAATATCACAGAAAGTGAAAAATGGATAAAGAACTTGTGGTACTTACGTACAATGCAGTATCACTCAGCAGTGAAATCTATGTCATCAGGCCCGTAGCAGCACAATGAGTGGATTCAGGTACGATGATTCTAACTGAAATAAGTCACACAGAAAAATAAACATCATAAGATATCAGTAATACACGGAATGTAAACTTGGCTACACAGGAACTGAATTACAGAACAGAACAGGGTCTCAAATTTAGAAAACCAACTTATGCTTGTTTAAGGGTAAAGGTGAGTTGGGGTGCTGCATAAAACCAGAGATTGAAATGAGCACAGATAAAGTTCCTTAAGCCAAATATGGAATAGACAAGAGCTAGTCCTTGCTCAACGAAATGGACTCAACACACCATATTAAACGCCTAAGAATGTACCTGACTCTTAAGTATCTTAAAACCTATGGATTGCTATGTCTCCGAAAGAGAATCAAGCATGTGTACAGGGACATAAACGCAGCAGTGATAGGATTGGAGAGGTTCGGTGAGCAAATGAAGACCCTTTGAAGTCATATTGCATGGTACCCATTCCACGGGTTTCAACTACCCAGGTTTAAGGTATTCTTCCTTCAGCTAAAACATGCATGTGGAACCTAGAGTATGATCAACCATGTGATCGGGAGACGTGTTCAAATATGTCTCAGTTTTCGTACCCTGGTACTCGGGTGCAACATTCCAGACGCTTTACTAACACTCTCCCGACTTGGAGAGTCAGTCCCTTTAACCTCCTGTTTGGCCCAGTTTGCAATTTCTGCGGAAGATGAACAGGAATAGCGAGAAACAATGAGAGACTAGCTGGAGGTGTCTGGACGGGCAAATTTAACTCTCATTTCCCACCAGGAAGAGGAAATAACCAAAGGCTCAGCGTGCCGTGCCGGAACCAGATTAGGGCCTGAAGCCATCCTGCGGTGTTGCGGCCAGCTCACAAGAAAACGAGTTGAAGAAAGGATCTCAGGGGCACTGTAATTCACAAACCTGCAGAGTTATAAATGACAACGATCGTCCAAAAATATACTGAAGTAAGGCTGCCAAGAGGACTTGAAAGCGGGGCAGAATTGCAGGAAACCGATTTCAGGAGGTAGACTGGAATTGCATTGAAAGCATAGGAAAAGAGGCAGAACGTCCACAATGATGCACTTGGCCAAAAAGGGCGTATGCGTTTTTTCCTGAATATATTCAGGAAAAAACGCATACGCCCTTTTTGGCCAACCAAGCAAGCTTGCAAAGGAAATCTGCACTACAATGAAGTCTCACTTCCCCCCGGTCAAAAGGGCCATCTGAAAAAAGTGTAAAATCCAGAAAGGCAGGACAGGCCATGGAGAACTGGGAGCCTTGTTATGCTGATGGGCGGGATGTAAATTGCCAACAGACACTCGGGAGAAGTGTATGGTGTTTCCTGAAACATCTAAAAAACAAAGCAACAGAGCCTAGGCCACTTCCACTTATGGTCCTATAGCTTAGGGAAATTAAAATCAAAAAGACACAGCCACCCCAATGTTTGGGACGCCTCTGTTTACAAGAACCTCGTTTACCGTACAAGTTCAATATCACAGAAAGTGAAAAATGGATAAAGAACTTGTGGTACTTACGTACAATGCAGTATCACTCAGCAGTGAAATCTATGTCATCAGGCCCGTAGCAGCACAATGAGTGGATTCAGGTACGATGATTCTAACTGAAATAAGTCACACAGAAAAAGAAACATCATAAGATATCAGTAATACACGGAATGTAAACTTGGCTACACAGGAACTGAATTACAGAACAGAACAGGGTCTCAAATTTAGAAAACCAACTTATGCTTGTTTAAGGGTAAAGGTGAGTTGGGGTGCTGCATAAAACCAGAGATTGAAATGAGCACAGATAAAGTTCCTTAAGCCAAATATGGAATAGACAAGAGCTACTCCTTGCTCAACGAATTGGACTCAACACCCCATATTAAACGCCTAAGAATGTACCTGACTCTTAAGTATCTTAAAACCTATGGATTGCTATGTCTCCGAAAGAGAATCAAGCATGTGTACAGGGACATAAACGCAGCAGTGATAGGATTGGAGAGGTTTGGTGAGCAAATGAAGACCCTTTGAAGTCATATTGCATGGTACCCATTCCACGGGTTTCAACTACCCAGGTTTAAGGTATTCTTCCTTCAGCTAAAACATGCATGTGGAACCTAGAGTATGATCAACCATGTGATCGGGAGACGTGTTCAAATATGTCTCAGTTTTCGTACCCTGGTACTCGGGTGCAACATTCCAGACGCTTTACTAACACTCTCCCGACTTGGAGAGTCAGTCCCTTTAACCTCCTGTTTGGCCCAGTTTGCAATTTCTGCGGAAGATGAACAGGAATAGCGAGAAACAATGAGAGACTAGCTGGAGGTGTCTGGACGGGCAAATTTAACTCTCATTTCCCACCAGGAAGAGGAAATAACCAAAGGCTCAGCGTGCCGTGCCGGAACCAGATTAGGGCCTGAAGCCATCCTGCGGTGTTGCGGCCAGCTCACAAGAAAACGAGTTGAAGAAAGGATCTCAGGGGCACTGTAATTCACAAACCTGCAGAGTTATAAATGACAACGATCGTCCAAAAATATACTGAAGTAAGGCTGCCAAGAGGACTTGAAAGCGGGGCAGAATTGCAGGAAACCGATTTCAGGAGGTAGACTGGAATTGCATTGAAAGCATAGGAAAAGAGGCAGAACGTCCACAATGATGCACTTGGCCAAAAAGGGCGTATGCGTTTTTTCCTGAATATATTCAGGAAAAAACGCATACGCCCTTTTTGGCCAACCAAGCAAGCTTGCAAAGGAAATCTGCACTACAATGAAGTCTCACTTCCCCCCGGTCAAAAGGGCCATCTGAAAAAAGTGTAAAATCCAGAAAGGCAGGACAGGCCATGGAGAACTGGGAGCCTTGTTATGCTGATGGGCGGGATGTAAATTGCCAACAGACACTCGGGAGAAGTGTATGGTGTTTCCTGAAACATCTAAAAAGCAAAGCAACAGAGCCTAGGCCACTTCCACTTATGGTCCTATAGCTTAGGGAAATTAAAATCAAAAAGACACAGCCACCCCAATGTTTGGGACGCCTCTGTTTACAAGAACCTCGTTTACCGTACAAGTTCAATATCACAGAAAGTGAAAAATGGATAAAGAACTTGTGGTACTTACGTACAATGCAGTATCACTCAGCAGTGAAATCTATGTCATCAGGCCCGTAGCAGCACAATGAGTGGATTCAGGTACGATGATTCTAACTGAAATAAGTCACACAGAAAAAGAAACATCATAAGATATCAGTAATACACGGAATGTAAACTTGGCTACACAGGAACTGAATTACAGAACAGAACAGGGTCTCAAATTTAGAAAACCAACTTATGCTTGTTTAAGGGTAAAGGTGAGTTGGGGTGCTGCATAAAACCAGAGATTGAAATGAGCACAGATAAAGTTCCTTAAGCCAAATATGGAATAGACAAGAGCTACTCCTTGCTCAACGAATTGGACTCAACACCACATATTAAACGCCTAAGAATGTACCTGACTCTTAAGTATCTTAAAACCTATGGATTGCTATGTCTCCGAAAGAGAATCAAGCATGTGTACAGGGACATAAACGCAGCAGTGATAGGATTGGAGAGGTTCGGTGAGCAAATGAAGACCCTTTGAAGTCATATTGCATGGTACCCATTCCACGGGTTTCAACTACCCAGGTTTAAGGTATTCTTCCTTCAGCTAAAACATGCATGTGGAACCTAGAGTATGATCAACCATGTGATCGGGAGACGTGTTCAAATATGTCTCAGTTTTCGTACCTGGTACTCGGGTGCAACATTCCAGACGCTTTACTAACACTCTCCCGACTTGGAGAGTCAGTCCCTTTAACCTCCTGTTTGGCCCAGTTTGCAATTTCTGCGGAAGATGAACAGGAATAGCGAGAACCAATGAGAGACTAGCTGGAGGTGTCTGGACGGGCAAATTTAACTCTCATTTCCCACCAGGAAGAGGAAATAACCAAAGGCTCAGCGTGCCGTGCCGGAACCAGATTAGGGCCTGAAGCCATCCTGCGGTGTTGCGGCCAGCTCACAAGAAAACGAGTTGAAGAAAGGAGCTCAGGGGCACTGTAATTCACAAACCTGCAGAGTTATAAATGACAACGATCGTCCAAAAATATACTGAAGTAAGGCTGCCAAGAGGACTTGAAAGCGGGGCAGAATTGCAGGAAACCGATTTCAGGAGGTAGACTGGAATTGCATTGAAAGCATAGGAAAAGAGGCAGAACGTCCACAATGATGCACTTGGCCAAAAAGGGCGTATGTGTTTTTTCCTGAATATATTCAGGAAAAAACGCATACGCCCTTTTTGGCCAACCAAGCAAGCTTGCAAAGGAAATCTGCACTACAATGAAGTCTCACTTCCCCCCGGTCAAAAGGGCCATCTGAAAAAAGTGTAAAATCCAGAAAGGCAGGACAGGCCATGGAGAACTGGGAGCCTTGTTATGCTGATGGGCGGGATGTAAATTGCCAACAGACACTCGGGAGAAGTGTATGGTGTTTCCTGAAACATCTAAAAAACAAAGCAACAGAGCCTAGGCCATTTCCACTTATGGTCCTATAGCTTAGGGAAATTAAAATCAAAAAGACACAGCCACCCCAATGTTTGGGACGCCTCTGTTTACAAGAACCTCGTTTACCGTACAAGTTCAATATCACAGAAAGTGAAAAATGGATAAAGAACTTGTGGTACTTACGTACAATGCAGTATCACTCAGCAGTGAAATCTATGTCATCAGGCCCGTAGCAGCACAATGAGTGGATTCAGGTACGATGATTCTAACTGAAATAAGTCACACAGAAAAAGAAACATCATAAGATATCAGTAATACACGGAATGTAAACTTGGCTACACAGGAACTGAATTACAGAACAGAACAGGGTCTCAAATTTAGAAAACCAACTTATGCTTGTTTAAGGGTAAAGGTGAGTTGGGGTGCTGCATAAAACCAGAGATTGAAATGAGCACAGATAAAGTTCCTTAAGCCAAATATGGAATAGACAAGAGCTACTCCTTGCTCAACGAATTGGACTCAACACCCCATATTAAACGCCTAAGAATGTACCTGACTCTTAAGTATCTTAAAACCTATGGATTGCTATGTCTCCGAAAGAGAATCAAGCATGTGTACAGGGACATAAACGCAGCAGTGATAGGATTGGAGAGGTTCGGTGAGCAAATGAAGACCCTTTGAAGTCATATTGCATGGTACCCATTCCACGGGTTTCAACTACCCAGGTTTAAGGTATTCTTCCTTCAGCTAAAACATGCATGTGGAACCTAGAGTATGATCAACCATGTGATCGGGAGACGTGTTCAAATATGTCTCAGTTTTCGTACCTGGTACTCGGGTGCAACATTCCAGACGCTTTACTAACACTCTCCCGACTTGGAGAGTCAGTCCCTTTAACCTCCTGTTTGGCCCAGTTTGCAATTTCTGTGGAAGATGAACAGGAATAGCGAGAACCAATGAGAGACTAGCTGGAGGTGTCTGGACGGGCAAATTTAACTCTCATTTCCCACCAGGAAGAGGAAATAACCAAAGGCTCAGCGTGCCGTGCCGGAACCAGATTAGGGCCTGAAGCCATCCTGCGGTGTTGCGGCCAGCTCACAAGAAAACGAGTTGAAGAAAGGAGCTCAGGGGCACTGTAATTCACAAACCTGCAGAGTTATAAATGACAACGATCGTCCAAAAATATACTGAAGTAAGGCTGCCAAGAGGACTTGAAAGCGGGGCAGAATTGCAGGAAACCGATTTCAGGAGGTAGACTGGAATTGCATTGAAAGCATAGGAAAAGAGGCAGAACGTCCACAATGATGCACTTGGCCAAAAAGGGCGTATGCGTTTTTTCCTGAATATATTCAGGAAAAAACGCATACGCCCTTTTTGGCCAACCAAGCAAGCTTGCAAAGGAAATCTGCACTACAATGAAGTCTCACTTCCCCCCGGTCAAAAGGGCCATCTGAAAAAAGTGTAAAATCCAGAAAGGCAGGACAGGCCATGGAGAACTGGGAGCCTTGTTATGCTGATGGGCGGGATGTAAATTGCCAACAGACACTCGGGAGAATTGTATGGTGTTTCCTGAAACATCTAAAAAACAAAGCAACAGAGCCTAGGCCATTTCCACTTATGGTCCTATAGCTTAGGGAAATTAAAATCAAAAAGACACAGCCACCCCAATGTTTGGGACGCCTCTGTTTACAAGAACCTCGTTTACCGTACAAGTTCAATATCACAGAAAGTGAAAAATGGATAAAGAACTTGTGGTACTTACGTACAATGCAGTATCACTCAGCAGTGAAATCTATGTCATCAGGCCCGTAGCAGCACAATGAGTGGATTCAGGTACGATGATTCTAACTGAAATAAGTCACACAGAAAAAGAAACATCATAAGATATCAGTAATACACGGAATGTAAACTTGGCTACACAGGAACTGAATTACAGAACAGAACAGGGTCTCAAATTTAGAAAACCAACTTATGCTTGTTTAAGGGTAAAGGTGAGTTGGGGTGCTGCATAAAACCAGAGATTGAAATGAGCACAGATAAAGTTCCTTAAGCCAAATATGGAATAGACAAGAGCTACTCCTTGCTCAACGAATTGGACTCAACACCCCATATTAAACGCCTAAGAATGTACCTGACTCTTAAGTATCTTAAAACCTATGGATTGCTATGTCTCCGAAAGCGAATCAAGCATGTGTACAGGGACATAAACGCAGCAGTGATAGGATTGGAGAGGTTCGGTGAGCAAATGAAGACCCTTTGAAGTCATATTGCATGGTACCCATTCCACGGGTTTCAACTACCCAGGTTTAAGGTATTCTTCCTTCAGCTAAAACATGCATGTGGAACCTAGAGTATGATCAACCATGTGATCGGGAGACGTGTTCAAATATGTCTCCGTTTTCGTACCCTGGTAGTCGGGTGCAACATTCCAGATGCTTTACTAACACTCTCCCGACTTGGAGAGTCAGTCCCTTTAACCTCCTGTTTGGCCCAGTTTGCAATTTCTGCGGAAGATGAACAGGAATAGCGAGAACCAATGAGAGACTAGCTGGAGGTGTCTGGACGGGCAAATTTAACTCTCATTTCCCACCAGGAAGAGGAAATAACCAAAGGCTCAGCGTGCCGTGCCGGAACCAGATTAGGGCCTGAAGCCATCCTGCGGTGTTGCGGCCAGCTCACAAGAAAACGAGTTGAAGAAAGGAGCTCAGGGGCACTGTAATTCACAAACCTGCAGAGTTATAAATGACAACGATCGTCCAAAAATATACTGAAGTAAGGCTGCCAAGAGGACTTGAAAGCGGGGCAGAATTGCAGGAAACCGATTTCAGGAGGTAGACTGGAATTGCATTGAAAGCATAGGAAAAGAGGCAGAACGTCCACAATGATGCACTTGGCCAAAAAGGGCGTATGCGTTTTTTCCTGAATATATTCAGGAAAAAACGCATACGCCCTTTTTGGCCAACCAAGCAAGCTTGCAAAGGAAATCTGCACTACAATGAAGTCTCACTTCCCCCCGGTCAAAAGGGCCATCTGAAAAAAGTGTAAAATCCAGAAAGGCAGGACAGGCCATGGAGAACTGGGAGCCTTGTTATGCTGATGGGCGGGATGTAAATTGCCAACAGACACTCGGGAGAAGTGTATGGTGTTTCCTGAAACATCTAAAAAACAAAGCAACAGAGCCTAGGGCACTTCCACTTATGGTCCTATAGCTTAGGGAAATTAAAATCAAACAGATACAGCTACCCCAATGTTTGGGACGCCTCTGTTTACAAGAACCTCGTTTACCATACAAGTTCAATATCACAGAAAGTGAAAAATGGATAAAGAACTTGTGGTACTTACGTACAATGCAGTATCACTCAGCAGTGAAATCTATGTCATCAGGCCCGTAGCAGCACAATGAGTGGATTCAGGTACGATGATTCTAACTGAAATAAGTCACACAGAAAAAGAAACATCATAAGATATCAGTAATACACGGAATGTAAACTTGGCTACACAGGAACTGAATTACAGAACAGAACAGGGTCTCAAATTTAGAAAACCAACTTATGCTTGTTTAAGGGTAAAGGTGAGTTGGGGTTCTGCATAAAACCAGAGATTGAAATGAGCACAGATAAAGTTCCTTAAGCCAAATATGGAATAGACAAGAGCTACTCCTTGCTCAACGAAATGGACTCAACACCGCATATTAAACGCCTAAGAATGTACCTGACTCTTAAGTATCTTAAAACCTATGGATTGCTATGTCTCCGAAAGAGAATCAAGCATGTGTACAGGGACATAAACGCAGCAGTGATAGGATTGGAGAGGTTCGGTGAGCAAATGAAGACCCTTTGAAGTCATATTGCATGGTACCCATTCCACGGGTTTCAACTACCCAGGTTTAAGGTATTCTTCCTTCAGCTAAAACATGCATGTGGAACCTAGAGTATGATCAACCATGTGATCGGGAGACGTGTTCAAATATGTCTCAGTTTTCGTACCCTGGTACTCGGGTGCAACATTCCAGATGCTTTACAAACACTCTCCCGACTTGGAGAGTCAGTCCCTTTAACCTCCTGTTTGGCCCAGTTTGCAATTTCTGCGGAAGATGAACAGGAATAGCGAGAACCAATGAGAGACTAGCTGGAGGTGTCTGGACGGGCAAATTTAACTCTCATTTCCCACCAGGAAGAGGAAATAACCAAAGGCTCAGTGTGCCGTGCCGGAACCAGATTAGGGCCTGAAGCCATCCTGCAGTGTTGCGGCCAGCTCACAAGAAAACGAGTTGAAGAAAGGAGCTCAGGGGCACTGTAATTCACAAACCTGCAGAGTTATAAATGACAACGATCGTCCAAAAATATACTGAAGTAAGGCTGCCAAGAGGACTTGAAAGCGGGGCAGAATTGCAGGAAACCGATTTCAGAAGGTAGACTGCAATTGCATTGAAAGCATAGGAAAAGAGGCAGAACGTCCACAATGATGCACTTGGCCAAAAAGGGCGTATGCGGTTTTTCCTGAATATATTCAGGAAAAAACGCATACGCCCTTTTTGGCCAACCAAGCAAGCTTGCAAAGGAAATCTGCACTACAATGAAGTCTCACTTCCCCCCGGTCAAAAGGGCCATCTGAAAAAAGTGTAAAATCCAGAAAGGCAGGACAGGCCATGGAGAACTGGGAGCCTTGTTATGCTGATGGGCGGGATGTAAATTGCCAACAGACACTCGGGAGAAGTGTATGGTGTTTCCTGAAACATCTAAAAAACAAAGCAACACAGCCTAGGGCACTTCCACTTATGGTCCTATAGCTTAGGGAAATTAAAATCAAAAAGATACAGCCACCCCAATGTTTGGGACGCCTCTGTTTACAAGAACCTCGTTTACCGTACAAGTTCAATATCACAGAAAGTGAAAAATGGATAAAGAACTTGTGGTACTTACGTACAATGCAGTATCACTCAGCAGTGAAATCTATGTCATCAGGCCCGTAGCAGCATAATGAGTGGATTCAGGTACGATGATTCTAACTGAAATAAGTCACACAGAAAAAGAAACATCATAAGATATCAGTAATACACGGAATGTAAACTTGGCTACACAGGAACTGAATTACAGAACAGAACAGGGTCTCAAATTTAGAAAACCAACTTATGCTTGTTTAAGGGTAAAGGTGAGTTGGGGTGCTGCATAAAACCAGAGATTGAAATGAGCACAGATAAAGTTCCTTAAGCCAAATATGGAATAGACAAGAGCTACTCCTTGCTCAACGAAATGGACTCAACACCGCATATTAAACGCCTAAGAATGTACCTGACTCTTAAGTATCTTAAAACCTATGGATTGCTATGTCTCCGAAAGAGAATCAAGCATGTGTACAGGGACATAAACGCAGCAGTGATAGGATTGGAGAGGTTCGGTGAGCAAATGAAGACCCTTTGAAGTCATATTGCATGGTACCCATTCCACGGGTTTCAACTACCCAGGTTTAAGGTATTCTTCCTTCAGCTAAAACATGCATGTGGAACCTAGAGTATGATCAACCATGTGATCGGGAGACGTGTTCAAATATGTCTCAGTTTTCCTACCCTGGTACTCGGGTGCAACATTCCAGACGCTTTACTAACACTCTCCCGACTTGGAGAGTCAGTCCCTTTAACCTCCTGTTTGGCCCAGTTTGCAATTTCTGCGGAAGATGAACAGGAATAGCGAGAACCAATGAGAGACTAGCTGGAGGTGTCTGGACGGGCAAATTTAACTCTCATTTCCCACCAGGAAGAGGAAATAACCAAAGGCTCAGCGTGCCGTGCCGGAACCAGATTAGGGCCTGAAGCCATCCTGCGGTGTTGCGGCCAGCTCACAAGAAAACGAGTTGAAGAAAGGAGCTCAGGGGCACTGTAATTCACAAACCTGCAGAGTTATAAATGACAACTATCGTCCAAAAATATACTGAAGTAAGGCTGCCAAGAGGACTTGAAAGTGGGGCAGAATTGCAGGAAACCGATTTCAGGAGGTAGACTGGAATGGCATTGAAAGCATAGGAAAAGAGGCAGAACGTCCACAATGATGCACTTGGCCAAAAAGGGCGTATGCGTTTTTTCCTGAATATATTCAGGAAAAAACGCATACGCCCTTTTTGGCCAACCAAGCAAGCTTGCAAAGGAAATCTGCACTACAATGAAGTCTCACTTCCCCCCGGTCAAAAGGGCCATCTGAAAAAAGTGTAAAATCCAGAAAGGCAGGACAGGCCATGGAGAACTGGGAGCCTTGTTATGCTGATGGGCGGGATGTAAATTGCCAACAGACACTCGGGAGAAGTGTATGGTGTTTCCTGAAACATCTAAAAAACAAAGCAACAGAGCCTAGGGCACTTCCACTTATGGTCCTATAGCTTAGGGAAATTAAAATCAAAAAGATACAGCCACCCCAATGTTTGGGACGCCTCTGTTTACAAGAACCTCGTTTACAGTACAAGTTCAATATCACAGAAAGTGAAAAATGGATAAAGAACTTGTGGTACTTACATACAATGCAGTATCACTCAGCAGTGAAATCTATGTCATCAGACCCGTAGCAGCACAATGAGTGGATTCAGGTACGATGATTCTAACTGAAATAAGTCACACAGAAAAAGAAACATCATAAGATATCAGTAATACACGGAATGTAAACTTGGCTACACAGGAACTGAATTACAGAACAGAACAGGGTCTCAAATTTAGAAAACCAACTTATGCTTGTTTAAGGGTAAAGGTGAGTTGGGGTGCTGCATAAAACCAGAGATTGAAATGAGCACAGATAAAGTTCCTTAAGCCAAATATGGAATAGACAAGAGCTACTCCTTGCTCAACGAAATGGACTCAACACCCCATATTAAACGCCTAAGAATGTACCTGACTCTTAAGTATCTTAAAACTTATGGATTGCTATGTCTCCGAAAGAGAATCAAGCATGTGTACAGGGACATAAACGCAGCAGTGATAGGATTGGAGAGGTTCAGTGAGCAAATGAAAACCCTTTGAAGTCATATTGCATGGTACCCATTCCACGGGTTTCAACTACCCAGGTTTAAGGTATTCTTCCTTCAGCTAAAACATGCATGTGGAACGTAGAGTATAATCAACCATGTGATCGGGAGACGTGTTCAAATATGTCTCAGTTTTCGTACCCTGGTACTCGGGTGCAACATTCCAGACGCTTTACTAACACTCTCCCGACTTGGAGAGTCAGTCCCTTTAACCTCCTGTTTGGCCCAGTTTGCAATTTCTGCGGAAGATGAACAGGAATAGCGAGAACCAATGAGAGACTAGCTGGAGGTGTCTGGACGGGCAAATTTAACTCTCATTTCCCACCAGGAAGAGGAAATAACCAAAGGCTCAGCGTGCCGTGCCGGAACCAGATTAGGGCCTGAAGCCATCCTGCGGTGTTGCGGCCAGCTCACAAGAAAACGAGTTGAAGAAAGGAGCTCAGTGGCACTGTAATTCACAAACCTGCAGAGTTATAAATGACAACTATCGTCCAAAAATATACTGAAGTAAGGCTGCCAAGAGGACTTGAAAGCGGGGCAGAATTGCAGGAAACCGATTTCAGGAGGTAGACTGGAATTGCATTGAAAGCATAGGAAAAGAGGCAGAACGTCCACAATGATGCACTTGGCCAAAAAGGGCGTATGCGTTTTTTCCTGAATATATTCAGGAAAAAACGCATACGCCCTTTTTGGCCAACCAAGCAAGCTTGCAAAGGAAATCTGCACTACAATGAAGTCTCACTTCCCCCAGGTCCAAAGGGCCATCTGAAAAAAGTGTAAAATCCAGAAAGGCAGGACAGGCCATGGAGAACTGGGAGCCTTGTTATGCTGATGGGCGGGATGTAAATTGCCAACAGACACTCGGGAGAAGTGTATGGTGTTTCCTGAAACATCTAAAAAACAAAGCAACAGAGCCTAGGGCACTTCCACTTATGGTCCTATAGCTTAGGGAAATTAAAATAAAAAAGATACAGCCACCCCAATGTTTGGGACGCCTCTGTTTACAAGAACCTCGTTTACCGTACAAGTTCAATATCACAGAAAGTGAAAAATGGATAAAGAACTTGTGGTACTTACGTACAATGCAGTATCACTCAGCAGTGAAATCTATGTCATCAGGCCCGTAGCAGCACAATGAGTGGATTCAGGTACGATGATTCTAACTGAAATAAGTCACACAGAAAAAGAAACATCATAAGATATCAGTAATACACGGAATGTAAACTTGGCTACACAGGAACTGAATTACAGAACAGAACAGGGTCTCAAATTTAGAAAACCAACTTATGCTTGTTTAAGGGTAAAGGTGAGTTGGGGTGCTGCATAAAACCAGAGATTGAAATGAGCACAGATAAAGTTCCTTAAGCCAAATATGGAATAGACAAGAGCTACTCCTTGCTCAACGAAATGGACTCAACACCACATATTAAACGCCTAAGAATGTACCTGACTCTTAAGTATCTTAAAACCTATGGATTGCTATGTCTCCGAAAGAGAATCAAGCGTGTGTACAGGGACATAAACGCAGCAGTGATAGGATTGGAGAGGTTCGGTGAGCAAATGAAGACCCTTTGAAGTCATATTGCATGGTACCCATTCCACGGGTTTCAATTACCCAGGTTTAAGGTATTCTTCCTTCAGCTAAAACATGCATGTGGAACGTAGAGTATGATCAACCATGTGATCGGGAGACGTGTTCAAATATGTCTCAGTTTTCGTACCCTGGTACTCGGGTGCAACATTCCAGACGCTTTACTAACACTCTCCCGACTTGGAGAGTCTGTCCCTTTAACCTCCTGTTTGGCCCAGTTTGCAATTTCTGCGGAAGATGAACAGGAATAGCGAGAACCAATGAGAGACTAGCTGGAGGTGTCTGGATGGGCAAATTTAACTCTCATTTCCCACCAGGAAGAGGAAATAACCAAAGGCTCAGCGTGCCGTGCCGGAACCAGATTAGGGCCTGAAGCCATCCTGCGGTGTTGCGGCCAGCTCACAAGAAAACGAGTTGAAGAAAGGAGCTCAGGGGCATTGTATTTCACAAACCTGCAGAGTTATAAATGACAACTATCGTCCAAAAATATACTGAAGTAAGGCTGCCAAGAGGACTTGAAAGCGGGGCAGAATTGCAGGAAACCGATTTCAGGAGGTAGACTGGAATTGCATTGAAAGCATAGGAAAAGAGGCAGAACGTCCACAATGATGCACTTGGCCAAAAAGGGCGTATGCGTTTTTTCCTGAATATATTCAGGAAAAAACGCATACGCACTTTTTGGCCAACCAAGCAAGCTTGCAAAGGAAATCTGCACTACAATGAAGTCTCACTTCCCCCCGGTCAAAAGGGCCATCTGAAAAAAGTGTAAAATCCAGAAAGGCAGGACAGGCCATGGAGAACTGGGAGCCTTGTTATGCTGATGGGCGGGATGTAAATTGCCAACAGACACTCGGGAGAAGTGTATGGTGTTTCCTGAAACATCTAAAAAACAAAGCAACAGAGCCTAGGGCACTTCCACTTATGGTCCTATAGCTTAGGGAAATTAAAATAAAAAAGATACAGCCACCCCAATGTTTGGGACGCCTCTGTTTACAAGAACCTCGTTTACCGTACAAGTTCAATATCACAGAAAGTGAAAAATGGATAAAGAACTTGTGGTACTTACGTACAATGCAGTATCACTCAGCAGTGAAATCTATGTCATCAGGCCCGTAGCAGCACAATGAGTGGATTCAGGTACGATGATTCTAACTGAAATAAGTCACACAGAAAAAGAAACATCATAAGATATCAGTAATACACGGAATGTAAACTTGGCTACACAGGAACTGAATTACAGAACAGAACAGGGTCTCAAATTTAGAAAACCAACTTATGCTTGTTTAAGGGTAAAGGTGAGTTGGGGTGCTGCATAAAACCAGAGATTGAAATGAGCACAGATAAAGTTCCTTAAGCCAAATATGGAATAGACAAGAGCTACTCCTTGCTCAACGAAATGGACTCAACACCGCATATTAAACGCCTAAGAATGTACCTGACTCTTAAGTATCTTAAAACCTATGGATTGCTATGTCTCCAAAAGAGAATCAAGCATGTGTACAGGGACATAAACGCAGCAGTGATAGGATTGGAGAGGTTCGGTGAGCAAATGAAGACCCTTTGAAGTCTTATTGCATGGTACCCATTCCACGGGTTTCAACTACCCAGGTTTAAGGTATTCTTCCTTCAGCTAAAACATGCATGTGGAACCTAGAGTATGATCAACCATGTGATCAAGAGACGTGTTCAAATATGTCTCAGTTTTCGTACCCTGGTACTCGGGTGCAACATTCCAAACGCTTTACTAACACTCTCCCGACTTGGAGAGTCAGTCCCTTTAACCTCCTGTTTGGCCCAGTTTGCAATTTCTGCGGAAGATGAACAGGAATAGCGAGAACCAATGAGAGACTAGCTGGAGGTGTCTGGACGGGCAAATTTAACTCTCATTTCCCACCAGGAAGAGGAAATAACCAAAGGCTCAGCGTGCCGTGCCGGAACCAGATTAGGGCCTGAAGCCATCCTGCGGTGTTGCGGCCAGCTCACAAGAAAACGAGTTGAAGAAAGGAGCTCAGGGGCACTGTAATTCACAAACCTGCAGAGTTATAAATGACAACTATCGTCCAAAAATATACTGAAGTAAGGCTGCCAAGAGGACTTGAAAGCGGGGCAGAATTGCAGGAAACCGATTTCAGGAGGTAGACTGCAATTGCATTGAAAGCATAGGAAAAGAGGCAGAACGTCCACAATGATGCACTTGGCCAAAAAGGGCGTATGCGTTTTTTCCTGAATATATTCAGGAAAAAACGCATACGCCCTTTTTGGCCAACCAAGCAAGCTTGCAAAGGAAATCTGCACTACAATGAAGTCTCACTTCCCCCCGGTCCAAAGGGCCATCTGAAAAAAGTGTAAAATCCAGAAAGGCAGGACAGGCCATGGAGAACTGGGAGCCTTGTTATGCTGATGGGCGGGATGTAAATTGCCAACAGACACTCGGGAGAAGTGTATGGTGTTTCCTGAAACATCTAAAAAACAAAGCAACAGAGCCTAGGGCACTTCCACTTATGGTCCTATAGCTTAGGGAAATTAAAATCAAAAAGACACAGCCACCCCAATGTTTGGGACGCCTCTGTTTACAAGAACCTCGTTTACCGTACAAGTTCAATATCACAGAAAGTGAAAAATGGATAAAGAACTTGTGGTACTTACGTACAATGCAGTATCACTCAGCAGTGAAATCTATGTCATCAGGCCCGTAGCAGCACAATGAGTGGATTCAGGTACGATGATTCTAACTGAAATAAGTCACACAGAAAAAGAAACATCATAAGATATCAGTAATACACGGAATGTAAACTTGGCTACACAGGAACTGAATTACAGAACAGAACAGGGTCTCAAATTTAGAAAACCAACTTATGCTTGTTTAAGGGTAAAGGTGAGTTGGGGTGCTGCATAAAACCAGAGATTGAAATGAGCACAGATAAAGTTCCTTAAGCCAAATATGGAATAGACAAGAGCTAGTCCTTGCTCAACGAAATGGACTCAACACACCATATTAAACGCCTAAGAATGTACCTGACTCTTAAGTATCTTAAAACCTATGGATTGCTATGTCTCCGAAAGAGAATCAAGCATGTGTACAGGGACATAAACGCAGCAGTGATAGGATTGGAGAGGTTCGGTGAGCAAATGAAGACCCTTTGAAGTCATATTGCATGGTACCCATTCCACGGGTTTCAACTACCCAGGTTTAAGGTATTCTTCCTTCAGCTAAAACATGCATGTGGAACCTAGAGTATGATCAACCATGTGATCGGGAGACGTGTTCAAATATGTCTCAGTTTTCGTACGCTGGTACTCGGGTGCAACATTCCAGACGCTTTACTAACACTCTCCCGACTTGGAGAGTCAGTCCCTTTAACCTCCTGTTTGGCCCAGTTTGCAATTTCTGCGGAAGATGAACAGGAATAGCGAGAAACAATGAGAGACTAGCTGGAGGTGTCTGGACGGGCAAATTTAACTCTCATTTCCCACCAGGAAGAGGAAATAACCAAAGGCTCAGCGTGCCGTGCCGGAACCAGATTAGGGCCTGAAGCCATCCTGCGGTGTTGCGGCCAGCTCACAAGAAAACGAGTTGAAGAAAGGAGCTCAGGGGCACTGTAATTCACAAACCTGCAGAGTTATAAATGACAACTATCGTCCAAAAATATACTGAAGTAAGGCTGCCAAGAGGACTTGAAAGCGGGGCAGAATTGCAGGAAACCGATTTCAGGAGGTAGACTGCAATTGCATTGAAAGCATAGGAAAAGAGGCAGAACGTCCACAATGATGCACTTGGCCAAAAAGGGCGTATGCGTTTTTTCCTGAATATATTCAGGAAAAAACGCATACGCCCTTTTTGGCCAACCAAGCAAGCTTGCAAAGGAAATCTGCACTACAATGAAGTCTCACTTCCCCCCGGTCAAAAGGGCCATCTGAAAAAAGTGTAAAATCCAGAAAGGCAGGACAGGCCATGGAGAACTGGGAGCCTTGTTATGCTGATGGGCGGGATGTAAATTGCCAACAGACACTCGGGAGAAGTGTATGGTGTTTCCTGAAACATCTAAAAAACAAAGCAACAGAGCCTAGGCCACTTCCACTTATGGTCCTATAGCTTAGGGAAATTAAAATCAAAAAGACACAGCCACCCCAATGTTTGGGACGCCTCTGTTTACAAGAACCTCGTTTACCGTACAAGTTCAATATCACAGAAAGTGAAAAATGGATAAAGAACTTGTGGTACTTACGTACAATGCAGTATCACTCAGCAGTGAAATCTATGTCATCAGGCCCGTAGCAGCACAATGAGTGGATTCAGGTACGATGATTCTAACTGAAATAAGTCACACAGAAAAAGAAACATCATAAGATATCAGTAATACACGGAATGTAAACTTGGCTACACAGGAACTGAATTACAGAACAGAACAGGGTCTCAAATTTAGAAAACCAACTTATGCTTGTTTAAGGGTAAAGGTGAGTTGGGGTGCTGCATAAAACCAGAGATTGAAATGAGCACAGATAAAGTTCCTTAAGCCAAATATGGAATAGACAAGAGCTACTCCTTGCTCAACGAATTGGACTCAACACCCCATATTAAACGCCTAAGAATGTACCTGACTCTTAAGTATCTTAAAACCTATGGATTGCTATGTCTCCGAAAGAGAATCAAGCATGTGTACAGGGACATAAACGCAGCAGTGATAGGATTGGAGAGGTTCGGTGAGCAAATGAAGACCCTTTGAAGTCATATTGCATGGTACCCATTCCACGGGTTTCAACTACCCAGGTTTAAGGTATTCTTCCTTCAGCTAAAACATGCATGTGGAACCTAGAGTATGATCAACCATGTGATCGGGAGACGTGTTCAAATATGTCTCAGTTTTCGTACCCTGGTAGTCGGGTGCAACATTCCAGATGCTTTACTAACACTCTCCCGACTTGGAGAGTCAGTCCCTTTAACCTCCTGTTTGGCCCAGTTTGCAATTTCTGCGGAAGATGAACAGGAATAGCGAGAACCAATGAGAGACTAGCTGGAGGTGTCTGGACGGGCAAATTTAACTCTCATTTCCCACCAGGAAGAGGAAATAACCAAAGGCTCAGCGTGCCGTGCCGGAACCAGATTAGGACCTGAAGCCATCCTGCGGTGTTGCGGCCAGCTCACAAGAAAACGAGTTGAAGAAAGGATCTCAGGGGCACTGTAATTCACAAACCTGCAGAGTTATAAATGACAACGATCGTCCAAAAATATACTGAAGTAAGGCTGCCAAGAGGACTTGAAAGCGGGGCAGAATTGCAGGAAACCGATTTCAGGAGGTAGACTGGAATTGCATTGAAAGCATAGGAAAAGAGGCAGAACGTCCACAATGATGCACTTGGCCAAAAAGGGCGTATGCGTTTTTTCCTGAATATATTCAGGAAAAAACGCATACGCCCTTTTTGGCCAACCAAGCAAGCTTGCAAAGGAAATCTGCACTACAATGAAGTCTCACTTCCCCCCGGTCAAAAGGGCCATCTGAAAAAAGTGTAAAATCCAGAAAGGCAGGACAGGCCATGGAGAACTGGGAGCCTTGTTATGCTGATGGGCGGGATGTAAATTGCCAACAGACACTCGGGAGAAGTGTATGGTGTTTCCTGAAACATCTAAAAAACAAAGCAACAGAGCCTAGGCCACTTCCACTTATGGTCCTATAGCTTAGGGAAATTAAAATCAAAAAGACACAGCCACCCCAATGTTTGGGACGCCTCTGTTTACAAGAACCTCGTTTACCATACAAGGTCAATATCACAGAAAGTGAAAAATGGATAAAGAACTTGTGGTACTTACGTACAATGCAGTATCACTCAGCAGTGAAATCTATGTCATCAGGCCCGTAGCAGCACAATGAGTGGATTCAGGTACGATGATTCTAACTGAAATAAGTCACACAGAAAAATAAACATCATAAGATATCAGTAATACACGGAATGTAAACTTGGCTACACAGGAACTGAATTACAGAACAGAACAGGGTCTCAAATTTAGAAAACCAACTTATGCTTGTTTAAGGGTAAAGGTGAGTTGGGGTGCTGCATAAAACCAGAGATTGAAATGAGCACAGATAAAGTTCCTTAAGCCAAATATGGAATAGACAAGAGCTAGTCCTTGCTCAACGAAATGGACTCAACACACCATATTAAACGCCTAAGAATGTACCTGACTCTTAAGTATCTTAAAACCTATGGATTGCTATGTCTCCGAAAGAGAATCAAGCATGTGTACAGGGACATAAACGCAGCAGTGATAGGATTGGAGAGGTTCGGTGAGCAAATGAAGACCCTTTGAAGTCATATTGCATGGTACCCATTCCACGGGTTTCAACTACCCAGGTTTAAGGTATTCTTCCTTCAGCTAAAACATGCATGTGGAACCTAGAGTATGATCAACCATGTGATCGGGAGACGTGTTCAAATATGTCTCAGTTTTCGTACCCTGGTACTCGGGTGCAACATTCCAGACGCTTTACTAACACTCTCCCGACTTGGAGAGTCAGTCCCTTTAACCTCCTGTTTGGCCCAGTTTGCAATTTCTGCGGAAGATGAACAGGAATAGCGAGAAACAATGAGAGACTAGCTGGAGGTGTCTGGACGGGCAAATTTAACTCTCATTTCCCACCAGGAAGAGGAAATAACCAAAGGCTCAGCGTGCCGTGCCGGAACCAGATTAGGGCCTGAAGCCATCCTGCGGTGTTGCGGCCAGCTCACAAGAAAACGAGTTGAAGAAAGGATCTCAGGGGCACTGTAATTCACAAACCTGCAGAGTTATAAATGACAACAATCGTCCAAAAATATACTGAAGTAAGGCTGCCAAGAGGACTTGAAAGCGGGGCAGAATTGCAGGAAACCGATTTCAGGAGGTAGACTGGAATTGCATTGAAAGCATAGGAAAAGAGGCAGAACGTCCACAATGATGCACTTGGCCAAAAAGGGCGTATGCGTTTTTTCCTGAATATATTCAGGAAAAAACGCATACGCCCTTTTTGGCCAACCAAGCAAGCTTGCAAAGGAAATCTGCACTACAATGAAGTCTCACTTCCCCCCGGTCAAAAGGGCCATCTGAAAAAAGTGTAAAATCCAGAAAGGCAGGACAGGCCATGGAGAACTGGGAGCCTTGTTATGCTGATGGGCGGGATGTAAATTGC
The DNA here is from genome assembly GCF_963455315.2 of Globicephala melas. Taxonomy (NCBI): domain Eukaryota; kingdom Metazoa; phylum Chordata; class Mammalia; order Artiodactyla; family Delphinidae; genus Globicephala; species Globicephala melas. The sequence goes on along the minus strand of NW_027207303.1, from coordinate 357,008 downwards.
CAACAGACACTCGGGAGAAGTGTATGGTGTTTCCTGAAACATCTAAAAAACAAAGCAACAGAGCCTAGGCCACTTCCACTTATGGTCCTATAGCTTAGGGAAATTAAAATCAAAAAGACACAGCCACCCCAATGTTTGGGACGCCTCTGTTTACAAGAACCTCGTTTACCGTACAAGTTCAATATCACAGAAAGTGAAAAATGGATAAAGAACTTGTGGTACTTACGTACAATGCAGTATCACTCAGCAGTGAAATCTATGTCATCAGGCCCGTAGCAGCACAATGAGTGGATTCAGGTACGATGATTCTAACTGAAATAAGTCACACAGAAAAAGAAACATCATAAGATATCAGTAATACACGGAATGTAAACTTGGCTACACAGGAACTGAATTACAGAACAGAACAGGGTCTCAAATTTAGAAAACCAACTTATGCTTGTTTAAGGGTAAAGGTGAGTTGGGGTGCTGCATAAAACCAGAGATTGAAATGAGCACAGATAAAGTTCCTTAAGCCAAATATGGAATAGACAAGAGCTACTCCTTGCTCAACGAATTGGACTCAACACCCCATATTAAACGCCTAAGAATGTACCTGACTCTTAAGTATCTTAAAACCTATGGATTGCTATGTCTCCGAAAGAGAATCAAGCATGTGTACAGGGACATAAACGCAGCAGTGATAGGATTGGAGAGGTTCGGTGAGCAAATGAAGACCCTTTGAAGTCATATTGCATGGTACCCATTCCACGGGTTTCAACTACCCAGGTTTAAGGTATTCTTCCTTCAGCTAAAACATGCATGTGGAACCTAGAGTATGATCAACCATGTGATCGGGAGACGTGTTCAAATATGTCTCAGTTTTCGTACCCTGGTACTCGGGTGCAACATTCCAGACGCTTTACTAACACTCTCCCGACTTGGAGAGTCAGTCCCTTTAACCTCCTGTTTGGCCCAGTTTGCAATTTCTGCGGAAGATGAACAGGAATAGCGAGAACCAATGAGAGACTAGCTGGAGGTGTCTGGACGGGCAAATTTAACTCTCATTTCCCACCAGGAAGAGGAAATAACCAAAGGCTCAGCGTGCCGTGCCGGAACCAGATTAGGGCCTGAAGCCATCCTGCGGTGTTGCGGCCAGCTCACAAGAAAGCGAGTTGAAGAAAGGAGCTCAGGGGCACTGTAATTCACAAACCTGCAGAGTTATAAATGACAACGATCGTCCAAAAATATACTGAAGTAAGGCTGCCAAGAGGACTTGAAAGCGGGGCAGAATTGCAGGAAACCGATTTCAGGAGGTAGACTGGAATTGCATTGAAAGCATAGGAAAAGAGGCAGAACGTCCACAATGATGCACTTGGCCAAAAAGGGCGTATGCGTTTTTTCCTGAATATATTCAGGAAAAAACGCATACGCCCTTTTTGGCCAACCAAGCAAGCTTGCAAAGGAAATCTGCACTACAATGAAGTCTCACTTCCCCCCGGTCAAAAGGGCCATCTGAAAAAAGTGTAAAATCCAGAAAGGCAGGACAGGCCATGGAGAACTGGGAGCCTTGTTATGCTGATGGGCGGGATGTAAATTGCCAACAGACACTCGGGAGAAGTGTATGGTGTTTCCTGAAACATCTAAAAAACAAAGCAACAGAGCCTAGGCCACTTCCACTTATGGTCCTATAGCTTAGGGAAATTAAAATCAAAAAGACACAGCCACCCCAATGTTTGGGACGCCTCTGTTTACAAGAACCTCGTTTACCGTACAAGTTCAATATCACAGAAAGTGAAAAATGGATAAAGAACTTGTGGTACTTACGTACAATGCAGTATCACTCAGCAGTGAAATCTATGTCATCAGGCCCGTAGCAGCACAATGAGTGGATTCAGGTACGATGATTCTAAATGAAATAAGTCACACAGAAAAAGAAACATCATAAGATATCAGTAATACATGGAATGTAAACTTGGCTACACAGGAACTGAATTACAGAACAGAACAGGGTCTCAAATTTAGAAAACCAACTTATGCTTGTTTAAGGGTAAAGGTGAGTTGGGGTGCTGCATAAAACCAGAGATTGAAATGAGCACAGATAAAGTTCCTTAAGCCAAATATGGAATAGACAAGAGCTACTCCTTGCTCAACGAATTGGACTCAACACCCCATATTAAACGCCTAAGAATGTACCTGACTCTTAAGTATCTTAAAACCTATGGATTGCTATGTCTCCGAAAGAGAATCAAGCATGTGTACAGGGACATAAACGCAGCAGTGATAGGATTGGAGAGGTTCGGTGAGCAAATGAAGACCCTTTGAAGTCATATTGCATGGTACCCATTCCACGGGTTTCAACTACCCAGGTTTAAGGTATTCTTCCTTCAGCTAAAACATGCATGTGGAACCTAGAGTATGATCAACCATGTGATCGGGAGACGTGTTCAAATATGTCTCAGTTTTCGTACCTGGTACTCGGGTGCAACATTCCAGACGCTTTACTAACACTCTCCCGACTTGGAGAGTCAGTCCCTTTAACCTCCTGTTTGGCCCAGTTTGCAATTTCTGTGGAAGATGAACAGGAATAGCGAGAACCAATGAGAGACTAGCTGGAGGTGTCTGGACGGGCAAATTTAACTCTCATTTCCCACCAGGAAGAGGAAATAACCAAAGGCTCAGCGTGCCGTGCCGGAACCAGATTAGGGCCTGAAGCCATCCTGCGGTGTTGCGGCCAGCTCACAAGAAAACGAGTTGAAGAAAGGAGCTCAGGGGCACTGTAATTCACAAACCTGCAGAGTTATAAATGACAACTATCGTCCAAAAATATACTGAAGTAAGGCTGCCAAGAGGACTTGAAAGCGGGGCAGAATTGCAGGAAACCGATTTCAGGAGGTAGACTGGAATTGCATTGAAAGCATAGGAAAAGAGGCAGAACGTCCACAATGATGCACTTGGCCAAAAAGGGCGTATGCGTTTTTTCCTGAATATATTCAGGAAAAAACGCATACGCCCTTTTTGGCCAACCAAGCAAGCTTGCACAGGAAATCTGCACTACAATGAAGTCTCACTTCCCCCCGGTCAAAAGGGCCATCTGAAAAAAGTGTAAAATCCAGAAAGGCAGGACAGGCCATGGAGAACTGGGAGCCTTGTTATGCTGATGGGCGGGATGTAAATTGCCAACAGACACTCGGGAGAAGTGTATGGTGTTTCCTGAAACATCTAAAAAACAAAGCAACAGAGCCTAGGCCACTTCCACTTATGGTCCTATAGCTTAGGGAAATTAAAATCAAAAAGACACAGCCACCCCAATGTTTGGGACGCCTCTGTTTACAAGAACCTCGTTTACCATACAAGTTCAATATCACAGAAAGTAAAAAATGGATAAAGAACTTGTGGTACTTACGTACAATGCAGTATCACTCAGCAGTGAAATCTATGTCATCAGGCCCGTAGCAGCACAATGAGTGGATTCAGGTACGATGATTCTAACTGAAATAAGTCACACAGAAAAAGAAACATCATAAGATATCAGTAATACACGGAATGTAAACTTGGCTACACAGGAACTGAATTACAGAAGAGAACAGGGTCTCAAATTTAGAAAACCAACTTATGATTGTTTAAGGGTAAAGGTGAGTTGGGGTGCTGCATAAAACCAGAGATTGAAATGAGCACAGATAAAGTTCCTTAAGCCAAATATGGAATAGACAAGAGCTACTCCTTGCTCAACGAAATGGACTCAACACCGCATATTAAACGCCTAAGAATGTACCTGACTCTTAAGTATCTTAAAACCTATGGATTGCTATGTCTCCGAAAGAGAATCAAGCATGTGTACAGGGACATAAACGCAGCAGTGATAGGATTGGAGAGGTTCGGTGAGCAAATGAAGACCCTTTGAAGTCATATTGCATGGTACCCATTCCACGGGTTTCAACTACCCAGGTTTAAGGTATTCTTCCTTCAGCTAAAACATGCATGTGGAACCTAGAGTATGATCAACCATGTGATCGGGAGACGTGTTCAAATATGTCTCAGTTTTCGTACCCTGGTACTCGGGTGCAACATTCCAGACGCTTTACTAACACTCTCCCGACTTGGAGAGTCAGTCCCTTTAACCTCCTGTTTGGCCCAGTTTGCAATTTCTGCGGAAGATGAACAGGAATAGCGAGAACCAATGAGAGACTAGCTGGAGGTGTCTGGACGGGCAAATTTAACTCTCATTTCCCACCAGGAAGAGGAAATAACCAAAGGCTCAGCGTGCCGTGCCGGAACCAGATTAGTGCCTGAAGCCATCCTGCGGTGTTGCGGCCAGCTCACAAGAAAACGAGTTGAAGAAAGGAGCTCAGGGGCACTGTAATTCACAAACCTGCAGAGTTATAAATGACAACTATCGTCCAAAAATATACTGAAGTAAGGCTGCCAAGAGGACTTGAAAGCGGGGCAGAATTGCAGGAAACCGATTTCAGGAGGTAGACTGCAATTGCATTGAAAGCATAGGAAAAGAGGCAGAACGTCCACAATGATGCACTTGGCCAAAAAGGGCGTATGCGTTTTTTCCTGAATATATTCAGGAAAAAACGCATACGCCCTTTTTGGCCAACCAAGCAAGCTTGCAAAGGAAATCTGCACTACAATGAAGTCTCACTTCCCCCCGGTCAAAAGGGCCATCTGAAAAAAGTGTAAAATCCAGAAAGGCAGGACAGGCCATGGAGAACTGGGAGCTTTGTTATGCTGATGGGCGAGATGTAAATTGCCAACAGACACTCGGGAGAAGTGTATGGTGTTTCCTGAAACATCTAAAAAACAAAGCAACAGAGCCTAGGGCACTTCCACTTATGGTCCTATAGCTTAGGGAAATTAAAATCAAAAAGATACAGCCACCCCAATGTTTGGGACGCCTCTGTTTACAAGAACCTCGTTTACAGTACAAGTTCAATATCACAGAAAGTGAAAAATGGATAAAGAACTTGTGGTACTTACGTACAATGCAGTATCACTCAGCAGTGAAATCTATGTCATCAGACCCATAGCAGCACAATGAGTGGATTCAGGTACGATGATTCTAACTGAAATAAGTCACACAGAAAAAGAAACATCATAAGATATCAGTAATACACGGAATGTAAACTTGGCTACACAGGAACTGAATTACAGAACAGAACAGGGTCTCAAATTTAGAAAACCAACTTATGCTTGTTTAAGGGTAAAGGTGAGTTGGGGTGCTGCATAAAACCAGAGATTGAAATGAGCACAGATAAAGTTCCTTAAGCCAAATATGGAATAGACAAGAGCTACTCCTTGCTCAACGAATTGGACTCAACACCCCATATTAAACGCCTAAGAATGTACCTGACTCTTAAGTATCTTAAAACCTATGGATTGCTATGTCTCCGAAAGAGAATCAAGCATGTGTACAGGGACATAAACGCAGCAGTGATAGGATTGGAGAGGTTCGGTGAGCAAATGAAGACCCTTTGAAGTCATATTGCATGGTACCCATTCCACGGGTTTCAACTACCCAGGTTTAAGGTATTCTTCCTTCAGCTAAAACATGCATGTGGAACCTAGAGTATGATCAACCATGTGATCGGGAGACGTGTTCAAATATGTCTCAGTTTTCGTACCCTGGTACTCGGGTGCAACATTCCAGACGCTTTACTAACACTCTCCCGACTTGGAGAGTCAGTCCCTTTAACCTCCTGTTTGGCCCAGTTTGCAATTTCTGCGGAAGATGAACAGGAATAGCGAGAACCAATGAGAGACTAGCTGGAGGTGTCTGGACGGGCAAATTTAACTCTCATTTCCCACCAGGAAGAGGAAATAACCAAAGGCTCAGCGTGCCGTGCCGGAACCAGATTAGGGCCTGAAGCCATCCTGCGGTGTTGCGGCCAGCTCACAAGAAAACGAGTTGAAGAAAGGAGCTCAGGGGCACTGTAATTCACAAACCTGCAGAGTTATAAATGACAACTATCGTCCAAAAATATACTGAAGTAAGGCTGCCAAGAGGACTTGAAAGCGGGGCAGAATTGCAGGAAACCGATTTCAGGAGGTAGACTGGAATTGCATTGAAAGCATAGGAAAAGAGGCAGAACGTCCACAATGATGCACTTGGCCAAAAAGGGCGTATGCGTTTTTTCCTGAATATATTCAGGAAAAAACGCATACGCCCTTTTTGGCCAACCAAGCAAGCTTGCAAAGGAAATCTGCACTACAATGAAGTCTCACTTCCCCCCGGTCAAAAGGGCCATCTGAAAAAAGTGTAAAATCCAGAAAGGCAGGACAGGCCATGGAGAACTGGGAGCCTTGTTATGCTGATGGGCGGGATGTAAATTGCCAACAGACACTCGGGAGAAGTGTATGGTGTTTCCTGAAACATCTAAAAAACAAAGCAACAGAGCCTAGGGCACTTCCACTTATGGTCCTATAGCTTAGGGAAATTAAAATCAAACAGATACAGCCACCCCAATGTTTGGGACGCCTCTGTTTACAAGAACCTCGTTTACCATACAAGTTCAATATCACAGAAAGTGAAAAATGGATAAAGAACTTGTGGTACTTACGTACAATGCAGTATCACTCAGCAGTGAAATCTATGTCATCAGGCCCGTAGCAGCACAATGAGTGGATTCAGGTACGATGATTCTAACTGAAATAAGTCACACAGAAAAAGAAACATCATAAGATATCAGTAATACACGGAATGTAAACTTGGCTACACAGGAACTGAATTACAGAACAGAACAGGGTCTCAAATTTAGAAAACCAACTTATGCTTGTTTAAGGGTAAAGGTGAGTTGGGGTTCTGCATAAAACCAGAGATTGAAATGAGCACAGATAAAGTTCCTTAAGCCAAATATGGAATAGACAAGAGCTACTCCTTGCTCAACGAAATGGACTCAACACCGCATATTAAACGCCTAAGAATGTACCTGACTCTTAAGTATCTTAAAACCTATGGATTGCTATGTCTCCGAAAGAGAATCAAGCATGTGTACAGGGACATAAACGCAGCAGTGATAGGATTGGAGAGGTTCGGTGAGCAAATGAAGACCCTTTGAAGTCATATTGCATGGTACCCATTCCACGGGTTTCAACTACCCAGGTTTAAGGTATTCTTCCTTCAGCTAAAACATGCATGTGGAACCTAGAGTATGATCAACCATGTGATCGGGAGACGTGTTCAAATATGTCTCAGTTTTCGTACCCTGGTACTCGGGTGCAACATTCCAGACGCTTTACTAACACTCTCCCGACTTGGAGAGTCAGTCCCTTTAACCTCCTGTTTGGCCCAGTTTGCAATTTCTGCGGAAGATGAACAGGAATAGCGAGAACCAATGAGAGACTAGCTGGAGGTGTCTGGACGGGCAAATTTAACTCTCATTTCCCACCAGGAAGAGGAAATAACCAAAGGCTCAGCGTGCCGTGCCGGAACCAAATTAGGGCCTGAAGCCGTCCTGCGGTGTTGCGGCCAGCTCACAAGAAAACGAGTTGAAGAAAGGAGCTCAGGGGCACTGTAATTCACAAACCTGCAGAGTTATAAATGACAACTATCGTCCAAAAATATACTGAAGTAAGGCTGCCAAGAGGACTTGAAAGCGGGGCAGAGTTGCAGGAAACCGATTTCAGGAGGTAGACTGGAATTGCATTGAAAGCATAGGAAAAGAGGCAGAACGTCCACAATGATGCACTTGGCCAAAAAGGGCGTATGCGTTTTTTCCTGAATATATTCAGGAAAAAACGCATACGCCCTTTTTGGCCAACCAAGAAAGCTTGCAAAGGAAATCTGCACTACAATGAAGTCTCACTTCCCCCCGGTCAAAAGGGCCATCTGAAAAAAGTGTAAAATCCAGAAAGGCAGGACAGGCCATGGAGAACTGGGAGCCTTGTTATGCTGATGGGCGGGATGTAAATTGCCAACAGACACTCCGGAGAAGTGTATGGTGTTTCCTGAAACATCTAAAAAACAAAGCAACAGAGCCTAGGGCACTTCCACTTATGGTCCTATAGCTTAGGGAAATTAAAATAAAAAAGATACAGCCACCCCAATGTTTGGGACGCCTCTGTTTACAAGAACCTCGTTTACCGTACAAGTTCAATATCACAGAAAGTGAAAAATGGATAAAGAACTTGTGGTACTTACGTACAATGCAGTATCACTCAGCAGTGAAATCTATGTCATCAGGCCCGTAGCAGCACAATGAGTGGATTCAGGTACGATGATTCTAACTGAAATAAGTCACACAGAAAAAGAAACATCATAAGATATCAGTAATACACGGAATGTAAACTTGGCTACACAGGAACTGAATTACAGAACAGAACAGGGTCTCAAATTTAGAAAACCAACTTATGCTTGTTTAAGGGTAAAGGTGAGTTGGGGTGCTGCATAAAACCAGAGATTGAAATGAGCACAGATAAAGTTCCTTAAGCCAAATATGGAATAGACAAGAGCTACTCCTTGCTCAACGAAATGGACTCAACACCGCATATTAAACGCCTAAGAATGTACCTGACTCTTAAGTATCTTAAAACCTATGGATTGCTATGTCTCCGAAAGAGAATCAAGCATGTGTACAGGGACATAAACGCAGCAGTGATAGGATTGGAGAGGTTCGGTGAGCAAATGAAGACCCTTTGAAGTCATATTGCATGGTACCCATTCCACGGGTTTCAACTACCCAGGTTTAAGGTATTCTTCCTTCAGCTAAAACATGCATGTGGAACCTAGAGTATGATCAACCATGTGATCGGGAGACGTGTTCAAATATGTCTCAGTTTTCGTACCCTGGTACTCGGGTGCAACATTCCAGACGCTTTACTAACACTCTCCCGACTTGGAGAGTCAGTCCCTTTAACCTCCTGTTTGGCCCAGTTTGCAATTTCTGCGGAAGATGAACAGGAATAGCGAGAACCAATGAGAGACTAGCTGGAGGTGTCTGGACGGGCAAATTTAACTCTCATATCCCACCAGGAAGAGGAAATAACCAAAGGCTCAGCGTGCCGTGCCGGAACCAGATTAGGGCCTGAAGCCATCCTGCGGTGTTGCGGCCAGCTCACAAGAAAACGAGTTGAAGAAAGGAGCTCAGGGGCACTGTAATTCACAAACCTGCAGAGTTATAAATGACAACGATCGTCCAAAAATATACTGAAGTAAGGCTGCCAAGAGGACTTGAAAGCGGGGCAGAATTGCAGGAAACCGATTTCAGGAGGTAGACTGGAAATGCATTGAAAGCATAGGAAAAGAGGCAGAACGTCCACAATGATGCACTTGGCCAAAAAGGGCGTATGCGTTTTTTCCTGAATATATTCAGGAAAAAACGCATACGCCCTTTTTGGCCAACCAAGCAAGCTTGCAAAGGAAATCTGCACTACAATGAAGTCTCACTTCCCCCCGGTCAAAAGGGCCATCTGAAAAAAGTGTAAAATCCAGAAAGGCAGGACAGGCCATGGAGAACTGGGAGCCTTGTTATGCTGATGGGCGGGATGTAAACTGCCAACAGACACTCGGGAGAAGTGTATGGTGTTTCCTGAAACATCTAAAAAACAAAGCAACAGAGCCTAGGGCACTTCCACTTATGGTCCTATAGCTTAGGGAAATTAAAATCAAAAAGACACAGCCACCCCAATGTTTGGGACGCCTCTGTTTACAAGAACCTCGTTTACCGTACAAGTTCAATATCACAGAAAGTGAAAAATGGATAAAGAACTTGTGATACTTACGTACAATGCAGTATCACTCAGCAGTGAAATCTATGTCATCAGGCCCGTAGCAGCAGAATGAGTGGATTCAGGTACAATGATTCTAACTGAAATAAGTCACACAGAAAAAGAAACATCATAAGATATCAGTAATACACGGAATGTAAACTTGGCTACACAGGAACTGAATTACAGAACAGAACAGGGTCTCAAATTTAGAAAACCAACTTATGCTTGTTTAAGGGTAAAGGTGAGTTGGGGTGCTGCATAAAACCAGAGATTGAAATGAGCACAGATAAAGTTCCTTAAGCCAAATATGGAATAGACAAGAGCTACTCCTTGCTCAACGAAATGGACTCAACACCGCATATTAAACGCCTAAGAATGTACCTGACTCTTAAGTATCTTAAAACCTATGGATTGCTATGTCTCCGAAAGAGAATCAAGCATGTGTACAGGGACATAAACGCAGCAGTGATAGGATTGGAGAGGTTCGGTGAGCAAATGAAGACCCTTTGAAGTCATATTGCATGGTACCCATTCCACGGGTTTCAACTACCCAGGTTTAAGGTATTCTTCCTTCAGCTAAAACATGCATGTGGAACCTAGAGTATGATCAACCATGTGATCGGGAGACGTGTTCAAATATGTCTCAGTTTTCGTACCCTGGTACTCGGGTGCAACATTCCAGACGCTTTACTAACACTCTCCCGACTTGGAGAGTCAGTCCCTTTAACCTCCTGTTTGGCCCAGTTTGCAATTTCTGCGGAAGATGAACAGGAATAGCGAGAACCAATGAGAGACTAGCTGGAGGTGTCTGGACGGGCAAATTTAACTCTCATATCCCACCAGGAAGAGGAAATAACCAAAGGCTCAGCGTGCCGTGCCGGAACCAGATTAGGGCCTGAAGCCATCCTGCGGTGTTGCGGCCAGCTCACAAGAAAACGAGTTGAAGAAAGGAGCTCAGGGGCACTGTAATTCACAAACCTGCAGAGTTATAAATGACAACGATCGTCCAAAAATATACTGAAGTAAGGCTGCCAAGAGGACTTGAAAGCGGGGCAGAATTGCAGGAAACCGATTTCAGGAGGTAGACTGGAAATGCATTGAAAGCATAGGAAAAGAGGCAGAACGTCCACAATGATGCACTTGGCCAAAAAGGGCGTATGCGTTTTTTCCTGAATATATTCAGGAAAAAACGCATACGCCCTTTTTGGCCAACCAAGCAAGCTTGCAAAGGAAATCTGCACTACAATGAAGTCTCACTTCCCCCCGGTCAAAAGGGCCATCTGAAAAAAGTGTAAAATCCAGAAAGGCAGGACAGGCCATGGAGAACTGGGAGCCTTGTTATGCTGATGGGCGGGATGTAAACTGCCAACAGACACTCGGGAGAAGTGTATGGTGTTTCCTGAAACATCTAAAAAACAAAGCAACAGAGCCTAGGGCACTTCCACTTATGGTCCTATAGCTTAGGGAAATTAAAATCAAAAAGACACAGCCACCCCAATGTTTGGGACGCCTCTGTTTACAAGAACCTCGTTTACCGTACAAGTTCAATATCACAGAAAGTGAAAAATGGATAAAGAACTTGTGGTACTTACGTACAATGCAGTATCACTCAGCAGTGAAATCTATGTCATCAGGCCCGTAGCAGCACAATGAGTGGATTCAGGTACGATGATTCTAACTGAAATAAGTCACACAGAAAAAGAAACATCATAAGATATCAGTAATACACGGAATGTAAACTTGGCTACACAGGAACTGAATTACAGAACAGAACAGGGTCTCAAATTTAGAAAACCAACTTATGCTTGTTTAAGGGTAAAGGTGAGTTGGGGTGCTGCATAAAACCAGAGATTGAAATGAGCACAGATAAAGTTCCTTAAGCCAAATATGGAATAGACAAGAGCTACTCCTTGCTCAACGAAATGGACTCAACACCGCATATTAAACGCCTAAGAATGTACCTGACTCTTAAGTATCTTAAAACCTATGGATTGCTATGTCTCCGAAAGAGAATCAAGCATGTGTACAGGGACATAAACGCAGCAGTGATAGGATTGGAGAGGTTCGGTGAGCAAATGAAGACCCTTTGAAGTCATATTGCATGGTACCCATTCCACGGGTTTCAACTACCCAGGTTTAAGGTATTCTTCCTTCAGCTAAAACATGCATGTGGAACCTAGAGTATGATCAACCATGTGATCGGGAGACGTGTTCAAATATGTCTCAGTTTTCGTACCCTGGTACTCGGGTGCAACATTCCAGACGCTTTACTAACACTCTCCCGACTTGGAGAGTCAGTCCCTTTAACCTCCTGTTTGGCCCAGTTTGCAATTTCTGCGGAAGATGAACAGGAATAGCGAGAACCAATGAGAGACTAGCTGGAGGTGTCTGGACGGGCAAATTTAACTCTCATATCCCACCAGGAAGAGGAAATAACCAAAGGCTCAGCGTGCCGTGCCGGAACCAGATTAGGGCCTGAAGCCATCCTGCGGTGTTGCGGCCAGCTCACAAGAAAACGAGTTGAAGAAAGGAGCTCAGGGGCACTGTAATTCACAAACCTGCAGAGTTATAAATGACAACAATCGTCCAAAAATATACTGAAGTAAGGCTGCCAAGAGGACTTGAAAGCGGGGCAGAATTGCAGGAAACCGATTTCAGGAGGTAGACTGGAATTGCATTGAAAGCATAGGAAAAGAGGCAGAACGTCCACAATGATGCACTTGGCCAAAAAGGGCGTATGCGTTTTTTCCTGAATATATTCAGGAAAAAACGCATACGCCCTTTTTGGCCAACCAAGCAAGCTTGCAAAGGAAATCTGCACTACAATGAAGTCTCACTTCCCCCCGGTCAAAAGGGCCATCTGAAAAAAGTGTAAAATCCAGAAAGGCAGGACAGGCCATGGAGAACTGGGAGCCTTGTTATGCTGATGGGCGGGATGTAAACTGCCAACAGACACTCGGGAGAAGTGTATGGTGTTTCCTGAAACATCTAAAAAACAAAGCAACAGAGCCTAGGGCACTTCCACTTATGGTCCTATAGCTTAGGGAAATTAAAATCAAAAAGACACAGCCACCCCAATGTTTGGGACGCCTCTGTTTACAAGAACCTCGTTTACCGTACAAGTTCAATATCACAGAAAGTGAAAAATGGATAAAGAACTTGTGGTACTTACGTACAATGCAGTATCACTCAGCAGTGAAATCTATGTCATCAGGCCCGTAGCAGCACAATGAGTGGATTCAGGTACGATGATTCTAACTGAAATAAGTCACACAGAAAAAGAAACATCATAAGATATCAGTAATACACGGAATGTAAACTTGGCTACACAGGAACTGAATTACAGAACAGAACAGGGTCTCAAATTTAGAAAACCAACTTATGCTTGTTTAAGGGTAAAGGTGAGTTGGGGTGCTGCATAAAACCAGAGATTGAAATGAGCACAGATAAAGTTCCTTAAGCCAAATATGGAATAGACAAGAGCTACTCCTTGCTCAACGAAATGGACTCAACACCGCATATTAAACGCCTAAGAATGTACCTGACTCTTAAGTATCTTAAAACCTATGGATTGCTATGTCTCCGAAAGAGAATCAAGCGTGTGTACAGGGACATAAACGCAGCAGTGATAGGATTGGAGAGGTTCGGTGAGCAAATGAAGACCCTTTGAAGTCATATTGCATGGTACCCATTCCACGGGTTTCAACTACCCAGGTTTAAGGTATTCTTCCTTCAGCTAAAACATGCATGTGGAACCTAGAGTATGATCAACCATGTGATCGGGAGACGTGTTCAAATATGTCTCAGTTTTCGTACCCTGGTACTCGGGTGCAACATTCCAGACGCTTTACTAACACTCTCCCGACTTGGAGAGTCAGTCCCTTTAACCTCCTGTTTGGCCCAGTTTGCAATTTCTGCGGAAGATGAACAGGGATAGCGAGAACCAATGAGAGACTAGCTGGAGGTGTCTGGATGGGCAAATTTAACTCTCATTTCCCACCGGGAAGAGGAAATAAGCAAAGGCTCAGCGTGCCGTGCCGGAACCAGATTAGGGCCTGAAGCCATCCTGCGGTGTTGCGGCCAGGTCACAAGAAAGCGAGTTGAAGAAAGGAGCTCAGGGGCACTGTAATTCACAAACCTGCAGAGTTATAAATGACAGCTATCGTCCAAAAATATACTGAAGTAAGGCTGCCAAGAAGACTTGAAAGCGGGGCAGACTTGCAGGAAAACCGATTTCAGGAGGTAGACTGCAATTGCATTGAAAGCATAGGAAAAGAGGCAGAACGTCCACAATGATGCACTTGCCCAAAAAGGGCGTATGCGTTTTTTTCTGAATATATTCAGGAAAAAACGCATACGCCCTTTTTGGCCAACCAAGAAAGCTTGCAAAGGAAATCTGCACTACAATGAAGTCTCACTTCCCCCCGGTCAAAAGGGCCATCTGAAAAAAGTGTAAAATCCAGAAAGGCAGGACAGGCCATGGAGAACTGGGAGCCTTGTTATGCTGATGGGCGGGATGTAAACTGCCAACAGACACTCGGGAGAAGTGTATGGTGTTTCCTGAAACATCTAAAAAACAAAGCAACAGAGCCTAGGGCACTTCCACTTATGGTCCTATAGCTTAGGGAAATTAAAATCAAAAAGACACAGCCACCCCAATGTTTGGGACGCCTCTGTTTACAAGAACCTCGTTTACCGTACAAGTTCAATATCACAGAAAGTGAAAAATGGATAAAGAACTTGTGGTACTTACGTACAATGCAGTATCACTCAGCAGTGAAATCTATGTCATCAGGCCCGTAGCAGCACAATGAGTGGATTCAGGTACGATGATTCTAACTGAAATAAGTCACACAGAAAAAGAAACATCATAAGATATCAGTAATACACGGAATGTAAACTTGGCTACACAGGAACTGAATTACAGAACAGAACAGGGTCTCAAATTTAGAAAACCAACTTATGCTTGTTTAAGGGTAAAGGTGAGTTGGGGTGCTGCATAAAACCAGAGATTGAAATGAGCACAGATAAAGTTCCTTAAGCCAAATATGGAATAGACAAGAACTACTCCTTGCTCAACGAATTGGACTCAACACCACATATTAAACGGCTAAGAATGTACCTGACTCTTAAGTATCTTAAAACCTATGGATTGCTATGTCTCCGAAAGAGAATCAAGCATGTGTACAGGGACATAAACGCAGCAGTGATAGGATTGGAGAGGTTCGGTGAGCAAATGAAGACCCTTTGAAGTCATGTTGCATGGTACCCATTCCACGGGTTTCAACTACCCAGGTTTAAGGTATTCTTCCTTCAGCTAAAACATGCATGTGGAACCTAGAGTATGATCAACCATGTGATTGAGAGACGTGTTCAAATATGTCTCAGTTTTCGTACCCTGGTACTTGGGTGCAACATTCTAGACGCTTTACTAACACTCTCCCGACTTGGAGAGTCAGTCCCTTTAACCTCCTGTTTGGCCCAGTTTGCAATTTCTGCGGAAGATGAACAGGAATAGCGAGAACCAATGAGAGACTAGCTGGAGGTGTCTGGACGGGCAAATTTAACTCTCATTTCCCACCAGGAAGAGGAAATAACCAAAGGCTCAGCGTGCCGTGCCGGAACCAGATTAGGGCCTGAAGCCATCCTGCGGTGTTGCGGCCAGCTCACAAGAAAACGAGTTGAAGAAAGGAGCTCAGGGGCACTGTAATTCACAAACCTGCAGAGTTATAAATGACAACTATCATCCAAAAATATACTGAAGTAAGGCTGCCAAGAGGACTTGAAAGCGGGGCAGAATTGCAGGAAACCGATTTCAGGAGGTAGACTGGAATTGCATTGAAAGCATAGGAAAAGAGGCAGAACGTCCACAATGATGCACTTGGCCAAAAAGGGCGTATGCGTTTTTTCCTGAATATATTCAGGAAAAAACGCATACGCCCTTTTTGGCCAACCAAGCAAGCTTGCAAAGGAAATCTGCACTACAATGAAGTCTCACTTCCCCCCGGTCAAAAGGGCCATCTGAAAAAAGTGTAAAATTCAGAAAGGCAGGACAGGCCATGGAGAACTGGGAGCCTTGTTATCCTGATGGGCGGGATGTAAACTGCCAACAGACACTCGGGAGAAGTGTATGGTGTTTCCTGAAACATCTAAAAAACAAAGCAACAGAGCCTAGGGCACTTCCACTTATGGTCCTATAGCTTAGGGAAATTAAAATCAAAAAGACACAGCCACCCCAATGTTTGGGACGCCTCTGTTTACAAGAACCTCGTTTACCGTACGAGTTCAATATCACAGAAAGTGAAAAATGGATAAAGAACTTGTGGTACTTACGTACAATGCAGTATCACTCAGCAGTGAAATCTATGTCATCAGGCCCGTAGCAGCACAATGAGTGGATTCAGGTACGATGATTCTAACTGAAATAAGTCACACAGAAAAAGAAACATCATAAGATATCAGTAATACACGGAATGTAAACTTGGCTACACAGGAACTGAATTACAGAACAGAACAGGGTCTCAAATTTAGAAAACCAACTTATGCTTGTTTAAGGGTAAAGGTGAGTTGGGGTGCTGCATAAAACCAGAGAATGAAATGAGCACAGATAAAGTTCCTTAAGCCAAATATGGAATAGACAAGAGCTACTCCTTGCTCAACGAAATGGACTCAACACCCCATATTAAACGCCTAAGAATGTACCTGACTCTTAAGTATCTTAAAACCTATGGATTGCTATGTCTCCGAAAGAGAATCAAGCGTGTGTACAGGGACATAAACGCAGCAGTGATAGGATTGGAGAGGTTCGGTGAGCAAATGAAGACCCTTTGAAGTCATATTGCATGGTACCCATTCCACGGGTTTCAACTACCCAGGTTTAAGGTATTCTTCCTTCAGCTAAAACATGCATGTGGAACCTAGAGTATGATCAACCATGTGATCGGGAGACGTGTTCAAATATGTCTCAGTTTTCGTACCCTGGTACTCGGGTGCAACATTCCAGACGCTTTACTAACACTCTCCCGACTTGGAGAGTCAGTCCCTTTAACCTCCTGTTTGGCCCAGTTTGCAATTTCTGCGGAAGATGAACAGGAATAGCGAGAACCAATGAGAGACTAGCTGGAGGTGTCTGGACGGGCAAATTTAACTCTCATTTCCCACCAGGAAGAGGAAATAACCAAAGGCTCAGCGTGCCGTGCCGGAACCAGATTAGGGCCTGAAGCCATCCTGCGGTGTTGCGGCCAGCTCACAAGAAAACGAGTTGAAGAAAGGAGCTCAGGGGCACTGTAATTCACAAACCTGCAGAGTTATAAATGACAACTATCGTCCAAAAATATACTGAAGTAAGGCTGCCAAGAGGACTTGAAAGCGGGGCAGAATTGCAGGAAACCGATTTCAGGAGGTAGACTGGAATTGCATTGAAAGCATAGGAAAAGAGGCAGAACGTCCACAATGATGCACTTGGCCAAAAAGGGCGTATGCGTTTTTTCCTGAATATATTCAGGAAAAAACGCATACGCCCTTTTTGGCCAACCAAGCAAGCTTGCAAAGGAAATCTGCACTACAATGAAGTCTCACTTCCCCCCGGTCAAAAGGGCCATCTGAAAAAAGTGTAAAATCCAGAAAGGCAGGACAGGCCATGGAGAACTGGGAGCCTTGTTATGCTGATGGGCGGGATGTCAATTGCCAACAGACACTCGGGAGAAGTGTATGGTGTTTCCTGAAACATCTAAAAAACAAAGCAACAGAGCCTAGGCCACTTCCACTTATGGTCCTATAGCTTAGGGAAATTAAAATCAAAAAGACACAGCCACCCCAATGTTTGGGACGCCTCTGTTTACAAGAACCTCGTTTACCGTACAAGTTCAATATCACAGAAAGTGAAAAATGGATAAAGAACTTGTGGTACTTACGTACAATGCAGTATCACTCAGCAGTGAAATCTATGTCATCAGGCCCGTAGCAGCACAATGAGTGGATTCAGGTACGATGATTCTAACTGAAATAAGTCACACAGAAAAAGAAACATCATACGATATCAGTAATACACGGAATGTAAACTTGGCTACACAGGAACTGAATTACAGAACAGAACAGGGTCTCAAATTTAGAAAACCAACTTATGCTTGTTTAAGGGTAAAGGTGAGTTGGGGTGCTGCATAAAACCAGAGATTGAAATGAGCACAGATAAAGTTCCTTAAGCCAAATATGGAATAGACAAGAGCTACTCCTTGCTCAACGAAATGGACTCAACACCGCATATTAAACGCCTAAGAATGTACCTGACTCTTAAGTATCTTAAAACCTATGGATTGCTATGTCTCCGAAAGAGAATCAAGCGTGTGTACAGGGACATAAACGCAGCAGTGATAGGATTGGAGAGGTTCGGTGAGCAAATGAAGACCCTTTGAAGTCATATTGCATGGTACCCATTCCACGGGTTTCAACTACCCAGGTTTAAGGTATTCTTCCTTCAGCTAAAACATGCATGTGGAACCTAGAGTATGATCAACCATGTGATCGGGAGACGTGTTCAAATATGTCTCAGTTTTCGTACCCTGGTACTCGGGTGCAACATTCCAGACGCTTTACTAACACTCTCCCGACTTGGAGAGTCAGTCCCTTTAACCTCCTGTTTGGCCCAGTTTGCAATTTCTGCGGAAGATGAACAGGGATAGCGAGAACCAATGAGAGACTAGCTGGAGGTGTCTGGACGGGCAAATTTAACTCTCATATCCCACCAGGAAGAGGAAATAACCAAAGGCTCAGCGTGCCGTGCCGGAACCAGATTAGGGCCTGAAGCCATCCTGCGGTGTTGCGGCCAGCTCACAAGAAAACGAGTTGAAGAAAGGAGCTCAGGGGCACTGTAATTCACAAACCTGCAGAGTTATAAATGACAACAATCGTCCAAAAATATACTGAAGTAAGGCTGCCAAGAGGACTTGAAAGCGGGGCAGAATTGCAGGAAACCGATTTCAGGAGGTAGACTGGAATTGCATTGAAAGCATAGGAAAAGAGGCAGAACGTCCACAATGATGCACTTGGCCAAAAAGGGCGTATGCGTTTTTTCCTGAATATATTCAGGAAAAAAAGCATACGCCCTTTTTGGCCAACCAAGCAAGCTTGCAAAGGAAATCTGCAGTACAATGAAGTCTCACTTCCCCCCGGTCAAAAGGGCCATCTGAAAAAAGTGTAAAATCCAGAAAGGCAGGACAGGCCATGGAGAACTGGGAGCCTTGTTATGCTGATGGGCGGGATGTAAACTGCCAACAGACACTCGGGAGAAGTGTATGGTGTTTCCTGAAACATCTAAAAAACAAAGTAACAGAGCCTAGGGCACTTCCACTTATGGTCCTATAGCTTAGGGAAATTAAAATCAAAAAGATACAGCCACCCCAATGTTTGGGACGCCTCTGTTTACAAGAACCTCGTTTACCGTACAAGTTCAATATCACAGAAAGTGAAAAATGGATAAAGAACTTGTGGTACTTACGTACAATGCAGTATCACTCAGCAGTGAAATCTATGTCATCAGGCCCGTAGCAGCACAATGAGTGGATTCAGGTACGATGATTCTAACTGAAATAAGTCACACAGAAAAAGAAACATCATAAGATATCAGTAATACACGGAATGTAAACTTGGCTACACAGGAACTGAATTACAGAACAGAACAGGGTCTCAAATTTAGAAAACCAACTTATGCTTGTTTAAGGGTAAAGGTGAGTTGGGGTGCTGCATAAAACCAGAGATTGAAATGAGCACAGATAAAGTTCCTTAAGCCAAATATGGAATAGACAAGAGCTACTCCTTGCTCAACGAAATGGACTCAACACCCCATATTAAACGCCTAAGAATGTACCTGACTCTTAAGTATCTTAAAACCTATGGATTGCTATGTCTCCGAAAGAGAATCAAGCGTGTGTACAGGGACATAAACGCAGCAGTGATAGGATTGGAGAGGTTCGGTGAGCAAATGAAGACCCTTTGAAGTCATATTGCATGGTACCCATTCCACGGGTTTCAACTACCCAGGTTTAAGGTATTCTTCCTTCAGCTAAAACATGCATGTGGAACCTAGAGTATGATCAACCATGTGATCGGGAGACGTGTTCAAATATGTCTCAGTTTTCGTACCCTGGTACTCGGGTGCAACATTCCAGACGCTTTACTAACACTCTCCCGACTTGGAGAGTCAGTCCCTTTAACCTCCTGTTTGGCCCAGTTTGCAATTTCTGCGGAAGATGAACAGGAATAGCGAGAACCAATGAGAGACTAGCTGGAGGTGTCTGGACGGGCAAATTTAACTCTCATATCCCACCAGGAAGAGGAAATAACCAAAGGCTCAGCGTGCCGTGCCGGAACCAGATTAGGGCCTGAAGCCATCCTGCGGTGTTGCGGCCAGCTCACAAGAAAACGAGTTGAAGAAAGGAGCTCAGGGGCACTGTAATTCACAAACCTGCAGAGTTATAAATGACAACTATCATCCAAAAATATACTGAAGTAAGGCTGCCAAGAGGACTTGAAAGCGGGGCAGAATTGCAGGAAACCGATTTCAGGAGGTAGACTGGAAATGCATTGAAAGCATAGGAAAAGAGGCAGAACGTCCACAATGATGCACTTGGCCAAAAAGGGCGTATGCGTTTTTTCCTGAATATATTCAGGAAAAAACGCATACGCCCTTTTTGGCCAACCAAGCAAGCTTGCAAAGGAAATCTGCACTACAATGAAGTCTCACTTCCCCCCGGTCAAAAGGGCCATCTGAAAAAAGTGTAAAATCCAGAAAGGCAGGACAGGCCATGGAGAACTGGGAGC
This sequence comes from Globicephala melas, assembly GCF_963455315.2. Lineage (NCBI taxonomy): Eukaryota > Metazoa > Chordata > Mammalia > Artiodactyla > Delphinidae > Globicephala > Globicephala melas. The sequence goes on along the minus strand of NW_027207303.1, from coordinate 336,500 downwards.
CTTGTTATGCTGATGGGCGGGATGTAAACTGCCAACAGACACTCGGGAGAAGTGTATGGTGTTTCCTGAAACATCTAAAAAACAAAGCAACAGAGCCTAGGGCACTTCCACTTATGGTCCTATAGCTTAGGGAAATTAAAATCAAAAAGACACAGCCACCCCAATGTTTGGGACGCCTCTGTTTACAAGAACCTCGTTTACCGTACAAGTTCAATATCACAGAAAGTGAAAAATGGATAAAGAACTTGTGGTACTTACGTACAATGCAGTATCACTCAGCAGTGAAATCTATGTCATCAGGCCCGTAGCAGCACAATGAGTGGATTCAGGTACGATGATTCTAACTGAAATAAGTCACACAGAAAAAGAAACATCATAAGATATCAGTAATACACGGAATGTAAACTTGGCTACACAGGAACTGAATTACAGAACAGAACAGGGTCTCAAATTTAGAAAACCAACTTATGCTTGTTTAAGGGTAAAGGTGAGTTGGGGTGCTGCATAAAACCAGAGATTGAAATGAGCACAGATAAAGTTCCTTAAGCCAAATATGGAATAGACAAGAGCTACTCCTTGCTCAACGAAATGGACTCAACACCCCATATTAAACGCCTAAGAATGTACCTGACTCTTAAGTATCTTAAAACCTATGGATTGCTATGTCTCCGAAAGAGAATCAAGCGTGTGTACAGGGACATAAACGCAGCAGTGATAGGATTGGAGAGGTTCGGTGAGCAAATGAAGACCCTTTGAAGTCATATTGCATGGTACCCATTCCACGGGTTTCAACTACCCAGGTTTAAGGTATTCTTCCTTCAGCTAAAACATGCATGTGGAACCTAGAGTATGATCAACCATGTGATCGGGAGACGTGTTCAAATATGTCTCAGTTTTCGTACCCTGGTACTCGGTTGCAACATTCCAGACGCTTTACTAACACTCTCCCGACTTGGAGAGTCAGTCCCTTTAACCTCCTGTTTGGCCCAGTTTGCAATTTCTGCGGAAGATGAACAGGAATAGCGAGAACCAATGAGAGACTAGCTGGAGGTGTCTGGACGGGCAAATTTAACTCTCATATCCCACCAGGAAGAGGAAATAACCAAAGGCTCAGCGTGCCGTGCCAGAACCAGATTAGGGCCTGAAGCCATCCTGCGGTGTTGCGGCCAGCTCACAAGAAAACGAGTTGAAGAAAGGAGCTCAGGGGCACTGTAATTCACAAACCTGCAGAGTTATAAATGACAACTATCATCCAAAAATATACTGAAGTAAGGCTGCCAAGAGGACTTGAAAGCGGGGCAGAATTGCAGGAAACCGATTTCAGGAGGTAGACTGGAAATGCATTGAAAGCATAGGAAAAGAGGCAGAACGTCCACAATGATGCACTTGGCCAAAAAGGGCGTATGCGTTTTTTCCTGAATATATTCAGGAAAAAACGCATACGCCCTTTTTGGCCAACCAAGCAAGCTTGCAAAGGAAATCTGCACTACAATGAAGTCTCACTTCCCCCCGGTCAAAAGGGCCATCTGAAAAAAGTGTAAAATCCAGAAAGGCAGGACAGGCCATGGAGAACTGGGAGCCTTGTTATGCTGATGGGCGGGATGTAAACTGCCAACAGACACTCGGGAGAAGTGTATGGTGTTTCCTGAAACATCTAAAAAACAAAGCAACAGAGCCTAGGGCACTTCCACTTATGGTCCTATAGCTTAGGGAAATTAAAATCAAAAAGACACAGCCACCCCAATGTTTGGGACGCCTCTGTTTACAAGAACCTCGTTTACCGTACAAGTTCAATATCACAGAAAGTGAAAAATGGATAAAGAACTTGTGGTACTTACGTACAATGCAGTATCACTCAGCAGTGAAATCTATGTCATCAGGCCCGTAGCAGCACAATGAGTGGATTCAGGTACGATGATTCTAACTGAAATAAGTCACACAGAAAAAGAAACATCATAAGATATCAGTAATACACGGAATGTAAACTTGGCTACACAGGAACTGAATTACAGAACAGAACAGGGTCTCAAATTTAGAAAACCAACTTATGCTTGTTTAAGGGTAAAGGTGAGTTGGGGTGCTGCATAAAACCAGAGATTGAAATGAGCACAGATAAAGTTCCTTAAGCCAAATATGGAATAGACAAGAGCTACTCCTTGCTCAACGAAATGGACTCAACACCCCATATTAAACGCCTAAGAATGTACCTGACTCTTAAGTATCTTAAAACCTATGGATTGCTATGTCTCCGAAAGAGAATCAAGCGTGTGTACAGGGACATAAACGCAGCAGTGATAGGATTGGAGAGGTTCGGTGAGCAAATGAAGACCCTTTGAAGTCATATTGCATGGTACCCATTCCACGGGTTTCAACTACCCAGGTTTAAGGTATTCTTCCTTCAGCTAAAACATGCATGTGGAACCTAGAGTATGATCAACCATGTGATCGGGAGACGTGTTCAAATATGTCTCAGTTTTCGTACCCTGGTACTCGGGTGCAACATTCCAGACGCTTTACTAACACTCTCCCGACTTGGAGAGTCAGTCCCTTTAACCTCCTGTTTGGCCCAGTTTGCAATTTCTGCGGAAGATGAACAGGAATAGCGAGAACCAATGAGAGACTAGCTGGAGGTGTCTGGACGGGCAAATTTAACTCTCATTTCCCACCAGGAAGAGGAAATAACCAAAGGCTCAGCGTGCCGTGCCGGAACAAGATTAGGGCCTGAAGCCATCCTGCGGTGTTGCGGCCAGCTCACAAGAAAACGAGTTGAAGAAAGGAGCTCAGGGGCACTGTAATTCACAAACCTGCAGAGTTATAAATGACAACTATCGTCCAAAAATATACTGAAGTAAGGCTGCCAAGAGGACTTGAAAGCGGGGCAGAATTGCAGGAAACCGATTTCAGGAGGTAGACTGGAATTGCATTGAAAGCATAGGAAAAGAGGCAGAACGTCCACAATGATGCACTTGGCCAAAAAGGGCGTATGCGTTTTTTCCTGAATATATTCAGGAAAAAACGCATACGCCCTTTTTGGCCAACCAAGCAAGCTTGCAAAGGAAATCTGCACTACAATGAAGTCTCACTTCCCCCCGGTCAAAAGGGCCATCTGAAAAAAGTGTAAAATCCAGAAAGGCAGGACAGGCCATGGAGAACTGGGAGCCTTGTTATGCTGATGGGCGGGATGTAAACTGCCAACAGACACTCGGGAGAAGTGTATGGTGTTTCCTGAAACATCTAAAAAACAAAGCAACAGAGCCTAGGGCACTTCCACTTATGGTCCTATAGCTTAGGGAAATTAAAATCAAAAAGACACAGCCACCCCAAAGTTTGGGACGCCTCTGTTTACAAGAACCTCGTTTACCGTACAAGTTCAATATCACAGAAAGTGAAAAATGGATAAAGAACTTGTGGTACTTACGTACAATGCAGTATCACTCAGCAGTGAAATCTATGTCATCAGGCCCGTAGCAGCACAATGAGTGGATTCAGGTACGATGATTCTAACTGAAATAAGTCACACAGAAAAAGAAACATCATAAGATATCAGTAATACACGGAATGTAAACTTGGCTACACAGGAACTGAATTACAGAACAGAACAGGGTCTCAAATTTAGAAAACCAACTTATGCTTGTTTAAGGGTAAAGGTGAGTTGGGGTGCTGCATAAAACCAGAGATTGAAATGAGCACAGATAAAGTTCCTTAAGCCAAATATGGAATAGACAAGAGCTACTCCTTGCTCAACGAAATGGACTCAACACCCCATATTAAACGCCTAAGAATGTACCTGACTCTTAAGTATCTTAAAACCTATGGATTGCTATGTCTCTGAAAGAGAATCAAGCGTGTGTACAGGGACATAAACGCAGCAGTGATAGGATTGGAGAGGTTCGGTGAGCAAATGAAGACCCTTTGAAGTCATATTGCATGGTACCCATTCCACGGGTTTCAACTACCCAGGTTTAAGGTGTTCTTCCTTCAGCTAAAACATGCATGTGGAACCTAGAGTATGATCAACCATGTGATCGGGAGACGTGTTCAAATATGTCTCAGTTTTCGTACCCTGGTACTCGGGTGCAACATTCCAGACGCTTTACTAACACTCTCCCGACTTGGAGAGTCAGTCCCTTTAACCTCCTGTTTGGCCCAGTTTGCAATTTCTGCGGAAGATGAACAGGAATAGCGAGAACCAATGAGAGACTAGCTGGAGGTGTCTGGACGGGCAAATTTAACTCTCATATCCCACCAGGAAGAGGAAATAACCAAAGGCTCAGCGTGCCGTGCCGGAACCAGATTAGGGCCTGAAGCCATCCTGCGGTGTTGCGGCCAGCTCACAAGAAAACGAGTTGAAGAAAGGAGCTCAGGGGCACTGTAATTCACAAACCTGCAGAGTTATAAATGACAACTATCATCCAAAAATATACTGAAGTAAGGCTGCCAAGAGGACTTGAAAGCGGGGCAGAATTGCAGGAAACCGATTTCAGGAGGTAGACTGGAAATGCATTGAAAGCATAGGAAAAGAGGCAGAACGTCCACAATGATGCACTTGGCCAAAAAGGGCGTATGCGTTTTTTCCTGAATATATTCAGGAAAAAACGCATACGCCCTTTTTGGCCAACCAAGCAAGCTTGCAAAGGAAATCTGCACTACAATGAAGTCTCACTTCCCCCCGGTCAAAAGGGCCATCTGAAAAAAGTGTAAAATCCAGAAAGGCAGGACAGGCCATGGAGAACTGGGAGCCTTGTTATGCTGATGGGCGGGATGTAAACTGCCAACAGACACTCGGGAGAAGTGTATGGTGTTTCCTGAAACATCTAAAAAACAAAGCAACAGAGCCTAGGGCACTTCCACTTATGGTCCTATAGCTTAGGGAAATTAAAATCAAAAAGACACAGCCACCCCAATGTTTGGGACGCCTCTGTTTACAAGAACCTCGTTTACCGTACAAGTTCAATATAACAGAAAGTGAAAAATGGATAAAGAACTTGTGGTACTTACGTACAATGCAGTATCACTCAGCAGTGAAATCTATGTCATCAGGCCCGTAGCAGCACAATGAGTGGATTCAGGTACGATGATTCTAACTGAAATAAGTCACACAGAAAAAGAAACATCATAAGATATCAGTAATACACGGAATGTAAACTTGGCTACACAGGAACTGAATTACAGAACAGAACAGGGTCTCAAATTTAGAAAACCAACTTATGCTTGTTTAAGGGTAAAGGTGAGTTGGGGTGCTGCATAAAACCAGAGATTGAAATGAGCACAGATAAAGTTCCTTAAGCCAAATATGGAATAGACAAGAGCTACTCCTTGCTCAACGAAATGGACTCAACACCCCATATTAAACGCCTAAGAATGTACCTGACTCTTAAGTATCTTAAAACCTATGGATTGCTATGTCTCCGAAAGAGAATCAAGCGTGTGTACAGGGACATAAACGCAGCAGTGATAGGATTGGAGAGGTTCGGTGAGCAAATGAAGACCCTTTGAAGTCATATTGCATGGTACCCATTCCACGGGTTTCAACTACCCAGGTTTAAGGTATTCTTCCTTCAGCTAAAACATGCATGTGGAACCTAGAGTATGATCAACCATGTGATCGGGAGACGTGTTCAAATATGTCTCAGTTTTCGTACCCTGGTACTCGGGTGCAACATTCCAGACGCTTTACTAACACTCTCCCGACTTGGAGAGTCAGTCCCTTTAACCTCCTGTTTGGCCCAGTTTGCAATTTCTGCGGAAGATGAACAGGAATAGCGAGAACCAATGAGAGACTAGCTGGAGGTGTCTGGACGGGCAAATTTAACTCTCATATCCCACCAGGAAGAGGAAATAACCAAAGGCTCAGCGTGCCGTGCCGGAACCAGATTAGGGCCTGAAGCCATCCTGCGGTGTTGCGGCCAGCTCACAAGAAAACGAGTTGAAGAAAGGAGCTCAGGGGCACTGTAATTCACAAACCTGCAGAGTTATAAATGACAACTATCATCCAAAAATATACTGAAGTAAGGCTGCCAAGAGGACTTGAAAGCGGGGCAGAATTGCAGGAAACCGATTTCAGGAGGTAGACTGGAAATGCATTGAAAGCATAGGAAAAGAGGCAGAACGTCCACAATGATGCACTTGGCCAAAAAGGGCGTATGCGTTTTTTCCTGAATATATTCAGGAAAAAACGCATACGCCCTTTTTGGCCAACCAAGCAAGCTTGCAAAGGAAATCTGCACTACAATGAAGTCTCACTTCCCCCCGGTCAAAAGGGCCATCTGAAAAAAGTGTAAAATCCAGAAAGGCAGGACAGGCCATGGAGAACTGGGAGCCTTGTTATGCTGATGGGCGGGATGTAAACTGCCAACAGACACTCGGGAGAAGTGTATGGTGTTTCCTGAAACATCTAAAAAACAAAGCAACAGAGCCTAGGGCACTTCCACTTATGGTCCTATAGCTTAGGGAAATTAAAATCAAAAAGACACAGCCACCCCAATGTTTGGGACGCCTCTGTTTACAAGAACCTCGTTTACCGTACAAGTTCAATATCACAGAAAGTGAAAAATGGATAAAGAACTTGTGGTACTTACGTACAATGCAGTATCACTCAGCAGTGAAATCTATGTCATCAGGCCCGTAGCAGCACAATGAGTGGATTCAGGTACGATGATTCTAACTGAAATAAGTCACACAGAAAAAGAAACATCATAAGATATCAGTAATACACGGAATGTAAACTTGGCTACACAGGAACTGAATTACAGAAGAGAACAGGGTCTCAAATTTAGAAAACCAACTTATGCTTGTTTAAGGGTAAAGGTGAGTTGGGGTGCTGCATAAAACCAGAGATTGAAATGAGCACAGATAAAGTTCCTTAAGCCAAATATGGAATAGACAAGAGCTACTCCTTGCTCAACGAAATGGACTCAACACCGCATATTAAACGCCTAAGAATGTACCTGACTCTTAAGTATCTTAAAACGTATGGATTGCTATGTCTCCGAAAGAGAATCAAGCATGTGTACAGGGACATAAACGCAGCAGTGATAGGATTGGAGAGGTTCGGTGAGCAAATGAAGACCCTTTGAAGTCATATTGCATGGTACCCATTCCACGGGTTTCAACTACCCAGGTTTAAGGTATTCTTCCTTCAGCTAAAACATGCATGTGGAACCTAGAGTATGATCAACCATGTGATCGGGAGACGTGTTCAAATATGTCTCAGTTTTCGTACCCTGGTACTCGGGTGCAACATTCCAGACGCTTTACTAACACTCTCCCGACTTGGAGAGTCAGTCCCTTTAACCTCCTGTTTGGCCCAGTTTGCAATTTCTGCGGAAGATGAACAGGAATAGCGAGAACCAATGAGAGACTAGCTGGAGGTGTCTGGACGGGCAAATTTAACTCTCATTTCCCACCAGGAAGAGGAAATAACCAAAGGCTCAGCGTGCCGTGCCGGAACCAGATTAGTGCCTGAAGCCATCCTGCGGTGTTGCGGCCAGCTCACAAGAAAACGAGTTGAAGAAAGGAGCTCAGGGGCACTGTAATTCACAAACCTGCAGAGTTATAAATGACAACTATCGTCCAAAAATATACTGAAGTAAGGCTGCCAAGAGGACTTGAAAGCGGGGCAGAATTGCAGGAAACCGATTTCAGGAGGTAGACTGGAATTGCATTGAAAGCATAGGAAAAGAGGCAGAACGTCCACAATGATGCACTTGGCCAAAAAGGGCGTATGCGTTTATTCCTGAATATATTCAGGAAAAAAACGCATACGCCCTTTTTGGCCAACCAAGCAAGCTTGCAAAGGAAATCTGCACTACAATGAAGTCTCACTTCCCCCCGGTCAAAAGGGCCATCTGAAAAAAGTGTAAAATCCAGAAAGGCAGGACAGGCCATGGAGAACTGGGAGCCTTGTTATGCTGATGGGCGGGATGTAAATTGCCAACAGACACTCGGGAGAAGTGTATGGTGTTTCCTGAAACATCTAAAAAACAAAGCAACAGAGCCTAGGGCACTTCCACTTATGGTCCTATAGCTTAGGGAAATTAAAATCAAAAAGATACAGCCACCCCAATGTTTGGGACGCCTCTGTTTACAAGAACCTCGTTTACAGTACAAGTTCAATATCACAGAAAGTGAAAAATGGATAAAGAACTTGTGGTACTTACGTACAATGCAGTATCACTCAGCAGTGAAATCTATGTCATCAGACCCGTAGCAGCACAATGAGTGGATTCAGGTACTATGATTCTAACTGAAATAAGTCACACAGAAAAAGAAACATCATAAGATATCAGTAATACACGGAATGTAAACTTGGCTACACAGGAACTGAATTACAGAACAGAACAGGGTCTCAAATTTAGAAAACCCACTTATGCTTGTTTAAGGGTAAAGGTGAGTTGGGGTGCTGCATAAAACCAGAGATTGAAATGAGCACAGATAAAGTTCCTTAAGGCAAATATGGAATAGACAAGAGCTACTCCTTGCTCCACGAAATGGACTCAACACCCCATATTAAACGCCTAAGAATGTACCTGACTCTTAAGTATCTTAAAACCTATGGATTGCTATGTCTCCGAAAGAGAATCAAGCATGTGTACAGGGACATAAACGCAGCAGTGATAGGATTGGAGAGGTTCAGTGAGCAAATGAAAACCCTTTGAAGTCATATTGCATGGTACCCATTCCACGGGTTTCAACTACCCAGGTTTAAGGTATTCTTCCTTCAGCTAAAACATGCATGTGGAACGTAGAGTGTAATCAACCATGTGATCGGGAGACGTGTTCAAATATGTCTCAGTTTTCGTACCCTGGTACTCGGGTGCAACATTCCAGACGCTTTACTAACACTCTCCCGACTTGGAGAGTCAGTCCCTTTAACCTCCTGTTTGGCCCAGTTTGCAATTTCTGCGGAAGATGAACAGGAATAGCGAGAACCAATGAGAGACTAGCTGGAGGTGTCTGGACGGGCAAATTTAACTCTCATTTCCCACCAGGAAGAGGAAATAACCAAAGGCTCAGCGTGCCGTGCCGGAACCAGATTAGGGCCTGAAGCCATCCTGCGGTGTTGCGGCCAGCTCACAAGAAAACGAGTTGAAGAAAGGAGCTCAGGGGCACTGTAATTCACAAACCTGCAGAGTTATAAATGACAACTATCGTCCAAAAATATACTGAAGTAAGGCTGCCAAGAGGACTTGAAAGCGGGGCAGAATTGCAGGAAACCGATTTCAGGAGGTAGACTGGAATTGCATTGAAAGCATAGGAAAAGAGGCAGAACGTCCACAATGATGCACTTGGCCAAAAAGGGCGTATGCGTTTTTTCCTGAATATATTCAGGAAAAAACGCATACGCCCTTTTTGGCCAACCAAGCAAGCTTGCAAAGGAAATCTGCACTACAATGAAGTCTCACTTCCCCCCGGTCAAAAGGGCCATCTGAAAAAAGTGTAAAATCCAGAAAGGCAGGACAGGCCATGGAGAACTGGGAGCCTTGTTATGCTGATGGGCGGGATGTAAACTGCCAACAGACACTCGGGAGAAGTGTATGGTGTTTCCTGAAACATCTAAAAAACAAAGCAACAGAGCCTAGGGCACTTCCACTTATGGTCCTATAGCTTAGGGAAATTAAAATCAAAAAGACACAGCCACCCCAATGTTTGGGACGCCTCTGTTTACAAGAACCTCGTTTACCGTACAAGTTCAATATCACAGAAAGTGAAAAATGGATAAAGAACTTGTGGTACTTACGTACAATGCAGTATCACTCAGCAGTGAAATCTATGTCATCAGGCCCGTAGCAGCACAATGAGTGGATTCAGGTACGATGATTCTAACTGAAATAAGTCACACAGAAAAAGAAACATCATAAGATATCAGTAATACACGGAATGTAAACTTGGCTACACAGGAACTGAATTACAGAACAGAACAGGGTCTCAAATTTAGAAAACCAACTTATGCTTGTTTAAGGGTAAAGGTGAGTTGGGGTGCTGCATAAAACCAGAGATTGAAATGAGCACAGATAAAGTTCCTTAAGCCAAATATGGAATAGACAAGAGCTACTCCTTGCTCAACGAAATGGACTCAACACCGCATATTAAACGCCTAAGAATGTACCTGACTCTTAAGTATCTTAAAACCTATGGATTGCTATGTCTCCGAAAGAGAATCAAGCATGTGTACAGGGACATAAACGCAGCAGTGATAGGATTGGAGAGGTTCGGTGAGCAAATGAAGACCCTTTGAAGTCATATTGCATGGTACCCATTCCACGGGTTTCAACTACCCAGGTTTAAGGTGTTCTTCCTTCAGCTAAAACATGCATGTGGAACCTAGAGTATGATCAACCATGTGATCGGGAGACGTGTTCAAATATGTCTCAGTTTTCGTACCCTGGTACTCGGGTGCAACATTCCAGACGCTTTACTAACACTCTCCCGACTTGGAGAGTCAGTCCCTTTAACCTCCTGTTTGGCCCAGTTTGCAATTTCTGCGGAAGATGAACAGGAATAGCGAGAACCAATGAGAGACTAGCTGGAGGTGTCTGGATGGGCAAATTTAACTCTCATTTCCCACCGGGAAGAGGAAATAAGCAAAGGCTCAGCGTGCCGTGCCGGAACCAGATTAGGGCCTGAAGCAATCCTGCGGTGTTGCGGCCAGGTCACAAGAAAGCGAGTTGAAGAAAGGAGCTCAGGGGCACTGTAATTCACAAACCTGCAGAGTTATAAATGACAGCTATCGTCCAAAAATATACTGAAGTAAGGCTGCCAAGAAGACTTGAAAGCGGGGCAGACTTGCAGGAAAACCGATTTCAGGAGGTAGACTGCAATTGCATTGAAAGCATAGGAAAAGAGGCAGAACGTCCACAATGATGCACTTGCCCAAAAAGGGCGTATGCGTTTTTTTCTGAATATATTCAGGAAAAAACGCATACGCCCTTTTTGGCCAACCAAGCAAGCTTGAAAAGGAAATCTGCACTACAATGAAGTCTCACTTCCCCCCGGTCAAAAGGGCCATCTGAAAAAAGTGTAAAATCCAGAAAGGCAGGACAGGCCATGGAGAACTGGGAGCCTTGTTATGCTGATGGGCGGGATGTAAACTGCCAACAGACACTCGGGAGAAGTGTATGGTGTTTCCTGAAACATCTAAAAAACAAAGCAACAGAGCCTAGGGCACTTCCACTTATGGTCCTATAGCTTAGGGAAATTAAAATCAAAAAGACACAGCCACCCCAAAGTTTGGGACGCCTGTTTACAAGAACATCGTTTACAGTACAAGTTCAACATCGCAAAAAGTGAAAAATGGATAAAGAAGTTGTGGTATTTACTTACAAAGCAATATCACTCAGCAATGAAATCTATGTCATCAGGCCCTTAGCAGCACAATGAGTGGATTCAGGTATGATGATTCTAACTGAAATAAGTCACACAGAAAAAGAAACATCATAAGCTATCAGTAATAAACGGAATGTAAACTTGGCTACACAGGAACTGAATTACAGAACAGAACAGGGTCTCAAATTTAGAAAACCAACTTATGCTTGCTTAAGGGTAAAGGTGAGTTGGGGTGCTGCATAAAACCAGAGATCAAAATGAGCACAGATAAAGTTCCTTAAGCCAAATATGGAATAGACAAGAGCTACTCCTTGCTCAACAAAATGGACTCAACACCCTATATTAAACGCCTAAGAATGTACCTGACTAGTAAGTATCTTAAAACCTATGGATTGCTATGTCTCCGAAAGAGAATCAAGCATGTGTACAGGGGCATAAACGCAGCAGTGATAGGATTGGAGAGGTTCGGTGAGCAAATGAAGACCCTTTGAAGTCATATTGCATGGTACCCATTCCACGGGTTTCAATTACCCAGGTTTAAGGTATTCTTCCTTCAGCTAAAACATGCATGTGGAACCTAGAGTATGATCAACCATGTGATCGGGAGACGTGTTCAAATATGTCTCACTTTTCGTTCACTGGTACTCGGGTGCAACATTCCAGACGCTTTACTAACACTCTCCCGACTTGGAGAGTCAGTCCCTTTAACCTCCTGTTTGGCCCAGTTTGCAATTTCTGCGGAACATGAACAGGAATAGCGAGAACCAATGAGAGACTAGCTGGAGGTGTCTGGACGGGCAAATTTAACTCTCATTTCCCACAGGGAAGAGGAATAAACCAAAGGCTCAGCATGCCGTGCCAGAACCAGATTAGGGCCTGAAGCAATCCTGCGGTGTTGTGACCAGCTCAAAAGAAAGCGAGTTGAAGAAAGGAGCTCAGGGGCACTGTAATTCACAAACCTGCAGATTTATAAATGACAGCTATTGTCCTAAAATATACTGAAGTAGGGCTGCCAAGAGGACTTGAATGCGGGGCAGAATTGCAGGAAACCGATTTCAGGAGGAATCGGAATTGGATTGCATTTAAAACACAGGAAAAGAGGAAGAACGTCGACAATGATGCACTTGGCCAAAAAGGGCGTATGTGTTTTTTCCTGAATATATTCAGGAAAAAACTCATACGCCCTTTTTGGCCAACCAGGCAAGCTTGCAAAGGAAATCTGCACTAAAATGAAGTCTCACTTTCACCTGGTAAAAAGGGTGATCTGAAAAAAGTGTAAAATCCATAAAGGCACGACAAGGCATGGAGAACTGGGAGCCTTCTTATGCTGATGGGCGGGATGTAAATTGCCAACAGCCACTCTGGAGAAGTGTATGGTGATTCCTGAAACATCTAAAAAACAAAGCAACAGAGCCTAGGGCACTTCCACTTATGGTCCTATAGATTAGGGAAATTAAAATTAAAAAGACACAGCCACCCCAAAGTTTGGGACGGCTCTGTTTACAAGAACCTCGTTTACGGTACAAGTTCAATATCGCAGAAAGTGAAAAATGGATAAAGAAGTTGTGGTACTTACGTACAATGCAATATCACTCAGCAATGAAATCTATGTCATCAGGCCCTTAGCAGCACAATGAGTGGATTCAGGTATGATGATTCTAACTGAAATAAGTCACACAGAAAAAGAAACATCATAAGATATCAGTAATACATGGAATGTAAACTTGGTTACTCAGGAACTGAATTACAGAACAGAACAGGGTCTCCAATTTAGAAAACCAACTTATGCTTGCTTAAGGGTAAAGGTGAGTTGGGGTGCTGCATAAAACCAGAGATTGAAATGAGCACAGATAAAGTTCCTTAAGCCAAATATGGAATAGACAAGAGCTACTCCTTGCTCAACGAAATGGACTCAACACCCCATATTAAACGCCTAAGAATATACCTGACTAGTAAGAATCTTAAAACGTATGGATGGCTATGTCTGAAAGAGAATCAAGCGTGTGTACAGGGGCATAAACGCAGCAGTGATAGGATTGGAGAGGTTCGGTGAGCAAATGAAGACCCTTTGAAGTCATATTGCATGGTACCCATTCCACGGGTTTCAACTACCCAGGTTTAAGGTATTCTTCCTTCAGCTAAAACATGCATGTGGAACCTAGAGTATGATCAACCATGTGATTGGGAGACGTGTTCAAATATGTCTCAGTTTTCCTCCCCTGGTACTCGGGTGCAACATTCCAGACGCTTTACTAACACTCTCCCGACTTGCAGAGTCAGTCCCTTTAACCTCCTGTTTGGCCCAGTTTGCAATTTCTGCGGAACATGAACAGGAATAGCGAGAACCAATGAGAGACTAGCTGGAGGTGTCTGGACGGGCAAATTTAACTCTCATTTCCCACAGGGAAGAGGAATAAACCAAAGGCTCAGCGTGCCGTGCCGGAACAAGATTAGGGCCTGAAGCCATCATGCGGTGTTGCGGCCAGCTCACAAGAAAACGAGTTGAAGAAAGGAGCTCAGGGGCACTGTAATTCACAAACCTGCAGAGTTATAAATGACAACTATCGTCCAAAAATATACTGAAGTAAGGCTGCCAAGAGGACTTGAAAGCGGGGCAGAATTGCAGGAAACCGATTTCAGGAGGTAGACTGGAATTGCATTGAAAGCATAGGAAAAGAGGCAGAACGTCCACAATGATGCACTTGGCCAAAAAGGGCGTATGCGTTTTTTCCTGAATATATTCAGGAAAAAACGCATACGCCCTTTTTGGCCAACCAAGCAAGCTTGCAAAGGTAATCTGCACTACAATGAAGTCTCACTTCCCCCCGGTCAAAAGGGCCATCTGAAAAAAGTGTAAAATCCAGAAAGGCAGGACAGGCCATGGAGAACTGGGAGCCTTGTTATGCTGATGGGCGGGATGTAAACTGCCAACAGACACTCGGGAGAAGTGTATGGTGTTTCCTGAAACATCTAAAAAACAAAGCAACAGAGCTTAGGGCACTTCCACTTATGGTCCTATAGCTTAGGGAAATTAAAATCAAAAAGACACAGCCACCCCAATGTTTGGGACGCCTCTGTTTACAAGAACCTCGTTTACCGTACAAGTTCAATATCACAGAAAGTGAAAAATGGATAAAGAACTTGTGGTACTTACGTACAATGCAGTATCACTCAGCAGTGAAATCTATGTCATCAGGCCCGTAGCAGCACAATGAGTGGATTCAGGTACAATGATTCTAACTGAAATAAGTCACACAGAAAAAGAAACATCATAAGATATCAGTAATACACGGAATGTAAACTTGGCTACACAGGAACTGAATTACAGAACAGAGCAGGGTCTCAAATTTAGAAAACCAACTTATGCTTGTTTAAGGGTAAAGGTGAGTTGGGGTGCTGCATAAAACCAGAGATTGAAATGAGCACAGATAAAGTTCCTTAAGCCAAATATGGAATAGACAAGAGCTACTCCTTGCTAAACGAAATGGACTCAACACCGCATATTAAACGCCTAAGAATGTACCTGACTCTTAAGTATCTTAAAACCTATGGATTGCTATGTCTCCGAAAGAGAATCAAGCATGTGTACAGGGACATAAACGCAGCAGTGATAGGATTGGAGAGGTTCGGTGAGCAAATGAAGACCCTTTGAAGTCATATTGCATGGTACCCATTCCACGGGTTTCAACTACCCAGGTTTAAGGTATTCTTCCTTCAGCTAAAACATGCATGTGGAACCTAGAGTATGATCAACCATGTGATCGAGAGACGTGTTCAAATATGTCTCAGTTTTCGTACCCTGGTACTCGGGTGCAACATTCCAGACGCTTTACTAACACTCTCCCGACTTGGAGAGTCAGTCCCTTTAACCTCCTGTTTGGCCCAGTTTGCAATTTCTGCGGAAGATGAACAGGAATAGCGAGAACCAATGAGAGACTAGCTGGAGGTGTCTGGACGGGCAAATTTAACTCTCATTTCCCACCAGGAAGAGGAAATAACCAAAGGCTCAGCGTGCCGTGCCGGAACCAGATTAGGGCCTGAAGCCATCCTGCGGTGTTGCGGCCAGCTCACAAGAAAACGAGTTGAAGAAAGGAGCTCAGGGCCACTGTAATTCACAAACCTGCAGAGTTATAAATGACAACGATCGTCCAAAAATATACTGAAGTAAGGCTGCCAAGAGGACTTGAAAGCGGGGCAGAATTGCAGGAAACCGATTTCAGGAGGTAGACTGGAATTGCATTGAAAGCATAGGAAAAGAGGCAGAACGTCCACAATGATGCACTTGGCCAAAAAGGGCGTATGCGTTTTTTCCTGAATATATTCAGGAAAAAACGCATACGCCCTTTTTGGCCAACCAAGCAAGCTTGCAAAGGAAATCTGCACTACAATGAAGTCTCACTTCCCCCCGGTCAAAAGGGCCATCTGAAAAAAGTGTAAAATCCAGAAAGGCAGGACAGGCCATGGAGAACTGGGAGCCTTGTTATGCTGATGGGCGGGATGTAAACTGCCAACAGACACTCGGGAGAAGTGTATGGTGTTTCCTGAAACATCTAAAAAACAAAGCAACAGAGCCTAGGGCACTTCCACTTATGGTCCTATAGCTTAGGGAAATTAAAATCAAAAAGACACAGCCACCCCAATGTTTGGGACGCCTCTGTTTACAAGAACCTCGTTTACCGTACAAGTTCAATATCACAGAAAGTGAAAAATGGATAAAGAACTTGTGGTACTTACGTACAATGCAGTATCACTCAGCAGTGAAATCTATGTCATCAGGCCCGTAGCAGCACAATGAGTGGATTCAGGTACGATGATTCTAACTGAAATAAGTCACACAGAAAAATAAACATCATAAGATATCAGTAATACACGGAATGTAAACTTGGCTACACAGGAACTGAATTACAGAACAGAACAGGGTCTCAAATTTAGAAAACCAACTTATGCTTGTTTAAGGGTAAAGGTGAGTTGGGGTGCTGCATAAAACCAGAGATTGAAATGAGCACAGATAAAGTTCCTTAAGCCAAATATGGAATAGACAAGAGCTACTCCTTGCTCAACGAAATGGACTCAACACCGCATATTAAACGCCTAAGAATGTACCTGACTCTTAAGTATCTTAAAACCTATGGATTGCTATGTCTCCGAAAGAGAATCAAGCGTGTGTACAGGGACATAAACGCAGCAGTGATAGGATTGGAGAGGTTCGGTGAGCAAATGAAGACCCTTTGAAGTCATATTGCATGGTACCCATTCCACGGGTTTCAACTACCCAGGTTTAAGGTATTCTTCCTTCAGCTAAAACATGCATGTGGAACCTAGAGTATGATCAACCATGTGATCGGGAGACGTGTTCAAATATGTCTCAGTTTTCGTACCCTGGTACTCGGGTGCAACATTCCAGACGCTTTACTAACACTCTCCCGACTTGGAGAGTCAGTCCCTTTAACCTCCTGTTTGGCCCAGTTTGCAATTTCTGCGGAAGATGAACAGGAATAGCGAGAACCAATGAGAGACTAGCTGGAGGTGTCTGGACGGGCAAATTTAACTCTCATTTCCCACCAGGAAGAGGAAATAACCAAAGGCTCAGCGTGCCGTGCCGGAACCAGATTAGGGCCTGAAGCCATCCTGCGGTGTTGCGGCCAGCTCACAAGAAAACGAGTTGAAGAAAGGAGCTCAGGGGCACTGTAATTCACAAACCTGCAGAGTTATAAATGACAACAATCGTCCAAAAATATACTGAAGTAAGGCTGCCAAGAGGACTTGAAAGCGGGGCAGAATTGCAGGAAACCGATTTCAGGAGGTAGACTGGAATTGCATTGAAAGCATAGGAAAAGAGGCAGAACGTCCACAATGATGCACTTGGCCAAAAAGGGCGTATGCGTTTTTTCCTGAATATATTCAGGAAAAAACGCATACGCCCTTTTTTGCTAACCAAGCAAGCTTGCAAAGGAAATCTGCACTACAATGAAGTCTCACTTCCCCCCGGTCAAAAGGGCCATCTGAAAAAAGTGTAAAATCCAGAAAGGCAGGACAGGCCATGGAGAACTGGGAGCCTTGTTATGCTGATGGGCGGGATGTAAACTGCCAACAGACACTCGGGAGAAGTGTATGGTGTTTCCTGAAACATCTAAAAAACAAAGCAACAGAGCCTAGGGCACTTCCACTTATGGTCCTATAGCTTAGGGAAATTAAAATCAAAAAGACACAGCCACCCCAAAGTTTGGGACGCCTCTGTTTACAAGAACCTCGTTTACCGTACAAGTTCAATATCACAGAAAGTGAAAAATGGATAAAGAACTTGTGGTACTTACGTACAATGCAGTATCACTCAGCAGTGAAATCTATGTCATCAGGCCCGTAGCAGCACAATGAGTGGATTCAGGTACGATGATTCTAACTGAAATAAGTCACACAGAAAAAGAAACATCATAAGATATCAGTAATACACGGAATGTAAACTTGGCTACACAGGAACTGAATTACAGAACAGAACAGGGTCTCAAATTTAGAAAACCAACTTATGCTTGTTTAAGGGTAAAGGTGAGTTGGGGTGCTGCATAAAACCAGAGATTGAAATGAGCACAGATAAAGTTCCTTAAGCCAAATATGGAATAGACAAGAGCTACTCCTTGCCCAACGAAATGGACTCAACACCGCATATTAAACGCCTAAGAATGTACCTGACTCTTAAGTATCTTAAAACCTATGGATTGCTATGTCTCCGAAAGAGAATCAAGCGTGTGTACAGGGACATAAACGCAGCAGTGATAGGATTGGAGAGGTTCGGTGAGCAAATGAAGACCCTTTGAAGTCATATTGCATGGTACCCATTCCACGGGTTTCAACTACCCAGGTTTAAGGTATTCTTCCTTCAGCTAAAACATGCATGTGGAACCTAGAGTATGATCAACCATGTGATCGGGAGACGTGTTCAAATATGTCTCAGTTTTCGTACCCTGGTACTCGGGTGCAACGTTCCAGACGCTTTACTAACACTTTCCCCACTTGGAGAGTCAGTCCCTTTAACCTCCTGTTTGGCCCAGTTTGCAATTTCTGCGGAAGATGAACAGGAATAGCGAGAACCAATGAGAGACTAGCTGGAGGTGTCTGGACGGGCAAATTTAACTCTCATATCCCACCAGGAAGAGGAAATAACCAAAGGCTCAGCGTGCCGTGCCGGAACCAGATTAGGGCCTGAAGCCATCCTGCGGTGTTGCGGCCAGCTCACAAGAAAACGAGTTGAAGAAAGGAGCTCAGGGGCACTGTAATTCACAAACCTGCAGAGTTATAAATGACAACGATCGTCCAAAAATATACTGAAGTAAGGCTGCCAAGAGGAATTGAAAGCGGGGCAGAATTGCAGGAAACCGATTTCAGGAGGTAGACTGGAATTGCATTGAAAGCATAGGAAAAGAGGCAGAACGTCCACAATGATGCACTTGGCCAAAAAGGGCGTATGCGTTTTTTCCTGAATATATTCAGGAAAAAACGCATACGCCCTTTTTGGCCAACCAAGCAAGCTTGCAAAGGAAATCTGCACTACAATGAAGTCTCACTTCCCCCCGGTCAAAAGGGCCATCTGAAAAAAGTGTAAAATCCAGAAAGGCAGGACAGGCCATGGAGAACTGGGAGCCTTGTTATGCTGATGGGCAGGATGTAAACTGCCAACAGACACTCGGGAGAAGTGTATGGTGTTTCCTGAAACATCTAAAAAACAAAGCAACAGAGCCTAGGGCACTTCCACTTATGGTCCTATAGCTTAGGGAAATTAAAATCAAAAAGACACAGCCACCCCAATGTTTGGGACGCCTCTGTTTACAAGAACCTCGTTTACCGTACAAGTTCAATATCACAGAAAGTGAAAAATGGATAAAGAACTTGTGGTACTTACGTACAATGCAGTATCACTCAGCAGTGAAATCTATGTCATCAGGCCCGTAGCAGCACAATGAGTGGATTCAGGTACGATGATTCTAACTGAAATAAGTCACACAGAAAAAGAAACATCATAAGATATCAGTAATACACGGAATGTAAACTTGGCTACACAGGAACTGAATTACAGAACAGAACAGGGTCTCAAATTTAGAAAACCAACTTATGCTTGTTTAAGGGTAAAGGTGAGTTGGGGTGCTGCATAAAACCAGAGATTGAAATGAGCACAGATAAAGTTCCTTAAGCCAAATATGGAATAGACAAGAGCTACTCCTTGCTCAACGAAATGGACTCAACACCACATATTAAACGCCTAAGAATGTACCTGACTCTTAAGTATCTTAAAACCTATGGATTGCTATGTCTCCGAAAGAGAATCAAGCGTGTGTACAGGGACATAAACGCAGCAGTGATAGGATTGGAGAGGTTCGGTGAGCAAATGAAGACCCTTTGAAGTCATATTGCATGGTACCCATTCCACGGGTTTCAACTACCCAGGTTTAAGGTATTCTTCCTTCAGCTAAAACATGCATGTGGAACCTAGAGTATGATCAACCATGTGATCGGGAGACGTGTTCAAATATGTCTCAGTTTTCGTACCCTGGTACTCGGGTGCAACATTCCAGACGCTTTACTAACACTCTCCCGACTTGGAGAGTCAGTCCCTTTAACCTCCTGTTTGGCCCAGTTTGCAATTTCTGCGGAAGATGAACAGGAATAGCGAGAACCAATGAGAGACTAGCTGGAGGTGTCTGGACGGGCAAATTTAACTCTCATATCCCACCAGGAAGAGGAAATAACCAAAGGCTCAGCGTGCCGTGCCGGAACCAGATTAGTGCCTGAAGCCATCCTGCGGTGTTGCGGCCAGCTCACAAGAAAACGAGTTGAAGAAAGGAGCTCAGGGGCACTGTAATTCACAAACCTGCAGAGTTATAAATGACAACTATCATCCAAAAATATACTGAAGTAAGGCTGCCAAGAGGACTTGAAAGCGGGGCAGAATTGCAGGAAACCGATTTCAGGAGGTAGACTGGAATTGCATTGAAAGCATAGGAAAAGAGGCAGAACGTCCACAATGATGCACTTGGCCAAAAAGGGCGTATGCGTTTTTTCCTGAATATATTCAGGAAAAAACGCATACGCCCTTTTTGGCCAACCAAGCAAGCTTGCAAAGGAAATCTGCACTACAATGAAGTCTCACTTCCCCCCGGTCAAAAGGGCCATCTGAAAAAAGTGTAAAATTCAGAAAGGCACGACAGGCCATGGAGAACTGGGAGCCTTGTTATCCTGATGGGCGGGATGTAAACTGCCAACAGACACTCGGGAGAAGTGTATGGTGTTTCCTGAAACATCTAAAAAACAAAGCAACAGAGCCTAGGGCACTTCCACTTATGGTCCTATAGCTTAGGGAAATTAAAATCAAAAAGACACAGCCACCCCAATGTTTGGGACGCCTCTGTTTACAAGAACCTCGTTTACCGTACAAGTTCAATATCACAGAAAGTGAAAAATGGATAAAGAACTTGTGGTACTTACGTACAATGCAGTATCACTCAGCAGTGAAATCTATGTCATCAGGCCCGTAGCAGCACAATGAGTGGATTCAGGTACGATGATTCTAACTGAAATAAGTCACACAGAAAAAGAAACATCATAAGATATCAGTAATACACGGAATGTAAACTTGGCTACACAGGAACTGAATTACAGAACAGAACAGGGTCTCAAATTTAGAAAACCAACTTATGCTTGTTTAAGGGTAAAGGTGAGTTGGGGTGCTGCATAAAACCAGAGATTGAAATGAGCACAGATAAAGTTCCTTAAGCCAAATATGGAATAGACAAGAGCTACTCCTTGCTCAACGAAATGGACTCAACACCCCATATTAAACGCCTAAGAATGTACCTGACTCTTAAGTATCTTAAAACCTATGGATTGCTATGTCTCCGAAAGAGAATCAAGCGTGTGTACAGGGACATAAACGCAGCAGTGATAGGATTGGAGAGGTTCGGTGAGCAAATGAAGACCCTTTGAAGTCATATTGCATGGTACCCATTCCACGGGTTTCAACTACCCAGGTTTAAGGTATTCTTCCTTCAGCTAAAACATGCATGTGGAACCTAGAGTATGATCAACCATGTGATCGGGAGACGTGTTCAAATATGTCTCAGTTTTCGTACCCTGGTACTCGGGTGCAACATTCCAGACGCTTTACTAACACTCTCCCGACTTGGAGAGTCAGTCCCTTTAACCTCCTGTTTGGCCCAGTTTGCAATTTCTGCGGAAGATGAACAGGAATAGCGAGAACCAATGAGAGACTAGCTGGAGGTGTCTGGACGGGCAAATTTAACTCTCATTTCCCACCAGGAAGAGGAAATAACCAAAGGCTCAGCGTGCCGTGCCGGAACAAGATTAGGGCCTGAAGCCATCCTGCGGTGTTGCGGCCAGCTCACAATAAAACGAGTTGAAGAAAGGAGCTCAGGGGCACTGTAATTCAAAAACCTGCAGAGTTATAAATGACAACTATCGTCCAAAAATATACTGAAGTAAGGCTGCCAAGAGGACTTGAAAGCGGGGCAGAATTGCAGGAAACCGATTTCAGGAGGTAGACTGGAATTGCATTGAAAGCATAGGAAAAGAGGCAGAACGTCCACAATGATGCACTTGGCCAAAAAGGGCGTATGCGTTTTTTCCTGAATATATTCAGGAAAAAACGCATACGCCCTTTTTGGCCAACCAAGCAAGCTTGCAAAGGAAATCTGCACTACAATGAAGTCTCACTTCCCCCCGGTCAAAAGGGCCATCTGAAAAAAGTGTAAAATCCAGAAAGGCAGGACAGGCCATGGAGAACTGGGAGCCTTGTTATGCTGATGGGCGGGATGTAAACTGCCAACAGACACTCGGGAGAAGTGTATGGTGTTTCCTGAAACATCTAAAAAACAAAGCAACAGAGCCTAGGGCACTTCCACTTATGGTCCTATAGCTTAGGGAAATTAAAATCAAAAAGACACAGCCACCCCAATGTTTGGGACGCCTCTGTTTACAAGAACCTCGTTTACCGTACAAGTTCAATATCACAGAAAGTGAAAAATGGATAAAGAACTTGTGGTACTTACGTACAATGCAGTATCACTCAGCAGTGAAATCTATGTCATCAGGCCCGTAGCAGCACAATGAGTGGATTCAGGTACGATGATTCTAACTGAAATAAGTCACACAGAAAAAGAAACATCATAAGATATCAGTAATACACGGAATGTAAACTTGGCTACACAGGAACTGAATTACAGAACAGAACAGGGTCTCAAATTTAGAAAACCAACTTATGCTTGTTTAAGGGTAAAGGTGAGTTGGGGTGCTGCATAAAACCAGAGATTGAAATGAGCACAGATAAAGTTCCTTAAGCCAAATATGGAATAGACAAGAGCTACTCCTTGCTCAACGAATTGGACTCAACACCCCATATTAAACGGCTAAGAATGTACCTGACTCTTAAGTATCTTAAAACCTATGGATTGCTATGTCTCCGAAAGAGAATCAAGCATGTGTACAGGGACATAAACGCAGCAGTGATAGGATTGGAGAGGTTCGGTGAGCAAATGAAGACCCTTTGAAGTCATATTGCATGGTACCCATTCCACGGGTTTCAACTACCCAGGTTTAAGGTATTCTTCCTTCAGCTAAAACATGCATGTGGAACCTAGAGTATGATCAACCATGTGATCGGGAGACGTGTTCAAATATGTCTCAGTTTTCGTACCCTGGTACTCGGGTGCAACATTCCAGACGCTTTACTAACACTCTCCCGACTTGGAGAGTCAGTCCCTTTAACCTCCTGTTTGGCCCAGTTTGCAATTTCTGCGGAAGATGAACAGGAATAGCGAGAACCAATGAGAGACTAGCTGGAGGTGTCTGGACGGGCAAATTTAACTCTCATATCCCACCAGGAAGAGGAAATAACCAAAGGCTCAGCGTGCCGTGCCGGAACCAGATTAGTGCCTGAAGCCATCCTGCGGTGTTGCGGCCAGCTCACAAGAAAACGAGTTGAAGAAAGGAGCTCAGGGGCACTGTAATTCACAAACCTGCAGAGTTATAAATGACAACTATCATCCAAAAATATACTGAAGTAAGGCTGCCAAGAGGACTTGAAAGCGGGGCAGAATTGCAGGAAACCGATTTCAGGAGGTAGACTGGAATTGCATTGAAAGCATAGGAAAAGAGGCAGAACGTCCACAATGATGCACTTGGCCAAAAAGGGCGTATGCGTTTTTTCCTGAATATATTCAGGAAAAAACGCATACGCCCTTTTTGGCCAACCAAGCAAGCTTGCAAAGGAAATCTGCACTACAATGAAGTCTCACTTCCCCCCGGTCAAAAGGGCCATCTGAAAAAAGTGTAAAATTCAGAAAGGCACGACAGGCCATGGAGAACTGGGAGCCTTGTTATCCTGATGGGCGGGATGTAAACTGCCAACAGACACTCGGGAGAAGTGTATGGTGTTTCCTGAAACATCTAAAAAACAAAGCAACAGAGCCTAGGGCACTTCCACTTATGGTCCTATAGCTTAGGGAAATTAAAATCAAAAAGACACAGCCACCCCAATGTTTGGGACGCCTCTGTTTACAAGAACCTCGTTTACCGTACAAGTTCAATATCACAGAAAGTGAAAAATGGATAAAGAACTTGTGGTACTTACGTACAATGCAGTATCACTCAGCAGTGAAATCTATGTCATCAGGCCCGTAGCAGCACAATGAGTGGATTCAGGTACGATGATTCTAACTGAAATAAGTCACACAGAAAAAGAAACATCATAAGATATCAGTAATACACGGAATGTAAACTTGGCTACACAGGAACTGAATTACAGAACAGAACAGGGTCTCAAATTTAGAAAACCAACTTATGCTTGTTTAAGGGTAAAGGTGAGTTGGGGTGCTGCATAAAACCAGAGATTGAAATGAGCACAGATAAAGTTCCTTAAGCCAAATATGGAATAGACAAGAGCTACTCCTTGCTCAACGAAATGGACTCAACACCCCATATTAAACGCCTAAGAATGTACCTGACTCTTAAGTATCTTAAAACCTATGGATTGCTATGTCTCCGAAAGAGAATCAAGCGTGTGTACAGGGACATAAACGCAGCAGTGATAGGATTGGAGAGGTTCGGTGAGCAAATGAAGACCCTTTGAAGTCATATTGCATGGTACCCATTCCACGGGTTTCAACTACCCAGGTTTAAGGTATTCTTCCTTCAGCTAAAACATGCATGTGGAACCTAGAGTATGATCAACCATGTGATCGGGAGACGTGTTCAAATATGTCTCAGTTTTCGTACCCTGGTACTCGGGTGCAACATTCCAGACGCTTTACTAACACTCTCCCGACTTGGAGAGTCAGTCCCTTTAACCTCCTGTTTGGCCCAGTTTGCAATTTCTGCGGAAGATGAACAGGAATAGCGAGAACCAATGAGAGACTAGCTGGAGGTGTCTGGACGGGCAAATTTAACTCTCATTTCCCACCAGGAAGAGGAAATAACCAAAGGCTCAGCGTGCCGTGCCGGAACAAGATTAGGGCCTGAAGCCATCCTGCGGTGTTGCGGCCAGCTCACAATAAAACGAGTTGAAGAAAGGAGCTCAGGGGCACTGTAATTCACAAACCTGCAGAGTTATAAATGACAACTATCGTCCAAAAATATACTGAAGTAAGGCTGCCAAGAGGACTTGAAAGCGGGGCAGAATTGCAGGAAACCGATTTCAGGAGGTAGACTGGAATTGCATTGAAAGCATAGGAAAAGAGGCAGAACGTCCACAATGATGCACTTGGCCAAAAAGGGCGTATGCGTTTTTTCCTGAATATATTCAGGAAAAAACGCATACGCCCTTTTTGGCCAACCAAGCAAGCTTGCAAAGGAAATCTGCACTACAATGAAGTCTCACTTCCCCCCGGTCAAAAGGGCCATCTGAAAAAAGTGTAAAATCCAGAAAGGCAGGACAGGCCATGGAGAACTGGGAGCCTTGTTATGCTGATGGGCGGGATGTAAACTGCCAACAGACACTCGGGAGAAGTGTATGGTGTTTCCTGAAACATCTAAAAAACAAAGCAACAGAGCCTAGGGCACTTCCACTTATGGTCCTATAGCTTAGGGAAATTAAAATCAAAAAGACACAGCCACCCCAATGTTTGGGACGCCTCTGTTTACAAGAACCTCGTTTACCGTACAAGTTCAATATCACAGAAAGTGAAAACTGGATAAAGAACTTGTGGTACTTACGTACAATGCAGTATCACTCAGCAGTGAAATCTATGTCATCAGGCCCGTAGCAGCACAATGAGTGGATTCAGGTACGATGATTCTAACTGAAATAAGTCACACAGAAAAAGAAACATCATAAGATATCAGTAATACACGGAATGTAAACTTGGCTACACAGGAACTGAATTACAGAACAGAACAGGGTCTCAAATTTAGAAAACCAACTTATGCTTGTTTAAGGGTAAAGGTGAGTTGGGGTGCTGCATAAAACCAGAGATTGAAATGAGCACAGATAAAGTTCCTTAAGCCAAATATGGAATAGACAAGAGCTACTCCTTGCTCAACGAATTGGACTCAACACCCCATATTAAACGGCTAAGAATGTACCTGACTCTTAAGTATCTTAAAACCTATGGATTGCTATGTCTCCGAAAGAGAATCAAGCATGTGTACAGGGACATAAACGCAGCAGTGATAGGATTGGAGAGGTTCGGTGAGCAAATGAAGACCCTTTGAAGTCATATTGCATGGTACCCATTCCACGGGTTTCAACTACCCAGGTTTAAGGTATTCTTCCTTCAGCTAAAACATGCATGTGGAACCTAGAGTATGATCAACCATGTGATTGAGAGACGTGTTCAAATATGTCTCAGTTTTCGTACCCTGGTACTTGGGTGCAACATTCTAGACGCTTTACTAACACTCTCCCGACTTGGAGAGTCAGTCCCTTTAACCTCCTGTTTGGCCCAGTTTGCAATTTCTGCGGAAGATGAACAGGAATAGCGAGAACCAATGAGAGACTAGCTGGAGGTGTCTGGACGGGCAAATTTAACTCTCATTTCCCACCAGGAAGAGGAAATAACCAAAGGCTCAGCGTGCTGTGCCGGAACCAGATTAGGGCCTGAAGCCATCCTGCGGTGTTGCGGCCAGCTCACAAGAAAACGAGTTGAAGAAAGGAGCTCAGGGGCACTGTAATTCACAAACCTGCAGAGTTATAAATGACAACTATCGTCCAAAAATATACTGAAGTAAGGCTGCCAAGAGGACTTGAAAGCGGGGCAGAATTGCAGGAAACCGATTTCAGGAGGTAGACGGGAATTGCATTGAAAGCATAGGAAAAGAGGCAGAACGTCCACAATGATGCACTTGGCCAAAAAGGGCGTATGCGTTTTTTCCTGAATATATTCAGGAAAAAACGCATACGCCCTTTTTGGCCAACCAAGCAAGCTTGCAAAGGAAATCTGCACTACAATGAAGTCTCACTTCCCCCCGGTCAAAAGGGCCATCTGAAAAAAGTGTAAAATCCAGAAAGGCAGGACAGGCCATGGAGAACTGGGAGCCTTGTTATCCTGATGGGCGGGATGTAAACTGCCAACAGACACTCGGGAGAAGTGTATGGTGTTTCCTGAAACATCTAAAAAACAAAGCAACAGAGCCTAGGGCACTTCCACTTATGGTCCTATAGCTTAGGGAAATTAAAATCAAAAAGACACAGCCACCCCAATGTTTGGGACGCCTCTGTTTACAAGAACCTCGTTTACCGTACAAGTTCAATATCACAGAAAGTGAAAAATGGATAAAGAACTTGTGGTACTTACGTACAATGCAGTATCACTCAGCAGTGAAATCTATGTCATCAGGCCCGTAGCAGCACAATGAATGGATTCAGGTACGATGATTCTAACTGAAATAAGTCACACAGAAAAAGAAACATCATAAGATATCAGTAATACACGGAATGTAAACTTGGCTACACAGGAACTGAATTACAGAACAGAACAGGGTCTCAAATTTAGAAAACCAACTTATGCTTGTTTAAGGATAAAGGTGAGTTGGGGTGCTGCATAAAACCAGAGATTGAAATGAGCACAGATAAAGTTCCTTAAGCCAAATATGGAATAGACAAGAGCTACTCCTTGCTCAACGAAATGGACTCAACACCCCATATTAAACGCCTAAGAATGTACCTGACTCTTAAGTATCTTAAAACCTATGGATTGCTATGTCTCCGAAAGAGAATCAAGCGTGTGTACAGGGACATAAACGCAGCAGTGATAGGATTGGAGAGGTTCGGTGAGCAAATGAAGACCCTTTGAAGTCATATTGCATGGTACCCATTCCACGGGTTTCAACTACCCAGGTTTAAGGTATTCTTCCTTCAGCTAAAACATGCATGTGGAACCTAGAGTATGATCAACCATGTGATCGGGAGACGTGTTCAAATATGTCTCAGTTTTCGTACCCTGGTACTCGGGTGAAACATTCCAGACGCTTTACTAACAGTCTCCCGACTTGGAGAGTCAGTCCCTTTAACCTCCTGTTTGGCTCAGTTTGCAATTTCTGCGGAAGATGAACAGGAATAGCGAGAACCAATGAGAGACTAGCTGGAGGTGTCTGGACGGGCAAATTTAACTCTCATATCCCACCAGGAAGAGGAAATAACCAAAGGCTCAGCGTGCCGTGCCGGAACCAGATTAGGGCCTGAAGCCATCCTGCGGTGTTGCGGCCAGCTCACAAGAAAACGAGTTGAAGAAAGGAGCTCAGGGGCACTGTAATTCACAAACCTGCAGAGTTATAAATGACAACTATCATCCAAAAATATACTGAAGTAAGGCTGCCAAGAGGACTTGAAAGCGGGGCAGAATTGCAGGAAACCGATTTCAGGAGGTAGACTGGAATTGCATTGAAAGCATAGGAAAAGAGGCAGAACGTCCACAATGATGCACTTGGCCAAAAAGGGCGTATGCGTTTTTTCCTGAATATATTCAGGAAAAAACGCATACGCCCTTTTTGGCCAACCAAGCAAGCTTGCAAAGGAAATCTGCACTACAATGAAGTCTCACTTCCCCCCGGTCAAAAGGGCCATCTGAAAAAAGTGTAAAATTCAGAAAGGCAGGACAGGCCATGGAGAACTGGGAGCCTTGTTATCCTGATGGGCGGGATGTAAACTGCCAACAGACACTCGGGAGAAGTGTATGGTGTTTCCTGAAACATCTAAAAAACAAAGCAACAGAGCCTAGGGCACTTCCACTTATGGTCCTATAGTTTAGGGAAATTAAAATCAAAAAGACACAGCCACCCCAATGTTTGGGACGCCTCTGTTTACAAGAACCTCGTTTACCGTACGAGTTCAATATCACAGAAAGTGAAAAATGGATAAAGAACTTGTGGTACTTACGTACAATGCAGTATCACTCAGTAGTGAAATCTATGTCATCAGGCCCGTAGCAGCACAATGAGTGGATTCAGGTACGATGATTCTAACTGAAATAAGTCACACAGAAAAAGAAACATCATAAGATATCAGTAGTACACGGAATGTAAACTTGGCTACACAGGAACTGAATTACAGAACAGAACAGGGTCTCAAATTTAGAAAACCAACTTATGCTTGTTTAAGGGTAAAGGTGAGTTGGGGTGCTGCATAAAACCAGAGATTGAAATGAGCACAGATAAAGTTCCTTAAGCCAAATATGGAATAGACAAGAGCTACTCCTTGCTCAACGAAATGGACTCAACACCCCATATTAAACGCCTAAGAATGTACCTGACTCTTAAGTATCTTAAAACCTATGGATTGCTATGTCTCCGAAAGAGAATCAAGCGTGTGTACAGGGACATAAACGCAGCAGTGATAGGATTGGAGAGGTTCGGTGAGCAAATGAAGACCCTTTGAAGTCATATTGCATGGTACCCATTCCACGGGTTTCAACTACCCAGGTTTAAGGTATTCTTCCTTCAGCTAAAACATGCATGTGGAACCTAGAGTATGATCAACCATGTGATCGGGAGACGTGTTCAAATATGTCTCACTTTTCGTACCCTGGTACTCGGGTGCAACATTCCAGACGCTTTACTAACACTCTCCCGACTTGGAGAGTCAGTCCCTTTAACCTCTTGTTTGGCCCAGTTTGCAATTTCTGCGGAAGATGAACAGGAATAGCGAGAACCAATGAGAGACTAGCTGGAGGTGTCTGGACGGGCAAATTTAACTCTCATTTCCCACCAGGAAGAGGAAATAACCAAAGGCTCAGCGTGCCGTGCCGGAACAAGATTAGGGCCTGAAGCCATCCTGCGGTGTTGCGGCCAGCTCACAAGAAAACGAGTTGAAGAAAGGAGCTCAGGGGCACTGTAATTCACAAACCTGCAGAGTTATAAATGACAACTATCGTCCAAAAATATACTGAAGTAAGGCTGCCAAGAGGACTTGAAAGCGGGGCAGAATTGCAGGAAACCGATTTCAGGAGGTAGACTGGAATTGCATTGAAAGCATAGGAAAAGAGGCAGAACGTCCACAATGATGCACTTGGCCAAAAAGGGCGTATGCGTTTTTTCCTGAATATATTCAGGAAAAAACGCATACGCCCTTTTTGGCCAACCAAGCAAGCTTGCAAAGGAAATCTGCACTACAATGAAGTCTCACTTCCCCCCGGTCAAAAGTGCCATCTGAAAAAAGTGTAAAATCCAGAAAGGCAGGACAGGCCATGGAGAACTGGGAGCCTTGTTATGCTGATGGGCGGGATGTAAACTGCCAACAGACACTCGGGAGAAGTGTATGGTGTTTCCTGAAACATCTAAAAAACAAAGCAACAGAGCCTAGGGCACTTCCACTTATGGTCCTATAGCTTAGGGAAATTAAAATCAAAAAGACACAGCCACCCCAATGTTTGGGACGCCTCTGTTTACAAGAACCTCGTTTACCGTACAAGTTCAATATTACAGAAAGTGAAAAATGGATAAAGAACTTGTGGTACTTACGTATAATGCAGTATCACTCAGCAGTGAAATCTATGTCATCAGGCCCGTAGCAGCACAATGAGTGGATTCAAGTACGATGATTCTAACTGAAATAAGTCACACAGAAAAAGAAACATCATAAGATATCAGTAATACACGGAATGTAAACTTGGCTACACAGGAACTGAATTACAGAACAGAACAGGGTCTCAAATTTAGAAAACCAACTTATGCTTGTTTAAGGGTAAAGGTGAGTTGGGGTGCTGCATAAAACCAGAGATTGAAATGAGCACAGATAAAGTTCCTTAAGCCAAATATGGAATAGACAAGAGCTACTCCTTGCTCAACGAATTGGACTCAACACCCCATATTAAACGCCTAAGAATGTACCTGACTCTTAAGTATCTTAAAACCTATGGATTGCTATGTCTCCGAAAGAGAATCAAGCATGTGTACAGGGACATAAACGCAGCAGTGATAGGATTGGAGAGGTTCGGTGAGCAAATGAAGACCCTTTGAAGTCATATTGCATGGTACCCATTCCACGGGTTTCAACTACCCAGGTTTAAGGTATTCTTCCTTCAGCTAAAACATTCATGTGGAACCTAGAGTATGATCAACCATGTGATCGAGAGACGTGTTCAAATATGTCTCAGTTTTCGTACCCTGGTACTTGGGTGCAACATTCCAGACGCTTTACTAACACTCTCCCGACTTGGAGAGTCAGTCCCTTTAACCTCCTGTTTGGCCCAGTTTGCAATTTCTGCGGAAGATGAACAGGAATAGCGAGAACCAATGAGAGACTAGCTGGAGGTGTCTGGACGTGCAAATTTAACTCTCATTTCCCACCAGGAAGAGGAAATAACCAAAGGCTCAGCGTGCCGTGCCGGAACCAGATTAGGGCCTGAAGCCATCCTGCGGTGTTGCGGCCAGCTCACAAGAAAACGAGTTGAAGAAAGGAGCTCAGGGGCACTGTAATTCACAAACCTGCAGAGTTATAAATGACAACTATCGTCCAAAAATATACTGAAGTAAGGCTGCCAAGAGGACTTGAAAGCGGGGCAGAATTGCAGGAAACCGATTTCAGGAGGTAGACTGCAATTGCATTGAAAGCATAGGAAAAGAGGCAGAACGTCCACAATGATGCACTTGGCCAAAAAGGGCGTATGCGTTTTTTCCTGAATATATTCAGGAAAAAACGCATACGCCCTTTTTGGCCAACCAAGCAAGCTTGCAAAGGAAATCTGCACTACAATGAAGTCTCACTTCCCCCCGGTCAAAAGGGCCATCTGAAAAAAGTGTAAAATCCAGAAAGGCAGGACAGGCCATGGAGAACTGGGAGCCTTGTTATGCTGATGGGCGGGATGTCAATTGCCAACAGACACTCGGGAGAAGTGTATGGTGTTTCCTGAAACATCTAAAAAACAAAGCAACAGAGCCTAGGGCACTTCCACTTATGGTCCTATAGCTTAGGGAAATTAAAATCAAAAAGACACAGCCACCCCAATGTTTGGGACGCCTCTGTTTACAAGAACCTCGTTTACCGTACAAGTTCAATATCACAGAAAGTGAAAAATGGATAAAGAACTTGTGGTACTTACGTACAATGCAGTATCACTCAGCAGTGAAATCTATGTCATCAGGCCCGTAGCAGCACAATGAGTGGATTCAGGTACGATGATTCTAACTGAAATAAGTCACACAGAAAAAGAAACATCATAAGATATCAGTAATACACGGAATGTAAACTTGGCTACACAGGAACTGAATTACAGAACAGAACAGGGTCTCAAATTTAGAAAACCAACTTATGCTTGTTTAAGGGTAAAGGTGAGTTGGGGTGCTGCATAAAACCAGAGATTGAAATGAGCACAGATAAAGTTCCTTAAGCCAAATATGGAATAGACAAGAGCTACTCCTTGCTCAACGAATTGGACTCAACACCCCATATTAAACGGCTAAGAATGTACCTGACTCTTAAGTATCTTAAAACCTATGGATTGCTATGTCTCCGAAAGAGAATCAAGCATGTGTACAGGGACATAAATGCAGCAGTGATAGGATTGGAGAGGTTCGGTGAGCAAATGAAGACCCTTTGAAGTCATATTGCATGGTACCCATTCCACGGGTTTCAACTACCCAGGTTTAAGGTATTCTTCCTTCAGCTAAAACATGCATGTGGAACCTAGAGTATGATCAACCATGTGATTGAGAGACGTGTTCAAATATGTCTCAGTTTTCGTACCCTGGTACTTGGGTGCAACATTCTAGACGCTTTACTAACACTCTCCCGACTTGGAGAGTCAGTCCCTTTAACCTCCTGTTTGGCCCAGTTTGCAATTTCTGCGGAAGATGAACAGGAATAGCGAGAACCAATGAGAGACTAGCTGGAGGTGTCTGGACGGGCAAATTTAACACTAATTTCCCACCAGGAAGAGGAAATAACCAAAGGCTCAGCGTGCCGTGCCGGAACCAGATTAGGGCCTGAAGCCATCCTGCAGTGTTGCGGCCAGCTCACAAGAAAACGAGTTGAAGAAAGGAGCTCAGGGGCACTGTAATTCACAAACCTGCAGAGTTATAAATGACAACTATCGTCCAAAAATATACTGAAGTAAGGCTGCCAAGAGGACTTGAAAGCGGGGCAGAATTGCAGGAAACCGATTTCAGGAGGTAGACTGGAATTGCATTGAAAGCATAGGAAAAGAGGCAGAACGTCCACAATGATGCACTTGGCCAAAAAGTGCGTATGCGTTTTTTCCTGAATATATTCAGGAAAAAACGCATACGCCCTTTTTGGCCAACCAAGCAAGCTTGCAAAGGAAATCTGCACTACAATGAAGTCTCACTTCCCCCCGGTCAAAAGGGCCATCTGAAAAAAGTGTAAAATCCAGAAAGGCAGGACAGGCCATGGAGAACTGGGAGCCTTGTTATGCTGATGGGCGGGATGTAAACTGCCAACAGACACTCGGGAGAAGTGTATGGTGTTTCCTGAAACATCTAAAAAACAAAGCAACAGAGCCTAGGGCACTTCCACTTATGGTCCTATAGCTTAGGGAAATTAAAATCAAAAAGACACAGCCACCCCAATGTTTGGGACGCCTCTGTTTACAAGAACCTCGTTTACCGTACAAGTTCAATATCACAGAAAGTGAAAAATGGATAAAGAACTTGTGGTACTTACGTACAATGCAGTATCACTCAGCAGTGAAATCTATGTCATCAGGCCCGTAGCAGCACAATGAGTGGATTCAGGTACGATGATTCTAACTGAAATAAGTCACACAGAAAAAGAAACATCATAAGATATCAGTAATACACGGAATGTAAACTTGGCTACACAGGAACTGAATTACAGAACAGAACAGGGTCTCAAATTTAGAAAACCAACTTATGCTTGTTTAAGGGTAAAGGTGAGTTGGGGTGCTGCATAAAACCAGAGATTGAAATGAGCACAGATAAAGTTCCTTAAGCCAAATATGGAATAGACAAGAGCTACTCCTTGCTCAACGAAATGGACTCAACACCCCATATTAAACGCCTAAGAATGTACCTGACTCTTAAGTATCTTAAAACCTATGGATTGCTATGTCTCCGAAAGAGAATCAAGCATGTGTACAGGGACATAAACGCAGCAGTGATAGGATTGGAGAGGTTCGGTGAGCAAATGAAGACCCTTTGAAGTCATATTGCATGGTACCCATTCCACGGGTTTCAACTACCCAGGTTTAAGGTATTCTTCCTTCAGCTAAAACATGCATGTGGAACCTAGAGTATGATCAACCATGTGATCGGGAGACGTGTTCAAATATGTCTCAGTTTTCATACCCTGGTACTCGGGTGCAACATTCCAGACGCTTTACTAACACTCTCCCGACTTGGAGAGTCAGTCCCTTTAACCTCCTGTTTGGCCCAGTTTGCAATTTCTGCGGAAGATGAACAGGAATAGCGAGAACCAATGAGAGACTAGCTGGAGGTGTCTGGACGGGCAAATTTAACTCTCATTTCCCACCAGGAAGAGGAAATAACCAAAGGCTCAGTGTGCCGTGCCGGAACCAGATTAGGGCCTGAAGCCATCCTGCGGTGTTGCGGCCAGCTCACAAGAAAACGAGTTGAAGAAAGGAGCTCAGGGGCACTGTAATTCACAAACCTGCAGAGTTATAAATGACAACTATCGTCCAAAAATATACTGAAGTAAGGCTGCCAAGAGGACTTGAAAGCGGGGCAGAATTGCAGGAAACCGATTTCAGGAGGTAGACTGGAATTGCATTGAAAGCATAGGAAAAGAGGCAGAACGTCCACAATGATGCACTTGGCCAAAAAGGGCGTATGCGTTTTTTCCTGAATATATTCAGGAAAAAACGCATACGCCCTTTTTGGCCAACCAAGCAAGCTTGCAAAGGAAATCTGCACTACAATGAAGTCTCACTTCCCCCCGGTCAAAAGGGCCATCTGAAAAAAGTGTAAAATCCAGAAAGGCAGGACAGGCCATGGAGAACTGGGAGCCTTGTTATGCTGATGGGCGGGATGTAAACTGCCAACAGACACTCGGGAGAAGTGTATGGTGTTTCCTGAAACATCTAAAAAACAAAGCAACAGAGCCTAGGGCACTTCCACTTATGGTCCTATAGCTTAGGGAAATTAAAATCAAAAAGACACAGCCACCCCAATGTTTGGGACGCCTCTGTTTACAAGAACCTCGTTTACCGTACAAGTTCAATATCACAGAAAGTGAAAAATGGATAAAGAACTTGTGGTACTTACGTACAATGCAGTATCACTCAGCAGTGAAATCTATGTCATCAGGCCCGTAGCAGCACAATGAGTGGATTCAGGTACGATGATTCTAACTGAAATAAGTCACACAGAAAAAGAAACATCATAAGATATCAGTAATACACGGAATGTAAACTTGGCTACACAGGAACTGAATTACAGAACAGAACAGGGTCTCAAATTTAGAAAACCAACTTATGCTTGTTTAAGGGTAAAGGTGAGTTGGGGTGCTGCATAAAACCAGAGATTGAAATGAGCACAGATAAAGTTCCTTAAGCCAAATATGGAATAGACAAGAGCTACTCCTTGCTCAACGAAATGGACTCAACACCGCATATTAAACGCCTAAGAATGTACCTGACTCTTAAGTATCTTAAAACCTATGGATTGCTATGTCTCCGAAAGAGAATCAAGCATGTGTACAGGGACATAAACGCAGCAGTGATAGGATTGGAGAGGTTCGGTGAGCAAATGAAGACCCTTTGAAGTCATATTGCATGGTACCCATTCCACGGGTTTCAACTACCCAGGTTTAAGGTATTCTTCCTTCAGCTAAAACATGCATGTGGAACCTAGAGTATGATCAACCATGTGATCGGGAGACGTGTTCAAATATGTCTCAGTTTTCGTACCCTGGTAGTCGGGTGCAACATTCCAGACGCTTTACTAACACTCTCCCGACTTGGAGAGTCAGTCCCTTTAACCTCCTGTTTGGCCCAGTTTGCAATTTCTGCGGAAGATGAACAGGAATAGCGAGAACCAATGAGAGACTAGCTGGAGGTGTCTGGACGGGCAAATTTAACTCTCATTTCCCACCAGGAAGAGGAAATAACCAAAGGCTCAGCGTGCCGTGCCGGAACCAGATTAGGGCCTGAAGCCATCGTGCGGTGTTGCGGCCAGCTCACAAGAAAACGAGTTGAAGAAAGGAGCTCAGGGCCACTGTAATTCACAAACCTGCAGAGTTATAAATGACAACTATCGTCCAAAAATATACTGAAGTAAGGCTGCCAAGAGGACTTGAAAGCGGGGCAGAATTGCAGGAAACCGATTTCAGGAGGTAGACTGGAATTGCATTGAAAGCATAGGAAAAGAGGCAGAACGTCCACAATGATGCACTTGGCCAAAAAGGGCGTATGCGTTTTTTCCTGAATATATTCAGGAAAAAACGCATACGCCCTTTTTGGCCAACCAAGCAAGCTTGCAAAGGAAATCTGCACTACAATGAAGTCTCACTTCCCCCCGGTCAAAAGGGCCATCTGAAAAAAGTGTAAAATCCAGAAAGGCAGGACAGGCCATGGAGAACTGGGAGCCTTGTTATGCTGATGGGCGGGATGTCAATTGCCAACAGACACTCGGGAGAAGTGTATGGTGTTTCCTGAAACATCTAAAAAACAAAGCAACAGAGCCTAGGGCACTTCCACTTATGGTCCTATAGCTTAGGGAAATTAAAATCAAAAAGACACAGCCACCCCAATGTTTGGGACGCCTCTGTTTACAAGAACCTCGTTTACCGTACAAGTTCAATATCACAGAAAGTGAAAAATGGATAAAGAACTTGTGGTACTTACGTACAATGCAGTATCACTCAGCAGTGAAATCTATGTCATCAGGCCCGTAGCAGCACAATGAGTGGATTCAGGTACGATGATTCTAACTGAAATAAGTCACACAGAAAAAGAAACATCATAAGATATCAGTAATACACGGAATGTAAACTTGGCTACACAGGAACTGAATTACAGAACAGAACAGGGTCTCAAATTTAGAAAACCAACTTATGCTTGTTTAAGGGTAAAGGTGAGTTGGGGTGCTGCATAAAACCAGAGATTGAAATGAGCACAGATAAAGTTCCTTAAGCCAAATATGGAATAGACAAGAGCTACTCCTTGCTCAACGAAATGGACTCAACACCGCATATTAAACGCCTAAGAATGTACCTGACTCTTAAGTATCTTAAAACCTATGGATTGCTATGTCTCCGAAAGAGAATCAAGCGTGTGTACAGGGACATAAACGCAGCAGTGATAGGATTGGAGAGGTTCGGTGAGCAAATGAAGACCCTTTGAAGTCATATTGCATGGTACCCATTCCACGGGTTTCAACTACCCAGGTTTAAGGTATTCTTCCTTCAGCTAAAACATGCATGTGGAACCTAGAGTATGATCAACCATGTGATCGGGAGACGTGTTCAAATATGTCTCAGTTTTCGTACCCTGGTACTCGGGTGCAACGTTCCAGACGCTTTACTAACACTTTCCCCACTTGGAGAGTCAGTCCCTTTAACCTCCTGTTTGGCCCAGTTTGCAATTTCTGCGGAAGATGAACAGGAATAGCGAGAACCAATGAGAGACTAGCTGGAGGTGTCTGGACGGGCAAATTTAACTCTCATATCCCACCAGGAAGAGGAAATAACCAAAGGCTCAGCGTGCCGTGCCGGAACCAGATTAGGGCCTGAAGCCATCCTGCGGTGTTGCGGCCAGCTCACAAGAAAACGAGTTGAAGAAAGGAGCTCAGGGCCACTGTAATTCACAAACCTGCAGAGTTATAAATGACAACGATCGTCCAAAAATATACTGAAGTAAGGCTGCCAAGAGGAATTGAAAGCGGGGCAGAATTGCAGGAAACCGATTTCAGGAGGTAGACTGGAATTGCATTGAAAGCATAGGAAAAGAGGCAGAACGTCCACAATGATGCACTTGGCCAAAAAGGGCGTATGCGTTTTTTCCTGAATATATTCAGGAAAAAACGCATACGCCCTTTTTGGCCAACCAAGCAAGCTTGCAAAGGAAATCTGCACTACAATGAAGTCTCACTTCCCCCCGGTCAAAAGGGCCATCTGAAAAAAGTGTAAAATCCAGAAAGGCAGGACAGGCCATGGAGAACTGGGAGCCTTGTTATGCTGATGGGCAGGATGTAAACTGCCAACAGACACTCGGGAGAAGTGTATGGTGTTTCCTGAAACATCTAAAAAACAAAGCAACAGAGCCTAGGGCACTTCCACTTATGGTCCTATAGCTTAGGGAAATTAAAATCAAAAAGACACAGCCACCCCAATGTTTGGGACGCCTCTGTTTACAAGAACCTCGTTTACCGTACAAGTTCAATATCACAGAAAGTGAAAAATGGATAAAGAACTTGTGGTACTTACGTACAATGCAGTATCACTCAGCAGTGAAATCTATGTCATCAGGCCCGTAGCAGCACAATGAGTGGATTCAGGTACGATGATTCTAACTGAAATAAGTCACACAGAAAAAGAAACATCATAAGATATCAGTAATACACGGAATGTAAACTTGGCTACACAGGAACTGAATTACAGAACAGAACAGGGTCTCAAATTTAGAAAACCAACTTATGCTTGTTTAAGGGTAAAGGTGAGTTGGGGTGCTGCATAAAACCAGAGATTGAAATGAGCACAGATAAAGTTCCTTAAGCCAAATATGGAATAGACAAGAGCTACTCCTTGCTCAACGAAATGGACTCAACACCACATATTAAACGCCTAAGAATGTACGTGACTCTTAAATATCTTAAAACCTATGGATTGCTATGTCTCCGAAAGAGAATCAAGCGTGTGTACAGGGACATAAACGCAGCAGTGATAGGATTGGAGAGGTTCGGTGAGCAAATGAAGACCCTTTGAAGTCATATTGCATGGTACCCATTCCACGGGTTTCAACTACCCAGGTTTAAGGTATTCTTCCTTCAGCTAAAACATGCATGTGGAACGTAGAGTATAATCAACCATGTGATCGGGAGACGTGTTCAAATATGTCTCAGTTTTCCTCCCCTGGTACTCGGGTGCAACATTCCAGACGCTTTACTAACACTCTCCCGACTTGGAGAGTCAGTCCCTTTAACCTCCTGTTTGGCCCAGTTTGCAATTTCTGCGGAAGATGAACAGGAATAGCGAGAACCAATGAGAGACTAGCTGGAGGTGTCTGGACGGGCAAATTTAACTCTCATTTCCCACCAGGAAGAGGAAATAACCAAAGGCTCAGCGTGCCGTCCCGGAACCAGATTAGGGCCTGAAGCCATCCTGCGGTGTTGCGGCCAGCTCACAAGAAAACGAGTTGAAGAAAGGAGCTCAGGGGCACTGTAATTCACAAACCTGCAGAGTTATAAATGACAACGATCGTCCAAAAATATACTGAAGTAAGGCTGCCAAGAGGACTTGAAAGCGGGGCAGAATTGCAGGAAACCGATTTCAGGAGGTAGACTGGAATTGCATTGAAAGCATAGGAAAAGAGGCAGAACGTCCACAATGATGCACTTGGCCAAAAAGGGCGTATGCGTTTTTTCCTGAATATATTCAGGAAAAAACGCATACGCCCTTTTGGACCAACCAAGCAAGCTTGCAAAGGAAATCTGCACTACAATGAAGTCTCACTTCCCCCCGGTCAAAAGGGCCATCTGAAAAAAGTGTAAAATACAGAAAGGCAGGACAGGCCATGGAAAACTGGGAGCCTTGTTATCCTGATGGGCGGGATGTAAACTGCCAACAGACACTCGGGAGAAGTGTATGGTGTTTCCTGAAACATCTAAAAAACAAAGCAACAGAGCCTAGGGCACTTCCACTTATGGTCCTATAGCTTAGGGAAATTAAAATCAAAAAGACACAGCCACCCCAATGTTTGGGACGCCTCTGTTTACAAGAACCTCGTTTACCGTACAAGTTCAATATCACAGAAAGTGAAAAATGGATAAAGAACTTGTGGTACTTACGTACAATGCAGTATCACTCAGCAGTGAAATCTATGTCATCAGGCCCGTAGCAGCACAATGAGTGGATTCAGGTACGATGATTCTAACTGAAATAAGTCACACAGAAAAAGAAACATCATAAGATATCAGTAATACACGGAATGTAAACTTGGCTACACAGGAACTGAATTACAGAACAGAACAGGGTCTCAAATTTAGAAAACCAACTTATGCTTGTTTAAGGGTAAAGGTGAGTTGGGGTGCTGCATAAAACCAGAGATTGAAATGAGCACAGATAAAGTTCCTTAAGCCAAATATGGAATAGACAAGAGCTACTCCTTGCTCAACGAAATGGACTCAACACCCCATATTAAACGCCTAAGAATGTACCTGACTCTTAAGTATCTTAAAACCTATGGATTGCTATGTCTCCGAAAGAGAATCAAGCGTGTGTACAGGGACATAAACGCAGCAGTGATAGGATTGGAGAGGTTCGGTGAGCAAATGAAGACCCTTTGAAGTCATATTGCATGGTACCCATTCCACGGGTTTCAACTACCCAGGTTTAAGGTATTCTTCCTTCAGCTAAAACATGCATGTGGAACCTAGAGTATGATCAACCATGTGATCGGGAGACGTGTTCAAATATGTCTCAGTTTTCGTACCCTGGTACTCGGGTGCAACATTCCAGACGCTTTACTAACACTCTCCCGACTTGGAGAGTCAGTCCCTTTAACCTCCTGTTTGGCCCAGTTTGCAATTTCTGCGGAAGATGAACAGGAATAGCGAGAACCAATGAGAGACTAGCTGGAGGTGTCTGGACGGGCAAATTTAACTCTCATATCACACCAGGAAGAGGAAATAACCAAAGGCTCAGCGTGCCGTGCCGGAACCAGATTAGTGCCTGAAGCCATCCTGCGGTGTTGCGGCCAGCTCACAAGAAAACGAGTTGAAGAAAGGAGCTCAGGGGCACTGTAATTCACAAACCTGCAGAGTTATAAATGACAACTATCATCCAAAAATATACTGAAGTAAGGCTGCCAAGAGGACTTGAAAGCGGGGCAGAATTGCAGGAAACCGATTTCAGGAGGTAGACTGGAATTGCATTGAAAGCATAGGAAAAGAGGCAGAACGTCCACAATGATGCACTTGGCCAAAAAGGGCGTATGCGTTTTTTCCTGAATATATTCAGGAAAAAACGCATACGCCCTTTTTGGCCAACCAAGCAAGCTTGCAAAGGAAATCTGCACTACAATGAAGTCTCACTTCCCCCCGGTCAAAAGGGCCATCTGAAAAAAGTGTAAAATTCAGAAAGGCACGACAGGCCATGGAGAACTGGGAGCCTTGTTATCCTGATGGGCGGGATGTAAACTGCCAACAGACACTCGGGAGAAGTGTATGGTGTTTCCTGAAACATCTAAAAAACAAAGCAACAGAGCCTAGGGCACTTCCACTTATGGTCCTATAGCTTAGGGAAATTAAAATCAAAAAGACACAGCCACCCCAATGTTTGGGACGCCTCTGTTTACAAGAACCTCGTTTACCGTACAAGTTCAATATCACAGAAAGTGAAAAATGGATAAAGAACTTGTGGTACTTACGTACAATGCAGTATCACTCAGCAGTGAAATCTATGTCATCAGGCCCGTAGCAGCACAATGAGTGGATTCAGGTACGATGATTCTAACTGAAATAAGTCACACAGAAAAAGAAACATCATAAGATATCAGTAATACACGGAATGTAAACTTGGCTACACAGGAACTGAATTACAGAACAGAACAGGGTCTCAAATTTAGAAAACCAACTTATGCTTGTTTAAGGGTAAAGGTGAGTTGGGGTGCTGCATAAAACCAGAGATTGAAATGAGCACAGATAAAGTTCCTTAAGCCAAATATGGAATAGACAAGAGCTACTCCTTGCTCAACGAAATGGACTCAACACCCCATATTAAACGCCTAAGAATGTACC
Source organism: Globicephala melas (assembly GCF_963455315.2). NCBI lineage: Eukaryota > Metazoa > Chordata > Mammalia > Artiodactyla > Delphinidae > Globicephala > Globicephala melas. Next base: position 294,791 of record NW_027207303.1, on the reverse strand, counting down.
TGACTCTTAAGTATCTTAAAACCTATGGATTGCTATGTCTCCGAAAGAGAATCAAGCGTGTGTACAGGGACATAAACGCAGCAGTGATAGGATTGGAGAGGTTCGGTGAGCAAATGAAGACCCTTTGAAGTCATATTGCATGGTACCCATTCCACGGGTTTCAACTACCCAGGTTTAAGGTATTCTTCCTTCAGCTAAAACATGCATGTGGAACCTAGAGTATGATCAACCATGTGATCGGGAGACGTGTTCAAATATGTCTCAGTTTTCGTACCCTGGTACTCGGGTGCAACATTCCAGACGCTTTACTAACACTCTCCCGACTTGGAGAGTCAGTCCCTTTAACCTCCTGTTTGGCCCAGTTTGCAATTTCTGCGGAAGATGAACAGGAATAGCGAGAACCAATGAGAGACTAGCTGGAGGTGTCTGGACGGGCAAATTTAACTCTCATTTCCCACCAGGAAGAGGAAATAACCAAAGGCTCAGCGTGCCGTGCCGGAACAAGATTAGGGCCTGAAGCCATCCTGCGGTGTTGCGGCCAGCTCACAATAAAACGAGTTGAAGAAAGGAGCTCAGGGGCACTGTAATTCACAAACCTGCAGAGTTATAAATGACAACTATCGTCCAAAAATATACTGAAGTAAGGCTGCCAAGAGGACTTGAAAGCGGGGCAGAATTGCAGGAAACCGATTTCAGGAGGTAGACTGGAATTGCATTGAAAGCATAGGAAAAGAGGCAGAACGTCCACAATGATGCACTTGGCCAAAAAGGGCGTATGCGTTTTTTCCTGAATATATTCAGGAAAAAACGCATACGCCCTTTTTGGCCAACCAAGCAAGCTTGCAAAGGAAATCTGCACTACAATGAAGTCTCACTTCCCCCCGGTCAAAAGGGCCATCTGAAAAAAGTGTAAAATCCAGAAAGGCAGGACAGGCCATGGAGAACTGGGAGCCTTGTTATGCTGATGGGCGGGATGTAAACTGCCAACAGACACTCGGGAGAAGTGTATGGTGTTTCCTGAAACATCTAAAAAACAAAGCAACAGAGCCTAGGGCACTTCCACTTATGGTCCTATAGCTTAGGGAAATTAAAATCAAAAAGACACAGCCACCCCAATGTTTGGGACGCCTCTGTTTACAAGAACCTCGTTTACCGTACAAGTTCAATATCACAGAAAGTGAAAAATGGATAAAGAACTTGTGGTACTTACGTACAATGCAGTATCACTCAGCAGTGAAATCTATGTCATCAGGCCCGTAGCAGCACAATGAGTGGATTCAGGTACGATGATTCTAACTGAAATAAGTCACACAGAAAAAGAAACATCATAAGATATCAGTAATACACGGAATGTAAACTTGGCTACACAGGAACTGAATTACAGAACAGAACAGGGTCTCAAATTTAGAAAACCAACTTATGCTTGTTTAAGGGTAAAGGTGAGTTGGGGTGCTGCATAAAACCAGAGATTGAAATGAGCACAGATAAAGTTCCTTAAGCCAAATATGGAATAGACAAGAGCTACTCCTTGCTCAACGAATTGGACTCAACACCCCATATTAAACGGCTAAGAATGTACCTGACTCTTAAGTATCTTAAAACCTATGGATTGCTATGTCTCCGAAAGAGAATCAAGCATGTGTACAGGGACATAAACGCAGCAGTGATAGGATTGGAGAGGTTCGGTGAGCAAATGAAGACCCTTTGAAGTCATATTGCATGGTACCCATTCCACGGGTTTCAACTACCCAGGTTTAAGGTATTCTTCCTTCAGCTAAAACATGCATGTGGAACCTAGAGTATAATCAACCATGTGATTGAGAGACGTGTTCAAATATGTCTCAGTTTTCGTACCCTGGTACTTGGGTGCAACATTCTAGACGCTTTACTAACACTCTCCCGACTTGGAGAGTCAGTCCCTTTAACCTCCTGTTTGGCCCAGTTTGCAATTTCTGCGGAAGATGAACAGGAATAGCGAGAACCAATGAGAGACTAGCTGGAGGTGTCTGGACGGGCAAATTTAACTCTCATTTCCCACCAGGAAGAGGAAATAACCAAAGGCTCAGCGTGCTGTGCCGGAACCAGATTAGGGCCTGAAGCCATCCTGCGGTGTTGCGGCCAGCTCACAAGAAAACGAGTTGAAGAAAGGAGCTCAGGGGCACTGTAATTCACAAACCTGCAGAGTTATAAATGACAACTATCGTCCAAAAATATACTGAAGTAAGGCTGCCAAGAGGACTTGAAAGCGGGGCAGAATTGCAGGAAACCGATTTCAGGAGGTAGACTGGAATTGCATTGAAAGCATAGGAAAAGAGGCAGAACGTCCACAATGATGCACTTGGCCAAAAAGGGCGTATGCGTTTTTTCCTGAATATATTCAGGAAAAAACGCATACGCCCTTTTTGGCCAACCAAGCAAGCTTGCAAAGGAAATCTGCACTACAATGAAGTCTCACTTCCCCCCGGTCGAAAGGGCCATCTGAAAAAAGTGTAAAATCCAGAAAGGCAGGACAGGCCATGGAGAACTGGGAGCCTTGTTATGCTGATGGGCGGGATGTCAATTGCCAACAGACACTCGGGAGAAGTGTATGGTGTTTCCTGAAACATCTAAAAAACAAAGCAACAGAGCCTAGGGCACTTCCACTTATGGTCCTATAGCTTAGGGAAATTAAAATCAAAAAGACACAGCCACCCCAATGTTTGGGACGCCTCTGTTTACAAGAACCTCATTTACCGTACAAGTTCAATATCACAGAAAGTGAAAAATGGATAAAGAACTTGTGGTACTTACGTACAATGCAGTATCACTCAGCAGTGAAATCTATGTCATCAGGCCCGTAGCAGCACAATGAGTGGATTCAGGTACGATGATTCTAACTGAAATAAGTCACACAGAAAAAGAAACATCATAAGATATCAGTAATACACGGAATGTAAACTTGGCTACACAGGAACTGAATTACAGAACAGAACAGGGTCTCAAATTTAGAAAACCAACTTATGCTTGTTTAAGGGTAAAGGTGAGTTGGGGTGCTGCATAAAACCAGAGATTGAAATGAGCACAGATAAAGTTCCTTAAGCCAAATATGGAATAGACAAGAGCTACTCCTTGCTCAACGAAATGGACTCAACACCACATATTAAACGCCTAAGAATGTACGTGACTCTTAAATATCTTAAAACCTATGGATTGCTATGTCTCCGAAAGAGAATCAAGCGTGTGTACAGGGACATAAACGCAGCAGTGATAGGATTGGAGAGGTTCGGTGAGCAAATGAAGACCCTTTGAAGTCATATTGCATGGTACCCATTCCACGGGTTTCAACTACCCAGGTTTAAGGTATTCTTCCTTCAGCTAAAACATGCATGTGGAACGTAGAGTATAATCAACCATGTGATCGGGAGACGTGTTCAAATATGTCTCAGTTTTCCTCCCCTGTTAGTCGGGTGCAACATTCCAGACGCTTTACTAACACTCTCCCGACTTGGAGAGTCAGTCCCTTTAACCTCCTGTTTGGCCCAGTTTGCAATTTCTGCGGAAGATGAACAGGAATAGCGAGAACCAATGAGAGACTAGCTGGAGGTGTCTGGACGGGCAAATTTAACTCTCATTTCCCACCAGGAAGAGGAAATAACCAAAGGCTCAGCGTGCCGTCCCGGAACCAGATTAGGGCCTGAAGCCATCCTGCGGTGTTGCGGCCAGCTCACAAGAAAGCGAGTTGAAGAAAGGAGCTCAGGGGCACTGTAATTCACAAACCTGCAGAGTTATAAATGACAACGATCGTCCAAAAATATACTGAAGTAAGGCTGCCAAGAGGACTTGAAAGCGGGGCAGAATTGCAGGAAACCGATTTCAGGAGGTAGACTGGAATTGCATTGAAAGCATAGGAAAAGAGGCAGAACGTCCACAATGATGCACTTGGCCAAAAAGGGCGTATGCGTTTTTTCCTGAATATATTCAGGAAAAAACGCATACGCCCTTTTTGACCAACCAAGCAAGCTTGCAAAGGAAATCTGCACTACAATGAAGTCTCACTTCCCCCCGGTCAAAAGGGCCATCTGAAAAAAGTGTAAAATACAGAAAGGCAGGACAGGCCATGGAGAACTGGGAGCCTTGTTATGCTGATGGGCGGGATGTCAATTGCCAACAGACACTCGGGAGAAGTGTATGGTGTTTCCTGAAACATCTAAAAAACAAAGCAACAGAGCCTAGGGCACTTCCACTTATGGTCCTATAGCTTAGGGAAATTAAAATCAAAAAGACACAGCCACCCCAATGTTTGGGACGCCTCTGTTTACAAGAACCTCATTTACCGTACAAGTTCAATATCACAGAAAGTGAAAAATGGATAAAGAACTTGTGGTACTTACGTACAATGCAGTATCACTCAGCAGTGAAATCTATGTCATCAGGCCCGTAGCAGCACAATGAGTGGATTCAGGTACGATGATTCTAACTGAAATAAGTCACACAGAAAAAGAAACATCATAAGATATCAGTAATACACGGAATGTAAACTTGGCTACACAGGAACTGAATTACAGAACAGAACAGGGTCTCAAATTTAGAAAACCAACTTATGCTTGTTTAAGGGTAAAGGTGAGTTGGGGTGCTGCATAAAACCAGAGATTGAAATGAGCACAGATAAAGTTCCTTAAGCCAAATATGGAATAGACAAGAGCTACTCCTTGCTCAACGAAATGGACTCAACACCACATATTAAACGCCTAAGAATGTACGTGACTCTTAAATATCTTAAAACCTATGGATTGCTATGTCTCCGAAAGAGAATCAAGCGTGTGTACAGGGACATAAACGCAGCAGTGATAGGATTGGAGAGGTTCGGTGAGCAAATGAAGACCCTTTGAAGTCATATTGCATGGTACCCATTCCACGGGTTTCAACTACCCAGGTTTAAGGTATTCTTCCTTCAGCTAAAACATGCATGTGGAACGTAGAGTATAATCAACCATGTGATCGGGAGACGTGTTCAAATATGTCTCAGTTTTCCTCCCCTGTTAGTCGGGTGCAACATTCCAGACGCTTTACTAACACTCTCCCGACTTGGAGAGTCAGTCCCTTTAACCTCCTGTTTGGCCCAGTTTGCAATTTCTGCGGAAGATGAACAGGAATAGCGAGAACCAATGAGAGACTAGCTGGAGGTGTCTGGACGGGCAAATTTAACTCTCATTTCCCACCAGGAAGAGGAAATAACCAAAGGCTCAGCGTGCCGTCCCGGAACCAGATTAGGGCCTGAAGCCATCCTGCGGTGTTGCGGCCAGCTCACAAGAAAACGAGTTGAAGAAAGGAGCTCAGGGGCACTGTAATTCACAAACCTGCAGAGTTATAAATGACAACGATCGTCCAAAAATATACTGAAGTAAGGCTGCCAAGAGGACTTGAAAGCGGGGCAGAATTGCAGGAAACCGATTTCAGGAGGTAGACTGGAATTGCATTGAAAGCATAGGAAAAGAGGCAGAACGTCCACAATGATGCACTTGGCCAAAAAGGGCGTATGCGTTTTTTCCTGAATATATTCAGGAAAAAACGCATACGCCCTTTTTGACCAACCAAGCAAGCTTGCAAAGGAAATCTGCACTACAATGAAGTCTCACTTCCCCCCGGTCAAAAGGGCCATCTGAAAAAAGTGTAAAATACAGAAAGGCAGGACAGGCCATGGAAAACTGGGAGCCTTGTTATCCTGATGGGCGGGATGTAAACTGCCAACAGACACTCGGGAGAAGTGTATGGTGTTTCCTGAAACATCTAAAAAACAAAGCAACAGAGCCTAGGGCACTTCCACTTATGGTCCTATAGCTTAGGGAAATTAAAATCAAAAAGACACAGCCACCCCAATGTTTGGGACGCCTCTGTTTACAAGAACCTCGTTTACCGTACAAGTTCAATATCACAGAAAGTGAAAAATGGATAAAGAACTTGTGGTACTTACGTACAATGCAGTATCACTCAGCAGTGAAATCTATGTCATCAGGCCCGTAGCAGCACAATGAGTGGATTCAGGTACGATGATTCTAACTGAAATAAGTCACACAGAAAAAGAAACATCATAAGATATCAGTAATACACGGAATGTAAACTTGGCTACACAGGAACTGAATTACAGAACAGAACAGGGTCTCAAATTTAGAAAACCAACTTATGCTTGTTTAAGGGTAAAGGTGAGTTGGGGTGCTGCATAAAACCAGAGATTGAAATGAGCACAGATAAAGTTCCTTAAGCCAAATATGGAATAGACAAGAGCTACTCCTTGCTCAACGAAATGGACTCAACACCCCATATTAAACGCCTAAGAATGTACCTGACTCTTAAGTATCTTAAAACCTATGGATTGCTATGTCTCCGAAAGAGAATCAAGCGTGTGTACAGGGACATAAACGCAGCAGTGATAGGATTGGAGAGGTTCGGTGAGCAAATGAAGACCCTTTGAAGTCATATTGCATGGTACCCATTCCACGGGTTTCAACTACCCAGGTTTAAGGTATTCTTCCTTCAGCTAAAACATGCATGTGGAACCTAGAGTATGATCAACCATGTGATCGGGAGACGTGTTCAAATATGTCTCAGTTTTCGTACCCTGGTACTCGGGTGCAACATTCCAGACGCTTTACTAACACTCTCCCGACTTGGAGAGTCAGTCCCTTTAACCTCCTGTTTGGCCCAGTTTGCAATTTCTGCGGAAGATGAACAGGAATAGCGAGAACCAATGAGAGACTAGCTGGAGGTGTCTGGACGGGCAAATTTAACTCTCATATCCCACCAGGAAGAGGAAATAACCAAAGGCTCAGCGTGCCGTGCCGGAACCAGATTAGTGCCTGAAGCCATCCTGCGGTGTTGCGGCCAGCTCACAAGAAAACGAGTTGAAGAAAGGAGCTCAGGGGCACTGTAATTCACAAACCTGCAGAGTTATAAATGACAACTATCATCCAAAAATATACTGAAGTAAGGCTGCCAAGAGGACTTGAAAGCGGGGCAGAATTGCAGGAAACCGATTTCAGGAGGTAGACTGGAATTGCATTGAAAGCATAGGAAAAGAGGCAGAACGTCCACAATGATGCACTTGGCCAAAAAGGGCGTATGCGTTTTTTCCTGAATATATTCAGGAAAAAACGCATACGCCCTTTTTGGCCAACCAAGCAAGCTTGCAAAGGAAATCTGCACTACAATGAAGTCTCACTTCCCCCCGGTCAAAAGGGCCATCTGAAAAAAGTGTAAAATTCAGAAAGGCACGACAGGCCATGGAGAACTGGGAGCCTTGTTATCCTGATGGGCGGGATGTAAACTGCCAACAGACACTCGGGAGAAGTGTATGGTGTTTCCTGAAACATCTAAAAAACAAAGCAACAGAGCCTAGGGCACTTCCACTTATGGTCCTATAGCTTAGGGAAATTAAAATCAAAAAGACACAGCCACCCCAATGTTTGGGACGCCTCTGTTTACAAGAACCTCGTTTACCGTACAAGTTCAATATCACAGAAAGTGAAAAATGGATAAAGAACTTGTGGTACTTACGTACAATGCAGTATCACTCAGCAGTGAAATCTATGTCATCAGGCCCGTAGCAGCACAATGAGTGGATTCAGGTACGATGATTCTAACTGAAATAAGTCACACAGAAAAAGAAACATCATAAGATATCAGTAATACACGGAATGTAAACTTGGCTACACAGGAACTGAATTACAGAACAGAACAGGGTCTCAAATTTAGAAAACCAACTTATGCTTGTTTAAGGGTAAAGGTGAGTTGGGGTGCTGCATAAAACCAGAGATTGAAATGAGCACAGATAAAGTTCCTTAAGCCAAATATGGAATAGACAAGAGCTACTCCTTGCTCAACGAAATGGACTCAACACCCCATATTAAACGCCTAAGAATGTACCTGACTCTTAAGTATCTTAAAACCTATGGATTGCTATGTCTCCGAAAGAGAATCAAGCGTGTGTACAGGGACATAAACGCAGCAGTGATAGGATTGGAGAGGTTCGGTGAGCAAATGAAGACCCTTTGAAGTCATATTGCATGGTACCCATTCCACGGGTTTCAACTACCCAGGTTTAAGGTATTCTTCCTTCAGCTAAAACATGCATGTGGAACCTAGAGTATGATCAACCATGTGATCGGGAGACGTGTTCAAATATGTCTCAGTTTTCGTACCCTGGTACTCGGGTGCAACATTCCAGACGCTTTACTAACACTCTCCCGACTTGGAGAGTCAGTCCCTTTAACCTCCTGTTTGGCCCAGTTTGCAATTTCTGCGGAAGATGAACAGGAATAGCGAGAACCAATGAGAGACTAGCTGGAGGTGTCTGGACGGGCAAATTTAACTCTCATTTCCCACCAGGAAGAGGAAATAACCAAAGGCTCAGCGTGCCGTGCCGGAACAAGATTAGGGCCTGAAGCCATCCTGCGGTGTTGCGGCCAGCTCACAATAAAACGAGTTGAAGAAAGGAGCTCAGGGGCACTGTAATTCACAAACCTGCAGAGTTATAAATGACAACTATCGTCCAAAAATATACTGAAGTAAGGCTGCCAAGAGGACTTGAAAGCGGGGCAGAATTGCAGGAAACTGATTTCAGGAGGTAGACTGGAATTGCATTGAAAGCATAGGAAAAGAGGCAGAACGTCCACAATGATGCACTTGGCCAAAAAGGGCGTATGAGTTTTTTCCTGAATATATTCAGGAAAAAACGCATACGCCCTTTTTGGCCAACCAAGCAAGCTTGCAAAGGAAATCTGCACTACAATGAAGTCTCACTTCCCCCCGGTCAAAAGGGCCATCTGAAAAAAGTGTAAAATCCAGAAAGGCAGGACAGGCCATGGAGAACTGGGAGCCTTGTTATGCTGATGGGCGGGATGTAAACTGCCAACAGACACTCGGGAGAAGTGTATGGTGTTTCCTGAAACATCTAAAAAACAAAGCAACAGAGCCTAGGGCACTTCCACTTATGGTCCTATAGCTTAGGGAAATTAAAATCAAAAAGACACAGCCACCCCAATGTTTGGGACGCCTCTGTTTACAAGAACCTCGTTTACCGTACAAGTTCAATATCACAGAAAGTGAAAAATGGATAAAGAACTTGTGGTACTTACGTACAATGCAGTATCACTCAGCAGTGAAATCTATGTCATCAGGCCCGTAGCAGCACAATGAGTGGATTCAGGTACGATGATTCTAACTGAAATAAGTCACACAGAAAAAGAAACATCATAAGATATCAGTAATACACGGAATGTAAACTTGGCTACACAGGAACTGAATTACAGAACAGAACAGGGTCTCAAATTTAGAAAACCAACTTATGCTTGTTTAAGGGTAAAGGTGAGTTGGGGTGCTGCATAAAACCAGAGATTGAAATGAGCACAGATAAAGTTCCTTAAGCCAAATATGGAATAGACAAGAGCTACTCCTTGCTCAACGAATTGGACTCAACACCCCATATTAAACGGCTAAGAATGTACCTGACTCTTAAGTATCTTAAAACCTATGGATTGCTATGTCTCCGAAAGAGAATCAAGCATGTGTACAGGGACATAAACGCAGCAGTGATAGGATTGGAGAGGTTCGGTGAGCAAATGAAGACCCTTTGAAGTCATATTGCATGGTACCCATTCCACGGGTTTCAACTACCCAGGTTTAAGGTATTCTTCCTTCAGCTAAAACATGCATGTGGAACCTAGAGTATGATCAACCATGTGATTGAGAGACGTGTTCAAATATGTCTCAGTTTTCGTACCCTGGTACTTGGGTGCAACATTCTAGACGCTTTACTAACACTCTCCCGACATGGAGAGTCAGTCCCTTTAACCTCCTGTTTGGCCCAGTTTGCAATTTCTGCGGAAGATGAACAGGAATAGCGAGAACCAATGAGAGACTAGCTGGAGGTGTCTGGACGGGCAAATTTAACTCTCATTTCCCACCAGGAAGAGGAAATAACCAAAGGCTCAGCGTGCTGTGCCGGAACCAGATTAGGGCCTGAAGCCATCCTGCGGTGTTGCGGCCAGCTCACAAGAAAACGAGTTGAAGAAAGGAGCTCAGGGGCACTGTAATTCACAAACCTGCAGAGTTATAAATGACAACTATCGTCCAAAAATATACTGAAGTAAGGCTGCCAAGAGGACTTGAAAGCGGGGCAGAATTGCAGGAAACCGATTTCAGGAGGTAGACTGGAATTGCATTGAAAGCATAGGAAAAGAGGCAGAACGTCCACAATGATGCACTTGGCCAAAAAGGGCGTATGCGTTTTTTCCTGAATATATTCAGGAAAAAACGCATACGCCCTTTTTGGCCAACCAAGCAAGCTTGCAAAGGAAATCTGCACTACAATGAAGTCTCACTTCCCCCCGGTCAAAAGGGCCATCTGAAAAAAGTGTAAAATCCAGAAAGGCAGGACAGGCCATGGAGAACTGGGAGCCTTGTTATCCTGATGGGCGGGATGTAAACTGCCAACAGACACTCGGGAGAAGTGTATGGTGTTTCCTGAAACATCTAAAAAACAAAGCAACAGAGCCTAGGGCACTTCCACTTATGGTCCTATAGCTTAGGGAAATTAAAATCAAAAAGACACAGCCACCCCAATGTTTGGGACGCCTCTGTTTACAAGAACCTCGTTTACCGTACGAGTTCAATATCACAGAAAGTGAAAAATGGATAAAGAACTTGTGGTACTTACGTACAATGCAGTATCACTCAGTAGTGAAATCTATGTCATCAGGCCCGTAGCAGCACAATGAGTGGATTCAGGTACGATGATTCTAACTGAAATAAGTCACACAGAAAAAGAAACATCATAAGATATCAGTAGTACACGGAATGTAAACTTGGCTACACAGGAACTGAATTACAGAACAGAACAGGGTCTCAAATTTAGAAAACCAACTTATGCTTGTTTAAGGGTAAAGGTGAGTTGGGGTGCTGCATAAAACCAGAGATTGAAATGAGCACAGATAAAGTTCCTTAAGCCAAATATGGAATAGACAAGAGCTACTCCTTGCTCAACGAAATGGACTCAACACCCCATATTAAACGCCTAAGAATGTACCTGACTCTTAAGTATCTTAAAACCTATGGATTGCTATGTCTCCGAAAGAGAATCAAGCGTGTGTACAGGGACATAAACGCAGCAGTGATAGGATTGGAGAGGTTCGGTGAGCAAATGAAGACCCTTTGAAGTCATATTGCATGGTACCCATTCCACGGGTTTCAACTACCCAGGTTTAAGGTATTCTTCCTTCAGCTAAAACATGCATGTGGAACCTAGAGTATGATCAACCATGTGATCGGGAGACGTGTTCAAATATGTCTCACTTTTCGTACCCTGGTACTCGGGTGCAACATTCCAGACGCTTTACTAACACTCTCCCGACTTGGAGAGTCAGTCCCTTTAACCTCCTGTTTGGCCCAGTTTGCAATTTCTGCGGAAGATGAACAGGAATAGCGAGAACCAATGAGAGACTAGCTGGAGGTGTCTGGACGGGCAAATTTAACTCTCATTTCCCACCAGGAAGAGGAAATAACCAAAGGCTCAGCGTGCCGTGCCGGAACCAGATTAGGGCCTGAAGCCATCCTGCGGTGTTGCGGCCAGCTCACAAGAAAACGAGTTGAAGAAAGGAGCTCAGGGGCACTGTAATTCACAAACCTGCAGAGTTATAAATGACAACTATCGTCCAAAAATATACTGAAGTAAGGCTGCCAAGAGGACTTGAAAGCGGGGCAGAATTGCAGGAAACCGATTTCAGGAGGTAGACTGGAATTGCATTGAAAGCATAGGAAAAGAGGCAGAACGTCCACAATGATGCACTTGGCCAAAAAGGGCGTATGCGTTTTTTCCTGAATATATTCAGGAAAAAACGCATACGCCCTTTTTGGCCAACCAAGCAAGCTTGCAAAGGAAATCTGCACTACAATGAAGTCTCACTTCCCCCCGGTCAAAAGGGCCATCTGAAAAAAGTGTAAAATTCAGAAAGGCAGGACAGGCCATGGAGAACTGGGAGCCTTGTTATCCTGATGGGCGGGATGTAAACTGCCAACAGACACTCGGGAGAAGTGTATGGTGTTTCCTGAAACATCTAAAAAACAAAGCAACAGAGCCTAGGGCACTTCCACTTATGGTCCTATAGCTTAGGGAAATTAAAATCAAAAAGACACAGCCACCCCAATGTTTGGGACGCCTCTGTTTACAAGAACCTCGTTTACCGTACGAGTTCAATATCACAGAAAGTGAAAAATGGATAAAGAACTTGTGGTACTTACGTACAATGCAGTATCACTCAGTAGTGAAATCTATGTCATCAGGCCCGTAGCAGCACAATGAGTGGATTCAGGTACGATGATTCTAACTGAAATAAGTCACACAGAAAAAGAAACATCATAAGATATCAGTAATACACGGAATGTAAACTTGTCTACACAGGAACTGAATTACAGAACAGAACAGGGTCTCAAATTTAGAAAACCAACTTATGCTTGTTTAAGGGTAAAGGTGAGTTGGGGTGCTGCATAAAACCAGAGATTGAAATGAGCACAGATAAAGTTCCTTAAGCCAAATATGGAATAGACAAGAGCTACTCCTTGCTCAACGAAATGGACTCAACACCCCATATTAAACGCCTAAGAATGTACCTGACTCTTAAGTATCTTAAAACCTATGGATTGCTATGTCTCCGAAAGAGAATCAAGCGTGTGTACAGGGACATAAACGCAGCAGTGATAGGATTGGAGAGGTTCGGTGAGCAAATGAAGACCCTTTGAAGTCATATTGCATGGTACCCATTCCACGGGTTTCAACTACCCAGGTTTAAGGTATTCTTCCTTCAGCTAAAACATGCATGTGGAACCTAGAGTATGATCAACCATGTGATCGGGAGACGTGTTCAAATATGTCTCACTTTTCGTACCCTGGTACTCGGGTGCAACATTCCAGACGCTTTACTAACACTCTCCCGACTTGGAGAGTCAGTCCCTTTAACCTCCTGTTTGGCCCAGTTTGCAATTTCTGCGGAAGATGAACAGGAATAGCGAGAACCAATGAGAGACTAGCTGGAGGTGTCTGGACGGGCAAATTTAACTCTCATTTCCCACCAGGAAGAGGAAATAACCAAAGGCTCAGCGTGCCGTGCCGGAACAAGATTAGGGCCTGAAGCCATCCTGCGGTGTTGCGGCCAGCTCACAAGAAAACGAGTTGAAGAAAGGAGCTCAGGGGCACTGTAATTCACAAACCTGCAGAGTTATAAATGACAACTATCGTCCAAAAATATACTGAAGTAAGGCTGCCAAGAGGACTTGAAAGCGGGGCAGAATTGCAGGAAACCGATTTCAGGAGGTAGACTGGAATTGCATTGAAAGCATAGGAAAAGAGGCAGAACGTCCACAATGATGCACTTGGCCAAAAAGGGCGTATGCGTTTTTTCCTGAATATATTCAGGAAAAAACGCATACGCCCTTTTTGGCCAACCAAGCAAGCTTGCAAAGGAAATCTGCACTACAATGAAGTCTCACTTCCCCCCGGTCAAAAGTGCCATCTGAAAAAAGTGTAAAATCCAGAAAGGCAGGACAGGCCATGGAGAACTGGGAGCCTTGTTATCCTGATGGGCGGGATGTAAACTGCCAACAGACACTCGGGAGAAGTGTATGGTGTTTCCTGAAACATCTAAAAAACAAAGCAACAGAGCCTAGGGCACTTCCACTTATGGTCCTATAGCTTAGGGAAATTAAAATCAAAAAGACACAGCCACCCCAATGTTTGGGACGCCTCTGTTTACAAGAACCTCGTTTACCGTACAAGTTCAATATCACAGAAAGTGAAAAATGGATAAAGAACTTGTGGTAATTACGTACAATGCAGTATCACTCAGCAGTGAAATCTATGTCATCAGGCCCGTAGCAGCACAATGAGTGGATTCAAGTACGATGATTCTAACTGAAATAAGTCACACAGAAAAAGAAACATCATAAGATATCAGTAATACACGGAATGTAAACTTGGCTACACAGGAACTGAATTACAGAACAGAACAGGGTCTCAAATTTAGAAAACCAACTTATGCTTGTTTAAGGGTAAAGGTGAGTTGGGGTGCTGCATAAAACCAGAGATTGAAATGAGCACAGATAAAGTTCCTTAAGCCAAATATGGAATAGACAAGAGCTACTCCTTGCTCAACGAATTGGACTCAACACCCCATATTAAACGCCTAAGAATGTACCTGACTCTTAAGTATCTTAAAACCTATGGATTGCTATGTCTCCGAAAGAGAATCAAGCATGTGTACAGGGACATAAACGCAGCAGTGATAGGATTGGAGAGGTTCGGTGAGCAAATGAAGACCCTTTGAAGTCATATTGCATGGTACCCATTCCACGGGTTTCAACTACCCAGGTTTAAGGTATTCTTCCTTCAGCTAAAACATTCATGTGGAACCTAGAGTATGATCAACCATGTGATCGAGAGACGTGTTCAAATATGTCTCAGTTTTCGTACCCTGGTACTTGGGTGCAACATTCCAGACGCTTTACTAACACTCTCCCGACTTGGAGAGTCAGTCCCTTTAACCTCCTGTTTGGCCCAGTTTGCAATTTCTGCGGAAGATGAACAGGAATAGCGAGAACCAATGAGAGACTAGCTGGAGGTGTCTGGACGTGCAAATTTAACTCTCATTTCCCACCAGGAAGAGGAAATAACCAAAGGCTCAGCGTGCCGTGCCGGAACCAGATTAGGGCCTGAAGCCATCCTGCGGTGTTGCGGCCAGCTCACAAGAAAACGAGTTGAAGAAAGGAGCTCAGGGGCACTGTAATTCACAAACCTGCAGAGTTATAAATGACAACTATCGTCCAAAAATATACTGAAGTAAGGCTGCCAAGAGGACTTGAAAGCGGGGCAGAATTGCAGGAAACCGATTTCAGGAGGTAGACTGGAATTGCATTGAAAGCATAGGAAAAGAGGCAGAACGTCCACAATGATGCACTTGGCCAAAAAGTGCGTATGCGTTTTTTCCTGAATATATTCAGGAAAAAACGCATACGCCCTTTTTGGCCAACCAAGCAAGCTTGCAAAGGAAATCTGCACTACAATGAAGTCTCACTTCCCCCCGGTCAAAAGGGCCATCTGAAAAAAGTGTAAAATCCAGAAAGGCAGGACAGGCCATGGAGAACTGGGAGCCTTGTTATGCTGATGGGCGGGATGTAAACTGCCAACAGACACTCGGGAGAAGTGTATGGTGTTTCCTGAAACATCTAAAAAACAAAGCAACAGAGCCTAGGGCACTTCCACTTATGGTCCTATAGCTTAGGGAAATTAAAATCAAAAAGACACAGCCACCCCAATGTTTGGGACGCCTCTGTTTACAAGAACCTCGTTTACCGTACAAGTTCAATATCACAGAAAGTGAAAAATGGATAAAGAACTTGTGGTACTTACGTACAATGCAGTATCACTCAGCAGTGAAATCTATGTCATCAGGCCCGTAGCAGCACAATGAGTGGATTCAGGTACGATGATTCTAACTGAAATAAGTCACACAGAAAAAGAAACATCATAAGATATCAGTAGTACACGGAATGTAAACTTGGCTACACAGGAACTGAATTACAGAACAGAACAGGGTCTCAAATTTAGAAAACCAACTTATGCTTGTTTAAGGGTAAAGGTGAGTTGGGGTGCTGCATAAAACCAGAGATTGAAATGAGCACAGATAAAGTTCCTTAAGCCAAATATGGAATAGACAAGAGCTACTCCTTGCTCAACGAAATGGACTCAACACCGCATATTAAACGCCTAAGAATGTACCTGACTCTTAAGTATCTTAAAACCTATGGATTGCTATGTCTCCGAAAGAGAATCAAGCATGTGTACAGGGACATAAACGCAGCAGTGATAGGATTGGAGAGGTTCGGTGAGCAAATGAAGACCCTTTGAAGTCATATTGCATGGTACCCATTCCACGGGTTTCAACTACCCAGGTTTAAGGTATTCTTCCTTCAGCTAAAACATGCATGTGGAACCTAGAGTATGATCAACCATGTGATCGGGAGACGTGTTCAAATATGTCTCAGTTTTCATACCCTGGTACTCGGGTGCAACATTCCAGACGCTTTACTAACACTCTCCCGACTTGGAGAGTCTGTCCCTTTAACCTCCTGTTTGGCCCAGTTTGCAATTTCTGCGGAAGATGAACAGGAATAGCGAGAACCAATGAGAGACTAGCTGGAGGTGTCTGGACGGGCAAATTTAACTCTCATTTCCCACCAGGAAGAGGAAATAACCAAAGGCTCAGTGTGCCGTGCCGGAACCAGATTAGGGCCTGAAGCCATCCTGCGGTGTTGCGGCCAGCTCACAAGAAAACGAGTTGAAGAAAGGAGCTCAGGGGCACTGTAATTCACAAACCTGCAGAGTTATAAATGACAACTATCGTCCAAAAATATACTGAAGTAAGGCTGCCAAGAGGACTTGAAAGCGGGGCAGAATTGCAGGAAACCGATTTCAGGAGGTAGACTGGAATTGCATTGAAAGCATAGGAAAAGAGGCAGAACGTCCACAATGATGCACTTGGCCAAAAAGGGCGTATGCGTTTTTTCCTGAATATATTCAGGAAAAAACGCATACGCCCTTTTTGGCCAACCAAGCAAGCTTGCAAAGGAAATCTGCACTACAATGAAGTCTCACTTCCCCCCCCCCCCGGTCAAAAGGGCCATCTGAAAAAAGTGTAAAATCCAGAAAGGCAGGACAGGCCATGGAGAACTGGGAGCCTTGTTATGCTGATGGGCGGGATGTAAACTGCCAACAGACACTCGGGAGAAGTGTATGGTGTTTCCTGAAACATCTAAAAAACAAAGCAACAGAGCCTAGGGCACTTCCACTTATGGTCCTATAGCTTAGGGAAATTAAAATCAAAAAGATACAGCCACCCCAATGTTTGGGACGCCTCTGTTTACAAGAACCTCGTTTACCGTACAAGTTCAATATCACAGAAAGTGAAAAATGGATAAAGAACTTGTGGTACTTACGTACAATGCAGTATCACTCAGCAGTGAAATCTATGTCATCAGGCCCGTAGCAGCACAATGAGTGGATTCAGGTACGATGATTCTAACTGAAATAAGTCACACAGAAAAAGAAACATCATAAGATATCAGTAATACACGGAATGTAAACTTGGCTACACAGGAACTGAATTACAGAACAGAACAGGGTCTCAAATTTAGAAAACCAACTTATGCTTGTTTAAGGGTAAAGGTGAGTTGGGGTGCTGCATAAAACCAGAGATTGAAATGAGCACAGATAAAGTTCCTTAAGCCAAATATGGAATAGACAAGAGCTACTCCTTGCTCAACGAAATGGACTCAACACCGCATATTAAACGCCTAAGAATGTACCTGACTCTTAAGTATCTTAAAACCTATGGATTGCTATGTCTCCGAAAGAGAATCAAGCATGTGTACAGGGACATAAACGCAGCAGTGATAGGATTGGAGAGGTTCGGTGAGCAAATGAAGACCCTTTGAAGTCATATTGCATGGTACCCATTCCACGGGTTTCAACTACCCAGGTTTAAGGTATTCTTCCTTCAGCTAAAACATGCATGTGGAACCTAGAGTATGATCAACCATGTGATCGGGAGACGTGTTCAAATATGTCTCAGTTTTCGTACCCTGGTAGTCGGGTGCAACATTCCAGACGCTTTACTAACACTCTCCCGACTTGGAGAGTCAGTCCCTTTAACCTCCTGTTTGGCCCAGTTTGCAATTTCTGCGGAAGATGAACAGGAATAGCGAGAACCAATGAGAGACTAGCTGGAGGTGTCTGGACGGGCAAATTTAACTCTCATTTCCCACCAGGAAGAGGAAATAACCAAAGGCTCAGCGTGCCGTGCCGGAACCAGATTAGGGCCTGAAGCCATCCTGCGGTGTTGCGGCCAGCTCACAAGAAAACGAGTTGAAGAAAGGAGCTCAGGGCCACTGTAATTCACAAACCTGCAGAGTTATAAATGACAACTATCGTCCAAAAATATACTGAAGTAAGGCTGCCAAGAGGACTTGAAAGCGGGGCAGAATTGCAGGAAACCGATTTCAGGAGGTAGACTGGAATTGCATTGAAAGCATAGGAAAAGAGGCAGAACGTCCACAATGATGCACTTGGCCAAAAAGGGCGTATGCGTTTTTTCCTGAATATATTCAGGAAAAAACGCATACGCCCTTTTTGGCCAACCAAGCAAGCTTGCAAAGGAAATCTGCACTACAATGAAGTCTCACTTCCCCCTCCCCCCGGTCAAAAGGGCCATCTGAAAAAAGTGTAAAATCCAGAAAGGCATGAAAGGCCATGGAGAACTGGGAGCCTTGTTATGCTGATGGGCGGGATGTAAACTGCCAACAGACACTCGGGAGAAGTGTATGGTGTTTCCTGAAACATCTAAAAAACAAAGCAACAGAGCCTAGGGCACTTCCACTTATGGTCCTATAGCTTAGGGAAATTAAAATCAAAAAGATACAGCCACCCCAATGTTTGGGACGCCTCTGTTTACAAGAACCTCGTTTACCGTACAAGTTCAATATCACAGAAAGTGAAAAATGGATAAAGAACTTGTGGTACTTACGTACAATGCAGTATCACTCAGCAGTGAAATCTATGTCATCAGGCCCGTAGCAGCACAATGAGTGGATTCAGGTACGATGATTCTAACTGAAATAAGTCACACAGAAAAAGAAACATCATAAGATATCAGTAATACACGGAATGTAAACTTGGCTACACAGGAACTGAATTACAGAACAGAACAGGGTCTCAAATTTAGAAAACCAACTTATGCTTGTTTAAGGGTAAAGGTGAGTTGGGGTGCTGCATAAAACCAGAGATTGAAATGAGCACAGATAAAGTTCCTTAAGCCAAATATGGAATAGACAAGAGCTACTCCTTGCTCAACGAAATGGACTCAACACCGCATATTAAACGCCTAAGAATGTACCTGACTCTTAAGTATCTTAAAACCTATGGATTGCTATGTCTCCGAAAGAGAATCAAGCATGTGTACAGGGACATAAACGCAGCAGTGATAGGATTGGAGAGGTTCGGTGAGCAAATGAAGACCCTTTGAAGTCATATTGCATGGTACCCATTCCACGGGTTTCAACTACCCAGGTTTAAGGTATTCTTCCTTCAGCTAAAACATGCATGTGGAACCTAGAGTATGATCAACCATGTGATCGGGAGACGTGTTCAAATATGTCTCAGTTTTCGTACCCTGGTACTCGGGTGCAACATTCCAGACGCTTTACTAACACTCTCCCGACTTGGAGAGTCAGTCCCTTTAACCTCCTGTTTGGCCCAGTTTGCAATTTCTGCGGAAGATGAACAGGAATAGCGAGAACCAATGAGAGACTAGCTGGAGGTGTCTGGACGGGCAAATTTAACTCTCATTTCCCAACAGGAAGAGGAAATAACCAAAGGCTCAGCGTGCCGTGCCGGAACCAGATTAGGGCCTGAAGCCATCCTGCGGTGTTGCGGCCAGCTCACAAGAAAACGAGTTGAAGAAAGGAGCTCAGGGCCACTGTAATTCACAAACCTGCAGAGTTATAAATGACAACTATCGTCCAAAAATATACTGAAGTAAGGCTGCCAAGAGGACTTGAAAGCGGGGCAGAATTGCAGGAAACCGATTTCAGGAGGTAGACTGGAATTGCATTGAAAGCATAGGAAAAGAGGCAGAACGTCCACAATGATGCACTTGGCCAAAAAGGGCGTATGCGTTTTTTCCTGAATATATTCAGGAAAAAACGCATACGCCCTTTTTGGCCAACCAAGCAAGCTTGCAAAGGAAATCTGCACTACAATGAAGTCTCACTTCCCCCCCCCCCCGGTCAAAAGGGCCATCTGAAAAAAGTGTAAAATCCAGAAAGGCAGGACAGGCCATGGAGAACTGGGAGCCTTGTTATGCTGATGGGCGGGATGTAAACTGCCAACAGACACTCGGGAGAAGTGTATGGTGTTTCCTGAAACATCTAAAAAACAAAGCAACAGAGCCTAGGGCACTTCCACTTATGGTCCTATAGCTTAGGGAAATTAAAATCAAAAAGACACAGCCACCCCAATGTTTGGGACGCCTCTGTTTACAAGAACCTCGTTTACCGTACAAGTTCAATATCACAGAAAGTGAAAAATGGATAAAGAACTTGTGGTAATTACGTACAATGCAGTATCACTCAGCAGTGAAATCTATGTCATCAGGCCCGTAGCAGCACAATGAGTGGATTCAAGTACGATGATTCTAACTGAAATAAGTCACACAGAAAAAGAAACATCATAAGATATCAGTAATACACGGAATGTAAACTTGGCTACACAGGAACTGAATTACAGAACAGAACAGGGTCTCAAATTTAGAAAACCAACTTATGCTTGTTTAAGGGTAAAGGTGAGTTGGGGTGCTGCATAAAACCAGAGATTGAAATGAGCACAGATAAAGTTCCTTAAGCCAAATATGGAATAGACAAGAGCTACTCCTTGCTCAACGAATTGGACTCAACACCCCATATTAAACGCCTAAGAATGTACCTGACTCTTAAGTATCTTAAAACCTATGGATTGCTATGTCTCCGAAAGAGAATCAAGCATGTGTACAGGGACATAAACGCAGCAGTGATAGGATTGGAGAGGTTCGGTGAGCAAATGAAGACCCTTTGAAGTCATATTGCATGGTACCCATTCCACGGGTTTCAACTACCCAGGTTTAAGGTATTCTTCCTTCAGCTAAAACATTCATGTGGAACCTAGAGTATGATCAACCATGTGATCGAGAGACGTGTTCAAATATGTCTCAGTTTTCGTACCCTGGTACTTGGG
Source organism: Globicephala melas (assembly GCF_963455315.2). Taxonomy (NCBI): domain Eukaryota; kingdom Metazoa; phylum Chordata; class Mammalia; order Artiodactyla; family Delphinidae; genus Globicephala; species Globicephala melas. The sequence goes on along the minus strand of NW_027207303.1, from coordinate 273,946 downwards.
TGCAACATTCCAGACGCTTTACTAACACTCTCCCGACTTGGAGAGTCAGTCCCTTTAACCTCCTGTTTGGCCCAGTTTGCAATTTCTGCGGAAGATGAACAGGAATAGCGAGAACCAATGAGAGACTAGCTGGAGGTGTCTGGACGTGCAAATTTAACTCTCATTTCCCACCAGGAAGAGGAAATAACCAAAGGCTCAGCGTGCCGTGCCGGAACCAGATTAGGGCCTGAAGCCATCCTGCGGTGTTGCGGCCAGCTCACAAGAAAACGAGTTGAAGAAAGGAGCTCAGGGGCACTGTAATTCACAAACCTGCAGAGTTATAAATGACAACTATCGTCCAAAAATATACTGAAGTAAGGCTGCCAAGAGGACTTGAAAGCGGGGCAGAATTGCAGGAAACCGATTTCAGGAGGTAGACTGGAATTGCATTGAAAGCATAGGAAAAGAGGCAGAACGTCCACAATGATGCACTTGGCCAAAAAGTGCGTATGCGTTTTTTCCTGAATATATTCAGGAAAAAACGCATACGCCCTTTTTGGCCAACCAAGCAAGCTTGCAAAGGAAATCTGCACTACAATGAAGTCTCACTTCCCCCCGGTCAAAAGGGCCATCTGAAAAAAGTGTAAAATCCAGAAAGGCAGGACAGGCCATGGAGAACTGGGAGCCTTGTTATGCTGATGGGCGGGATGTAAACTGCCAACAGACACTCGGGAGAAGTGTATGGTGTTTCCTGAAACATCTAAAAAACAAAGCAACAGAGCCTAGGGCACTTCCACTTATGGTCCTATAGCTTAGGGAAATTAAAATCAAAAAGACACAGCCACCCCAATGTTTGGGACGCCTCTGTTTACAAGAACCTCGTTTACCGTACAAGTTCAATATCACAGAAAGTGAAAAATGGATAAAGAACTTGTGGTACTTACGTACAATGCAGTATCACTCAGCAGTGAAATCTATGTCATCAGGCCCGTAGCAGCACAATGAGTGGATTCAGGTACGATGATTCTAACTGAAATAAGTCACACAGAAAAAGAAACATCATAAGATATCAGTAGTACACGGAATGTAAACTTGGCTACACAGGAACTGAATTACAGAACAGAACAGGGTCTCAAATTTAGAAAACCAACTTATGCTTGTTTAAGGGTAAAGGTGAGTTGGGGTGCTGCATAAAACCAGAGATTGAAATGAGCACAGATAAAGTTCCTTAAGCCAAATATGGAATAGACAAGAGCTACTCCTTGCTCAACGAAATGGACTCAACACCGCATATTAAACGCCTAAGAATGTACCTGACTCTTAAGTATCTTAAAACCTATGGATTGCTATGTCTCCGAAAGAGAATCAAGCATGTGTACAGGGACATAAACGCAGCAGTGATAGGATTGGAGAGGTTCGGTGAGCAAATGAAGACCCTTTGAAGTCATATTGCATGGTACCCATTCCACGGGTTTCAACTACCCAGGTTTAAGGTATTCTTCCTTCAGCTAAAACATGCATGTGGAACCTAGAGTATGATCAACCATGTGATCGGGAGACGTGTTCAAATATGTCTCAGTTTTCATACCCTGGTACTCGGGTGCAACATTCCAGACGCTTTACTAACACTCTCCCGACTTGGAGAGTCTGTCCCTTTAACCTCCTGTTTGGCCCAGTTTGCAATTTCTGCGGAAGATGAACAGGAATAGCGAGAACCAATGAGAGACTAGCTGGAGGTGTCTGGACGGGCAAATTTAACTCTCATTTCCCACCAGGAAGAGGAAATAACCAAAGGCTCAGTGTGCCGTGCCGGAACCAGATTAGGGCCTGAAGCCATCCTGCGGTGTTGCGGCCAGCTCACAAGAAAACGAGTTGAAGAAAGGAGCTCAGGGGCACTGTAATTCACAAACCTGCAGAGTTATAAATGACAACTATCGTCCAAAAATATACTGAAGTAAGGCTGCCAAGAGGACTTGAAAGCGGGGCAGAATTGCAGGAAACCGATTTCAGGAGGTAGACTGGAATTGCATTGAAAGCATAGGAAAAGAGGCAGAACGTCCACAATGATGCACTTGGCCAAAAAGGGCGTATGCGTTTTTTCCTGAATATATTCAGGAAAAAACGCATACGCCCTTTTTGGCCAACCAAGCAAGCTTGCAAAGGAAATCTGCACTACAATGAAGTCTCACTTCCCCCCCCCCCCGGTCAAAAGGGCCATCTGAAAAAAGTGTAAAATCCAGAAAGGCAGGACAGGCCATGGAGAACTGGGAGCCTTGTTATGCTGATGGGCGGGATGTAAACTGCCAACAGACACTCAGGAGAAGTGTATGGTGTTTCCTGAAACATCTAAAAAACAAAGCAACAGAGCCTAGGGCACTTCCACTTATGGTCCTATAGCTTAGGGAAATTAAAATCAAAAAGACACAGCCACCCCAATGTTTGGGACGCCTCTGTTTACAAGAACCTCGTTTACCGTACAAGTTCAATATCACAGAAAGTGAAAAATGGATAAAGAACTTGTGGTACTTACGTACAATGCAGTATCACTCAGCAGTGAAATCTATGTCATCAGGCCCGTAGCAGCACAATGAGTGGATTCAGGTACGATGATTCTAACTGAAATAAGTCACACAGAAAAAGAAACATCATAAGATATCAGTAATACACGGAATGTAAACTTGGCTACACAGGAACTGAATTACAGAACAGAACAGGGTCTCAAATTTAGAAAACCAACTTATGCTTGTTTAAGGGTAAAGGTGAGTTGGGGTGCTGCATAAAACCAGAGATTGAAATGAGCACAGATAAAGTTCCTTAAGCCAAATATGGAATAGACAAGAGCTACTCCTTGCTCAACGAAATGGACTCAACACCGCATATTAAACGCCTAAGAATGTACCTGACTCTTAAGTATCTTAAAACCTATGGATTGCTATGTCTCCGAAAGAGAATCAAGCATGTGTACAGGGACATAAACGCAGCAGTGATAGGATTGGAGAGGTTCGGTGAGCAAATGAAGACCCTTTGAAGTCATATTGCATGGTACCCATTCCACGGGTTTCAACTACCCAGGTTTAAGGTATTCTTCCTTCAGCTAAAACATGCATGTGGAACCTAGAGTATGATCAACCATGTGATCGGGAGACGTGTTCAAATATGTCTCAGTTTTCGTACCCTGGTAGTCGGGTGCAACATTCCAGACGCTTTACTAACACTCTCCCGACTTGGAGAGTCAGTCCCTTTAACCTCCTGTTTGGCCCAGTTTGCAATTTCTGCGGAAGATGAACAGGAATAGCGAGAACCAATGAGAGACTAGCTGGAGGTGTCTGGACGGGCAAATTTAACTCTCATTTCCCACCAGGAAGAGGAAATAACCAAAGGCTCAGCGTGCCGTGCCGGAACCAGATTAGGGCCTGAAGCCATCCTGCGGTGTTGCGGCCAGCTCACAAGAAAACGAGTTGAAGAAAGGAGCTCAGGGCCACTGTAATTCACAAACCTGCAGAGTTATAAATGACAACTATCGTCCAAAAATATACTGAAGTAAGGCTGCCAAGAGGACTTGAAAGCGGGGCAGAATTGCAGGAAACCGATTTCAGGAGGTAGACTGGAATTGCATTGAAAGCATAGGAAAAGAGGCAGAACGTCCACAATGATGCACTTGGCCAAAAAGGGCGTATGCGTTTTTTCCTGAATATATTCAGGAAAAAACGCATACGCCCTTTTTGGCCAACCAAGCAAGCTTGCAAAGGAAATCTGCACTACAATGAAGTCTCACTTCCCCCTCCCCCCGGTCAAAAGGGCCATCTGAAAAAAGTGTAAAATCCAGAAAGGCATGAAAGGCCATGGAGAACTGGGAGCCTTGTTATGCTGATGGGCGGGATGTAAACTGCCAACAGACACTCGGGAGAAGTGTATGGTGTTTCCTGAAACATCTAAAAAACAAAGCAACAGAGCCTAGGGCACTTCCACTTATGGTCCTATAGCTTAGGGAAATTAAAATCAAAAAGATACAGCCACCCCAATGTTTGGGACGCCTCTGTTTACAAGAACCTCGTTTACCGTACAAGTTCAATATCACAGAAAGTGAAAAATGGATAAAGAACTTGTGGTACTTACGTACAATGCAGTATCACTCAGCAGTGAAATCTATGTCATCAGGCCCGTAGCAGCACAATGAGTGGATTCAGGTACGATGATTCTAACTGAAATAAGTCACACAGAAAAAGAAACATCATAAGATATCAGTAATACACGGAATGTAAACTTGGCTACACAGGAACTGAATTACAGAACAGAACAGGGTCTCAAATTTAGAAAACCAACTTATGCTTGTTTAAGGGTAAAGGTGAGTTGGGGTGCTGCATAAAACCAGAGATTGAAATGAGCACAGATAAAGTTCCTTAAGCCAAATATGGAATAGACAAGAGCTACTCCTTGCTCAACGAAATGGACTCAACACCGCATATTAAACGCCTAAGAATGTACCTGACTCTTAAGTATCTTAAAACCTATGGATTGCTATGTCTCCGAAAGAGAATCAAGCATGTGTACAGGGACATAAACGCAGCAGTGATAGGATTGGAGAGGTTCGGTGAGCAAATGAAGACCCTTTGAAGTCATATTGCATGGTACCCATTCCACGGGTTTCAACTACCCAGGTTTAAGGTATTCTTCCTTCAGCTAAAACATGCATGTGGAACCTAGAGTATGATCAACCATGTGATCGGGAGACGTGTTCAAATATGTCTCAGTTTTCGTACCCTGGTACTCGGGTGCAACATTCCAGACGCTTTACTAACACTCTCCCGACTTGGAGAGTCAGTCCCTTTAACCTCCTGTTTGGCCCAGTTTGCAATTTCTGCGGAAGATGAACAGGAATAGCGAGAACCAATGAGAGACTAGCTGGAGGTGTCTGGACGGGCAAATTTAACTCTCATTTCCCAACAGGAAGAGGAAATAACCAAAGGCTCAGCGTGCCGTGCCGGAACCAGATTAGGGCCTGAAGCCATCCTGCGGTGTTGCGGCGAGCTCACAAGAAAACGAGTTGAAGAAAGGAGCTCAGGGCCACTGTAATTCACAAACCTGCAGAGTTATAAATGACAACTATCGTCCAAAAATATACTGAAGTAAGGCTGCCAAGAGGACTTGAAAGCGGGGCAGAATTGCAGGAAACCGATTTCAGGAGGTAGACTGGAATTGCATTGAAAGCATAGGAAAAGAGGCAGAACGTCCACAATGATGCACTTGGCCAAAAAGGGCGTATGCGTTTTTTCCTGAATATATTCAGGAAAAAACGCATACGCCCTTTTTGGCCAACCAAGCAAGCTTGCAAAGGAAATCTGCACTACAATGAAGTCTCACTTCCCCCCCCCCCCGGTCAAAAGGGCCATCTGAAAAAAGTGTAAAATCCAGAAAGGCAGGACAGGCCATGGAGAACTGGGAGCCTTGTTATGCTGATGGGCGGGATGTAAACTGCCAACAGACACTCGGGAGAAGTGTATGGTGTTTCCTGAAACATCTAAAAAACAAAGCAACAGAGCCTAGGGCACTTCCACTTATGGTCCTATAGCTTAGGGAAATTAAAATCAAAAAGACACAGCCACCCCAATGTTTGGGACGCCTCTGTTTACAAGAACCTCGTTTACCGTACAAGTTCAATATCACAGAAAGTGAAAAATGGATAAAGAACTTGTGGTACTTACGTACAATGCAGTATCACTCAGCAGTGAAATCTATGTCATCAGGCCCGTAGCAGCACAATGAGTGGATTCAGGTACGATGATTCTAACTGAAATAAGTCACACAGAAAAAGAAACATCATAAGATATCAGTAATACACGGAATGTAAACTTGGCTACACAGGAACTGAATTACAGAACAGAACAGGGTCTCAAATTTAGAAAACCAACTTATGCTTGTTTAAGGGTAAAGGTGAGTTGGGGTGCTGCATAAAACCAGAGATTGAAATGAGCACAGATAAAGTTCCTTAAGCCAAATATGGAATAGACAAGAGCTACTCCTTGCTCAACGAAATGGACTCAACACCGCATATTAAACGCCTAAGAATGTACCTGACTCTTAAGTATCTTAAAACCTATGGATTGCTATGTCTCCGAAAGAGAATCAAGCATGTGTACAGGGACATAAACGCAGCAGTGATAGGATTGGAGAGGTTCGGTGAGCAAATGAAGACCCTTTGAAGTCATATTGCATGGTACCCATTCCACGGGTTTCAACTACCCAGGTTTAAGGTATTCTTCCTTCAGCTAAAACATGCATGTGGAACCTAGAGTATGATCAACCATGTGATCGGGAGACGTGTTCAAATATGTCTCAGTTTTCGTACCCTGGTAGTCGGGTGCAACATTCCAGACGCTTTACTAACACTCTCCCGACTTGGAGAGTCAGTCCCTTTAACCTCCTGTTTGGCCCAGTTTGCAATTTCTGCGGAAGATGAACAGGAATAGCGAGAACCAATGAGAGACTAGCTGGAGGTGTCTGGACGGGCAAATTTAACTCTCATTTCCCAACAGGAAGAGGAAATAACCAAAGGCTCAGCGTGCCGTGCCGGAACCAGATTAGGGCCTGAAGCCATCCTGCGGTGTTGCGGCCAGCTCACAAGAAAACGAGTTGAAGAAAGGAGCTCAGGGCCACTGTAATTCACAAACCTGCAGAGTTATAAATGACAACTATCGTCCAAAAATATACTGAAGTAAGGCTGCCAAGAGGACTTGAAAGCGGGGCAGAATTGCAGGAAACCGATTTCAGGAGGTAGACTGGAATTGCATTGAAAGCATAGGAAAAGAGGCAGAACGTCCACAATGATGCACTTGGCCAAAAAGGGCGTATGCGTTTTTTCCTGAATATATTCAGGAAAAAACGCATACGCCCTTTTTGGCCAACCAAGCAAGCTTGCAAAGGAAATCTGCACTACAATGAAGTCTCACTTCCCCCTCCCCCCGGTCAAAAGGGCCATCTGAAAAAAGTGTAAAATCCAGAAAGGCATGAAAGGCCATGGAGAACTGGGAGCCTTGTTATGATGATGGGCGGGATGTAAACTGCCAACAGACACTCGGGAGAAGTGTATGGTGTTTCCTGAAACATCTAAAAAACAAAGCAACAGAGCCTAGGCCACTTCCACTTATGGTCCTATAGCTTAGGGAAATTAAAATCAAAAAGATACAGCCACCCCAATGTTTGGGACGCCTCTGTTTACAAGAACCTCGTTTACCGTACAAGTTCAATATCACAGAAAGTGAAAAATGGATAAAGAACTTGTGGTACTTACGTACAATGCAGTATCACTCAGCAGTGAAATCTATGTCATCAGGCCCGTAGCAGCACAATGAGTGGATTCAGGTACGATGATTCTAACTGAAATAAGTCACACAGAAAAAGAAACATCATAAGATATCAGTAATACACGGAATGTAAACTTGGCTACACAGGAACTGAATTACAGAACAGAACAGGGTCTCAAATTTAGAAAACCAACTTATGCTTGTTTAAGGGTAAAGGTGAGTTGGGGTGCTGCATAAAACCAGAGATTGAAATGAGCACAGATAAAGTTCCTTAAGCCAAATATGGAATAGACAAGAGCTACTCCTTGCTCAACGAAATGGACTCAACACCGCATATTAAACGCCTAAGAATGTACCTGACTCTTAAGTATCTTAAAACCTATGGATTGCTATGTCTCCGAAAGAGAATCAAGCATGTGTACAGGGACATAAACGCAGCAGTGATAGGATTGGAGAGGTTCGGTGAGCAAATGAAGACCCTTTGAAGTCATATTGCATGGTACCCATTCCACGGGTTTCAACTACCCAGGTTTAAGGTATTCTTCCTTCAGCTAAAACATGCATGTGGAACCTAGAGTATGATCAACCATGTGATCGGGAGACGTGTTCAAATATGTCTCAGTTTTCGTACCCTGGTACTCGGGTGCAACATTCCAGACGCTTTACTAACACTCTCCCGACTTGGAGAGTCAGTCCCTTTAACCTCCTGTTTGGCCCAGTTTGCAATTTCTGCGGAAGATGAACAGGAATAGCGAGAACCAATGAGAGACTAGCTGGAGGTGTCTGGACGGGCAAATTTAACTCTCATTTCCCAACAGGAAGAGGAAATAACCAAAGGCTCAGCGTGCCGTGCCGGAACCAGATTAGGGCCTGAAGCCATCCTGCGGTGTTGCGGCGAGCTCACAAGAAAACGAGTTGAAGAAAGGAGCTCAGGGCCACTGTAATTCACAAACCTGCAGAGTTATAAATGACAACTATCATCCAAAAATATACTGAAGTAAGGCTGCCAAGAGGACTTGAAAGCGGGGCAGAATTGCAGGAAACCGATTTCAGGAGGTAGACTGCAATTGCATTGAAAGCATAGGAAAAGAGGCAGAACGTCCACAATGATGCACTTGGCCAAAAAGGGCGTATGCGTTTTTTCCTGAATATATTCAGGAAAAAACGCATACGCCCTTTTTGGCCAACCAAGCAAGCTTGCAAAGGAAATCTGCACTACAATGAAGTCTCACTTCCCCCCCCCCCCGGTCAAAAGGGCCATCTGAAAAAAGTGTAAAATCCAGAAAGGCAGGACAGGCCATGGAGAACTGGGAGCCTTGTTATGCTGATGGGCGGGATGTAAACTGCCAACAGACACTCGGGAGAAGTGTATGGTGTTTCCTGAAACATCTAAAAAACAAAGCAACAGAGCCTAGGGCACTTCCACTTATGGTCCTATAGCTTAGGGAAATTAAAATCAAAAAGACACAGCCACCCCAATGTTTGGGACGCCTCTGTTTACAAGAACCTCGTTTACCGTACAAGTTCAATATCACAGAAAGTGAAAAATGGATAAAGAACTTGTGGTACTTACGTACAATGCAGTATCACTCAGCAGTGAAATCTATGTCATCAGGCCCGTAGCAGCACAATGAGTGGATTCAGGTACGATGATTCTAACTGAAATAAGTCACACAGAAAAAGAAACATCATAAGATATCAGTAATACACGGAATGTAAACTTGGCTACACAGGAACTGAATTACAGAACAGAACAGGGTCTCAAATTTAGAAAACCAACTTATGCTTGTTTAAGGGTAAAGGTGAGTTGGGGTGCTGCATAAAACCAGAGATTGAAATGAGCACAGATAAAGTTCCTTAAGCCAAATATGGAATAGACAAGAGCTACTCCTTGCTCAACGAAATGGACTCAACACCGCATATTAAACGCCTAAGAATGTACCTGACTCTTAAGTATCTTAAAACCTATGGATTGCTATGTCTCCGAAAGAGAATCAAGCATGTGTACAGGGACATAAACGCAGCAGTGATAGGATTGGAGAGGTTCGGTGAGCAAATGAAGACCCTTTGAAGTCATATTGCATGGTACCCATTCCACGGGTTTCAACTACCCAGGTTTAAGGTATTCTTCCTTCAGCTAAAACATGCATGTGGAACCTAGAGTATGATCAACCATGTGATTGGGAGACGTGTTCAAATATGTCTCAGTTTTCGTACCCTGGTAGTCGGGTGCAACATTCCAGACGCTTTACTAACACTCTCCCGACTTGGAGAGTCAGTCCCTTTAACCTCCTGTTTGGCCCAGTTTGCAATTTCTGCGGAAGATGAACAGGAATAGCGAGAACCAATGAGAGACTAGCTGGAGGTGTCTGGACGGGCAAATTTAACTCTCATTTCCCACCAGGAAGAGGAAATAACCAAAGGCTCAGCGTGCCGTGCCGGAACCAGATTAGGGCCTGAAGCCATCCTGCGGTGTTGCGGCCAGCTCACAAGAAAACGAGTTGAAGAAAGGAGCTCAGGGCCACTGTAATTCACAAACCTGCAGAGTTATAAATGACAACTATCGTCCAAAAATATACTGAAGTAAGGCTGCCAAGAGGACTTGAAAGCGGGGCAGAATTGCAGGAAACCGATTTCAGGAGGTAGACTGGAATTGCATTGAAAGCATAGGAAAAGAGGCAGAACGTCCAGAATGATGCACTTGGCCAAAAAGGGCGTATGCGTTTTTTCCTGAATATATTCAGGAAAAAACGCATACGCCCTTTTTGGCCAACCAAGCAAGCTTGCAAAGGAAATCTACACTACAATGAAGTCTCACTTCCCCCCCCCCCCCGGTCAAAAGGGCCATCTGAAAAAAGTGTAAAATCCAGAAAGGCATGAAAGGCCATGGAGAACTGGGAGCCTTGTTATGCTGATGGGCGGGATGTAAACTGCCAACAGACACTCGGGAGAAGTGTATGGTGTTTCCTGAAACATCTAAAAAACAAAGCAACAGAGCCTAGGGCACTTCCACTTATGGTCCTATAGCTTAGGGAAATTAAAATCAAAAAGACACAGCCACCCCAATGTTTGGGACGCCTCTGTTTACAAGAACCTCGTTTACCGTACAAGTTCAATATCACAGAAAGTGAAAAATGGATAAAGAACTTGTGGTACTTACGTACAATGCAGTATCACTCAGCAGTGAAATCTATGTCATCAGGCCCGTAGCAGCACAATGAGTGGATTCAGGTACGATGATTCTAACTGAAATAAGTCACACAGAAAAAGAAACATCATAAGATATCAGTAATACACGGAATGTAAACTTGGCTACACAGGAACTGAATTACAGAACAGAACAGGGTCTCAAATTTAGAAAACCAACTTATGCTTGTTTAAGGGTAAAGGTGAGTTGGGGTGCTGCATAAAACCAGAGATTGAAATGAGCACAGATAAAGTTCCTTAAGCCAAATATGGAATAGACAAGAGCTACTCCTTGCTCAACGAAATGGACTCAACACCGCATATTAAACGCCTAAGAATGTACCTGACTCTTAAGTATCTTAAAACCTATGGATTGCTATGTCTCCGAAAGAGAATCAAGCATGTGTACAGGGACATAAACGCAGCAGTGATAGGATTGGAGAGGTTCGGTGAGCAAATGAAGACCCTTTGAAGTCATATTGCATGGTACCCATTCCACGGGTTTCAACTACCCAGGTTTAAGGTATTCTTCCTTCAGCTAAAACATGCATGTGGAACCTAGAGTATGATCAACCATGTGATCGGGAGACGTGTTCAAATATGTCTCAGTTTTCGTACCCTGGTACTCGGGTGCAACATTCCAGACGCTTTACTAACACTCTCCCGACTTGGAGAGTCAGTCCCTTTAACCTCCTGTTTGGCCCAGTTTGCAATTTCTGCGGAAGATGAACAGGAATAGCGAGAACCAATGAGAGACTAGCTGGAGGTGTCTGGACGGGCAAATTTAACTCTCATTTCCCAACAGGAAGAGGAAATAACCAAAGGCTCAGCGTGCCGTGCCGGAACCAGATTAGGGCCTGAAGCCATCCTGCGGTGTTGCGGCGAGCTCACAAGAAAACGAGTTGAAGAAAGGAGCTCAGGGCCACTGTAATTCACAAACCTGCAGAGTTATAAATGACAACTATCGTCCAAAAATATACTGAAGTAAGGCTGCCAAGAGGACTTGAAAGCGGGGCAGAATTGCAAGAAACCGATTTCAGGAGGTAGACTGGAATTGCATTGAAAGCATAGGAAAAGAGGCAGAACGTCCACAATGATGCACTTGGCCAAAAAGGGCGTATGCGTTTTTTTCTGAATATATTCAGGAAAAAACGCATACGCCCTTTTTGGCCAACCAAGCAAGCTTGCAAAGGAAATCTGCACTACAATGAAGTCTCACTTCCCCCCCCGCCCCGGTCAAAAGGGCCATCTGAAAAAAGTGTAAAATCCAGAAAGGCAGGACAGGCCATGGAGAACTGGGAGCCTTGTTATGCTGATGGGCGGGATGTAAACTGCCAACAGACACTCGGGAGAAGTGTATGGTGTTTCCTGAAACATCTAAAAAACAAAGCAACAGAGCCTAGGGCACTTCCACTTATGGTCCTATAGCTTAGGGAAATTAAAATCAAAAAGACACAGCCACCCCAATGTTTGGGACGCCTCTGTTTACAAGAACCTCGTTTACCGTACAAGTTCAATATCACAGAAAGTGAAAAATGGATAAAGAACTTGTGGTACTTACGTACAATGCAGTATCACTCAGCAGTGAAATCTATGTCATCAGGCCCGTAGCAGCACAATGAGTGGATTCAGGTACGATGATTCTAACTGAAATAAGTCACACAGAAAAAGAAACATCATAAGATATCAGTAATACACGGAATGTAAACTTGGCTACACAGGAACTTAATTACAGAACAGAACAGGGTCTCAAATTTAGAAAACCAACTTATGCTTGTTTAAGGGTAAAGGTGAGTTGGGGTGCTGCATAAAACCAGAGATCGAAATGAGCACAGATAAAGTTCCTTAAGCCAAATATGGAATAGACAAGAGCTACTCCTTGCTCAACGAAATGGACTCAACACCGCATATTAAACGCCTAAGAATGTACCTGACTCTTAAGTATCTTAAAACCTATGGATTGCTATGTCTCCGAAAGAGAATCAAGCATGTGTACAGGGACATAAACGCAGCAGTGATAGGATTGGAGAGGTTCGGTGAGCAAATGAAGACCCTTTGAAGTCATATTGCATGGTACCCATTCCACGGGTTTCAACTACCCAGGTTTAAGGTATTCTTCCTTCAGCTAAAACATGCATGTGGAACCTAGAGTATGATCAACCATGTGATCGGGAGACGTGTTCAAATATGTCTCAGTTTTCATACCCTGGTAGTCGGGTGCAACATTCCAGACGCTTTACTAACACTCTCCCGACTTGGAGAGTCTGTCCCTTTAACCTCCTGTTTGGCCCAGTTTGCAATTTCTGCGGAAGATGAACAGGAATAGCGAGAACCAATGAGAGACTAGCTGGAGGTGTCTGGACGGGCAAATTTAACTCTCATTTCCCACCAGGAAGAGGAAATAACCAAAGGCTCAGCGTGCCGTGCCGGAACCAGATTAGGGCCTGAAGCCATCCTGCGGTGTTGCGGCGAGCTCACAAGAAAACGAGTTGAAGAAAGGAGCTCAGGGCCACTGTAATTCACAAACCTGCAGAGTTATAAATGACAACTATCGTCCAAAAATATACTGAAGTAAGGCTGCCAAGAGGACTTGAAAGCGGGGCAGAATTGCAGGAAACCGATTTCAGGAGGTAGACTGGAATTGCATTGAAAGCATAGGAAAAGAGGCAGAACGTCCACAATGATGCACTTGGCCAAAAAGGGCGTATGCGTTTTTTCCTGAATATATTCAGGAAAAAACGCATACGCCCTTTTTGGCCAACCAAGCAAGCTTGCAAAGGAAATCTGCACTACAATGAAGTCTCACTTCCCCCCCCCCCCGGTCAAAAGGGCCATCTGAAAAAAGTGTAAAATCCAGAAAGGCAGGACAGGCCATGGAGAACTGGGAGCCTTGTTATGCTGATGGGCGGGATGTAAACTGCCAACAGACACTCGGGAGAAGTGTATGGTGTTTCCTGAAACATCTAAAAAACAAAGCAACAGAGCCTAGGGCACTTCCACTTATGGTCCTATAGCTTAGGGAAATTAAAATCAAAAAGACACAGCCACCCCAATGTTTGGGACGCCTCTGTTTACAAGAACCTCGTTTACCGTACAAGTTCAATATCACAGAAAGTGAAAAATGGATAAAGAACTTGTGGTACTTACGTACAATGCAGTATCACTCAGCAGTGAAATCTATGTCATCAGGCCCGTAGCAGCACAATGAGTGGATTCAGGTACGATGATTCTAACTGAAATAAGTCACACAGAGAAAGAAACATCATAAGATATCAGTAATACACGGAATGTAAACTTGGCTACACAGGAACTGAATTACAGAACAGAACAGGGTCTCAAATTTAGAAAACCAACTTATGCTTGTTTAAGGGTAAAGGTGAGTTGGGGTGCTGCATAAAACCAGAGATCGAAATGAGCACAGATAAAGTTCCTTAAGCCAAATATGGAATACACAAGAGCTACTCCTTGCTCAACGAAATGGACTCAACACCGCATATTAAACGCCTAAGAATGTACCTGACTCTTAAGTATCTTAAAACCTATGGATTGCTATGTCTCCGAAAGAGAATCAAGCATGTGTACAGGGACATAAACGCAGCAGTGATAGGATTGGAGAGGTTCGGTGAGCAAATGAAGACCCTTTGAAGTCATATTGCATGGTACCCATTCCACGGGTTTCAACTACCCAGGTTTAAGGTATTCTTCCTTCAGCTAAAACATGCATGTGGAACCTAGAGTATGATCAACCATGTGATCGGGAGACGTGTTCAAATATGTCTCAGTTTTCATACCCTGGTACTCGGGTGCAACATTCCAGACGCTTTACTAACACTCTCCCGACTTGGAGAGTCTGTCCCTTTAACCTCCTGTTTGGCCCAGTTTGCAATTTCTGCGGAAGATGAACAGGAATAGCGAGAACCAATGAGAGACTAGCTGGAGGTGTCTGGACGGGCAAATTTAACTCTCATTTCCCACCAGGAAGAGGAAATAACCAAAGGCTCAGCGTGCCGTGCCGGAACCAGATTAGGGCCTGAAGCCATCCTGCGGTGTTGCGGCCAGCTCACAAGAAAACGAGTTGAAGAAAGGAGCTCAGGGGCACTGTAATTCACAAACCTGCAGAGTTATAAATGACAACTATCGTCCAAAAATATACTGAAGTAAGGCTGCCAAGAGGACTTGAAAGCGGGGCAGAATTGCAGGAAACCGATTTCAGGAGGTAGACTGGAATTGCATTGAAAGCATAGGAAAAGAGGCAGAACGTCCACAATGATGCACTTGGCCAAAAAGGGCGTATGCGTTTTTTCCTGAATATATTCAGGAAAAAACGCATACGCCCTTTTTGGCCAACCAAGCAAGCTTGCAAAGGAAATCTGCACTACAATGAAGTCTCACTTCCCCCCGGTCAAAAGGGCCATCTGAAAAAAGTGTAAAATCCAGAAAGGCAGGACAGGCCATGGAGAACTGGGAGCCTTGTTATGCTGATGGGCGGGATGTAAACTGCCAACAGACACTCGGGAGAAGTGTATGGTGTTTCCTGAAACATCTAAAAAAGAAAGCAACAGAGCCTAGGGCACTTCCACTTATGGTCCTATAGCTTAGGGAAATTAAAATCAAAAAGACACAGCCACCCCAATGTTTGGGACGCCTCTGTTTACAAGAACCTCGTTTACCGTACAAGTTCAATATCACAGAAAGTGAAAAATGGATAAAGAACTTGTGGTACTTACGTACAATGCAGTATCACTCAGCAGTGAAATCTATGTCATCAGGCCCGTAGCAGCACAATGAGTGGATTCAGGTACGATGATTCTAACTGAAATAAGTCACACAAAAAAGAAACATCATAAGATATCAGTAATACACGGAATGTAAACTTGGCTACACAGGAACTGAATTACAGAACAGAACAGGGTCTCAAATTTAGAAAACCAACTTATGCTTGTTTAAGGGTAAAGGTGAGTTGGGGTGCTGCATAAAACCAGAGATTGAAATGAGCACAGATAAAGTTCCTTAAGCCAAATATGGAATAGACAAGAGCTACTCCTTGCTCAATGAAATGGACTCAACACCGCATATTAAACGCCTAAGAATGTACCTGACTCTTAAGTATCTTAAAACCTATGGATTGCTATGTCTCCGAAAGAGAATCAAGCATGTGTACAGGGACATAAACGCAGCAGTGATAGGATTGGAGAGGTTCGGTGAGCAAATGAAGACCCTTTGAAGTCATATTGCATGGTACCCATTCCACGGGTTTCAACTACCCAGGTTTAAGGTATTCTTCCTTCAGCTAAAACATGCATGTGGAACCTAGAGTATGATCAACCATGTGATCGGGAGACGTGTTCAAATATGTCTCAGTTTTCGTACCCTGGTACTCGGGTGCAACATTCCAGACGCTTTACTAACACTCTCCCGACTTGGAGAGTCTGTCCCTTTAACCTCCTGTTTGGCCCAGTTTGCAATTTCTGCGGAAGATGAACAGGAATAGCGAGAACCAATGAGAGACTAGCTGGAGGTGTCTGGACGGGCAAATTTAACTCTCATTTCCCACCAGGAAGAGGAAATAACCAAAGGCTCAGTGTGCCGTGCCGGAACCAGATTAGGGCCTGAAGCCATCCTGCGGTGTTGCGGCCAGCTCACAAGAAAACGAGTTGAAGAAAGGAGCTCAGGGGCACTGTAATTCACAAACCTGCAGAGTTATAAATGACAACTATCATCCAAAAATATACTGAAGTAAAGCTGCCAAGAGGACTTGAAAGCGGGGCAGAATTGCAGGAAACCGATTTCAGGAGGTAGACTGGAATTGCATTGAAAGCATAGGAAAAGAGGCAGAACGTCCACAATGATGCACTTGGCCAAAAAGGGCGTATGCGTTTTTTCCTGAATATATTCAGGAAAAAACGCATACGCCCTTTTTGGCCAACCAAGCAAGCTTGCAAAGGAAATCTGCACTACAATGAAGTCTCACTTCCCCCCCCGCCCCGGTCAAAAGGGCCATCTGAAAAAAGTGTAAAATCCAGAAAGGCAGGACAGGCCATGGAGAACTGGGAGCCTTGTTATGCTGATGGGCGGGATGTAAACTGCCAACAGACACTCGGGAGAAGTGTATGGTGTTTCCTGAAACATCTAAAAAACAAAGCAACAGAGCCTAGGGCACTTCCACTTATGGTCCTATAGCTTAGGGAAATTAAAATCAAAAGACACAGCCACCCCAATGTTTGGGACGCCTCTGTTTACAAGAACCTCGTTTACCGTACAAGTTCAATATCACAGAAAGTGAAAAATGGATAAAGAACTTGTGGTACTTACGTACAATGCAGTATCACTCAGCAGTGAAATCTATGTCATCAGGCCCGTAGCAGCACAATGAGTGGATTCAGTTACGATGATTCTAACTGAAATAAGTCACACAGAAAAAGAAACATCATAAGATATCAGTAATACACGGAATGTAAACTTGGCTACACAGGAACTGAATTACAGAACAGAACAGGGTCTCAAATTTAGAAAACCAACTTATGCTTGTTTAAGGGTAAAGGTGAGTTGGGGTGCTGCATAAAACCAGAGATTGAAATGAGCACAGATAAAGTTCCTTAAGCCAAATATGGAATAGACAAGAGCTACTCCTTGCTCAACGAAATGGACTCAACACCGCATATTAAACGCCTAAGAATGTACCTGACTCTTAAGTATCTTAAAACCTATGGATTGCTATGTCTCCGAAAGAGAATCAAGCATGTGTACAGGGACATAAACGCAGCAGTGATAGGATTGGAGAGGTTCGGTGAGCAAATGAAGACCCTTTGAAGTCATATTGCATGGTACCCATTCCACGGGTTTCAACTACCCAGGTTTAAGGTATTCTTCCTTCAGCTAAAACATGCATGTGGAACCTAGAGTATGATCAACCATGTGATCGGGAGACGTGTTCAAATATGTCTCAGTTTTCATACCCTGGTACTCAGGTGCAACATTCCAGACGCTTTACTAACACTCTCCCGACTTGGAGAGTCTGTCCCTTTAACCTCCTGTTTGGCCCAGTTTGCAATTTCTGCGGAAGATGAACAGGAATAGCGAGAACCAATGAGAGACTAGCTGGAGGTGTCTGGACGGGCAAATTTAACTCTCATTTCCCACCAGGAAGAGGAAATAACCAAAGGCTCAGTGTGCCGTGCCGGAACCAGATTAGGGCCTGAAGCCATCCTGCGGTGTTGCGGCCAGCTCACAAGAAAACGAGTTGAAGAAAGGAGCTCAGGGGCACTGTAATTCACAAACCTGCAGAGTTATAAATGACAACTATCGTCCAAAAATATACTGAAGTAAGGCTGCCAAGAGGACTTGAAAGCGGGGCAGAATTGCAGGAAACCGATTTCAGGAGGTAGACTGGAATTGCATTGAAAGCATAGGAAAAGAGGCAGAACGTCCACAATGATGCACTTGGCCAAAAAGGGCGTATGCGTTTTTTCCTGAATATATTCAGGAAAAAACGCATACGCCCTTTTTGGCCAACCAAGCAAGCTTGCAAAGGAAATCTGCACTACAATGAAGTCTCACTTCCCCCCGGTCAAAAGGGCCATCTGAAAAAAGTGTAAAATCCAGAAAGGCAGGACAGGCCATGGAGAACTGGGAGCCTTGTTATGCTGATGGGCGGGATGTAAACTGCCAACAGACACTCGGGAGAAGTGTATGGTGTTTCCTGAAACATCTAAAAAACAAAGCAACAGAGCCTAGGGCACTTCCACTTATGGTCCTATAGCTTAGGGAAATTAAAATCAAAAAGACACAGCCACCCCAATGTTTGGGACGCCTCTGTTTACAAGAACCTCGTTTACCGTACAAGTTCAATATCACAGAAAGTGAAAAATGGATAAAGAACTTGTGGTACTTACGTACAATGCAGTATCACTCAGCAGTGAAATCTATGTCATCAGGCCCGTAGCAGCACAATGAGTGGATTCAGGTACGATGATTCTAACTGAAATAAGTCACACAGAAAAAGAAACATCATAAGATATCAGTAATACACGGAATGTAAACTTGGCTACACAGGAACTTAATTACAGAACAGAACAGGGTCTCAAATTTAGAAAACCAACTTATGCTTGTTTAACGGTAAAGGTGAGTTGGGGTGCTGCATAAAACCAGAGATTGAAATGAGCACAGATAAAGTTCCTTAAGCCAAATATGGAATAGACAAGAGCTACTCCTTGCTCAACGAAATGGACTCAACACCGCATATTAAACGCCTAAGAATGTACCTGACTCTTAAGTATCTTAAAACCTATGGATTGCTATATCTCCGAAAGAGAATCAAGCATGTGTACAGGGACATAAACGCAGCAGTGATAGGATTGGAGAGGTTCGGTGAGCAAATGAAGACCCTTTGAAGTCATATTGCATGGTACCCATTCCACGGGTTTCAACTACCCAGGTTTAAGGTATTCTTCCTTCAGCTAAAACATGCATGTGGAACCTAGAGTATGATCAACCATGTGATCGGGAGACGTGTTCAAATATGTCTCAGTTTTCGTACCCTGGTAGTCGGATGCAACATTCCAGACGCTTTACTAACACTCTCCCGACTTGGAGAGTCAGTCCCTTTAACCTCCTGTTTGGCCCAGTTTGCAATTTCTGCGGAAGATGAACAGGAATAGCGAGAACCAATGAGAGACTAGCTGGAGGTGTCTGGACGGGCAAATTTAACTCTCATTTCCCACCAGGAAGAGGAAATAACCAAAGGCTCAGCGTGCCGTGCCGGAACCAGATTAGGGCCTGAAGCCATCCTGCGGTGTTGCGGCCAGCTCACAAGAAAACGAGTTGAAGAAAGGAGCTCAGGGCCACTGTAATTCACAAACCTGCAGAGTTATAAATGACAACTATCGTCCAAAAATATACTGAAGTAAGGCTGCCAAGAGGACTTGAAACCGGGGCAGAATTGCAGGAAACCGATTTCAGGAGGTAGACTGGAATTGCATTGAAAGCATAGGAAAAGAGGCAGAACGTCCACAATGATGCACTTGGCCAAAAAGGGCGTATGCGTTTTTTCCTGAATATATTCAGGAAAAAACGCATACGCCCTTTTTGGCCAACCAAGCAAGCTTGTAAAGGAAATCTGCACTACAATGAAGTCTCACTTCCCCCCCCCCCCCCGGTCAAAAGGGCCATCTGAAAAAAGTGTAAAATCCAGAAAGGCATGAAAGGCCATGGAGAACTGGGAGCCTTGTTATGCTGATGGGCGGGATGTAAACTGCCAACAGACACTCGGGAGAAGTGTATGGTGTTTCCTGAAACATCTAAAAAACAAAGCAACAGAGCCTAGGGCACTTCCACTTATGGTCCTATAGCTTAGGGAAATTAAAATCAAAAAGACACAGCCACCCCAATGTTTGGGACGCCTCTGTTTACAAGAACCTCGTTTACCGTACAAGTTCAATATCACAGAAAGTGAAAAATGGATAAAGAACTTGTGGTACTTACGTACAATGCAGTATCACTCAGCAGTGAAATCTATGTCATCAGGCCCGTAGCAGCACAATGAGTGGATTCAGGTACGATGATTCTAACTGAAATAAGTCACACAGAAAAAGAAACATCATAAGATATCAGTAATACACGGAATGTAAACTTGGCTACACAGGAACTGAATTACAGAACAGAACAGGGTCTCAAATTTAGAAAACCAACTTATGCTTGTTTAAGGGTAAAGGTGAGTTGGGGTGCTGCATAAAACCAGAGATTGAAATGAGCACAGATAAAGTTCCTTAAGCCAAATATGGAATAGACAAGAGCTACTCCTTGCTCAACGAAATGGACTCAACACCGCATATTAAACGCCTAAGAATGTACCTGACTCTTAAGTATCTTAAAACCTATGGATTGCTATGTCTCCGAAAGAGAATCAAGCATGTGTACAGGGACATAAACGCAGCAGTGATAGGATTGGAGAGGTTCGGTGAGCAAATGAAGACCCTTTGAAGTCATATTGCATGGTACCCATTCCACGGGTTTCAACTACCCAGGTTTAAGGTATTCTTCCTTCAGCTAAAACATGCATGTGGAACCTAGAGTATGATCAACCATGTGATCGGGAGACGTGTTCAAATATGTCTCAGTTTTCGTACCCTGGTACTCGGGTGCAACATTCCAGACGCTTTACTAACACTCTCCCGACTTGGAGAGTCAGTCCCTTTAACCTCCTGTTTGGCCCAGTTTGCAATTTCTGCGGAAGATGAACAGGAATAGCGAGAACCAATGAGAGACTAGCTGGAGGTGTCTGGACGGGCAAATTTAACTCTCATTTCCCAACAGGAAGAGGAAATAACCAAAGGCTCAGCGTGCCGTGCCGGAACCAGATTAGGGCCTGAAGCCATCCTGCGGTGTTGCGGCCAGCTCACAAGAAAACGAGTTGAAGAAAGGAGCTCAGGGCCACTGTAATTCACAAACCTGCAGAGTTATAAATGACAACTATCGTCCAAAAATATACTGAAGTAAGGCTGCCAAGAGGACTTGAAAGCGGGGCAGAATTGCAGGAAACCGATTTCAGGAGGTAGACTGGAATTGCATTGAAAGCATAGGAAAAGAGGCAGAACGTCCACAATGATGCACTTGGCCAAAAAGGGCGTATGCGTTTTTTCCTGAATATATTCAGGAAAAAACGCATACGCCCTTTTTGGCCAACCAAGCAAGGTTGCAAAGGAAATCTACACTACAATGAAGTCTCACTTCCCCCCCCCCCCGGTCAAAAGGGCCATCTGAAAAAAGTGTAAAATCCAGAAAGGCATGAAAGGCCATGGAGAACTGGGAGCCTTGTTATCCTGATGGGCGGGATGTAAACTGCCAACAGACACTCGGGAGAAGTGTATGGTGTTTCCTGAAACATCTAAAAAACAAAGCAACAGAGCCTAGGGCACTTCCACTTATGGTCCTATAGCTTAGGGAAATTAAAATCAAAAAGACACAGCCACCCCAATGTTTGGGACGCCTCTGTTTACAAGAACCTCGTTTACCGTACAAGTTCAATATCACAGAAAGTGAAAAATGGATAAAGAACTTGTGGTACTTACGTACAATGCAGTATCACTCAGCAGTGAAATCTATGTCATCAGGCCCGTAGCAGCACAATGAGTGGATTCAGGTACGATGATTCTAACTGAAATAAGTCACACAGAAAAAGAAACATCATAAGATATCAGTAATACACGGAATGTAAACTTGGCTACACAGGAACTGAATTACAGAACAGAACAGGGTCTCAAATTTAGAAAACCAACTTATGCTTGTTTAAGGGTAAAGGTGAGTTGGGGTGCTGCATAAAACCAGAGATTGAAATGAGCACAGATAAAGTTCCTTAAGCCAAATATGGAATAGACAAGAGCTACTCCTTGCTCAACGAAATGGACTCAACACCGCATATTAAACGCCTAAGAATGTACCTGACTCTTAAGTATCTTAAAACCTATGGATTGCTATGTCTCCGAAAGAGAATCAAGCATGTGTACAGGGACATAAACGCAGCAGTGATAGGATTGGAGAGGTTCGGTGAGCAAATGAAGACCCTTTGAAGTCATATTGCATGGTACCCATTCCACGGGTTTCAACTACCCAGGTTTAAGGTATTCTTCCTTCAGCTAAAACATGCATGTGGAACCTAGAGTATGATCAACCATGTGATCGGGAGACGTGTTCAAATATGTCTCAGTTTTCGTACCCTGGTACTCGGGTGCAACATTCCAGACGCTTTACTAACACTCTCCCGACTTGGAGAGTCAGTCCCTTTAACCTCCTGTTTGGCCCAGTTTGCAATTTCTGCGGAAGATGAACAGGAATAGCGAGAACCAATGAGAGACTAGCTGGAGGTGTCTGGACGGGCAAATTTAACTCTCATTTCCCAACAGGAAGAGGAAATAACCAAAGGCTCAGCGTGCCGTGCCGGAACCAGATTAGGGCCTGAAGCCATCCTGCGGTGTTGCGGCGAGCTCACAAGAAAACGAGTTGAAGAAAGGAGCTCAGGGCCACTGTAATTCACAAACCTGCAGAGTTATAAATGACAACTATCGTCCAAAAATATACTGAAGTAAGGCTGCCAAGAGGACTTGAAAGCGGGGCAGAATTGCAGGAAACCGATTTCAGGAGGTAGACTGGAATTGCATTGAAAGCATAGGAAAAGAGGCAGAACGTCCACAATGATGCACTTGGCCAAAAAGGGCGTATGCGTTTTTTCCTGAATATATTCAGGAAAAAACGCATACGCCCTTTTTGGCCAACCAAGCAAGCTTGCAAAGGAAATCTGCACTACAATGAAGTCTCACTTCCCCCCCCCCCCGGTCAAAAGGGCCATCTGAAAAAAGTGTAAAATCCAGAAAGGCAGGACAGGCCATGGAGAACTGGGAGCCTTGTTATGCTGATGGGCGGGATGTAAACTGCCAACAGACACTCGGGAGAAGTGTATGGTGTTTCCTGAAACATCTAAAAAACAAAGCAACAGAGCCTAGGGCACTTCCACTTATGGTCCTATAGCTTAGGGAAATTAAAATCAAAAAGACACAGCCACCCCAATGTTTGGGACGCCTCTGTTTACAAGAACCTCGTTTACCGTACAAGTTCAATATCACAGAAAGTGAAAAATGGATAAAGAACTTGTGGTACTTACGTACAATGCAGTATCACTCAGCAGTGAAATCTATGTCATCAGGCCCGTAGCAGCACAATGAGTGGATTCAGGTACGATGATTCTAACTGAAATAAGTCACACAGAGAAAGAAACATCATAAGATATCAGTAATACACGGAATGTAAACTTGGCTACACAGGAACTGAATTACAGAACAGAACAGGGTCTCAAATTTAGAAAACCAACTTATGCTTGTTTAAGGGTAAAGGTGAGTTGGGGTGCTGCATAAAACCAGAGATCGAAATGAGCACAGATAAAGTTCCTTAAGCCAAATATGGAATAGACAAGAGCTACTCCTTGCTCAACGAAATGGACTCAACACCGCATATTAAACGCCTAAGAATGTACCTGACTCTTAAGTATCTTAAAACCTATGGATTGCTATGTCTCCGAAAGAGAATCAAGCATGTGTACAGGGACATAAACGCAGCAGTGATAGGATTGGAGAGGTTCGGTGAGCAAATGAAGACCCTTTGAAGTCATATTGCATGGTACCCATTCCACGGGTTTCAACTACCCAGGTTTAAGGTATTCTTCCTTCAGCTAAAACATGCATGTGGAACCTAGAGTATGATCAACCATGTGATCGGGAGACGTGTTCAAATATGTCTCAGTTTTCATACCCTGGTACTCGGGTGCAACATTCCAGACGCTTTACTAACACTCTCCCGACTTGGAGAGTCTGTCCCTTTAACCTCCTGTTTGGCCCAGTTTGCAATTTCTGCGGAAGATGAACAGGAATAGCGAGAACCAATGAGAGACTAGCTGGAGGTGTCTGGACGGGCAAATTTAACTCTCATTTCCCACCAGGAAGAGGAAATAACCAAAGGCTCAGTGTGCCGTGCCGGAACCAGATTAGGGCCTGAAGCCATCCTGCGGTGTTGCGGCCAGCTCACAAGAAAACGAGTTGAAGAAAGGAGCTCAGGGGCACTGTAATTCACAAACCTGCAGAGTTATAAATGACAACTATCGTCCAAAAATATACTGAAGTAAGGCTGCCAAGAGGACTTGAAAGCGGGGCAGAATTGCAGGAAACCGATTTCAGGAGGTAGACTGGAATTGCATTGAAAGCATAGGAAAAGAGGCAGAACGTCCACAATGATGCACTTGGCCAAAAAGGGCGTATGCGTTTTTTCCTGAATATATTCAGGAAAAAACGCATACGCCCTTTTTGGCCAACCAAGCAAGCTTGCAAAGGAAATCTGCACTACAATGAAGTCTCACTTCCCCCCGGTCAAAAGGGCCATCTGAAAAAAGTGTAAAATCCAGAAAGGCAGGACAGGCCATGGAGAACTGGGAGCCTTGTTATGCTGATGGGCGGGATGTAAACTGCCAACAGACACTCGGGAGAAGTGTATGGTGTTTCCTGAAACATCTAAAAAACAAAGCAACAGAGCCTAGGGCACTTCCACTTATGGTCCTATAGCTTAGGGAAATTAAAATCAAAAAGACACAGCCACCCCAATGTTTGGGACGCCTCTGTTTACAAGAACCTCGTTTACCGTACAAGTTCAATATCACAGAAAGTGAAAAATGGATAAAGAACTTGTGGTACTTACGTACAATGCAGTATCACTCAGCAGTGAAATCTATGTCATCAGGCCCGTAGCAGCACAATGAGTGGATTCAGGTACGATGATTCTAACTGAAATAAGTCACACAGAAAAAGAAACATCATAAGATATCAGTAATACACGGAATGTAAACTTGGCTACACAGGAACTGAATTACAGAACAGAACAGGGTCTCAAATTTAGAAAACCAACTTATGCTTGTTTAAGGGTAAAGGTGAGTTGGGGTGCTGCATAAAACCAGAGATTGAAATGAGCACAGATAAAGTTCCTTAAGCCAAATATGGAATAGACAAGAGCTACTCCTTGCTCAACGAAATGGACTCAACACCGCATATTAAACGCCTAAGAATGTACCTGACTCTTAAGTATCTTAAAACCTATGGATTGCTATGTCTCCGAAAGAGAATCAAGCATGTGTACAGGGACATAAACGCAGCAGTGATAGGATTGGAGAGGTTCGGTGAGCAAATGAAGACCCTTTGAAGTCATATTGCATGGTACCCATTCCACGGGTTTCAACTACCTAGGTTTAAGGTATTCTTCCTTCAGCTAAAACATGCATGTGGAACCTAGAGTATGATCAACCATGTGATCGGGAGACGTGTTCAAATATGTCTCAGTTTTCCTCCCCTGGTAGTCGGGTGCAACATTCCAGACGCTTTACTAACACTCTCCCGACTTGGAGAGTCAGTCCCTTTAACCTCCTGTTTGGCCCAGTTTGCAATTTCTGCGGAAGATGAACAGGAATAGCGAGAACCAATGAGAGACTAGCTGGAGGTGTCTGGACGGGCAAATTTAACTCTCATTTCCCACCACGAAGAGGAAATAACCAAAGGCTCAGCGTGCCGTGCCGGAACCAGATTAGGGCCTGAAGCCATCCTGCGGTGTTGCGGCCAGCTCACAAGAAAACGAGTTGAAGAAAGGAGCTCAGGGGCACTGTAATTCACAAACCTGCAGAG
Source organism: Globicephala melas (assembly GCF_963455315.2). Classification (NCBI taxonomy): domain Eukaryota; kingdom Metazoa; phylum Chordata; class Mammalia; order Artiodactyla; family Delphinidae; genus Globicephala; species Globicephala melas. The sequence goes on along the minus strand of NW_027207303.1, from coordinate 248,274 downwards.
TTATAAATGACAACTATCGTCCAAAAATATACTGAAGTAAGGCTGCCAAGAGGACTTGAAAGCGGGGCAGAATTGCAGGAAACCGATTTCAGGAGGTAGACTGCAATTGCATTGAAAGCATAGGAAAAGAGGCAGAACGTCCACAATGATGCACTCGGCCAAAAAGGGCGTAGGCGTTTTTTCCTGAATATATTCAGGAAAAAACGCATACGCCCTTTTTGGCCAACCAAGCAAGCTTGCAAAGGAAATCTGCACTACAATGAAGTCTCACTTCCCCCCCCCCCCCCCCGGTCAAAAGGGCCATCTGAAAAAAGTGTAAAATCCAGAAAGGCAGGACAGGCCATGGAGAACTGGGAGCCTTGTTATGCTGATGGGCGGGATGTAAACTGCCAACAGACACCTGGGAGAAGTGTATGGTGTTTCCTGAAACATCTAAAAAACAAAGCAACAGAGCCTAGGGCACTTCCACTTATGGTCCTATAGCTTAGGGAAATTAAAATCAAAAAGACACAGCCACCCCAATGTTTGGGACGCCTCTGTTTACAAGAACCTCGTTTACCGTACAAGTTCAATATCACAGAAAGTGAAAAATGGATAAAGAACTTGTGGTACTTACGTACAATGCAGTATCACTCAGCAGTGAAATCTATGTCATCAGGCCCGTAGCAGCACAATGAGTGGATTCAGGTACGATGATTCTAACTGAAATAAGTCACACAGAGAAAGAAACATCATAAGATATCAGTAATACACGGAATGTAAACTTGGCTACACAGGAACTGAATTACAGAACAGAACAGGGTCTCAAATTTAGAAAACCAACTTATGCTTGTTTAAGGGTAAAGGTGAGTTGGGGTGCTGCATAAAACCAGAGATCGAAATGAGCACAGATAAAGTTCCTTAAGCCAAATATGGAATACACAAGAGCTACTCCTTGCTCAACGAAATGGACTCAACACCGCATATTAAACGCCTAAGAATGTACCTGACTCTTAAGTATCTTAAAACCTATGGATTGCTATGTCTCCGAAAGAGAATCAAGCATGTGTACAGGGACATAAACGCAGCAGTGATAGGATTGGAGAGGTTCGGTGAGCAAATGAAGACCCTTTGAAGTCATATTGCATGGTACCCATTCCACGGGTTTCAACTACCCAGGTTTAAGGTATTCTTCCTTCAGCTAAAACATGCATGTGGAACCTAGAGTATGATCAACCATGTGATCGGGAGACGTGTTCAAATATGTCTCAGTTTTCATACCCTGGTACTCGGGTGCAACATTCCAGACGCTTTACTAACACTCTCCCAACTTGGAGAGTCTGTCCCTTTAACCTCCTGTTTGGCCCAGTTTGCAATTTCTGCGGAAGATGAACAGGAATAGCGAGAACCAATGAGAGACTAGCTGGAGGTGTCTGGACGGGCAAATTTAACTCTCATTTCCCAACAGGAAGAGGAAATAACCAAAGGCTCAGCGTGCCGTGCCGGAACCAGATTAGGGCCTGAAGCCATCCTGCGGTGTTGCGGCGAGCTCACAAGAAAACGAGTTGAAGAAAGGAGCTCAGGGCCACTGTAATTCACAAACCAGCAGAGTTATAAATGACAACTATCGTCCAAAAATATACTGAAGTAAGGCTGCCAAGAGGACTTGAAAGCGGGGCAGAATTGCAGGAAACCGATTTCAGGAGGTAGACTGGAATTGCATTGAAAGCATAGGAAAAGAGGCAGAACGTCCACAATGATGCACTTGGCCAAAAAGGGCGTATGCGTTTTTTCCTGAATATATTCAGGAAAAAACGCATACGCCCTTTTTGGCCAACCAAGCAAGGTTGCAAAGGAAATCTACACTACAATGAAGTCTCACTTCCCCCCCCCCCCGGTCAAAAGGGCCATCTGAAAAAAGTGTAAAATCCAGAAAGGCATGAAAGGCCATGGAGAACTGGGAGCCTTGTTATCCTGATGGGCGGGATGTAAACTGCCAACAGACACTCGGGAGAAGTGTATGGTGTTTCCTGAAACATCTAAAAAACAAAGCAACAGAGCCTAGGGCACTTCCACTTATGGTCCTATAGCTTAGGGAAATTAAAATCAAAAAGACACAGCCACCCCAATGTTTGGGACGCCTCTGTTTACAAGAACCTCGTTTACCGTACAAGTTCAATATCACAGAAAGTGAAAAATGGATAAAGAACTTGTGGTACTTACGTACAATGCAGTATCACTCAGCAGTGAAATCTATGTCATCAGGCCCGTAGCAGCACAATGAGTGGATTCAGGTACGATGATTCTAACTGAAATAAGTCACACAGAAAAAGAAACATCATAAGATATCAGTAATACACGGAATGTAAACTTGGCTACACAGGAACTGAATTACAGAACAGAACAGGGTCTCAAATTTAGAAAACCAACTTATGCTTGTTTAAGGGTAAAGGTGAGTTGGGGTGCTGCATAAAACCAGAGATTGAAATGAGCACAGATAAAGTTCCTTAAGCCAAATATGGAATAGACAAGAGCTACTCCTTGCTCAACGAAATGGACTCAACACCGCATATTAAACGCCTAAGAATGTACCTGACTCTTAAGTATCTTAAAACCTATGGATTGCTATGTCTCCGAAAGAGAATCAAGCATGTGTACAGGGACATAAACGCAGCAGTGATAGGATTGGAGAGGTTCGGTGAGCAAATGAAGACCCTTTGAAGTCATATTGCATGGTACCCATTCCACGGGTTTCAACTACCCAGGTTTAAGGTATTCTTCCTTCAGCTAAAACATGCATGTGGAACCTAGAGTATGATCAACCATGTGATCGGGAGACGTGTTCAAATATGTCTCAGTTTTCGTACCCTGGTACTCGGGTGCAACATTCCAGACGCTTTACTAACACTCTCCCGACTTGGAGAGTCAGTCCCTTTAACCTCCTGTTTGGCCCAGTTTGCAATTTCTGCGGAAGATGAACAGGAATAGCGAGAACCAATGAGAGACTAGCTGGAGGTGTCTGGACGGGCAAATTTAACTCTCATTTCCCAACAGGAAGAGGAAATAACCAAAGGCTCAGCGTGCCGTGCCGGAACCAGATTAGGGCCTGAAGCCATCCTGCGGTGTTGCGGCGAGCTCACAAGAAAACGAGTTGAAGAAAGGAGCTCAGGGCCACTGTAATTCACAAACCTGCAGAGTTATAAATGACAACTATCGTCCAAAAATATACTGAAGTAAGGCTGCCAAGAGGACTTGAAAGCGGGGCAGAATTGCAGGAAACCGATTTCAGGAGGTAGACTGGAATTGCATTGAAAGCATAGGAAAAGAGGCAGAACGTCCACAATGATGCACTTGGCCAAAAAGGGCGTATGCGTTTTTTCCTGAATATATTCAGGAAAAAACGCATACGCCCTTTTTGGCCAACCAAGCAAGCTTGCAAAGGAAATCTGCACTACAATGAAGTCTCACTTCCCCCCCCCCCGGTCAAAAGGGCCATCTGAAAAAAGTGTAAAATCCAGAAAGGCAGGACAGGCCATGGAGAACTGGGAGCCTTGTTATGCTGATGGGCGGGATGTAAACTGCCAACAGACACTCGGGAGAAGTGTATGGTGTTTCCTGAAACATCTAAAAAACAAAGCAACAGAGCCTAGGGCACTTCCACTTATGGTCCTATAGCTTAGGGAAATTAAAATCAAAAAGACACAGCCACCCCAATGTTTGGGACGCATCTGTTTACAAGAACCTCGTTTACCGTACAAGTTCAATATCACAGAAAGTGAAAAATGGATAAAGAACTTGTGGTACTTACGTACAATGCAGTATCACTCAGCAGTGAAATCTATGTCATCAGGCCCGTAGCAGCACAATGAGTGGATTCAGGTACGATGATTCTAACTGAAATAAGTCACACAGAGAAAGAAACATCATAAGATATCAGTAATACACGGAATGTAAACTTGGCTACACAGGAACTGAATTACAGAACAGAACAGGGTCTCAAATTTAGAAAACCAACTTATGCTTGTTTAAGGGTAAAGGTGAGTTGGGGTGCTGCATAAAACCAGAGATCGAAATGAGCACAGATAAAGTTCCTTAAGCCAAATATGGAATAGACAAGAGCTACTCCTTGCTCAACGAAATGGACTCAACACCGCATATTAAACGCCTAAGAATGTACCTGACTCTTAAGTATCTTAAAACCTATGGATTGCTATGTCTCCGAAAGAGAATCAAGCATGTGTACAGGGACATAAACGCAGCAGTGATAGGATTGGAGAGGTTCGGTGAGCAAATGAAGACCCTTTGAAGTCATATTGCATGGTACCCATTCCACGGGTTTCAACTACCCAGGTTTAAGGTATTCTTCCTTCAGCTAAAACATGCATGTGGAACCTAGAGTATGATCAACCATGTGATCGGGAGACGTGTTCAAATATGTCTCAGTTTTCATACCCTGGTACTCGGGTGCAACATTCCAGACGCTTTACTAACACTCTCCCGACTTGGAGAGTCTGTCCCTTTAACCTCCTGTTTGGCCCAGTTTGCAATTTCTGCGGAAGATGAACAGGAATAGCGAGAACCAATGAGAGACTAGCTGGAGGTGTCTGGACGGGCAAATTTAACTCTCATTTCCCACCAGGAAGAGGAAATAACCAAAGGCTCAGTGTGCCGTGCCGGAACCAGATTAGGGCCTGAAGCCATCCTGCGGTGTTGCGGCCAGCTCACAAGAAAACGAGTTGAAGAAAGGAGCTCAGGGGCACTGTAATTCACAAACCTGCAGAGTTATAAATGACAACTATCGTCCAAAAATATACTGAAGTAAGGCTGCCAAGAGGACTTGAAAGCGGGGCAGAATTGCAGGAAACCGATTTCAGGAGGTAGACTGGAATTGCATTGAAAGCATAGGAAAAGAGGCAGAACGTCCACAATGATGCACTTGGCCAAAAAGGGCGTATGCGTTTTTTCCTGAATATATTCAGGAAAAAACGCATACGCCCTTTTTGGCCAACCAAGCAAGCTTGCAAAGGAAATCTGCACTACAATGAAGTCTCACTTCCCCCCGGTCAAAAGGGCCATCTGAAAAAAGTGTAAAATCCAGAAAGGCAGGACAGGCCATGGAGAACTGGGAGCCTTGTTATGCTGATGGGCGGGATGTAAACTGCCAACAGACACTCGGGAGAAGTGTATGGTGTTTCCTGAAACATCTAAAAAACAAAGCAACAGAGCCTAGGGCACTTCCACTTATGGTCCTATAGCTTAGGGAAATTAAAATCAAAAAGACACAGCCACCCCAATGTTTGGGACGCCTCTGTTTACAAGAACCTCGTTTACCGTACAAGTTCAATATCACAGAAAGTGAAAAATGGATAAAGAACTTGTGGTACTTACGTACAATGCAGTATCACTCAGCAGTGAAATCTATGTCATCAGGCCCGTAGCAGCACAATGAGTGGATTCAGGTACGATGATTCTAACTGAAATAAGTCACACAGAAAAAGAAACATCATAAGATATCAGTAATACACGGAATGTAAACTTGGCTACACAGGAACTGAATTACAGAACAGAACAGGGTCTCAAATTTAGAAAACCAACTTATGCTTGTTTAAGGGTAAAGGTGAGTTGGGGTGCTGCATAAAACCAGAGATTGAAATGAGCACAGATAAAGTTCCTTAAGCCAAATATGGAATAGACAAGAGCTACTCCTTGCTCAACGAAATGGACTCAACACCGCATATTAAACGCCTAAGAATGTACCTGACTCTTAAGTATCTTAAAACCTATGGATTGCTATGTCTCCGAAAGAGAATCAAGCATGTGTACAGGGACATAAACGCAGCAGTGATAGGATTGGAGAGGTTCGGTGAGCAAATGAAGACCCTTTGAAGTCATATTGCATGGTACCCATTCCACGGGTTTCAACTACCTAGGTTTAAGGTATTCTTCCTTCAGCTAAAACATGCATGTGGAACCTAGAGTATGATCAACCATGTGATCGGGAGACGTGTTCAAATATGTCTCAGTTTTCCTCCCCTGGTAGTCGGGTGCAACATTCCAGACGCTTTACTAACACTCTCCCGACTTGGAGAGTCAGTCCCTTTAACCTCCTGTTTGGCCCAGTTTGCAATTTCTGCGGAAGATGAACAGGAATAGCGAGAACCAATGAGAGACTAGCTGGAGGTGTCTGGACGGGCAAATTTAACTCTCATTTCCCACCACGAAGAGGAAATAACCAAAGGCTCAGCGTGCCGTGCCGGAACCAGATTAGGGCCTGAAGCCATCCTGCGGTGTTGCGGCCAGCTCACAAGAAAACGAGTTGAAGAAAGGAGCTCAGGGGCACTGTAATTCACAAACCTGCAGAGTTATAAATGACAACTATCGTCCAAAAATATACTGAAGTAAGGCTGCCAAGAGGACTTGAAAGCGGGGCAGAATTGCAGGAAACCGATTTCAGGAGGTAGACTGCAATTGCATTGAAAGCATAGGAAAAGAGGCAGAACGTCCACAATGATGCACTCGGCCAAAAAGGGCGTAGGCGTTTTTTCCTGAATATATTCAGGAAAAAACGCATACGCCCTTTTTGGCCAACCAAGCAAGCTTGCAAAGGAAATCTGCACTACAATGAAGTCTCACTTCCCCCCCCCCCCCGGTCAAAAGGGCCATCTGAAAAAAGTGTAAAATCCAGAAAGGCAGGACAGGCCATGGAGAACTGGGAGCCTTGTTATGCTGATGGGCGGGATGTAAACTGCCAACAGACACCTGGGAGAAGTGTATGGTGTTTCCTGAAACATCTAAAAAACAAAGCAACAGAGCCTAGGGCACTTCCACTTATGGTCCTATAGCTTAGGGAAATTAAAATCAAAAAGACACAGCCACCCCAATGTTTGGGACGCCTCTGTTTACAAGAACCTCGTTTACCGTACAAGTTCAATATCACAGAAAGTGAAAAATGGATAAAGAACTTGTGGTACTTACGTACAATGCAGTATCACTCAGCAGTGAAATCTATGTCATCAGGCCCGTAGCAGCACAATGAGTGGATTCAGGTACGATGATTCTAACTGAAATAAGTCACACAGAGAAAGAAACATCATAAGATATCAGTAATACACGGAATGTAAACTTGGCTACACAGGAACTGAATTACAGAACAGAACAGGGTCTCAAATTTAGAAAACCAACTTATGCTTGTTTAAGGGTAAAGGTGAGTTGGGGTGCTGCATAAAACCAGAGATCGAAATGAGCACAGATAAAGTTCCTTAAGCCAAATATGGAATACACAAGAGCTACTCCTTGCTCAACGAAATGGACTCAACACCGCATATTAAACGCCTAAGAATGTACCTGACTCTTAAGTATCTTAAAACCTATGGATTGCTATGTCTCCGAAAGAGAATCAAGCATGTGTACAGGGACATAAACGCAGCAGTGATAGGATTGGAGAGGTTCGGTGAGCAAATGAAGACCCTTTGAAGTCATATTGCATGGTACCCATTCCACGGGTTTCAACTACCCAGGTTTAAGGTATTCTTCCTTCAGCTAAAACATGCATGTGGAACCTAGAGTATGATCAACCATGTGATCGGGAGACGTGTTCAAATATGTCTCAGTTTTCATACCCTGGTACTCGGGTGCAACATTCCAGACGCTTTACTAACACTCTCCCAACTTGGAGAGTCTGTCCCTTTAACCTCCTGTTTGGCCCAGTTTGCAATTTCTGCGGAAGATGAACAGGAATAGCGAGAACCAATGAGAGACTAGCTGGAGGTGTCTGGACGGGCAAATTTAACTCTCATTTCCCAACAGGAAGAGGAAATAACCAAAGGCTCAGCGTGCCGTGCCGGAACCAGATTAGGGCCTGAAGCCATCCTGCGGTGTTGCGGCGAGCTCACAAGAAAACGAGTTGAAGAAAGGAGCTCAGGGCCACTGTAATTCACAAACCTGCAGAGTTATAAATGACAACTATCGTCCAAAAATATACTGAAGTAAGGCTGCCAAGAGGACTTGAAAGCGGGGCAGAATTGCAGGAAACCGATTTCAGGAGGTAGACTGGAATTGCATTGAAAGCATAGGAAAAGAGGCAGAACGTCCACAATGATGCACTTGGCCAAAAAGGGCGTATGCGTTTTTTCCTGAATATATTCAGGAAAAAACGCATACGCCCTTTTTGGCCAACCAAGCAAGCTTGCAAAGGAAATCTGCACTACAATGAAGTCTCACTTCCCCCCCCCCCGGTCAAAAGGGCCATCTGAAAAAAGTGTAAAATCCAGAAAGGCAGGACAGGCCATGGAGAACTGGGAGCCTTGTTATGCTGATGGGCGGGATGTAAACTGCCAACAGACACTCGGGAGAAGTGTATGGTGTTTCCTGAAACATCTAAAAAAGAAAGCAACAGAGCCTAGGGCACTTCCACTTATGGTCCTATAGCTTAGGGAAATTAAAATCAAAAAGACACAGCCACCCCAATGTTTGGGACGCCTCTGTTTACAAGAACCTCGTTTACCGTACAAGTTCAATATCACAGAAAGTGAAAAATGGATAAAGAACTTGTGGTACTTACGTACAATGCAGTATCACTCAGCAGTGAAATCTATGTCATCAGGCCCGTAGCAGCACAATGAGTGGATTCAGGTACGATGATTCTAACTGAAATAAGTCACACAGAGAAAGAAACATCATAAGATATCAGTAATACACGGAATGTAAACTTGGCTACACAGGAACTGAATTACAGAACAGAACAGGGTCTCAAATTTAGAAAACCAACTTATGCTTGTTTAAGGGTAAAGGTGAGTTGGGGTGCTGCATAAAACCAGAGATCGAAATGAGCACAGATAAAGTTCCTTAAGCCAAATATGGAATAGACAAGAGCTACTCCTTGCTCAACGAAATGGACTCAACACCGCATATTAAACGCCTAAGAATGTACCTGACTCTTAAGTATCTTAAAACCTATGGATTGCTATGTCTCCGAAAGAGAATCAAGCATGTGTACAGGGACATAAACGCAGCAGTGATAGGATTGGAGAGGTTCGGTGAGCAAATGAAGACCCTTTGAAGTCATATTGCATGGTACCCATTCCACGGGTTTCAACTACCCAGGTTTAAGGTATTCTTCCTTCAGCTAAAACATGCATGTGGAACCTAGAGTATGATCAACCATGTGATCGGGAGACGTGTTCAAATATGTCTCAGTTTTCATACCCTGGTACTCGGGTGCAACATTCCAGACGCTTTACTAACACTCTCCCGACTTGGAGAGTCTGTCCCTTTAACCTCCTGTTTGGCCCAGTTTGCAATTTCTGCGGAAGATGAACAGGAATAGCGAGAACCAATGAGAGACTAGCTGGAGGTGTCTGGACGGGCAAATTTAACTCTCATTTCCCACCAGGAAGAGGAAATAACCAAAGGCTCAGTGTGCCGTGCCGGAACCAGATTAGGGCCTGAAGCCATCCTGCGGTGTTGCGGCCAGCTCACAAGAAAACGAGTTGAAGAAAGGAGCTCAGGGGCACTGTAATTCACAAACCTGCAGAGTTATAAATGACAACTATCGTCCAAAAATATACTGAAGTAAGGCTGCCAAGAGGACTTGAAAGCGGGGCAGAATTGCAGGAAACCGATTTCAGGAGGTAGACTGGAATTGCATTGAAAGCATAGGAAAAGAGGCAGAACGTCCACAATGATGCACTTGGCCAAAAAGGGCGTATGCGTTTTTTCCTGAATATATTCAGGAAAAAACGCATACGCCCTTTTTGGCCAACCAAGCAAGCTTGCAAAGGAAATCTGCACTACAATGAAGTCTCACTTCCCCCCGGTCAAAAGGGCCATCTGAAAAAAGTGTAAAATCCAGAAAGGCAGGACAGGCCATGGAGAACTGGGAGCCTTGTTATGCTGATGGGCGGGATGTAAACTGCCAACAGACACTCGGGAGAAGTGTATGGTGTTTCCTGAAACATCTAAAAAACAAAGCAACAGAGCCTAGGGCACTTCCACTTATGGTCCTATAGCTTAGGGAAATTAAAATCAAAAAGACACAGCCACCCCAATGTTTGGGACGCCTCTGTTTACAAGAACCTCGTTTACCGTACAAGTTCAATATCACAGAAAGTGAAAAATGGATAAAGAACTTGTGGTACTTACGTACAATGCAGTATCACTCAGCAGTGAAATCTATGTCATCAGGCCCGTAGCAGCACAATGAGTGGATTCAGGTACGATGATTCTAACTGAAATAAGTCACACAGAAAAAGAAACATCATAAGATATCAGTAATACACGGAATGTAAACTTGGCTACACAGGAACTGAATTACAGAACAGAACAGGGTCTCAAATTTAGAAAACCAACTTATGCTTGTTTAAGGGTAAAGGTGAGTTGGGGTGCTGCATAAAACCAGAGATTGAAATGAGCACAGATAAAGTTCCTTAAGCCAAATATGGAATAGACAAGAGCTACTCCTTGCTCAACGAAATGGACTCAACACCGCATATTAAACGCCTAAGAATGTACCTGACTCTTAAGTATCTTAAAACCTATGGATTGCTATGTCTCCGAAAGAGAATCAAGCATGTGTACAGGGACATAAACGCAGCAGTGATAGGATTGGAGAGGTTCGGTGAGCAAATGAAGACCCTTTGAAGTCATATTGCATGGTACCCATTCCACGGGTTTCAACTACCTAGGTTTAAGGTATTCTTCCTTCAGCTAAAACATGCATGTGGAACCTAGAGTATGATCAACCATGTGATCGGGAGACGTGTTCAAATATGTCTCAGTTTTCCTCCCCTGGTAGTCGGGTGCAACATTCCAGACGCTTTACTAACACTCTCCCGACTTGGAGAGTCAGTCCCTTTAACCTCCTGTTTGGCCCAGTTTGCAATTTCTGCGGAAGATGAACAGGAATAGCGAGAACCAATGAGAGACTAGCTGGAGGTGTCTGGACGGGCAAATTTAACTCTCATTTCCCACCACGAAGAGGAAATAACCAAAGGCTCAGCGTGCCGTGCCGGAACCAGATTAGGGCCTGAAGCCATCCTGCGGTGTTGCGGCCAGCTCACAAGAAAACGAGTTGAAGAAAGGAGCTCAGGGGCACTGTAATTCACAAACCTGCAGAGTTATAAATGACAACTATCGTCCAAAAATATACTGAAGTAAGGCTGCCAAGAGGACTTGAAAGCGGGGCAGAATTGCAGGAAACCGATTTCAGGAGGTAGACTGCAATTGCATTGAAAGCATAGGAAAAGAGGCAGAACGTCCACAATGATGCACTCGGCCAAAAAGGGCGTAGGCGTTTTTTCCTGAATATATTCAGGAAAAAACGCATACGCCCTTTTTGGCCAACCAAGCAAGCTTGCAAAGGAAATCTGCACTACAATGAAGTCTCACTTCCCCCCCCCCCCCCGGTCAAAAGGGCCATCTGAAAAAAGTGTAAAATCCAGAAAGGCAGGACAGGCCATGGAGAACTGGGAGCCTTGTTATGCTGATGGGCGGGATGTAAACTGCCAACAGACACCTGGGAGAAGTGTATGGTGTTTCCTGAAACATCTAAAAAACAAAGCAACAGAGCCTAGGGCACTTCCACTTATGGTCCTATAGCTTAGGGAAATTAAAATCAAAAAGACACAGCCACCCCAATGTTTGGGACGCCTCTGTTTACAAGAACCTCGTTTACCGTACAAGTTCAATATCACAGAAAGTGAAAAATGGATAAAGAACTTGTGGTACTTACGTACAATGCAGTATCACTCAGCAGTGAAATCTATGTCATCAGGCCCGTAGCAGCACAATGAGTGGATTCAGGTACGATGATTCTAACTGAAATAAGTCACACAGAGAAAGAAACATCATAAGATATCAGTAATACACGGAATGTAAACTTGGCTACACAGGAACTGAATTACAGAACAGAACAGGGTCTCAAATTTAGAAAACCAACTTATGCTTGTTTAAGGGTAAAGGTGAGTTGGGGTGCTGCATAAAACCAGAGATCGAAATGAGCACAGATAAAGTTCCTTAAGCCAAATATGGAATACACAAGAGCTACTCCTTGCTCAACGAAATGGACTCAACACCGCATATTAAACGCCTAAGAATGTACCTGACTCTTAAGTATCTTAAAACCTATGGATTGCTATGTCTCCGAAAGAGAATCAAGCATGTGTACAGGGACATAAACGCAGCAGTGATAGGATTGGAGAGGTTCGGTGAGCAAATGAAGACCCTTTGAAGTCATATTGCATGGTACCCATTCCACGGGTTTCAACTACCCAGGTTTAAGGTATTCTTCCTTCAGCTAAAACATGCATGTGGAACCTAGAGTATGATCAACCATGTGATCGGGAGACGTGTTCAAATATGTCTCAGTTTTCATACCCTGGTACTCGGGTGCAACATTCCAGACGCTTTACTAACACTCTCCCAACTTGGAGAGTCTGTCCCTTTAACCTCCTGTTTGGCCCAGTTTGCAATTTCTGCGGAAGATGAACAGGAATAGCGAGAACCAATGAGAGACTAGCTGGAGGTGTCTGGACGGGCAAATTTAACTCTCATTTCCCACCAGGAAGAGGAAATAACCAAAGGCTCAGCGTGCCGTGCCGGAACCAGATTAGGGCCTGAAGCCATCCTGCGGTGTTGCGGCCAGCTCACAAGAAAACGAGTTGAAGAAAGGAGCTCAGGGGCACTGTAATTCACAAACCTGCAGAGTTATAAATGACAACTATCGTCCAAAAATATACTGAAGTAAGGCTGCCAAGAGGACTTGAAAGCGGGGCAGAATTGCAGGAAACCGATTTCAGGAGGTAGACTGGAATTGCATTGAAAGCATAGGAAAAGAGGCAGAACGTCCACAATGATGCACTTGGCCAAAAAGGGCGTATGCGTTTTTTCCTGAATATATTCAGGAAAAAACGCATACGCACTTTTTGGCCAACCAAGCAAGCTTGCAAAGGAAATCTGCACTACAATGAAGTCTCACTTCCCCCCGGTCAAAAGGGCCATCTGAAAAAAGTGTAAAATCCAGAAAGGCAGGACAGGCCATGGAGAACTGGGAGCCTTTTTATGCTGATGGGCGGGATGTAAACTGCCAACAGACACTCGGGAGAAGTGTATGGTGTTTCCTGAAACATCTAAAAAACAAAGCAACAGAGCCTAGGGCACTTCCACTTATGGTCCTATAGCTTAGGGAAATTAAAATCAAAAAGACACAGCCACCCCAATGTTTGGGACGCCTCTGTTTACAAGAACCTCGTTTACCGTACAAGTTCAATATCACAGAAAGTGAAAAATGGATAAAGAACTTGTGGTACTTACGTACAATGCAGTATCACTCAGCAGTGAAATCTATGTCATCAGGCCCGTAGCAGCACAATGAGTGGATTCAGGTACGATGATTCTAACTGAAATAAGTCACACAGAAAAAGAAACATCATAAGATATCAGTAATACACGGAATGTAAACTTGGCTACACAGGAACTGAATTACAGAACAGAACAGGGTCTCAAATTTAGAAAACCAACTTATGCTTGTTTAAGGGTAAAGGTGAGTTGGGGTGCTGCATAAAACCAGAGATTGAAATGAGCACAGATAAAGTTCCTTAAGCCAAATATGGAATAGACAAGAGCTACTCCTTGCTCAACGAAATGGACTCAACACCGCATATTAAACGCCTAAGAATGTACCTGACTCTTAAGTATCTTAAAACCTATGGATTGCTATGTCTCCGAAAGAGAATCAAGCATGTGTACAGGGACATAAACGCAGCAGTGATAGGATTGGAGAGGTTCGGTGAGCAAATGAAGACCCTTTGAAGTCATATTGCATGGTACCCATTCCACGGGTTTCAACCACCCAGGTTTAAGGTATTCTTCCTTCAGCTAAAACATGCATGTGGAACCTAGAGTATGATCAACCATGTGATCGGGAGACGTGTTCAAATATGTCTCAGTTTTCCTCCCCTGGTAGTCGGGTGCAACATTCCAGACGCTTTACTAACACTCTCCCGACTTGGAGAGTCAGTCCCTTTAACCTCCTGTTTGGCCCAGTTTGCAATTTCTGCGGAAGATGAACAGGAATAGCGAGAACCAATGAGAGACTAGCTGGAGGTGTCTGGACGGGCAAATTTAACTCTCATTTCCCACCAGGAAGAGGAAATAACCAAAGGCTCAGTGTGCCGTGCCGGAACCAGATTAGGGCCTGAAGCCATCCTGCGGTGTTGCGGCCAGCTCACAAGAAAACGAGTTGAAGAAAGGAGCTCAGGGGCACTGTAATTCACAAACCTGCAGAGTTATAAATGACAACTATCGTCCAAAAATATACTGAAGTAAGGCTCCCAAGAGGACTTGAAAGCGGGGCAGAATTGCAGGAAACCGATTTCAGGAGGTAGACTGCAATTGCATTGAAAGCATAGGAAAAGAGGCAGAACGTCCACAATGATGCACTTGGCCAAAAAGGGCGTATGCGTTTTTTCCTGAATATATTCAGGAAAAAACGCATACGCCCTTTTTGGCCAACCAAGCAAGCTTGCAAAGGAAATCTGCACTACAATGAAGTCTCACTCCCCCCCCCCCCGGTCAAAAGGGCCATCTGAAAAAAGTGTAAAATCCAGAAAGGCAGGACAGGCCATGGAGAACTGGGAGCCTTGTTATGCTGATGGGCGGGATGTAAACTGCCAACAGACACTCGGGAGAAGTGTATGGTGTTTCCTGAAACATCTAAAAAACAAAGCAACAGAGCCTAGGGCACTTCCACTTATGGTCCTATAGCTTAGGGAAATTAAAATCAAAAAGACACAGCCACCCCAATGTTTGGGACGCCTCTGTTTACAAGAACCTCGTTTACCGTACAAGTTCAATATCACAGAAAGTGAAAAATGGATAAAGAACTTGTGGTACTTACGTACAATGCAGTATCACTCAGCAGTGAAATCTATGTCATCAGGCCCGTAGCAGCACAATGAGTGGATTCAGGTACGATGATTCTAACTGAAATAAGTCACACAGAGAAAGAAACATCATAAGATATCAGTAATACACGGAATGTAAACTTGGCTACACAGGAACTGAATTACAGAACAGAACAGGGTCTCAAATTTAGAAAACCAACTTATGCTTGTTTAAGGGTAAAGTTGAGTTGGGGTGCTGCATAAAACCAGAGATCGAAATGAGCACAGATAAAGTTCCTTAAGCCAAATATGGAATAGACAAGAGCTACTCCTTGCTCAACGAAATGGACTCAACACCGCATATTAAACGCCTAAGAATGTACCTGACTCTTAAGTATCTTAAAACCTATGGATTGCTATGTCTCCGAAAGAGAATCAAGCATGTGTACAGGGACATAAACGCAGCAGTGATAGGATTGGAGAGGTTCGGTGAGCAAATGAAGACCCTTTGAAGTCATATTGCATGGTACCCATTCCACGGGTTTCAACTACCCAGGTTTAAGGTATTCTTCCTTCAGCTAAAACATGCATGTGGAACCTAGAGTATGATCAACCATGTGATCGGGAGACGTGTTCAAATATGTCTCAGTTTTCATACCCTGGTAGTCGGGTGCAACATTCCAGACGCTTTACTAACACTCTCCCGACTTGGAGAGTCTGTCCCTTTAACCTCCTGTTTGGCCCAGTTTGCAATTTCTGCGGAAGATGAACAGGAATAGCGAGAACCAATGAGAGACTAGCTGGAGGTGTCTGGACGGGCAAATTTAACTCTCATTTCCCACCAGGAAGAGGAAATAACCAAAGGCTCAGTGTGCCGTGCCGGAACCAGATTAGGGCCTGAAGACATCCTGCGGTGTTGCGGCCAGCTCACAAGAAAACGAGTTGAAGAAAGGAGCTCAGGGGCACTGTAATTCACAAACCTGCAGAGTTATAAATGACAACTATCGTCCAAAAATATACTGAAGTAAGGCTGCCAAGAGGACTTGAAAGCGGGGCAGAATTGCAGGAAACCGATTTCAGGAGGTAGACTGGAATTGCATTGAAAGCATAGGAAAAGAGGCAGAACGTCCACAATGATGCACTTGGCCAAAAAGGGCGTATGCGTTTTTTCCTGAATATATTCAGGAAAAAACGCATACGCCCTTTTTGGCCAACCAAGCAAGCTTGCAAAGGAAATCTGCACTACAATGAAGTCTCACTTCCCCCCGGTCAAAAGGGCCATCTGAAAAAAGTGTAAAATCCAGAAAGGCAGGACAGGCCATGGAGAACTGGGAGCCTTGTTATGCTGATGGGCGGGATGTAAACTGCCAACAGACACTCGGGAGAAGTGTATGGTGTTTCCTGAAACATCTAAAAAACAAAGCAACAGAGCCTAGGGCACTTCCACTTATGGTCCTATAGCTTAGGGAAATTAAAATCAAAAAGACACAGCCACCCCAATGTTTGGGACGCCTCTGTTTACAAGAACCTCGTTTACCGTACAAGTTCAATATCACAGAAAGTGAAAACTGGATAAAGAACTTGTGGTACTTACGTACAATGCAGTATCACTCAGCAGTGAAATCTATGTCATCAGGCCCGTAGCAGCACAATGAGTGGATTCAGGTACGATGATTCTAACTGAAATAAGTCACACAGAAAAAGAAACATCATAAGATATCAGTAATACACGGAATGTAAACTTGGCTACACAGGAACTGAATTACAGAACAGAACAGGGTCTCAAATTTAGAAAACCAACTTATGCTTGTTTAAGGGTAAAGGTGAGTTGGGGTGCTGCATAAAACCAGAGATTGAAATGAGCACAGATAAAGTTCCTTAAGCCAAATATGGAATAGACAAGAGCTACTCCTTGCTCAACGAAATGGACTCAACACCGCATATTAAACGCCTAAGAATGTACCTGACTCTTAAGTATCTTAAAACCTATGGATTGCTATGTCTCCGAAAGAGAATCAAGCATGTGTACAGGGACATAAACGCAGCAGTGATAGGATTGGAGAGGTTCGGTGAGCAAATGAAGACCCTTTGAAGTCATATTGCATGGTACCCATTCCACGGGTTTCAACTACCCAGGTTTAAGGTATTCTTCCTTCAGCTAAAACATGCATGTGGAACCTAGAGTATGATCAACCATGTGATCGGGAGACGTGTTCAAATATGTCTCAGTTTTCATACCCTGGTACTCGGGTGCAACATTCCAGACGCTTTACTAACACTCTCCCGACTTGGAGAGTCAGTCCCTTTAACCTCCTGTTTGGCCCAGTTTGCAATTTCTGCGGAAGATGAACAGGAATAGCGAGAACCAATGAGAGACTAGCTGGAGGTGTCTGGACGGGCAAATTTAACTCTCATTTCCCACCAGGAAGAGGAAATAACCAAAGGCTCAGCGTGCCGTGCCGGAACCAGATTAGGGCCTGAAGCCATCCTGCGGTGTTGCGGCCAGCTCACAAGAAAACGAGTTGAAGAAAGGAGCTCAGGGGCACTGTAATTCACAAACCTGCAGAGTTATAAATGACAACTATCGTCCAAAAATATACTGAAGTAAGGCTGCCAAGAGGACTTGAAAGCGGGGCAGAATTGCAGGAAACCGATTTCAGGAGGTAGACTGGAATTGCATTGAAAGCATAGGAAAAGAGGCAGAACGTCCACAATGATGCACTTGGCCAAAAAGGGCGTATGCGTTTTTTCCTGAATATATTCAGGAAAAAACGCATACGCCCTTTTTGGCCAACCAAGCAAGCTTGCAAAGGAAATCTGCACTACAATGAAGTCTCACTTCCCCCCGGTCAAAAGGGCCATCTGAAAAAAGTGTAAAATCCAGAAAGGCAGGACAGGCCATGGAGAACTGGGAGCCTTGTTATGCTGATGGGCGGGATGTAAACTGCCAAGAGACACTCGGGAGAAGTGTATGGTGTTTCCTGAAACATCTAAAAAACAAAGCAACAGAGCCTAGGGCACTTCCACTTATGGTCCTATAGCTTAGGGAAATTAAAATCAAAAAGATACAGCCACCCCAATGTTTGGGACGCCTCTGTTTACAAGAACCTCGTTTACCATACAAGTTCAATATCACAGAAAGTGAAAAATGGATAAAGAACTTGTGGTACTTACGTACAATGCAGTATCACTCAGCAGTGAAATCTATGTCATCAGGCCCGTAGCAGCACAATGAGTGGATTCAGGTACGATGATTCTAACTGAAATAAGTCACACAGAAAAAGAAACATCATAAGATATCAGTAATACACGGAATGTAAACTTGGCTACACAGGAACTGAATTACAGAACAGAACAGGGTCTCAAATTTAGAAAACCAACTTATGCTTGTTTAAGGGTAAAGGTGAGTTGGGGTGCTGCATAAAACCAGAGATTGAAATGAGCACAGATAAAGTTCCTTAAGCCAAATATGGAATAGACAAGAGCTACTCCTTGCTCAACGAAATGGACTCAACACCGCATATTAAACGCCTAAGAATGTACCTGACTCTTAAGTATCTTAAAACCTATGGATTGCTATGTCTCCGAAAGAGAATCAAGCATGTGTACAGGGACATAAACGCAGCAGTGATAGGATTGGAGAGGTTCGGTGAGCAAATGAAGACCCTTTGAAGTCATATTGCATGGTACCCATTCCACGGGTTTCAACTACCCAGGTTTAAGGTATTCTTCCTTCAGCTAAAACATGCATGTGGAACCTAGAGTATGATCAACCATGTGATCGGGAGACGTGTTCAAATATGTCTCAGTTTTCCTCCCCTGGTAGTCGGGTGCAACATTCCAGACGCTTTACTAACACTCTCCCGACTTGGAGAGTCAGTCCCTTTAACCTCCTGTTTGGCCCAGTTTGCAATTTCTGCGGAAGATGAACAGGAATAGCGAGAACCAATGAGAGACTAGCTGGAGGTGTCTGGACGGGCAAATTTAACTCTCATTTCCCACCAGGAAGAGGAAATAACCAAAGGCTCAGCGTGCCGTGCCGGAACCAGATTAGGGCCTGAAGCCATCCTGCGGTGTTGCGGCCAGCTCACAAGAAAACGAGTTGAAGAAAGGAGCTCAGGGGCACTGTAATTCACAAACCTGCAGAGTTATAAATGACAACTATCGTCCAAAAATATACTGAAGTAAGGCTGCCAAGAGGACTTGAAAGCGGGGCAGAATTGCAGGAAACCGATTTCAGGAGGTAGACTGCAATTGCATTGAAAGCATAGGAAAAGAGGCAGAACGTCCACAATGATGCACTTGGCCAAAAAGGGCGTATGCGTTTTTTCCTGAATATATTCAGGAAAAAACGCATACGCCCTTTTTGGCCAACCAAGCAAGCTTGCAAAGGAAATCTGCACTACAATGAAGTCTCACTTCCCCCCCACCCCGGTCAAAAGGGCCATCTGAAAAAAGTGTAAAATCCAGAAAGGCAGGACAGGCCATGGAGAACTGGGAGCCTTGTTATGCTGATGGGCGGGATGTAAACTGCCAACAGACACTCGGGAGAAGTGTATGGTGTTTCCTGAAACATCTAAAAAACAAAGCAACAGAGCCTAGGGCACTTCCACTTATGGTCCTATAGCTTAGGGAAATTAAAATCAAAAAGATACAGCCACCCCAATGTTTGGGACGCCTCTGTTTACAAGAACCTCGTTTACCGTACAAGTTCAATATCACAGAAAGTGAAAAATGGATAAAGAACTTGTGGTACTTACGTACAATGCAGTATCACTCAGCAGTGAAATCTATGTCATCAGGCCCGTAGCAGCACAATGAGTGGATTCAGGTACGATGATTCTAACTGAAATAAGTCACACAGAAAAAGAAACATCATAAGATATCAGTAATACACGGAATGTAAACTTGGCTACACAGGAACTGAATTACAGAACAGAACAGGGTCTCAAATTTAGAAAACCAACTTATGCTTGTTTAAGGGTAAAGGTGAGTTGGGGTGCTGCATAAAACCAGAGATTGAAATGAGCACAGATAAAGTTCCTTAAGCCAAATATGGAATAGACAAGAGCTACTCCTTGCTCAACGAAATGGACTCAACACCGCATATTAAACGCCTAAGAATGTACCTGACTCTTAAGTATCTTAAAACCTATGGATTGCTATGTCTCCGAAAGAGAATCAAGCATGTGTACAGGGACATAAACGCAGCAGTGATAGGATTGGAGAGGTTCGGTGAGCAAATGAAGACCCTTTGAAGTCATATTGCATGGTACCCATTCCACGGGTTTCAACTACCCAGGTTTAAGGTATTCTTCCTTCAGCTAAAACATGCATGTGGAACCTAGAGTATGATCAACCATGTGATCGGGAGACGTGTTCAAATATGTCTCAGTTTTCGTACCCTGGTACTCGGGTGCAACATTCCAGACGCTTTACTAACACTCTCCCGACTTGGAGAGTCAGTCCCTTTAACCTCCTGTTTGGCCCAGTTTGCAATTTCTGCGGAAGATGAACAGGAATAGCGAGAACCAATGAGAGACTAGCTGGAGGTGTCTGGACGGGCAAATTTAACTCTCATTTCCCACCAGGAAGAGGAAATAACCAAAGGCTCAGCGTGCCGTGCCGGAACCAGATTAGGGCCTGAAGCCATCCTGCGGTGTTGCGGCCAGCTCACAAGAAAACGAGTTGAAGAAAGGAGCTCAGGGGCACTGTAATTCACAAACCTGCAGAGTTATAAATGACAACTATCGTCCAAAAATATACTGAAGTAAGGCTGCCAAGAGGACTTGAAAGCGGGGCAGAATTGCAGGAAACCGATTTCAGGAGGTAGACTGGAATTGCATTGAAAGCATAGGAAAAGAGGCAGAACGTCCACAATGATGCACTTGGCCAAAAAGGGCGTATGCGTTTTTTCCTGAATATATTCAGGAAAAAACGCATACGCCCTTTTTGGCCAACCAAGAAAGCTTGCAAAGGAAATCTGCACTGCAATGAAGTCTCACTTCCCCCCCCCCGGTCAAAAGGGCCATCTGAAAAAAGTGTAAAATCCAGAAAGGCAGGACAGGCCATGGAGAACTGGGAGCCTTGTTATGCTGATGGGCGGGATGTAAACTGCCAACAGACACTCGGGAGAAGTGTATGGTGTTTCCTGAAACATCTAAAAAACAAAGCAACAGAGCCTAGGGCACTTCCACTTATGGTCCTATAGCTTAGGGAAATTAAAATCAAAAAGACACAGCCACCCCAATGTTTGGGACGCCTCTGTTTACAAGAACCTCGTTTACCGTACAAGTTCAATATCACAGAACGTGAAAAATGGATAAAGAACTTGTGGTACTTACGTACAATGCAGTATCACTCAGCAGTGAAATCTATGTCATCAGGCCCGTAGCAGCACAATGAGTGGATTCAAGTACGATGATTCTAACTGAAATAAGTCACACAGAAAAAGAAACATCATAAGATATCAGTAATACACGGAATGTAAACTTGGCTACACAGGAACTGAATTACAGAACAGAACAGGGTCTCAAATTTAGAAAACCAACTTATGCTTGTTTAAGGGTAAAGGTGAGTTGGGGTGCTGCATAAAACCAGAGATTGAAATGAGCACAGATAAAGTTCCTTAAGCCAAATATGGAATAGACAAGAGCTACTCCTTGCTCAACGAAATGGACTCAACACCGCATATTAAACGCCTAAGAATGTACCTGACTCTTAAGTATCTTAAAACCTATGGATTGCTATGTCTCCGAAAGAGAATCAAGCATGTGTACAGGGACATAAACGCAGCAGTGATAGGATTGGAGAGGTTCGGTGAGCAAATGAAGACCCTTTGAAGTCATATTGCATGGTACCCATTCCACGGGTTTCAACTACCCAGGTTTAAGGTATTCTTCCTTCAGCTAAAACATGCATGTGGAACCTAGAGTATGATCAACCATGTGATCGGGAGACGTGTTCAAATATGTCTCAGTTTTCCTCCCCTGGTACTCGGGTGCAACATTCCAGACGCTTTACTAACACTCTCCCGACTTGGAGAGTCAGTCCCTTTAACCTCCTGTTTGGCCCAGTTTGCAATTTCTGCGGAAGATGAACAGGAATAGCGAGAACCAATGAGAGACTAGCTGGAGGTGTCTGGACGGGCAAATTTAACTCTCATTTCCCACCAGGAAGAGGAAATAACCAAAGGCTCAGCGTGCCGTGCCAGAACCAGATTAGGGCCTGAAGCCATCCTGCGGTGTTGCGGCCAGCTCACAAGAAAACGAGTTGAAGAAAGGAGCTCAGGGGCACTGTAATTCACAAACCTGCGGAGTTATAAATGACAACTATCGTCCAAAAATATACTGAAGTAAGGCTGCCAAGAGGACTTGAAAGCGGGGCAGAATTGCAGGAAACCGATTTCAGGAGGTAGACTGGAATTGCATTGAAAGCATAGGAAAAGAGGCAGAACGTCCACAATGATGCACTTGGCCAAAAAGGGCGTATGCGTTTTTTCCTGAATATATTCAGGAAAAAACGCATACGCCCTTTTTGGCCAACCAAGCAAGCTTGCAAAGGAAATCTGCACTACAATGAAGTCTCACTTCCCCCCCCCCCGGTCAAAAGGGCCATCTGAAAAAAGTGTAAAATCCAGAAAGGCAGGACAGGCCATGGAGAACTGGGAGCCTTTTTATGCTGATGGGCGGGATGTAAACTGCCAACAGACACTCGGGAGAAGTGTATGGTGTTTCCTGAAACATCTAAAAAACAAAGCAACAGAGCCTAGGGCACTTCCACTTATGGTCCTATAGCTTAGGGAAATTAAAATCAAAAAGATACAGCCACACCAATGTTTGGGACGCCTCTGTTTACAAGAACCTCGTTTACCGTACAAGTTCAATATCACAGAAAGTGAAAAATGGATAAAGAACTTGTGGTACTTACGTACAATGCAGTATCACTCAGCAGTGAAATCTATGTCATCAGGCCCGTAGCAGCACAATGAGTGGATTCAGGTACGATGATTCTAACTGAAATAAGTCACACAGAGAAAGAAACATCATAAGATATCAGTAATACACGGAATGTAAACTTGGATACACAGGAACTGAATTACAGAACAGAACAGGGTCTCAAATTTAGAAAACCAACTTATGCTTGTTTAAGGGTAAAGGTGAGTTGGGGTGCTGCATAAAACCAGAGATTGAAATGAGCACAGATAAAGTTCCTTAAGCCAAATATGGAATAGACAAGAGCTACTCCTTGCTCAACGAAATGGACTCAACACCGCATATTAAACGCCTAAGAATGTACCTGACTCTTAAGTATCTTAAAACCTATGGATTGCTATGTCTCTGAAAGAGAATCAAGCATGTGTACAGGGACATAAACGCAGCAGTGATAGGATTGGAGAGGTTCGGTGAGCAAATGAAGACCCTTTGAAGTCATATTGCATGGTACCCATTCCACGGGTTTCAACTACCCAGGTTTAAGGTATTCTTCCTTCAGCTAAAACATGCATGTGGAACCTAGAGTATGATCAACCATGTGATCGGGAGACGTGTTCAAATATGTCTCAGTTTTCGTACCCTGGTAGTCGGGTGCAACATTCCAGACGCTTTACTAACACTCTCCCGACTTGGAGAGTCAGTCCCTTTAACCTCCTGTTTGGCCCAGTTTGCAATTTCTGCGGAAGATGAACAGGAATAGCGAGAACCAATGAGAGACTAGCTGGAGGTGTCTGGACGGGCAAATTTAACTCTCATTTCCCACCAGGAAGAGGAAATAACCAAAGGCTCAGCGTGCCGTGCCGGAACCAGATTAGGGCCTGAAGCCATCCTGCGGTGTTGCGGCCAGCTCACAAGAAAACGAGTTGAAGAAAGGAGCTCAGGGCCACTGTAATTCACAAACCTGCAGAGTTATAAATGACAACTATCGTCCAAAAATATACTGAAGTAAGGCTGCCAAGAGGACTTGAAAGCGGGGCAGAATTGCAGGAAACCGATTTCAGGAGGTAGACTGGAATTGCATTGAAAGCATAGGAAAAGAGGCAGAACGTCCACAATGATGCACTTGGCCAAAAAGGGCGTATGCGTTTTTTCCTGAATATATTCAGGAAAAAACGCATATGCCCTTTTTGGCCAACCAAGCAAGCTTGCAAAGGAAATCTGCACTACAATGAAGTCTCACTTCCCCCCGGTCAAAAGGGCCATCTGAAAAAAGTGTAAAATCCAGAAAGGCAGGACAGGCCATGGAGAACTGGGAGCCTTGTTATGCTGATGGGCGGGATGTAAACTGCCAACAGACACTCCGGAGAAGTGTATGGTGTTTCCTGAAACATCTAAAAAACAAAGCAACAGAGCCTAGGGCACTTCCACTTATGGTCCTATAGCTTAGGGAAATTAAAATCAAAAAGACACAGCCACCCCAATGTTTGGGACGCCTCTGTTTACAAGAACCTCGTTTACCGTACAAGTTCAATATCACAGAAAGTGAAAACTGGATAAAGAACTTGTGGTACTTACGTACAATGCAGTATCACTCAGCAGTGAAATCTATGTCATCAGGCCCGTAGCAGCACAATGAGTGGATTCAGGTACGATGATTCTAACTGAAATAAGTCACACAGAAAAAGAAACATCATAAGATATCAGTAATACACGGAATGTAAACTTGGCTACACAGGAACTGAATTACAGAACAGAACAGGGTCTCAAATTTAGAAAACCAACTTATGCTTGTTTAAGGGTAAAGGTGAGTTGGGGTGCTGCATAAAACCAGAGATTGAAATGAGCACAGATAAAGTTCCTTAAGCCAAATATGGAATAGACAAGAGCTACTCCTTGCTCAACGAAATGGACTCAACACCCCATATTAAACGCCTAAGAATGTACCTGACTCTTAAGTATCTTAAAACCTATGGATTGCTATGTCTCCGAAAGAGAATCAAGCATGTGTACAGGGACATAAACGCAGCAGTGATAGGATTGGAGAGGTTCGGTGAGCAAATGAAGACCCTTTGAAGTCATATTGCATGGTACCCATTCCACGGGTTTCAACTACCCAGGTTTAAGGTATTCTTCCTTCAGCTAAAACATGCATGTGGAACCTAGAGTATGATCAACCATGTGATCGGGAGACGTGTTCAAATATGTCTCAGTTTTCGTACCCTGGTACTCGGGTGCAACATTCCAGACGCTTTATTAACACTCTCCCGACTTGGAGAGTCAGTCCCTTTAACCTCCTGTTTGGCCCAGTTTGCAATTTCTGCGGAAGCTGAACAGGAATAGCGAGAACCAATGAGAGACTAGCTGGAGGTGTCTGGACGGGCAAATTTAACTCTCATTTCCCACCAGGAAGAGGAAATAACCAAAGGCTCAGCGTGCCGTGCCGGAACCAGATTAGGGCCTGAAGCCATCCTGCGGTGTTGCGGCCAGCTCACAAGAAAACGAGTTGAAGAAAGGAGCTCAGGGGCACTGTAATTCACAAACCTGCAGAGTTATAAATGACAACTATCGTCCAAAAATATACTGAAGTAAGGCTGCCAAGAGGACTTGAAAGCGGGGCAGAATTGCAGGAAACCGATTTCAGGAGGTAGACTGGAATTGCATTGAAAGCATAGGAAAAGAGGCAGAACGTCCACAATGATGCACTTGGCCAAAAAGGGCGTATGCGTTTTTTCCTGAATATATTCAGGAAAAAACGCATACGCCCTTTTTGGCCAACCAAGCAAGCTTGCAAAGGAAATCTGCACTACAATGAAGTCTCACTTCCCCCCCCCCCCGGTCAAAAGGGCCATCTGAAAAAAGTGTAAAATCCAGAAAGGCAGGACAGGCCATGGAGAACTGGGAGCCTTGTTATGCTGATGGGCGGGATGTAAACTGCCAACAGACACTCGGGAGAAGTGTATGGTGTTTCCTGAAACATCTAAAAAACAAAGCAACAGAGCCTAGGGCACTTCCACTTATGGTCCTATAGCTTAGGGAAATTAAAATCAAAAAGATACAGCCACCCCAATGTTTGGGACGCCTCTGTTTACAAGAACCTCGTTTACCGTACAAGTTCAATATCACAGAAAGTGAAAAATGGATAAAGAACTTGTGGTACTTACGTACAATGCAGTATCACTCAGCAGTGAAATCTATGTCATCAGGCCCGTAGCAGCACAATGAGTGGATTCAGGTACGATGATTCTAACTGAAATAAGTCACACAGAGAAAGAAACATCATAAGATATCAGTAATACACGGAATGTAAACTTGGCTACACAGGAACTGAATTACAGAACAGAACAGGGTCTCAAATTTAGAAAACCAACTTATGCTTGTTTAAGGGTAAAGGTGAGTTGGGGTGCTGCATAAAACCAGAGATTGAAATGAGCACAGATAAAGTTCCTTAAGCCAAATATGGAATAGACAAGAGCTACTCCTTGCTCAACGAAATGGACTCAACACCGCATATTAAACGCCTAAGAATGTACCTGACTCTTAAGTATCTTAAAACCTATGGATTGCTATGTCTCCGAAAGAGAATCAAGCATGTGTACAGGGACATAAACGCAGCAGTGATAGGATTGGAGAGGTTCGGTGAGCAAATGAAGACCCTTTGAAGTCATATTGCATGGTACCCATTCCACGGGTTTCAACTACCCAGGTTTAAGGTATTCTTCCTTCAGCTAAAACATGCATGTGGAACCTAGAGTATGATCAACCATGTGATCGGGAGACGTGTTCAAATATGTCTCAGTTTTCGTACCCTGGTACTCGGGTGCAACATTCCAGACGCTTTACTAACACTCTCCCGACTTGGAGAGTCAGTCCCTTTAACCTCCTGTTTGGCCCAGTTTGCAATTTCTGCGGAAGATGAACAGGAATAGCGAGAACCAATGAGAGACTAGCTGGAGGTGTCTGGACGGGCAAATTTAACTCTCATTTCCCACCAGGAAGAGGAAATAACCAAAGGCTCAGCGTGCCGTGTCGGAACCAGATTAGGGCCTGAAGACATCCTGCGGTGTTGCGGCCAGCTCACAAGAAAACGAGTTGAAGAAAGGAGCTCAGGGGCACTGTAATTCACAAACCTGCAGAGTTATAAATGACAACTATCGTCCAAAAATATACTGAAGTAAGGCTGCCAAGAGGAGTTGAAAGCGGGGCAGAATTGCAGGAAACCGATTTCAGGAGGTAGACTGGAATTGCATTGAAAGCATAGGAAAAGAGGCAGAACGTCCACAATGATGCACTTGGCCAAAAAGGGCGTATGCGTTTTTTCCTGAATATATTCAGGAAAAAACGCATACGCCCTTTTTGGCCAACCAAGCAAGCTTGCAAAGGAAATCTGCACTACAATGAAGTCTCACTTCCCCCCGGTCAAAAGGGCCATCTGAAAAAAGTGTAAAATCCAGAAAGGCAGGACAGGCCATGGAGAACTGGGAGCCTTGTTATGCTGATGGGCGGGATGTAAACTGCCAACAGACACTCCGGAGAAGTGTATGGTGTTTCCTGAAACATCTAAAAAACAAAGCAACAGAGCCTAGGGCACTTCCACTTATGGTCCTATAGCTTAGGGAAATTAAAATCAAAAAGATACAGCCACCCCAATGTTTGGGACGCCTCTGTTTACAAGAACCTCGTTTACCGTACAAGTTCAATATCACAGAAAGTGAAAAATGGATAAAGAACTTGTGGTACTTACGTACAATGCAGTATCACTCAGCAGTGAAATCTATGTCATCAGGCCCGTAGCAGCACAATGAGTGGATTCAGGTACGATGATTCTAACTGAAATAAGTCACACAGAGAAAGAAACATCATAAGATATCAGTAATACACGGAATGTAAACTTGGCTACACAGGAACTGAATTACAGAACAGAACAGGGTCTCAAATTTAGAAAACCAACTTATGCTTGTTTAAGGGTAAAGGTGAGTTGGGGTGCTGCATAAAACCAGAGATTGAAATGAGCACAGATAAAGTTCCTTAAGCCAAATATGGAATAGACAAGAGCTACTCCTTGCTCAACGAAATGGACTCAACACCGCATATTAAACGCCTAAGAATGTACCTGACTCTTAAGTATCTTAAAACCTATGGATTGCTATGTCTCCGAAAGAGAATCAAGCATGTGTACAGGGACATAAACGCAGCAGTGATAGGATTGGAGAGGTTCGGTGAGCAAATGAAGACCCTTTGAAGTCATATTGCATGGTACCCATTCCACGGGTTTCAACTACCCAGGTTTAAGGTATTCTTCCTTCAGCTAAAACATGCATGTGGAACCTAGAGTATGATCAACCATGTGATCGGGAGACGTGTTCAAATATGTCTCAGTTTTCGTACCCTGGTACTCGGGTGCAACATTCCAGACGCTTTACTAACACTCTCCCGACTTGGAGAGTCAGTCCCTTTAACCTCCTGTTTGGCCCAGTTTGCAATTTCTGCGGAAGATGAACAGGAATAGCGAGAACCAATGAGAGACTAGCTGGAGGTGTCTGGACGGGCAAATTTAACTCTCATTTCCCACCAGGAAGAGGAAATAACCAAAGGCTCAGCGTGCCGTGTCGGAACCAGATTAGGGCCTGAAGACATCCTGCGGTGTTGCGGCCAGCTCACAAGAAAACGAGTTGAAGAAAGGAGCTCAGGGGCACTGTAATTCACAAACCTGCAGAGTTATAAATGACAACTATCGTCCAAAAATATACTGAAGTAAGGCTGCCAAGAGGAGTTGAAAGCGGGGCAGAATTGCAGGAAACCGATTTCAGGAGGTAGACTGGAATTGCATTGAAAGCATAGGAAAAGAGGCAGAACGTCCACAATGATGCACTTGGCCAAAAAGGGCGTATGCGTTTTTTCCTGAATATATTCAGGAAAAAACGCATACGCCCTTTTTGGCCAACCAAGCAAGCTTGCAAAGGAAATCTGCACTACAATGAAGTCTCACTTCCCCCCGGTCAAAAGGGCCATCTGAAAAAAGTGTAAAATCCAGAAAGGCAGGACAGGCCATGGAGAACTGGGAGCCTTGTTATGCTGATGGGCGGGATGTAAACTGCCAACAGACACTCCGGAGAAGTGTATGGTGTTTCCTGAAACATCTAAAAAACAAAGCAACAGAGCCTAGGGCACTTCCACTTATGGTCCTATAGCTTAGGGAAATTAAAATCAAAAAGACACAGCCACCCCAATGTTTGGGACGCCTCTGTTTACAAGAACCTCGTTTACCGTACAAGTTCAATATCACAGAAAGTGAAAAATGGATAAAGAACTTGTGGTACTTATGTACAATGCAGTATCACTCAGCAGTGAAATCTATGTCATCAGGCCCGTAGCAGCACAATGAGTGGATTCAGGTACGATGATTCTAACTGAAATAAGTCACACAGAAAAAGAAACATCATAAGATATCAGTAATACACGGAATGTAAACTTGGCTACACAGGAACTGAATTACAGAACAGAACAGGGTCTCAAATTTAGAAAACCAACTTATGCTTGTTTAAGGGTAAAGGTGAGTTGGGGTGCTGCATAAAACCAGAGATTGAAATGAGCACAGATAAAGTTCCTTAAGCCAAATATGGAATAGACAAGAGCTACTCCTTGCTCAACGAAATGGACTCAACACCGCATATTAAACGCCTAAGAATGTACCTGACTCTTAAGTATCTTAAAACCTATGGATTGCTATGTCTCCGAAAGAGAATCAAGCGTGTGTACAGGGACATAAACGCAGCAGTGATAGGATTGGAGAGGTTCGGTGAGCAAATGAAGACCCTTTGAAGTCAT
The DNA here is from genome assembly GCF_963455315.2 of Globicephala melas. Taxonomy (NCBI): domain Eukaryota; kingdom Metazoa; phylum Chordata; class Mammalia; order Artiodactyla; family Delphinidae; genus Globicephala; species Globicephala melas. The sequence continues at coordinate 218,657 of NW_027207303.1, read as the reverse complement.
ATTGCATGGTACCCATTCCACGGGTTTCAACTACCCAGGTTTAAGGTATTCTTCCTTCAGCTAAAACATGCATGTGGAACCTAGAGTATGATCAACCATGTGATCGGGAGACGTGTTCAAATATGTCTCAGTTTTCGTACCCTGGTACTCGGGTGCAACATTCCAGACGCTTTACTAACACTCTCCCGACTTGGAGAGTCAGTCCCTTTAACCTCCTGTTTGGCCCAGTTTGCAATTTCTGCGGAAGATGAACAGGAATAGCGAGAACCAATGAGAGACTAGCTGGAGGTGTCTGGACGGGCAAATTTAACTCTCATTTCCCACCAGGAAGAGGAAATAACCAAAGGCTCAGCGTGCCGTGCCGGAACCAGATTAGTGCCTGAAGCCATCCTGCGGTGTTGCGGCCAGCTCACAAGAAAACGAGTTGAAGAAAGGAGCTCAGGGGCACTGTAATTCACAAACCTGCAGAGTTATAAATGACAACTATCATCCAAAAATATACTGAAGTAAGGCTGCCAAGAGGACTTGAAAGCGGGGCAGAATTGCAGGAAACCAATTTCAGGAGGTAGACTGGAATTGCATTGAAAGCATAGGAAAAGAGGCAGAACGTCCACAATGATGCACTTGGCCAAAAAGGGCGTATGCGTTTTTTCCTGAATATATTCAGGAAAAAACGCATACGCCCTTTTTGGCCAACCAAGCAAGCTTGCAAAGGAAATCTGCACTACAATGAAGTCTCACTTCCCCCCGGTCAAAAGGGCCATCTGAAAAAAGTGTAAAATTCAGAAAGGCACGACAGGCCATGGAGAACTGGGAGCCTTGTTATCCTGATGGGCGGGATGTAAACTGCCAACAGACACTCGGGAGAAGTGTATGGTGTTTCCTGAAACATCTAAAAAACAAAGCAACAGAGCCTAGGGCACTTCCACTTATGGTCCTATAGCTTAGGGAAATTAAAATCAAAAAGACACAGCCACCCCAATGTTTGGGACGCCTCTGTTTACAAGAACCTCGTTTACCGTACAAGTTCAATATCACAGAAAGTGAAAAATGGATAAAGAACTTGTGGTACTTACGTACAATGCAGTATCACTCAGCAGTGAAATCTATGTCATCAGGCCCGTAGCAGCACAATGAGTGGATTCAGGTACGATGATTCTAACTGAAATAAGTCACACAGAAAAAGAAACATCATAAGATATCAGTAATACACGGAATGTAAACTTGGCTACACAGGAACTGAATTACAGAACAGAACAGGGTCTCAAATTTAGAAAACCAACTTATGCTTGTTTAAGGGTAAAGGTGAGTTGGGGTGCTGCATAAAACCAGAGATTGAAATGAGCACAGATAAAGTTCCTTAAGCCAAATATGGAATAGACAAGAGCTACTCCTTGCTCAACGAAATGGACTCAACACCGCATATTAAACGCCTAAGAATGTACCTGACTCTTAAGTATCTTAAAACCTATGGATTGCTATGTCTCCGAAAGAGAATCAAGCGTGTGTACAGGGACATAAACGCAGCAGTGATAGGATTGGAGAGGTTCGGTGAGCAAATGAAGACCCTTTGAAGTCATATTGCATGGTACCCATTCCACGGGTTTCAACTACCCAGGTTTAAGGTATTCTTCCTTCAGCTAAAACATGCATGTGGAACCTAGAGTATGATCAACCATGTGATCGGGAGACGTGTTCAAATATGTCTCAGTTTTCGTACCCTGGTACTCGGGTGCAACATTCCAGACGCTTTACTAACACTCTCCCGACTTGGAGAGTCAGTCCCTTTAACCTCCTGTTTGGCCCAGTTTGCAATTTCTGCGGAAGATGAACAGGAATAGCGAGAACCAATGAGAGACTAGCTGGAGGTGTCTGGACGGGCAAATTTAACTCTCATTTCCCACCAGGAAGAGGAAATAACCAAAGGCTCAGCGTGCCGTGCCGGAACAAGATTAGGGCCTGAAGCCATCCTGCGGTGTTGCGGCCAGCTCACAATAAAACGAGTTGAAGAAAGGAGCTCAGGGGCACTGTAATTCACAAACCTGCAGAGTTATAAATGACAACTATCGTCCAAAAATATACTGAAGTAAGGCTGCCAAGAGGACTTGAAAGCGGGGCAGAATTGCAGGAAACCGATTTCAGGAGGTAGACTGGAATTGCATTGAAAGCATAGGAAAAGAGGCAGAACGTCCACAATGATGCACTTGGCCAAAAAGGGCGTATGCGTTTTTTCCTGAATATATTCAGGAAAAAACGCATACGCCCTTTTTGGCCAACCAAGCAAGCTTGCAAAGGAAATCTGCACTACAATGAAGTCTCACTTCCCCCCCCCCCCCGGTCAAAAGGGCCATCTGAAAAAAGTGTAAAATCCAGAAAGGCAGGACAGGCCATGGAGAACTGGGAGCCTTGTTATGCTGATGGGCGGGATGTAAACTGCCAACAGACACTCGGGAGAAGTGTATGGTGTTTCCTGAAACATCTAAAAAACAAAGCAACAGAGCCTAGGGCACTTCCACTTATGGTCCTATAGCTTAGGGAAATTAAAATCAAAAAGACACAGCCACCCCAATGTTTGGGACGCCTCTGTTTACAAGAACCTCGTTTACCGTACAAGTTCAATATCACAGAAAGTGAAAAATGGATAAAGAACTTGTGGTACTTACGTACAATGCAGTATCACTCAGCAGTGAAATCTATGTCATCAGGCCCGTAGCAGCACAATGAGTGGATTCAGGTACGATGATTCTAACTGAAATAAGTCACACAGAAAAAGAAACATCATAAGATATCAGTAATACACGGAATGTAAACTTGGCTACAGAGGAACTGAATTACAGAACAGAACAGGGTCTCAAATTTAGAAAACCAACTTATGCTTGTTTAAGGGTAAAGGTGAGTTGGGGTGCTGCATAAAACCAGAGATTGAAATGAGCACAGATAAAGTTCCTTAAGCCAAATATGGAATAGACAAGAGCTACTCCTTGCTCAACGAATTGGACTCAACACCCCATATTAAACGGCTAAGAATGTACCTGACTCTTAAGTATCTTAAAACCTATGGATTGCTATGTCTCCGAAAGAGAATCAAGCATGTGTACAGGGACATAAACGCAGCAGTGATAGGATTGGAGAGGTTCGGTGAGCAAATGAAGACCCTTTGAAGTCATATTGCATGGTACCCATTCCACGGGTTTCAACTACCCAGGTTTAAGGTATTCTTCCTTCAGCTAAAACATGCATGTGGAACCTAGAGTATAATCAACCATGTGATTGAGAGACGTGTTCAAATATGTCTCAGTTTTCGTACCCTGGTACTTGGGTGCAACATTCTAGACGCTTTACTAACACTCTCCCGACTTGGAGAGTCAGTCCCTTTAACCTCCTGTTTGGCCCAGTTTGCAATTTCTGCGGAAGATGAACAGGAATAGCGAGAACCAATGAGAGACTAGCTGGAGGTGTCTGGACGGGCAAATTTAACTCTCATTTCCCACCAGGAAGAGGAAATAACCAAAGGCTCAGCGTGCTGTGCCGGAACCAGATTAGGGCCTGAAGCCATCCTGCGGTGTTACGGCCAGCTCACAAGAAAACGAGTTGAAGAAAGGAGCTCAGGGGCACTGTAATTCACAAACCTGCAGAGTTATAAATGACAACTATCGTCCAAAAATATACTGAAGTAAGGCTGCCAAGAGGACTTGAAAGCGGGGCAGAATTGCAGGAAACCGATTTCAGGAGGTAGACTGGAATTGCATTGAAAGCATAGGAAAAGAGGCAGAACGTCCACAATGATGCACTTGGCCAAAAAGGGCGTATGCGTTTTTTCCTGAATATATTCAGGAAAAAACGCATACGCCCTTTTTGGCCAACCAAGCAAGCTTGCAAAGGAAATCTGCACTACAATGAAGTCTCACTTCCCCCCCCCCCCCGGTCAAAAGGGCCATCTGAAAAAAGTGTAAAATCCAGAAAGGCAGGACAGGCCATGGAGAACTGGGAGCCTTGTTATGCTGATGGGCGGGATGTAAACTGCCAACAGACACTCGGGAGAAGTGTATGGTGTTTTCTGAAACATCTAAAAAACAAAGCAACAGAGCCTAGGGCACTTCCACTTATGGTCCTATAGCTTAGGGAAATTAAAATCAAAAAGACACAGCCACCCCAATGTTTGGGACGCCTCTGTTTACAAGAACCTCGTTTACCGTACAAGTTCAATATCACAGAAAGTGAAAACTGGATAAAGAACTTGTGGTACTTACGTACAATGCAGTATCACTCAGCAGTGAAATCTATGTCATCAGGCCCGTAGCAGCACAATGAGTGGATTCAGGTACGATGATTCTAGCTGAAATAAGTCACACAGAGAAAGAAACATCATAAGATATCAGTAATACACGGAATGTAAACTTGGCTACACAGGAACTGAATTACAGAACAGAACAGGGTCTCAAATTTAGAAAACCAACTTATGCTTGTTTAAGGGTAAAGGTGAGTTGGGGTGCTGCATAAAACCAGAGATTGAAATGAGCACAGATAAAGTTCCTTAAGCCAAATATGGAATAGACAAGAGCTACTCCTTGCTCAACGAAATGGACTCAACACCGCATATTAAACGCCTAAGAATGTACCTGACTCTTAAGTATCTTAAAACCTATGGATTGCTATGTCTCCGAAAGAGAATCAAGCATGTGTACAGGGACATAAACGCAGCAGTGATAGGATTGGAGAGGTTCGGTGAGCAAATGAAGACCCTTTGAAGTCATATTGCATGGTACCCATTCCACGGGTTTCAACTACCCAGGTTTAAGGTATTCTTCCTTCAGCTAAAACATGCATGTGGAACCTAGAGTATGATCAACCATGTGATCGGGAGACGTGTTCAAATATGTCTCAGTTTTCGTACCCTGGTACTCGGGTGCAACATTCCAGACGCTTTACTAACACTCTCCCGACTTGGAGAGTCAGTCCCTTTAACCTCCTGTTTGGCCCAGTTTGCAATTTCTGCGGAAGATGAACAGGAATAGTGAGAACCAATGAGAGACTAGCTGGAGGTGTCTGGACGGGCAAATTTAACTCTCATTTCCCACCAGGAAGAGGAAATAACCAAAGGCTCAGCGTGCCGTGCCGGAACCAGATTAGGGCCTGAAGCCATCCTGCGGTGTTGCGGCCAGCTCACAAGAAAACGAGTTGAAGAAAGGAGCTCAGGGCCACTGTAATTCACAAACCTGCAGAGTTATAAATGACAACTATCGTCCAAAAATATACTGAAGTAAGGCTGCCAAGAGGACTTGAAAGCGGGGCAGAATTGCAGGAAACCGATTTCAGGAGGTAGACTGGAATTGCATTGAAAGCATAGGAAAAGAGACAGAACGTCCACAATGATGCACTTGGCCAAAAAGGGCGTATGCGTTTTTTCCTGAATATATTCAGGAAAAAACGCATACGCCCTTTTTGGCCAACCAAGCAAGCTTGCAAAGGAAATCTGCACTACAATGAAGTCTCACTTCCCCCCCACCCCGGTCAAAAGGGCCATCTGAAAAAAGTGTAAAATCCAGAAAGGCAGGACAGGCCATGGAGAACTGGGAGCCTTGTTATGCTGATGGGCGGGATGTAAACTGCCAACAGACACTCGGGAGAAGTGTATGGTGTTTCCTGAAACATCTAAAAAACAAAGCAACAGAGCCTAGGGCACTTCCACTTATGGTCCTATAGCTTAGGGAAATTAAAATCAAAAAGACACAGCCACCCCAATGTTTGGGACGCCTCTGTTTACAAGAACCTCGTTTACCGTACAAGTTCAATATCACAGAACGTGAAAAATGGATAAAGAACTTGTGGTAGTTACGTACAATGCAGTATCACTCAGCAGTGAAATCTATGTCATCAGGCCCGTAGCAGCACAATGAGTGCATTCAAGTACGATGATTCTAACTGAAATAAGTCACACAGAAAAAGAAACATCATAAGATATCAGTAATACACGGAATGTAAACTTGGCTACACAGGAACTGAATTACAGAACAGAACAGGGTCTCAAATTTAGAAAACCAACTTATGCTTGTTTAAGGGTAAAGGTGAGTTGGGGTGCTGCATAAAACCAGAGATTGAAATGAGCACAGATAAAGTTCCTTAAGCCAAATATGGAATAGACAAGAGCTACTCCTTGCTCAACGAAATGGACTCAACACCGCATATTAAACGCCTAAGAATGTACCTGACTCTTAAGTATCTTAAAACCTATGGATTGCTATGTCTCCGAAAGAGAATCAAGCATGTGTACAGGGACATAAACGCAGCAGTGATAGGATTGGAGAGGTTCGGTGAGCAAATGAAGACCCTTTGAAGTCATATTGCATGGTACCCATTCCACGGGTTTCAACTACCCAGGTTTAAGGTATTCTTCCTTCAGCTAAAACATGCATGTGGAACCTAGAGTATGATCAACCATGTGATCGGGAGACGTGTTCAAATATGTCTCAGTTTTCCTCCCCTGGTAGTCGGGTGCAACATTCCAGACGCTTTACTAACACTCTCCTGACTTGGAGAGTCAGTCCCTTTAACCTCCTGTTTGGCCCAGTTTGCAATTTCTGCGGAAGATGAACAGGAATAGCGAGAACCAATGAGAGACTAGCTGGAGGTGTCTGGACGGGCAAATTTAACTCTCATTTCCCACCAGGAAGAGGAAATAACCAAAGGCTCAGCGTGCCGTGCCGGAACCAGATTAGGGCCTGAAGCCATCCTGCGGTGTTGCGGCCAGCTCACAAGAAAACGAGTTGAAGAAAGGAGCTCAGGGGCACTGTAATTCACAAACCTGCAGAGTTATAAATGACAACTATCGTCGAAAAATATACTGAAGTAAGGCTGCCAAGAGGACTTGAAAGCGGGGCAGAATTGCAGGAAACCGATTTCAGGAGGTAGACTGCAATTGCATTGAAAGCATAGGAAAAGAGGCAGAACGTCCACAATGATGCACTTGGCCAAAAAGGGCGTATGAGTTTTTTCCTGAATATATTCAGGAAAAAACGCATACGCCCTTTTTGGCCAACCAAGCAAGCTTGCAAAGGAAATCTGCACTACAATGAAGTCTCACTTCCCCCCCCCCCGGTCAAAAGGGCCATCTGAAAAAAGTGTAAAATCCAGAAAGGCAGGACAGGCCATGGAGAACTGGGAGCCTTGTTATGCTGATGGGCGGGATGTAAACTGCCAACAGACACTCGGGAGAAGTGTATGGTGTTTCCTGAAACATCTAAAAAACAAAGCAACAGAGCCTAGGGCACTTCCACTTATGGTCCTATAGCTTAGGGAAATTAAAATCAAAAAGATACAGCCACCCCAATGTTTGGGACGCCTCTGTTTACAAGAACCTCGTTTACCGTACAAGTTCAATATCACAGAAAGTGAAAAATGGATAAAGAACTTGTGATACTTACGTACAATGCAGTATCACTCAGCAGTGAAATCTATGTCATCAGGCCCGTAGCAGCACAATGAGTGGATTCAGGTACGATGATTCTAACTGAAATAAGTCACACAGAGAAAGAAACATCATAAGATATCAGTAATACACGGAATGTAAACTTGGCTACACAGGAACTGAATTACAGAACAGAACAGGGTCTTAAATTTAGAAAACCAACTTATGCTTGTTTAAGGGTAAAGGTGAGTTGGGGTGCTGCATAAAACCAGAGATTGAAATGAGCACAGATAAAGTTCCTTAAGCCAAATATGGAATAGACAAGAGCTACTCCTTGCTCAACGAAATGGACTCAACACCGCATATTAAACGCCTAAGAATGTACCTGACTCTTAAGTATCTTAAAACCTATGGATTGCTATGTCTCCGAAAGAGAATCAAGCATGTGTACAGGGACATAAACGCAGCAGTGATAGGATTGGAGAGGTTCGGTGAGCAAATGAAGACCCTTTGAAGTCATACTGCATGGTACCCATTCCACGGGTTTCAACTACCCAGGTTTAAGGTATTCTTCCTTCAGCTAAAACATGCATGTGGAACCTAGAGTATGATCAACCATGTGATCGGGAGACGTGTTCAAATATGTCTCAGTTTTCGTACCCCGGTACTCGGGTGCAACATTCCAGACGCTTTACTAACACTCTCCCGACTTGGAGAGTCAGTCCCTTTAACCTCCTGTTTGGCCCAGTTTGCAATTTCTGCGGAAGATGAACAGGAATAGCGAGAACCAATGAGAGACTAGCTGGAGGTGTCTGGACGGGCAAATTTAACTCTCATTTCCCACCAGGAAGAGGAAATAACCAAAGGCTCAGCGTGCCGTGCCGGAACCAGATTAGGGCCTGAAGCCATCCTGCGGTGTTGCGGCCAGCTCACAAGAAAACGAGTTGAAGAAAGGAGCTCAGGGGCACTGTAATTCACAAACCTGCAGAGTTATAAATGACAACTATCGTCCAAAAATATACTGAAGTAAGGCTGCCAAGAGGACTTGAAAGCGGGGCAGAATTGCAGGAAACCGATTTCAGGAGGTAGACTGGAATTGCATTGAAAGCATAGGAAAAGAGGCAGAACGTCCACAATGATGCACTTGGCCAAAAAGGGCGTATGCGTTTTTTCCTGAATATATTCAGGAAAAAACGCATACGCCCTTTTTGGCCAACCAAGCAAGCTTGCAAAGGAAATCTGCACTACAATGAAGTCTCACTTCCCCCCCACCCCGGTCAAAAGGGCCATCTGAAAAAAGTGTAAAATCCAGAAAGGCAGGACAGGCCATGGAGAACTGGGAGCCTTGTTATGCTGATGGGCGGGATGTAAACTGCCAACAGACACTCGGGAGAAGTGTATGGTGTTTCCTGAAACATCTAAGAAACAAAGCAACAGAGCCTAGGGCACTTTCACTTATGGTCCTATAGCTTAGGGAAATTAAAATCAAAAAGACACAGCCACCCCAATGTTTGGGACGCCTCTGTTTACAAGAACCTCGTTTACCGTACAAGTTCAATATCACAGAAAGTGAAAAATGGATAAAGAACTTGTGGTACTTACGTACAATGCAGTATCACTCAGCAGTGAAATCTATGTCATCAGGCCCGTAGCAGCACAATGAGTGGATTCAGTTACGATGATTCTAACTGAAATAAGTCACACAGAGAAAGAAACATCATAAGATATCAGTAATACACGGAATGTAAACTTGGCTACACAGGAACTGAATTACAGAACAGAACAGGGTCTCAAATTTAGAAAACCAACTTATGCTTGTTTAAGGGTAAAGGTGAGTTGGGGTGCTGCATAAAACCAGAGATTGAAATGAGCACAGATAAAGTTCCTTAAGCCAAATATGGAATAGACAAGAGCTACTCCTTGCTCAACGAAATGGACTCAACACCGCATATTAAACGCCTAAGAATGTACCTGACTCTTAAGTATCTTAAAACCTATGGATTGCTATGTCTCCGAAAGAGAATCAAGCATGTGTACAGGGACATAAACGCAGCAGTGATAGGATTGGAGAGGTTCGGTGAGCAAATGAAGACCCTTTGAAGTCATATTGCATGGTACCCATTCCACGGGTTTCAACTACCCAGGTTTAAGGTATTCTTCCTTCAGCTAAAACATGCATGTGGAACCTAGAGTATGATCAACCATGTGATCGGGAGACGTGTTCAAATATGTCTCAGTTTTCGTACCCTGGTACTCGGGTGCAACATTCCAGACGCTTTACTAACACTCTCCCGACTTGGAGAGTCAGTCCCTTTAACCTCCTGTTTGGCCCAGTTTGCAATTTCTGCGGAAGATGAACAGGAATAGCGAGAACCAATGAGAGACTAGCTGGAGGTGTCTGGACGGGCAAATTTAACTCTCATTTCCCACCAGGAAGAGGAAATAACCAAAGGCTCAGCGTGCCGTGCCGGAACCAGATTAGGGCCTGAAGCCATCCTGCGGTGTTGCGGCCAGCTCACAAGAAAACGAGTTGAAGAAAGGAGCTCAGGGGCACTGTAATTCACAAACCTGCAGAGTTATAAATGACAACTATCGTCGAAAAATATACTGAAGTAAGGCTGCCAAGAGGACTTGAAAGCGGGGCAGAATTGCAGGAAACCGATTTCAGGAGGTAGACTGGAATTGCATTGAAAGCATAGGAAAAGAGGCAGAACGTCCACAATGATGCACTTGGCCAAAAAGGGCGTATGCGTTTTTTTCCTGAATATATTCAGGAAAAAAACGCATACGCCCTTTTTGGCCAACCAAGCAAGCTTGCAAAGGAAATCTGCACTACAATGAAGTCTCACTTCCCCCCCCCCCCGTCAAAAGGGCCATCTGAAAAAAGTGTAAAATCCAGAAAGGCAGGACAGGCCATGGAGAACTGGGAGCCTTGTTATGCTGATGGGCGGGATGTAAATTGCCAACAGACACTCGGGAGAAGTGTATGGTGTTTCCTGAAACATCTAAAAAACAAAGCAACAGAGCCTAGGGCACTTCCACTTATGGTCCTATAGCTTAGGGAAATTAAAATCAAAAAGATACAGCCACCCCAATGTTTGGGACGCCTCTGTTTACAAGAACCTCGTTTACCGTACAAGTTCAATATCACAGAAAGTGAAAAATGGATAAAGAACTTGTGGTACTTACGTACAATGCAGTATCACTCAGCAGTGAAATCTATGTCATCAGGCCCGTAGCAGCACAATGAGTGGATTCAGGTACGATGATTCTAACTGAAATAAGTCACACAGAAAAAGAAACATCATAAGATATCAGTAATACACGGAATGTAAACTTGGCTACACAGGAACTGAATTACAGAACAGAACAGGGTCTCAAATTTAGAAAACCAACTTATGCTTGTTTAAGGGTAAAGGTGAGTTGGGGTGCTGCATAAAACCAGAGATTGAAATGAGCACAGATAAAGTTCCTTAAGCCAAATATGGAATAGACAAGAGCTACTCCTTGCTCAACGAAATGGACTCAACACCGCATATTAAACGCCTAAGAATGTACCTGACTCTTAAGTATCTTAAAACCTATGGATTGCTATGTCTCCGAAAGAGAATCAAGCATGTGTACAGGGACATAAACGCAGCAGTGATAGGATTGGAGAGGTTTGGTGAGCAAATGAAGACCCTTTGAAGTCATATTGCATGGTACCCATTCCACGGGTTTCAACTACCCAGGTTTAAGGTATTCTTCCTTCAGCTAAAACATGCATGTGGAACCTAGAGTATGATCAACCATGTGATCGGGAGACGTGTTCAAATATGTCTCAGTTTTCGTACCCTGGTACTCGGGTGCAACATTCCAGACGCTTTACTAACACTCTCCCGACTTGGAGAGTCAGTCCCTTTAACCTCCTGTTTGGCCCAGTTTGCAATTTCTGCGGAAGATGAACAGGAATAGTGAGAACCAATGAGAGATTAGCTGGAGGTGTCTGGACGGGCAAATTTAACTCTCATTTCCCACCAGGAAGAGGAAATAACCAAAGGCTCAGCGTGCCGTGCCGGAACCAGATTAGGGCTTGAAGCCATCCTGCGGTGTTGCGGCCAGCTCACAAGAAAACGAGTTGAAAAAAGGAGCTCAGGGGCACTGTAATTCACAAACCTGCAGAGTTATAAATGACAACTATCGTCCAAAAATATACTGAAGTAAGGCTGCCAAGAGGACTTGAAAGCGGGGCAGAATTGCAGGAAACCGATTTCAGGAGGTAGACTGGAATTGCATTGAAAGCATAGGAAAAGAGGCAGAACGTCCACAATGATGCACGTGGCCAAAAAGGGCGTATGCGTTTTTTCCTGAATATATTCAGGAAAAAACGCATACGCCCTTTTTGGCCAACCAAGCAAGCTTGCAAAGGAAATCTGCACTACAATGAAGTCTCACTTCCCCCCCCCCCCGGTCAAAAGGGCCATCTGAAAAAAGTGTAAAATCCAGAAAGGCAGGACAGGCCATGGAGAACTGGGAGCCTTGTTATGCTGATGGGCGGGATGTAAACTGCCAACAGACACTCCGGAGAAGTGTATGGTGTTTCCTGAAACATCTAAAAAACAAAGCAACAGAGCCTAGGGCACTTCCACTTATGGTCCTATAGCTTAGGGAAATTAAAATCAAAAAGACACAGCCACCCCAATGTTTGGGACGCCTCTGTTTACAAGAACCTCGTTTACCGTACAAGTTCAATATCACAGAAAGTGAAAAATGGATAAAGAACTTGTGGTACTTACGTACAATGCAGTATCACTCAGCAGTGAAATCTATGTCATCAGGCCCGTAGCAGCACAATGAGTGGATTCAGGTACGATGATTCTAACTGAAATAAGTCACACAGAGAAAGAAACATCATAAGATATCAGTAATACACGGAATGTAAACTTGGCTACACAGGAACTGAATTACAGAACAGAACAGGGTCTCAAATTTAGAAAACCAACTTATGCTTGTTTAAGGGTAAAGGTGAGTTGGGGTGCTGCATAAAACCAGAGATTGAAATGAGCACAGATAAAGTTCCTTAAGCCAAATATGGAATAGACAAGAGCTACTCCTTGCTCAACGAAATGGACTCAACACCGCATATTAAACGCCTAAGAATGTACCTGACTCTTAAGTATCTTAAAACCTATGGATTGCTATGTCTCCGAAAGAGAATCAAGCATGTGTACAGGGACATAAACGCAGCAGTGATAGGATTGGAGAGGTTCGGTGAGCAAATGAAGACCCTTTGAAGTCATATTGCATGGTACCCATTCCACGGGTTTCAACTACCCAGGTTTAAGGTATTCTTCCTTCAGCTAAAACATGCATGTGGAACCTAGAGTATGATCAACCATGTGATCGGGAGACGTGTTCAAATATGTCTCAGTTTTCGTACCCTGGTACTCGGGTGCAACATTCCAGACGCTTTACTAACACTCTCCCGACTTGGAGAGTCAGTCCCTTTAACCTCCTGTTTGGCCCAGTTTGCAATTTCTGCAGAAGATGAACAGGAATAGCGAGAACCAATGAGAGACTAGCTGGAGGTGTCTGGACGGGCAAATTTAACTCTCATTTCCCACCAGGAAGAGGAAATAACCAAAGGCTCAGCGTGCCATGCCGGAACCAGATTAGGGCCTGAAGCCATCCTGCGGTGTTGTGGCCAGCTCACAAGAAAACGAGTTGAAGAAAGGAGCTCAGGGGCACTGTAATTCACAAACCTGCAGAGTTATAAATGACAACTATCGTCCAAAAATATACTGAAGTAAGGCTGCCAAGAGGACTTGAAAGCGGGGCAGAATTGCAGGAAACTGATTTCAGGAGGTAGACTGGAATTGCATTGAAAGCATAGGAAAAGAGGCAGAACGTCCACAATGATGCACTTGGCCAAAAAGGGTGTATGCGTTTTTTTCCTGAATATATTCAGGAAAAAAACGCATACGCCCTTTTGGCCAACCAAGCAAGCTTGCAAAGGAAATCTGCACTACAATGAAGTCTCACTTCCCCCCCCCCGGTCAAAAGGGCCATCTGAAAAAAGTGTAAAATCCAGAAAGGCAGGACAGGCCATGGAGAACTGGGAGCCTTGTTATGCTGATGGGCGGGATGTAAATTGCCAACAGACACTCGGGAGAAGTGTATGGTGTTTCCTGAAACATCTAAAAAACAAAGCAACAGAGCCTAGGGCACTTCCACTTATGGTCTTATAGCTTAGGGAAATTAAAATCAAAAAGATACAGCCACCCCAATGTTTGGGACGCCTCTGTTTACAAGAACCTCGTTTACCGTACAAGTTCAATATCACAGAAAGTGAAAAATGGATAAAGAACTTGTGGTACTTACGTACAATGCAGTATCACTCAGCAGTGAAATCTATGTCATCAGGCCCGTAGCAGCACAATGAGTGGATTCAGGTACGATGATTCTAACTGAAATAAGTCACACAGAAAAAGAAACATCATAAGATATCAGTAATACACGGAATGTAAACTTGGCTACACAGGAACTGAATTACAGAACAGAACAGGGTCTCAAATTTAGAAAACCAACTTATGCTTGTTTAAGGGTAAAGGTGAGTTGGGGTGCTGCATAAAACCAGAGATTGAAATGAGCACAGATAAAGTTCCTTAAGCCAAATATGGAATAGACAAGAGCTACTCCTTGCTCAACGAAATGGACTCAACACCGCATATTAAACGCCTAAGAATGTACCTGACTCTTAAGTATCTTAAAACCTATGGATTGCTATGTCTCCGAAAGAGAATCAAGCATGTGTACAGGGACATAAACGCAGCAGTGATAGGATTGGAGAGGTTTGGTGAGCAAATGAAGACCCTTTGAAGTCATATTGCATGGTACCCATTCCACGGGTTTCAACTACCCAGGTTTAAGGTATTCTTCCTTCAGCTAAAACATGCATGTGGAACCTAGAGTATGATCAACCATGTGATCGGGAGACGTGTTCAAATATGTCTCAGTTTTCGTACCCTGGTACTCGGGTGCAACATTCCAGACGCTTTACTAACACTCTCCCGACTTGGAGAGTCAGTCCCTTTAACCTCCTGTTTGGCCCAGTTTGCAATTTCTGCGGAAGATGAACAGGAATAGTGAGAACCAATGAGAGACTAGCTGGAGGTGTCTGGACGGGCAAATTTAACTCTCATTTCCCACCAGGAAGAGGAAATAACCAAAGGCTCAGCGTGCCGTGCCGGAACCAGATTAGGGCCTGAAGCCATCCTGCGGTGTTGCGGCCAGCTCACAAGAAAACGAGTTGAAGAAAGGAGCTCAGGGGCACTGTAATTCACAAACCTGCAGAGTTATAAATGACAACTATCGTCCAAAAATATACTGAAGTAAGGCTGCCAAGAGGACTTGAAAGCGGGGCAGAATTGCAGGAAACCGATTTCAGGAGGTAGACTGGAATTGCATTGAAAGCATAGGAAAAGAGGCAGAACGTCCACAATGATGCACGTGGCCAAAAAGGGCGTATGCGTTTTTTCCTGAATATATTCAGGAAAAAACGCATACGCCCTTTTTGGCCAACCAAGCACGCTTGCAAAGGAAATCTGCACTACAATGAAGTCTCACTTCCACCCCCCCCGGTCAAAAGGGCCATCTGAAAAAAGTGTAAAATCCAGAAAGGCAGGACAGGCCATGGAGAACTGGGAGCCTTGTTATGCTGATGGGCGGGATGTAAACTGCCAACAGACACTCCGGAGAAGTGTATGGTGTTTCCTGAAACATCTAAAAAACAAAGCAACAGAGCCTAGGGCACTTCCACTTATGGTCCTATAGCTTAGGGAAATTAAAATCAAAAAGACACAGCCACCCCAATGTTTGGGACGCCTCTGTTTACATGAACCTCGTTTACCGTACAAGTTCAATATCACAGAAAGTGAAAAATGGATAAAGAACTTGTGGTACTTACGTACAATGCAGTATCACTCAGCAGTGAAATCTATGTCATCAGGCCCGTAGCAGCACAATGAGTGGATTCAGGTACGATGATTCTAACTGAAATAAGTCACACAGAGAAAGAAACATCATAAGATATCAGTAATACACGGAATGTAAACTTGGCTACACAGGAACTGAATTACAGAACAGAACAGGGTCTCAAATTTAGAAAACCAACTTATGCTTGTTTAAGGGTAAAGGTGAGTTGGGGTGCTGCATAAAACCAGAGATTGAAATGAGCACAGATAAAGTTCCTTAAGCCAAATATGGAATAGACAAGAGCTACTCCTTGCTCAACGAAATGGACTCAACACCGCATATTAAACGCCTAAGAATGTACCTGACTCTTAAGTATCTTAAAACCTATGGATTGCTATGTCTCCGAAAGAGAATCAAGCATGTGTACAGGGACATAAACGCAGCAGTGATAGGATTGGAGAGGTTCGGTGAGCAAATGAAGACCCTTTGAAGTCATATTGCATGGTACCCATTCCACGGGTTTCAACTACCCAGGTTTAAGGTATTCTTCCTTCAGCTAAAACATGCATGTGGAACCTAGAGTATGATCAACCATGTGATCGGGAGACGTGTTCAAATATGTCTCAGTTTTCGTACCCTGGTACTCGGGTGCAACATTCCAGACGCTTTACTAACACTCTCCCGACTTGGAGAGTCAGTCCCTTTAACCTCCTGTTTGGCCCAGTTTGCAATTTCTGCAGAAGATGAACAGGAATAGCGAGAACCAATGAGAGACTAGCTGGAGGTGTCTGGACGGGCAAATTTAACTCTCATTTCCCACCAGGAAGAGGAAATAACCAAAGGCTCAGCGTGCCATGCCGGAACCAGATTAGGGCCGGAAGCCATCCTGCGGTGTTGCGGCCAGCTCACAAGAAAACGAGTTGAAGAAAGGAGCTCAGGGGCACTGTAATTCACAACCCTGCAGAGTTATAAATGACAACGATCGTCCAAAAATATACTGAAGTAAGGCTGCCAAGAGGACTTGAAAGTGGGGCAGAATTGCAGGAAACCGATTTCAGGAGGTAGACTGCAATTGCATTGAAAGCATAGGAAAAGAGGCAGAACGTCCACAATGATGCACTTGGCCAAAAAGGGCGTATGCGTTTTTT
Source organism: Globicephala melas (assembly GCF_963455315.2). Taxonomy (NCBI): domain Eukaryota; kingdom Metazoa; phylum Chordata; class Mammalia; order Artiodactyla; family Delphinidae; genus Globicephala; species Globicephala melas. The sequence goes on along the minus strand of NW_027207303.1, from coordinate 202,151 downwards.
CCTGAATATATTCAGGAAAAAACGCATACGCCCTTTTTGGCCAACCAAGCAAGCTTGCAAAGGAAATCTGCACTACAATGAAGTCTCACTTCCCCCCCACCCCGGTCAAAAGGGCCATCTTAAAAAAGTGTAAAATCCAGAAAGGCAGGACAGGCCATGGAGAACTGGGAGCCTTGTTATGCTGATGGGCGGGATGTAAACTGCCAACAGACACTCGGGAGAAGTGTATGGTGTTTCCTGAAACATCTAAGAAACAAAGCAACAGAGCCTAGGGCACTTTCACTTATGGTCCTATAGCTTAGGGAAATTAAAATCAAAAAGACACAGCCACCCCAATGTTTGGGACGCCTCTGTTTACAAGAACCTCGTTTACCGTACAAGTTCAATATCACAGAAAGTGAAAAATGGATAAAGAACTTGTGGTACTTACGTACAATGCAGTATCACTCAGCAGTGAAATCTATGTCATCAGGCCCGTAGCAGCACAATGAGTGGATTCAGGTACGATGATTCTAACTGAAATAAGTCACACAGAAAAAGAAACATCATAAGATATCAGTAATACACGGAATGTAAACTTGGCTACACAGGAACTGAATTACAGAACAGAACAGGGTCTCAAATTTAGAAAACCAACTTATGCTTGTTTAAGGGTAAAGGTGAGTTGGGGTGCTGCATAAAACCAGAGATTGAAATGAGCACAGATAAAGTTCCTTAAGCCAAATATGGAATAGACAAGAGCTACTCCTTGCTCAACGAAATGGACTCAACACCGCATATTAAACGCCTAAGAATGTACCTGACTCTTAAGTATCTTAAAACCTATGGATTGCTATGTCTCCGAAAGAGAATCAAGCATGTGTACAGGGACATAAACGCAGCAGTGATAGGATTGGAGAGGTTTGGTGAGCAAATGAAGACCCTTTGAAGTCATATTGCATGGTACCCATTCCACGGGTTTCAACTACCCAGGTTTAAGGTATTCTTCCTTCAGCTAAAACATGCATGTGGAACCTAGAGTATGATCAACCATGTGATCGGGAGACGTGTTCAAATATGTCTCAGTTTTCCTCCCCTGGTACTCGGGTGCAACATTCCAGACGCTTTACTAACACTCTCCCGACTTGGAGAGTCAGTCCCTTTAACCTCCTGTTTGGCCCAGTTTGCAATTTCTGCGGAAGATGAACAGGAATAGTGAGAACCAATGAGAGACTAGCTGGAGGTGTCTGGACGGGCAAATTTAACTCTCATTTCCCACCAGGAAGAGGAAATAACCAAAGGCTCAGCGTGCCGTGCCGGAACCAGATTAGGGCCTGAAGCCATCCTGCGGTGTTGCGGCCAGCTCACAAGAAAACGAGTTGAAGAAAGGAGCTCAGGGGCACTGTAATTCACAAACCTGCAGAGTTATAAATGACAACTATCGTCCAAAAATATACTGAAGTAAGGCTGCCAAGAGGACTTGAAAGCGGGGCAGAATTGCAGGAAACCGATTTCAGGAGGTAGACTGGAATTGCATTGAAAGCATAGGAAAAGAGGCAGAACGTCCACAATGATGCACGTGGCCAAAAAGGGCGTATGCGTTTTTTCCTGAATATATTCAGGAAAAAACGCATACGCCCTTTTTGGCCAACCAAGCACGCTTGCAAAGGAAATCTGCACTACAATGAAGTCTCACTTCCCCCCCCCCCGGTCAAAAGGGCCATCTGAAAAAAGTGTAAAATCCAGAAAGGCAGGACAGGCCATGGAGAACTGGGAGCCTTGTTATGCTGATGGGCGGGATGTAAACTGCCAACAGACACTCCGGAGAAGTGTATGGTGTTTCCTGAAACATCTAAAAAACAAAGCAACAGAGCCTAGGGCACTTCCACTTATGGTCCTATAGCTTAGGGAAATTAAAATCAAAAAGACACAGCCACCCCAATGTTTGGGACGCCTCTGTTTACAAGAACCTCGTTTACCGTACAAGTTCAATATCACAGAAAGTGAAAAATGGATAAAGAACTTGTGGTACTTACGTACAATGCAGTATCACTCAGCAGTGAAATCTATGTCATCAGGCCCGTAGCAGCACAATGAGTGGATTCAGGTACGATGATTCTAACTGAAATAAGTCACACAGAGAAAGAAACATCATAAGATATCAGTAATACACGGAATGTAAACTTGGCTACACAGGAACTGAATTACAGAACAGAACAGGGTCTCAAATTTAGAAAACCAACTTATGCTTGTTTAAGGGTAAAGGTGAGTTGGGGTGCTGCATAAAACCAGAGATTGAAATGAGCACAGATAAAGTTCCTTAAGCCAAATATGGAATAGACAAGAGCTACTCCTTGCTCAACGAAATGGACTCAACACCGCATATTAAACGCCTAAGAATGTACCTGACTCTTAAGTATCTTAAAACCTATGGATTGCTATGTCTCCGAAAGAGAATCAAGCATGTGTACAGGGACATAAACGCAGCAGTGATAGGATTGGAGAGGTTCGGTGAGCAAATGAAGACCCTTTGAAGTCATATTGCATGGTACCCATTCCACGGGTTTCAACTACCCAGGTTTAAGGTATTCTTCCTTCAGCTAAAACATGCATGTGGAACCTAGAGTATGATCAACCATGTGATCGGGAGACGTGTTCAAATATGTCTCAGTTTTCGTACCCTGGTAGTCGGGTGCAACATTCCAGACGCTTTACTAACACTCTCCCGACTTGGAGAGTCAGTCCCTTTAACCTCCTGTTTGGCCCAGTTTGCAATTTCTGCGGAAGATGAACAGGAATAGCGAGAACCAATGAGAGACTAGCTGGAGGTGTCTGGACGGGCAAATTTAACTCTCATTTCCCACCAGGAAGAGGAAATAACCAAAGGCTCAGCGTGCCATGCCGGAACCAGATTAGGGCCTGAAGCCATCCTGCGGTGTTGCGGCCAGCTCACAAGAAAACGAGTTGAAGAAAGGAGCTCAGGGGCACTGTAATTCACAACCCTGCAGAGTTATAAATGACAACGATCGTCCAAAAATATACTGAAGTAAGGCTGCCAAGAGGACTTGAAAGTGGGGCAGAATTGCAGGAAACCGATTTCAGGAGGTAGACTGCAATTGCATTGAAAGCATAGGAAAAGAGGCAGAACGTCCACAATGATGCACTTGGCCAAAAAGGGCGTATGCGTTTTTTCCTGAATATATTCAGGAAAAAACGCATACGCCCTTTTTGGCCAACCAAGCAAGCTTGCAAAGGAAATCTGCACTACAATGAAGTCTCACTTCCCCCCCACCCCAGTCAAAAGGGCCATCTTAAAAAAGTGTAAAATCCAGAAAGGCAGGACAGGCCATGGAGAACTGGGAGCCTTGTTATGCTGATGGGCGGGATGTAAACTGCCAACAGACACTCGGGAGAAGTGTATGGTGTTTCCTGAAACATCTAAGAAACAAAGCAACAGAGCCTAGGGCACTTTCACTTATGGTCCTATAGCTTAGGGAAATTAAAATCAAAAAGACACAGCCACCCCAATGTTTGGGACGCCTCTGTTTACAAGAACCTCGTTTACCGTACAAGTTCAATATCACAGAAAGTGAAAAATGGATAAAGAACTTGTGGTACTTACGTACAATGCAGTATCACTCAGCAGTGAAATCTATGTCATCAGGCCCGTAGCAGCACAATGAGTGGATTCAGTTACGATGATTCTAACTGAAATAAGTCACACAGAGAAAGAAACATCATAAGATATCAGTAATACACGGAATGTAAACTTGGCTACACAGGAACTGAATTACAGAACAGAACAGGGTCTCAAATTTAGAAAACCAACTTATGCTTGTTTAAGGGTAAAGGTGAGTTGGGGTGCTGCATAAAACCAGAGATTGAAATGAGCACAGATAAAGTTCCTTAAGCCAAATATGGAATAGACAAGAGCTACTCCTTGCTCAACGAAATGGACTCAACACCGCATATTAAACGCCTAAGAATGTACCTGACTCTTAAGTATCTTAAAACCTATGGATTGCTATGTCTCCGAAAGAGAATCAAGCATGTGTACAGGGACATAAACGCAGCAGTGATAGGATTGGAGAGGTTCGGTGAGCAAATGAAGACCCTTTGAAGTCATATTGCATGGTACCCATTCCACGGGTTTCAACTACCCAGGTTTAAGGTATTCTTCCTTCAGCTAAAACATGCATGTGGAACCTAGAGTATGATCAACCATGTGATCGGGAGACGTGTTCAAATATGTCTCAGTTTTCGTACCCTGGTACTCGGGTGCAACATTCCAGACGCTTTACTAACACTCTCCCGACTTGGAGAGTCAGTCCCTTTAACCTCCTGTTTGGCCCAGTTTGCAATTTCTGCGGAAGATGAACAGGAATAGCGAGAACCAATGAGAGACTAGCTGGAGGTGTCTGGACGGGCAAATTTAACTCTCATTTCCCACCAGGAAGAGGAAATAACCAAAGGCTCAGCGTGCCGTGCCGGAACCAGATTAGGGCCTGAAGCCATCCTGCGGTGTTGCGGCCAGCTCACAAGAAAACGAGTTGAAGAAAGGAGCTCAGGGGCACTGTAATTCACAAACCTGCAGAGTTATAAATGACAACTATCGTCCAAAAATATACTGAAGTAAGGCTGCCAAGAGGACTTGAAAGCGGGGCAGAATTGCAGGAAACCGATTTCAGGAGGTAGACTGGAATTGCATTGAAAGCATAGGAAAAGAGGCAGAACGTCCACAATGATGCACTTGGCCAAAAAGGGTGTATGCGTTTTTTTCCTGAATATATTCAGGAAAAAAACGCATACGCCCTTTTTGGCCAACCAAGCAAGCTTGCAAAGGAAATCTGCACTACAATGAAGTCTCACTTCCCCCCCCCCCCGTCAAAAGGGCCATCTGAAAAAAGTGTAAAATCCAGAAAGGCAGGACAGGCCATGGAGAACTGGGAGCCTTGTTATGCTGATGGGCGGGATGTAAATTGCCAACAGACACTCGGGAGAAGTGTATGGTGTTTCCTGAAACATCTAAAAAACAAAGCAACAGAGCCTAGGGCACTTCCACTTATGGTCCTTTAGCTTAGGGAAATTAAAATCAAAAAGATACAGCCACCCCAATGTTTGGGACGCCTCTGTTTACAAGAACCTCGTTTACCGTACAAGTTCAATATCACAGAAAGTGAAAAATGGATAAAGAACTTGTGGTACTTACGTACAATGCAGTATCACTCAGCAGTGAAATCTATGTCATCAGGCCCGTAGCAGCACAATGAGTGGATTCAGGTACGATGATTCTAACTGAAATAAGTCACACAGAAAAAGAAACATCATAAGATATCAGTAATACACGGAATATAAACTTGGCTACACAGGAACTGAATTACAGAACAGAACAGGGTCTCAAATTTAGAAAACCAACTTATGCTTGTTTAAGGGTAAAGGTGAGTTGGGGTGCTGCATAAAACCAGAGATTGAAATGAACACAGATAAAGTTCCTTAAGCCAAATATGGAATAGACAAGAGCTACTCCTTGCTCAACGAAATGGACTCAACACCGCATATTAAACGCCTAAGAATGTACCTGACTCTTAAGTATCTTAAAACCTATGGATTGCTATGTCTCCGAAAGAGAATCAAGCATGTGTACAGGGACATAAACGCAGCAGTGATAGGATTGGAGAGGTTCGGTGAGCAAATGAAGACCCTTTGAAGTCATATTGCATGGTACCCATTCCACGGGTTTCAACTACCCAGGTTTAAGGTATTCTTCCTTCAGCTAAAACATGCATGTGGAACCTAGAGTATGATCAACCATGTGATCGGGAGACGTGTTCAAATATGTCTCAGTTTTCGTACCCTGGTACTCGGGTGCAACATTCCAGACGCTTTACTAACACTCTCCCGACTTGGAGAGTCAGTCCCTTTAACCTCCTGTTTGGCCCAGTTTGCAATTTCTGCGGAAGATGAACAGGAATAGCGAGAACCAATGAGAGACTAGCTGGAGGTGTCTGGACGGGCAAATTTAACTCTCATTTCCCACCAGGAAGAGGAAATAACCAAAGGCTCAGCGTGCCGTGCCGGAACCAGATTAGGGCCTGAAGCCATCCTGCGGTGTTGCGGCCAGCTCACAAGAAAACGAGTTGAAGAAAGGAGCTCAGGGGCACTGTAATTCACAAACCTGCAGAGTTATAAATGACAACTATCGTCCAAAAATATACTGAAGTAAGGCTGCCAAGAGGACTTGAAAGCGGGGCAGAATTGCAGGAAACCGATTTCAGGAGGTAGACTGGAATTGCATTGAAAGCATAGGAAAAGAGGCAGAACGTCCACAATGATGCACTTGGCCAAAAAGGGCGTATGCGTTTTTTCCTGAATATATTCAGGAAAAAACGCATACGCCCTTTTTGGCCAACCAAGCAAGCTTGCAAAGGAAATCTGCACTACAATGAAGTCTCACTTCCCCCCGGTCAAAAGGGCCATCTGAAAAAAGTGTAAAATCCAGAAAGGCAGGACAGGCCATGGAGAACTGGGAGCCTTGTTATGCTGATGGGCGGGATGTCAATTGCCAACAGACACTCGGGAGAAGTGTATGGTGTTTCCTGAAACATCTAAAAAACAAAGCAACAGAGCCTAGGGCACTTCCACTTATGGTCCTATAGCTTAGGGAAATTAAAATCAAAAAGATACAGCCACCCCAATGTTTGGGACGCCTCTGTTTACAAGAACCTCATTTACCGTACAAGTTCAATATCACAGAAAGTGAAAAATGGATAAAGAACTTGTGGTACTTACGTACAATGCAGTATCACTCAGCAGTGAAATCTATGTCATCAGGCCCGTAGCAGCACAATGAGTGGATTCAGGTACGATGATTCTAACTGAAATAAGTCACACAGAAAAAGAAACATCATAATATATCACTAATACACGGAATCTAAACTTGGCTACACAGGAACTGAATTACAGAACAGAACAGGGTCTCAAATTTAGAAAACCAACTTATGCTTGTTTAAGGGTAAAGGTGAGTTGGGGTGCTGCATAAAACCAGAGATTGAAATGAGCACAGATAAAGTTCCTTAAGCCAAATATGGAATAGACAAGAGCTACTCCTTGCTCAACGAAATGGACTCAACACCGCATATTAAACGCCTAAGAATGTACCTGACTCTTAAGTATCTTAAAACCTATGGATTGCTATGTCTCCGAAAGAGAATCAAGCATGTGTACAGGGACATAAACGCAGCAGTGATAGGATTGCAGAGGTTCGGTGAGCAAATGAAGACCCTTTGAAGTCATATTGCATGGTACCCATTACACGGGTCTCAACTCTCCAGGTTTAAGGTATTCTTCCTTCAGCTAAAACATGCATATGGAACCCAGAGTATGATCAACCGTGTGAACGGGAGACGTGTTCAAATATGTCTCAGATTTCCTCCCCTGGTACTCGGGTGCAACATTCCAGACGCTTTACTAACACTCACCCCACTTGGAGAGTCAGCGCCTTTAACCTCCTGTTTGGCCCAGTTTGCAATTTCTGCGGAAGATGAACAGGAATAGGGAGAACCAATGAGAGACTAGCTGGAGGTGTCTGGACGGGCAAATTTAACTCTCATTTCCCACCAGGAAGAGGAAATAACCAAAGGCTCAGCGTGCCGTGCCGGAACCAGATTAGGGCCTGAAGCCATCCTGCGGTGTTGCAGCCAGCTCAAAAGAAAGCGAGTTGAAGAAAGGAGCTCAGGGGCACTGTAATTCACAAACCTGCAGAGTTATAAATGACAACTATCGTCCAAAAATATACTGAAGTAAGGCTGCCAAGAGGACTTGAACGCGGGGCAGAATTGCAGGAAACCGATTTCAGGAGGTAGACTGGAATTGCATTGAAAGCATAGGAAAAGAGGCAGAACGTCCACAATGATGCACTTGGCCAAAAAGGGCGTATGCGTTTTTTCCTGAATATATTCAGGAAAAAACGCATATGCCCTTTTTGGCCAACCAAGCAAACTTGCAAAGGAAATCTGCACTACAATGAAGTCTCACTTCCCCCCGGTCAAAAGAGCCATCTGAAAAAGTGTAAAATCCAGAAAGGCAGGACAGGCCATGGAGAACTGGGAGCCTTGTTATGCTGATGGGCGGGATGTAAATTGCCAACAGACACTCGGGAGAAGTGTATGGTGTTTCCTGAAACATCTAAGAAACAAAGCAACAGAGCCTAGGGCACTTCCACTTATGGTCCTATAGATTAGGGAAATTAAAATCAAAAAGACACAGCCACCCCAAAGTTTGGGACGCCTCTGTTTACAAGAACCTCGTTTACCGTACAAGTTCAACATCGCAGAAAGTGAAAAATGGATAAAGAAGTTGTGGTATTTACTTACAAAGCAATATCACTCAGCAATGAAATCTATGTCATCAGGCCCGTAGCAGCACAATGAGTGGTTTCAGGTATGATGATTCTAACTGAAATAAGTCACACAGAAAAAGAAACATCATAAGATATCAGTAATACACGGAATGTAAACTTGGCTACACAGGAACTGAATTACAGAACAGAACAGGGTCTCAAATTTAGAAAACCAACTTATGCTTGCTTAAGGGGAAAGGTGAGTTGGGGTGCTGCATAAAACCAGAGATTGAAATGAGCACAGATAAAGTTCCTTAAGCCAAATATGGAATAGACAAGAGCTACTCCTTGCTCAACGAAATGGACTCAACACCGCATATTAAACGCCTAAGAATGTACCTGACTCTTAAGTATCTTAAAACCTATGGATTGCTATGTCTCTGAAAGAGAATCAAGCATGTGTACAGGGGCATAAACGCAGCAGTGATAGGATTGGAGAGGTTCGGTGAGCAAATGAAGACCCTTTGAAGTCATATTGCATGGTACCCATTCCACGGGTCTCAACTACCCAGGTTTAAGGTATTCTTCCTTCAGCTAAAACATGCATGTGAAACCCAGAGTATGATCAACAGTGTGAACGGGAGACGTGTTCAAATATGTCTCAGTTTTCCTCTCCTGGTACTCGGGTGCAACATTCCAGACGCTTTACTAACACTCTCTCCACTTGGAGAGTCAGCGCCTTTAAACTCCTGTTTGTCCCAGTTTGCAATTTCTGCGGAAGATGAACAGGAATAGGGAGAACCAATGAGAGACTAGGTGGAGGTGTCTGGACGGGCAAATTTAACTCTCATTTCCCACCAGGAAGAGGAACTAACCAAAGGCTCAGCGTGCCGTGCCGGAACCAGATTAGGGCCTGAAGCCTTCATGCGGTGTTGCGGCCAGCTCAAAAGAAAACGAGTTGAAGAAAGGAGCTCAGGGGCACTGTAATTCACAAACCTGCAGAGTTATAAATGACAGCTATCGTCCAAAAATATACTGAAGTAAGGCTGCCAAGAGGACTTGAAAGCGGGGCAGAATTGCAGGAAACCGATTTCAGCAGGTAGACTGGAATTGCATTGAAAGCATAGGAAAAGATGCAGAACGTCCACAATGATGCACTTGGCCAAAAAGGGCGTATGCGTTTTTTCCTGAATATATTCAGGAAAAAACGCATACGCCCTTTTTGGTCAACCAAGCAAGCTTGCAAAGGAAATCTGCACTACAATGAAGTCTCACTTCCCCCCGGTCAAAAGGGCCATTTGCAAAAAGTGTAAAATCCAGAAAGGCAGGACAGGCCATGGAGAACTGGGAGCCTTGTTATGCTGATGGGCGGGATGTAAATTGCCAACAGACACTCGGGAGAAGTGTATGGTGTTTCCGGAAACATCTGAAAAACAAAGCAACAGAGCCTAGGGCACTTCCACTTATGGTCCTATAGCTTAGGGAAATTAAAATCAAAAAGACACAGCCACCCCAAAGTTTGGGACGCCTCTGTTTACAAGAACCTCGTTTACCGTACAAGTTCTCTATCACAGAAAGTGAAAAATGGATAAAGAACTTGTGCTACTTACGTACAATGCAGTATCACTCAGCAATGAAATCTATGTCATCAGTCCCGCAGCAGCATAATGAGTGGATTCAGGTACGATGATTCTACCTGAAATAAGTCACACAGAAAAAGAAACATCATAAGATATCACTAATACACGGAATGTAAACTGAGCTACACAGGAACTGAATTCCAAAACAGAACAGGGTCTCAAATTTAGAAAACCAACTTATGCTTGCTTAAGGGGAAAGGTGAGTTGGGGTGCTGCATAAAACCAGAGATTGAAATGAGCACAGATAAAGTTCCTTAAGCCAAATATGTAATAGACAAGAGCTACTCTTTGCTCAACGAAATGGACTCAACACCCCATATTAAACGCCTAAGAATATACCTGACTAGTAAGAATCTTAAAACGTATGGAAGGCTATGTCTGAAAGAGAATCAAGCGTGTGTACAGGGGCATAAACGCAGCAGTGATAGGATTGGAGAGGTTCGGTGAGCAAATGAAGACCCTTTGAAATCATATTGCATGGTACCCATTCCACGGGTTTCAACTACCCACGTTTAAGGTATTATTCCTTCAGCTAAAACATGCATGTGGAACCCAGAGTATGATCAACCGTGTGAACGGGAGACCTGTTCAAGTATGTCTCAGTTTTCCTGCCCTAGTACTCGGGTGCAACATTCCAGACGCTTTACTAACACTCTCCCCACTTGGAGAGTCAGCCTTTAACCTCCTGTTTAGCCCAGTTTGCAATTTCTGCGGAAGATGAACAGGAATAGGGAGAACCAATGAGAGACTAGCTGGAGGTGTCTGGACGGCCAAATTTAACTCTCATTTCCCACCAGGAAGAGGAATTAACCAAAGGCTCAGCGTGCCGTGCCGGAACAAGATTAGGGCCTGAAGCCATCCTGCGGTGTTTCGGCCAGGTCACAAGAAAGCGAGTTGAAGAAAGGAGCTCAGGGGCACTGTAATTCACAAACCTGCAGAGTTATAAATGACAGCTATCGTCCAAAAATATACTGAAGTAAGGCTGCCAAGAGGACTTGAAAGCGGGGCAGAATTGCAGGAAACCGATTTCAGGAGGTAGACTGGAATTGCACTGAAAGCATAGGAAAAGAGGCAGAACGTCCACAATGATGCACTTGGCCAAAAAGGGCGTATGCGTTTTTTCCTGAATATATTCAGGAAAAAACGCATACGCCCTTTTTGGCCAACCAAGAAAACTTGCAAAGGAAATCTGCACTACAATGAAGTCTCACTTCCCCCCGGTCAAAAGGGCCATCTGAAAAAAGTGTAAAATCCAGAAAGGCAGGACAGGCCATGGAGAACTGGGAGCCTTGTTATGCTGATGGGCGGGATGTAAATTGCCAACAGACACTCGGGAGAAGTGTATGGTGTTTCCTGAAACATCTAAAAAACAAAGCAACAGAGCCTAGGGCACTTCCACTTATGGTCGTATAGTTTAGGGAAATTAAAATCAAAAAGACACAGCCACCCCAAAGTTTGGGACGCCTCTGTTTACAAGAACCTCGTTTACCGTACAAGTTCAATATCACAGAAAGTGAAAAATGGATAAAGAACATGTAGTACTTATGTACAATGCAGTATCACTCAGCAATGAAATCTATGTCATCAGGCCCGCAGCAGCATAATGAGTGGATTCAGGTACGATGATTCTAACTGAAATAAGTCACACAGAAAAAGAAACATCATAAGATATCACTAATACACGGAATGTAAACTGGGCTACACAGGAACTGAATTCCAAAACAGAACAGGGTCTCAAATTTAGAAAACCAACTTATGCTTGCTTAAGGGTAAAGGTGAGTTGGGGTGCTGCATAAAACCAGAGATTGAAATGAGCACAGATAAAGTTCCTTAAGCCAAATATGGAATAGACAAGAGCTACTCCTTGCTCAACGAAATGGACTCAACACCCCACATTAAACGCCTAAGAATGTACCTGACTAGTAAGTATCTTAAAACCTATGGATTGCTATGTCTCCGAAAGAGAATCAAGCATGTGTACAGGGGCATAAACGCAGCAGTGATAGGATTGGAGAGGTTCGGTGAGCAAATGAAGACCCTTTGAAGTCATATTGCATGGTACCCATTCCATGGGTCTCAACTCTCCAGGTTTAAGGGATTCTTCCTTCAGCTAAAACATGCATGTGGAACCCAGAGTATGATCCACCGTGTGATCGAGAAACGTGTTCAAATGTGTCTCACTTTTCGTTCCCTGGTACTCGGGTGCAACATTCCAGATGCCTTACTAACACTCTCCCAACTTGTAGAGTCAGTGCCTTTAACCTCCTGTTTGGCCCAGTTTGCAATTTCTGTGGAAGATGAACAGGAATAGGGAGAACCAATGAGAGACTAGCTGGAGGTGTCTGGACGGGCAAATTTAACTCTCGTTTCCCACCAGGAAGAGCAATTAACCAAAGGCTCAGCGTGCCGTGCCGGAACCAGATTAGGGCCTGAAGCCATCCTGCGGTGTTGCGGCCAGCTCACAAGAAAGCGAGTTGAAGAAAGGAGCTCAGGGCCACTGTAATTCACAAACCTGCAGAGTTATAAATGACAGCTATCGTCCAAAAATATACTGAAGTAAAAATGCCAAGAGGACTTGAAAGCGGGGCAGAATTGCAGGAAACCGATTTCAGGAGGTAGACTGGAATTGCATTGAAAGCATAGGAAAAGAGGCAGAACGTCCACAATGATGCACTTGGCCAAAAAGGGCGTATGCGTTTTTTCCTGAATATATTCAGGAAAAAACGCATACGCCCTTTTTGGCCAACCAAGCAAGCTTGCAAAGGAAATCTGCACTACAATGAAGTCTCACTTCCCCCCGGTCAAAAGGGCCATTTGAAAAAAGTGTAAAATCCAGAAAGGCAGGACAGGCCATGGAGAACTGGAAGCCTTGTTATGCTGATGGGCGGGATGTAAATTGCCAACAGACACTCGGGAGAAGTGTATGGTGTTTCCTGAAACATCTAAAAAACAATGCAACAGAGCCTAGGCCACTTCCACTTATGGTCCTATAGCTTAGGGAAATTAAAATCAAAAAGACACAGCCACCCCAATGTTTGGGACGCCTCTGTTTACAAGAACCTCGTTTACCGTACAAGTTCAATATCGCAGAAAGTGAAAAATGGATAAAGAACTTGTGGTATTTACTTACAAAGCAATATCACTCAGCAATGAAATCTATGTCATCAGGCCCTTAGCAGCACAATGAGTGGATTCAGGTATGATGATTCTAACTGAAATAAGACACACAGAAAAAGAAACATCATAAGATATCACTAATACACGGAATGTAAACTTGGCTACACAGGAACTGAATTCCAAAACAGAACAGGGTCTCAAATTTAGAAAACCAACTTATGCTTGCTTAAGGGGAAAGGTGAGTTGGGGTGCTGCATAAAACCAGAGATTGCAATGAGCACAGATAACGTTCTATAAGGCAAATATGGAATAGACAAGAGCTACTCCTTGCTCAGCGAAATGGACTCAACACCCCATATTCAACGCCTAGGAATATACCTGCCTAGTAAGAATCATAAAAGCAATGGATTTATATATCTCTGTAAGAGAATCAAGAGTGTGTACAGCGGCATTAAAGCAGTGAAAATCAGCTAAATCCCATATTAAAAATAAATTTCTTAAACAAAACACAATGACAGTGAAATAGAGAGCAATACTTAAGTAATTCATTCAAGGCTTCTGATGCAACCTGCATTTACCATATCTACACCCAGAGCTGGGTGACACATAAGGCTGGACACTTGGGGCTCATAAGATTGGTGAGGTTCGGTGAGCAAATGCAGACCGTTTGAAGTCATATTGCATGGTACCCATTCCATGGGTCTCAACTCTCCAGGTTTAAGGGATTCTTCCTTCAGCTAAAACATGCATGTGGAACCCAGAGTATGATCCACCGTGTGATCGAGAAACGTGTTCAAATGTGTCTCACTTTTCGTTCCCTGGTACTCGGGTGCAACATTCCAGACACTTTACTAACACTCTCCCGACTTGGAGAGTCAGTCCCTTTAACCTCCTGTTTGGCCCAGTTTGCAATTTCTGCGGAAGATGAACAGGAATAGGGAGAACCAATGAGAGACTAGCTGGAGGTGTCTGGACGGGCAAATTTAACTCTCATTTCCCACAGGGAAGAGGAATAAACCAAAGGCTCAGCATGCCGTGCCGGAACCAGATTAGGGCCTGAAGCAATCCTGCGGTGTTGTGGCCAGCTCAAAAGAAAGCGAGTTGAAGAAAGGAGCTCAGGGGCACTGTAATTCACAAACCTGCAGATTTATAAATGACAGCTATTGTCCGAAAATATACTGAAGTAGGGCTGCCAAGAGGACTTGAATGCGGGGCAGAATTGTAGGAAACCGATTTCAGGAGGAATCGGACTTGGATTGCATTTAAAACACAGGAAAAGAGGAAGAACTTCGACAATGATGCACTTGGTCAAAAAGGGCGTATGTGTTTTTTCCTGAATATATTCAGGAAAAAACGCATACGCCCTTTTTGGCCAACCAAGCAAGCTTGCAAAGGAAATCTGCACTACAATGAAGTCTCACTTCCCCCCGGTCAAAAGGGCCATCTGAAAAAAGTGTAAAATCCAGAAAGGCAGGACAGGCCATGGAGAACTGGGAGCCTTGTTATGCTGATGGGCGGGATGTAAATTGCCAACAGCCGCTCTGTAGAAGTGTATGGTGTTTCCTGAAACATCTAAAAAACAAAGCAACAGAGCCTAGGGCACTTCCACTTATGGTCCTATAGCTTAGGGAAATTAAAATCAAAAAACACAGCCACCCCAAAATTTGGGACGGCTCTTTTTACAGGAATCTCTTCTGCGGCACAATTTAAATATCCCAGAGAGCAAATAATGGATAAAGAAGTTGCGGTACTTATGTACAACAGAATACCACTCAGCAATGTAATCTATGTCACCAGGCCCGTACCAGCATAATGAGTGGATTGAGGCACGATGATTCTAAGTGAACTAAGTCACACAGAAAAAGAAACATCATAAGGTATCACTAATACACGGAATGTGAATTTGGCTACACATGAACTGAATTACAAAACAGAACAGGGTCTCAAATTTAGAAAATCAACTTATGCTTGCTTAAGGGGGAAGGTGAGTTGGGGTGCTGCATAAAAGCAGAGTTTGAAATTAGCACAGATACCGTTCCATAAGCCAAATATGTAATAGACAAGACCTACCCCTTGCTCAACGAAATGGATTCAACAATGAGGTATCACCTCACACCTGGTAGAATAGGCATCATAGAAAATCTACAAACAAAAAATGCTGGAAAGGGTGTGGAGAAAAGGAACCCTCTTCCACTATTGTTGGGAATATAAATTGATACAGTCATTATGGAGAACAATATGGAATTTCTTAAGAAACTAACAATAGAATTACCATATGATACAGCAATCCCAGTACTGGACATATACCCAGACAAAACCATAAATCAAAAAGAGTCATTCACCGCAATGTTCATTGCATCACTATTTACAATATCGAGGTAATGGAAGCAACCTAAATGCCCACAGACAGACGAATGCATAAAGCTGTGGTACATATATAAAATGGAATATTACTAAGCCATGAAAAGGAATGAAATTGGGTCATTTGTAGAGACGTCGATGGATCTAGAGACTGTCATACAGAGTGAAGTAAGTCAGAAAGAGAAAAACAAATCTTGTATATTCATGCATATATGTGGAACCTAGAAAAACTGTACAGATTAACCATTTTGCAAGGCATAAATAGAGCAACAGATGTAGACAACAAACGTATGGACAACAAGGGGGGAAAGCTGTTGGGGGGGTGGTGGTGGGAGGAGTTGAGAGACTGGGATTGGCATGTATACATTTATATGTATAAAATAGATAACCAATAAGAACCTGCTGTATAAAAATATAAAATAAAATTCAAAATTAAAAAGAAATAAAATTTAAAAAATAAAACAGAAAAAACAATTATTCCCTGCACATACATGTATTTATATGAATAAATTATTTCCATGCTTATATCTGTAAATACAAAAAAGAGGAATAAAATCTACCTTGAACCAAAAACGAAAAAGAGAAAAAAACACAGAACCCACCAGTTACACAGAGGAAAACCGTATCAGGGCATTTGCTCCAGTTGTAAACAATTCTGAAGTTGGTCAGTGGTGGGGAATCGTCTCCCATTCAGCCAGCAGCCCCCACGCAACAAGCGTCCTCATTGCAAAGCTGGGGCACCGTGCCGAGGCATCTGTGAGTAAACGTGAGCTGAGCCCCAGGCCAGTTGCTGCTGAACTATTCCCACCCGTCCCAGGTAAAACACCTGAATATATACAAGGACTTGAAAGCCTAGAGGAAGGGCCATAGAGCCACACGAGTGACAGCATGCCGGCCGACTTGGTGCCTGCAGGCCAGCCAGGATGGTCCTGGCCCTGGGTGCTCTTCTGGAAGATTTCCATTTCCCTGCCTGAGATACCCGTCCTGTCCCTGCCCCCACTGCTTTTTTCCTTCCTCACCTCTGCCCAGGGAGAAATTCCAGCAGCAGGTATGGGTGACACATCCTCTTCTTTAGCAGGTGGCAGCCTGGCAACTGCTGCAGAAAGTCCAGCAGAGCCCCACTCACACTGGGCCACCCACAAAGCCGTGGCCTCTCACTCCCTCCCACCAGCCCAGCCCCGAGACTGCTGACAGGGCAGAGAAAATGGCATCAGGCATGGCTGCAGGGGCTCTTGCTGCCTGGAGTGGTATTTATATTGATCTCAACCCAGGCACACCTGGGGAGGGCTGGCCGGCACGGTAAGGCTGCCCAGGTCAGCCAATCATCACCCCTCAGGGGCTCACAGTTGCAGAAAATGGAACTTGCTGAACCGGCCAGGTCCAAGGAACAGGTGTGGGCTCCTGAGAGTCAGGATAGACAAGGGGCTGCAGCTTTGGCTTGTTTTCTAATCATTTTATCTGGCCCATGAGTGGGAGACAACTTCAAGAAAACCCTCTCCTAATGAGAGGAACCCAGGAGTCAGGGAGAGGAGGGGTGGGTGGTGGTTGGAGACAGAGGCCTGGTGCCCCGGGTGCAGTGGAAGTCTCTGGAAGACCAGGTGGAGGGAGGCCTCACGGAGTGATGCCCAGGGTCACAGACCTGTCGCAGCTGCTGTTTGTTAGTTCAAGTCCTGCTCTGAGGTGCTCTGTGTCAGCTCTGAGCGACAGGTGAGCTGGGGGTGCTCTGCAATGAGGGCTATGTGCATGGTTCCTGTGTGCCCAGCCCTGCCACGGTACCTGCAAGGGTAGCTCTGTATCCTGGGAGGGGCCTGATCACAAGAGCCCCGTGGGCTGGGGTGGGGGTGGGGTACCTGCCCAGGTGAGCTCCATATTCTGCGATTGGTCTGACCACGAGAGCCCCATGGGCTGCTGGGGACCTGGTAAAGGATGTCAGGACAGTCAGTGAAGCCACCGAGGATATACCTCCAGTTGCTCCTAATTCCTACATCCTGCTGGTCATTCTACCAACCACCAGGACATGGTATTCTGTATTAGTCTTCAATGATGCCTTCTTTTGTATTCCATTAGTCCCAGAGTCACAAGAAATTTTGGCTTGTGAGTGGCAGGACTCAACATACAACTAAAACAATACTTCCGGGCCGTCTGGCCCCAAGGGTGCAAAAATTCCCACACCGTCTTTGGGGAAAGCTTAGCTAAAGACCTAAAAGTTCTACCTCTGGAAAAGGAAACCCTCCTTCAATATGCAGACGACATTCTGATCGCCAGCCCTACTAAGGAGGCCTCTGAACTACCAAGCCAAAAAAGGATAGAAGTTGTCCAAGAAAAAGCTCAAATATCACAGACTGCGGTGACCTGCCTGGGCTTCATTCTCACACAAGGTCAGAGAAGCCCATCCCAGGAAAGGGAAGAAACCATTTTCAGCCTTACCCCTTTCTAAAACTAGAAGACAGCTTAGGGGTTCCTGGGGAGGCCAGGGTTTGCTGCTTCTGGATCCCTAACTACAGTCTACTAGCTGGGCCTCTATATGAAACACTGAAAGGAAAAGATGATGATCCTTTTGAATAGAATCCAGAAGTGGCCTTTCAAGAATGGAAAGAGCAGTCAATTCAGACCCTTGCCCTGGAACTCCCTAATTTAGCTAAACCCTTTGACCTTTACATTCCCGGTGAAAGGTGAATCGCCATTGGAGAATTAGTGCAAAAACTGGGACCACTTGAAATGGAACAATGCAAGAATGCCATCCAGGTAGGATAAACTACGGTCACCAAGGGGCTTGGCCCACTGCCACATCTGGCCAAGATACTGGCGGTATCTAAAAACCTGGAAATCAGCAGCCCAAAAGGCCACCTCCCTCCTAAGGGAAAAGGACCCCACGTGGTGATCCTAACCACCAACCATGCCCTGAAGTTGCAGGGTTCGCTCCGTGGGCACACCGACCTCGAGTGAGGAGGCCCTCCAACTCCAACATCCAGAGAGATAACCGGGGGCAACAGGGCACCATGACGACTCGTGTGAACATCACTTGACCTGGAGTTTCTCTCATAAAACAACAAGAGTGTGTCCCAAAAGAGTAGACTACTGCTTGCAGGACTTACTGCACCCAGAGGGGAGCTAATAATCTTGGCGGGGGAACAGTATACCACACTGTCACCATAGAAAAGCCTACAGACACCGTGATGATGGTGGCCAATAAGACCGGCTGGACTCCTGTTTACTTCAAAAGGCTGTTGACTCAGTAGCCATCATGGTCCTTATCACCACTGACCCTGGACTGTCTGGGAGTTGAGCGGACAGGGCTCTGACACCTGGTGCTGTTTGTACGTTAATTCAGGGGCCTAATTGAAGAAAGCGCAGACTACTGGTCAGAGCATCTAGGCTGGCAGAAACGGTCAGCCTAAGGTAGCCGAACAAATGTGGGGCGGGGTGAAACCGGCCCCCACAGCGTCTCTGCACATCTCTTTCCTGGACCCTTAAAGGTCATTAGAGTCTATAACACTTCCAATGCTGGTGCTCAGGTGGACAAGCAGGGAGGCAGGGGTCCTGGGGACAATCAACGTCACCGGGAGGCTGCTGGGGAGAAGCTTTGACCCTCGCCCCAGGGTATGAGGGCTCCCAACTCAGCACTCAGCAGTTACAGAAGAAGGGTCTGCACCCTCAGCACTCCAAGAATGAGGAACGGGACAAAAGGCAGAGGAGGGGTTTGTCCCCAGCAAAGCCCATTAAAAATCCCTGGGAGATAAAAATAGAATCTGGGCAATAAAGTCAAGTCTAACCTTTTTTATCCTTTGTGCTTTGTCTAATTTCACGTGCTCCTAGGGTCCCGCATGCAGAGGTTCCACACCCGGCACTTCAGACCAGATTTCCTAGTGCAGAATGGCTGGGTCGACACCTCAGCTCCTGGGGCCCAGTGCAGACTCCACGATATAGAGCCTGAGCTACAGCCAACCCGGCCCTCGAGAGCTCTGCCGCCTCCCTCCCTCCCACTGACTCTGACAGGATCTCTACACAGCAGCCCAGCCCACAGCCCACGGGGTAGTGCATGCTCTCACCTCTCCATTCTCTGATCAAAATATAAAGTTTCCTTTGCTTGTGAACCAAACTCAGTCTCGATCTGTTGGCCCCAATGACACTGGGCAGGGGGACACTTGTTGGGGTCCACTCTGGAGGATCAGTAACAGAAATTGAGACTATTGTAACCTCAATGAACAGATGTGTGAGCCAAACTGTAGTTAACATAGAACAGTGTATAAGGCTCGGGTAAAATAAGATGTTTCTAACACTTCCATTTGATATTTCCATCACTTTTTATAAGCAAGTTCAGTGAAAAGGTTTGTCTTATTCGTCAGGTCAATATTAGAGAAACGAAGTGATTTCTTTCCAAGGATGTACATCTAATAATCTTGGTTAAACCTTCAATCTTGTTTTAAATGCTTTTCCATTGAAAATGATACCTCTCTTTCAGCTCCCCCATTTCTGAGAAGTATAAAATCTTATAATTTATTATTACCAAAGGGGAAAGGTGGGAGGAGGGATAAATTAACAGTTTGGAATTAACACATACACACTGCTATGTATAAAATAGATCATCAACAAGGAACTACTGTATAGCACAGGGAACTACACTCAACATTTTGCAATAACCTATAAGGGGAAATAATCTGAAAAAGAATAGATATTTTTATTGACATCATCTATCAATGATAGTTAAAGTGTAGCCTAAGGGAAGCTGGTGGTGAGTGCTTCTGACCCTGAAGACTTCAATCATCTAAAGTTTGGACTCTGCCTACTTCCCAAGGCCCTTAATGAACATATGTGTAGCCGTAGCTTAAAAACTTCCCCAGTTTGGGTTTCGGGGAGACACTGATTTTGAAAAAGCCCTGGTGTTCTCCTTACATGAATGGGACTCTTCCTACTGCTAAAACATGTCTGTCACACCCAGAGGATGGTATACCGTCTGATCGGGAAGAGTTTGGAAAAGGCATCTCATCTCCTCATCTCCTGGTGCTCGGGTTCACCCCTCCAGCGTCTTTACTAACAGTCTCCCCACTTGGAGATGTCAGCACTGTCAACATCCTGTTGGGTACAGTTTGGAATTTGTCCAGAGGATGAAGTGGAAGGATGAGGAACAATGAGAGACAAGTCCTAGGTGTTCAGACAGGCACATGTCACTCTAATTTCCAATCAGAAAGACGAATTGACCAAAGGCTAGGGTTGCCCATGGAAACAGTATAGGGCTTGAGGAAATCCCGCTGCTTTGTGGCCAGTTCCCATAAACACAAGTTGAACAATGGAACTCAGGGGCAGTAAAATTCACAAAACTGCAGAGTTGAAAATATCCATCACTGAAAAATGTCTTGAGGAAAGTCAGAGAAAAGGACTTGTAAGCAAGGGAGAATGGCAGGAAAGGGATTTGAGGAGGTAGAAAGGACTCGCCATTAAGCACAAGAAAAGGAGCTGAACATTGCCAACATTGCCAACATTGCAGTTGGCCAAAAAGGGTGTATGCGTTTTTTTCTGTATATATTCAAGAAAAGGGCATACACTTTTTTAGCCAACCAAACAGGTGGGCACTGGAAGTCAATACTACAAAAGATATCACTTCGCATCAGTCAGAAGAGCCATCCTCATAAAGCGTAAACAACAGAAATGCAGGACAGGGCAACGAGAAGAGGGAGCCCTGTGAGACTTATAGTGGAAATGTATATTGCCAACGGCCATTCTGGAGAAGTGTATTGTGTTTACTAAAGCATCTAAAAAATGAGCTACAGAGCATAGGGCACTTGCACTCATGGGCGTATATCTTGGGAAAAACAAAAATCGAGAGGGCACAGGCACCCCAATGTTTACCCCCTCTCTGTTTAAAAGATCCTCGACTAGGATATAACTTAAATGTCTCTGGAGGGAAAAAATGGATAGAGATGTGGTACTTAGGTAGAGTGGAATATTATTCAGCCTGGAAATCAATGAAATATGGCCAGTTGTAACAACTCCGGAGGAGTTACGTATGATCATTCTAAGTGACAGAATTCAAAAAGAAAAAGACACATATCATAAGATATCACTTAAAGGTGGAATCCAAAATGGCTACACATGAAATAAATTACAAAACAAAAACATAGTCAAATATGTAGAAAACACGCATAAGGCTGCTAAACGGGAAAGGTGGGGAGGGGTGAGGCATCATCCAGGAGGTTGAAATTAGCAAAGATACCATTCCAAATACCAAACTGATAATCAACAAGGCCTCCACGGTAGCTAAAAGAACTGCACTCAGCACACTCAAGTCACCGGAAAAGAATATATACGACTGGTAAGAATCTGAAAAAGAATTTATTGATGACTCTCTGTACGTGAATCAAGTGGATGTACAGCAGCAAGAAACAGAGCTTTGAAAATCAGCTGTAACCAATATAGTAATAAGTTGAAAAAAATAAACGACAGAGAGACAGAGAAAACCTCTTACAACTTTTCCTCAGGGACGGTGATGCAACATGGATTGAACACATCTAGACCCACAGCAGGATGAGACATAAGGCTGGAAACTGTTTGCGCTAAGAGAAATGTGAGGTTGGGTGAGGAAATGCACACCCTTTAAAGTAATACTACCTGGTACCCATTCAATGGGTCCCAAATCTGCAGGTTCAAGGGATCTTCCTACAGCTAAAACATGCATGGAAAACCCAGAGGACTGTACACCATGTGATTGGGAGATGTGTCTAAAATGCACCTCATTTATCCTCTCCTGGTGCTCCTGTTCACCATTCCAGCCATGTTACTTAGAATCTCCCCACTTGGAGAATCAGCACATTTAAACTTCTGTTTCACACATTTTGCAAATTGTGAGGAGGATGAATGGGAAGAGGGGGAACCAATGAGAGAATAGTTGTAGGGGTTTGGACGGGCACATATCACTCTAATTTCCCATTAAGAATAAGAATTAAAGAAAGGCTCAGCCTGCCTCGCCGGAGCCAAAATAGGGCCTGAAGCAATCCTGCGGGTTTGAGGACAGCTCACAAAAGAGCAACTTAAAAAATGGAGCTCAGGGTCACTGCAATTCACAAACCTGCAGAGTTATAAATGAAAACTAATGTCCAAAAATATGTTGAGGTAAGGCAAAGAAGAGGATCTGAATGCAAGACAGAATTGCAAGAAACAGATTTCAAGAGATAGATTGGACTCGTCTTTAATGCACATGAAAAGCGGCAGAATTTCGACAATGATGCAGTTGGCCCAAAAGGGCGTATGCGTTTTTTCCTGATTATATCCAGGAAAAAACGCATACGCACTTTATGGGCAACGAAGCAAGTAAGCAATGCAAATGTGCACAACAAAGAAATCTCACTTCCCACCGGTCAAAAGGGCCATCCTAAAAAAGTGTAAAATCCAGAAAGGCAGGACAGGCCATGGAGAACAGGGAGCCTTTATACGCTGATGGGCAGTGTGTGAACTGCCGAGAGCCACTCTGGAGAAGTGTATGGTGGTTCCTAAATCATCTAAAAAACAGAGCTACAGAGCATAGGACACTTCCAATCATGGGAGTATATCTAGGGAAGTCTAAAAATCAACAAGACACAAGCACACCACAGTTTAGGGCTACTCTGTTTACAAGAACCTCAACTTCAGTACACCTTAAATATCCCAGGAAAGAGAACAATGGATAAAGAAGATGTGGTACTTATGTACAATGGAATATCTCTTCACCATGAAATCAATGTAATAAGGCTAGTAGAAGGATAAAGAGTGGATTTAGGTCCGATAATACTACTTGAAATAAGTCAAACAGAAAAAGAAACATATCATAAGATATCACTTATAGAGGGAGGGTAAATATGGCTGCACAAGAAATGAATTACAGAACAGAACAGTGTCTCACATTTAGAAAACACACTATGTCAGCTTAAGGGGAAAGGAGAGGTGGGGTGATGCATAAAACCAGAGTTTGAAATTAGCACAGATACCGTTCAATAAACCAAATAGGTATTAGACAAGATCTACACCTTGCTCAATGAACTGGCCTCAACACACCCTATACACCGCAGAGAAATATATCTGAGTAATAAGAATCTTAAAACCCATGTATTGATATATCTCCATAAGGGAATCAAGTGTGTGCAGAGCGGCACAAACACAGCAGTGAAAATGAGCTAAACCCCATTATAGAAATAAATTTTAAAAAGAAAACGCTGAAACAATGAAAGAGAGAAAAATTCTTACAAAATTCTCTCAGGGGATGTGATGCAACCTGGATTGACCACATATAAACCCACAGCTGGATAAGACATAAGGCTGGACACTTGGGGCTGAGAGGATTGGTGAGCTTTGGTGAGCAACTGCCGAAAGTTTAATGCAATACTTCATGCTACTCAGTCCAAGGGTCCCAACACTCCAGGTTGAAGGGAATCTTCCTACAGCTAAACCATGCTTGGGAAACCCAGCGACTGGTATACCATATGATCGGGAAAGGTTTCTAAAACGCACCTCATTTTTCCTCTCCTGGGGCTGCGGATCGACATTCCAGCCGCTTTACTAACAACATCCCCACATGGAGTCAATGCCTTTAAGTTCTGGTATCGCACAGTCTGCAGTTAGTGTGGAGGATGAATGGGAATAGGGGGAACCAGTGAGAAACAAGCTGTAGCGGTTAAATGGGCACATGTCACTCTAATGCCACATCAGTAAGAAGAATTAACCAAAGGCACAGCAAGGTGCCCCAGAAGAAAAATAGGGCTTCAAGGAATCCTGTGGTTATGGGGCAAGACCACAAAAATAAGAGCTGAAAAGTGGGGCTAAGGGCCACTGCAATTCAAAAACCTGCAGAGTTATAAAGGCCAACTATTTTCAAAAAATATATTGAGGTAAGGCTATGAAGAGACATTGAAAGCAAGGCAGAATTGCAGGAAACCGATTTCAGGAGGTAGACTGGAATTGCATTGAAAACATATGAAGAGAGTCAGAACCTCGACAATGATGCACTTGGCCAAAAAGGGCGTATGTGTTTTTTCCTGAATATATTCAGGAAAAAACGCATACGCCCTTTTTGGCCAACCAAGCAAGCTTGCAAAGGAAATCTGCACTACAATGAAGTCTCACTTCCACCTGGTCAAAAGGGCCATCTGAAAAAAGTGTAAAATCCATAAAAGCACGACAGGGCATGGAGAACTGGGAGCCTTCTTATGCTGATGGGCGGGATGTAAATTGCCAACAGCCACTCTGGAGAAGTGTATGGTGTTTCCTGAAACATCTAAAAAACAAAGCAACAGAGCCTAGGGCACTTCCACTTATGGTCCTATAGATTAGGGAAATTAAAATTAAAAAGACACAGCCACCCTAAAGTTTGGGACGGCTCTGTTTACAAGAACCTCGTTTACGGTACAAGTTCAATATCGCAGAAAGTGAAAAATGGATAAAGAAGTTGTGGTACTTACATACAAGGCAATATAACTCAGCAATGAAATCTGTGTCATTAGGCCCTTAGCAGCACAATAAGTGGATTCAGGTATGATGATTCTAACTGAAATAAGTCACACAGAAAAAGAAACATCATAAGATATCAGTAATACACGGAATGTAAACTTGGCTACACAGGAACTGAATTACAGAACAGAACAGGGTCTCCAATTTAGAAAACCAACTTATGCTTGCTTAAGAGTAAAGGTGAGTTGGGGTGCTGCATAAAACCAGAGATCGAAATGAGCACAGATAAAGTTCCTTAAGCCAAATATGGAATAGACAAGAGCTACTCCTTGCTCAACGAAATGGACTCAACACCCCATATTAAACGCCTAAGAATGTACCTGACTAGTAAGTATCTTAAAACCTATGGATTGCTATGTCTCCAAAAGAGAATCAAGCGTGTGTACAGGGACATAAACGCAGCAGTGATAGGATTGCAGAGGTTCGGTAAGCAAATGAAGACCCTTTGAAGTCATATTGCATGGTACCCATTCCACGGGTTTCAACTACCCAGGTTTAAGGTATTCTTCCTTCAGCTAAAACATGCATGTGGAACCTAGAGTATGATCAACCATGTGATCGGGAGACGTGTTCAAATATGTCTCAGTTTTCGTACCCTGGTACTCGGGTGCAACATTCCAGACGCTTTACTAACACTCTCCCGACTTGGAGAGTCAGTCCCTTTAACCTCCTGTTTGGCCCAGTTTGCAATTTCTGCGGAAGATGAACAGGAATAGCGAGAACCAATGAGAGACTAGCTGGAGGTGTCTGGACGGGCAAATTTAACTCTCATTTCCCACCAGGAAGAGGAATTAACCAAAGGCTCAGCGTGCCGTGCCGGAACCAGATTAGGGCCTGAAGCCATCCTGCGGTGTTGCGGCCAGCTCACAAGAAAGCGAGTTGAAGAAAGGAGCTCAGGGGCACTGTAATTCACAAACCTGCAGAGTTATAAATGACAGCTATCGTCCAAAAATATACTGAAGTAAGGCTGCCAAGAGGACTTGAAAGCGGGGCAGAATTGCAGGAAACCGATTTCAGGAGGTAGACTGGAATTGCAGTGAAAGCATAGGAAAAGAGGCAGAACGTCCACAATGATGCACTTGGCCAAAAAGGGCGTATGCGTGTTTTCCTGAATATATTCAGGAAAACACGCATACGCCCTTTTTGGCCAACCAAGCAAGCTTGCAAAGGAAATCTGCACTACAATGAAGTCTCACTTCCCCCCGGTCAAAAGGGCCATCTGAAAAAAGTGTAAAATCCAGAAAGGCAGGACAGGCCATGGAGAACTGGGAGCCTTGTTATGCTGATGGGCGGGATGTAAATTGCCAACAGACACTCGGGAGAAGTGTATGGTGTTTCCTGAAACATCTAAAAAACAAAGCAACAGAGCCTAGGGCACTTCCACTTATGGTCCTATAGCTTAGGGAAATTAAAATCAAAAAGACACAGCCACCCCAAAGTTTGGGACGCCTCTGTTTACAAGAACCTCGTTTACCGTACAAGTTCAATATCACAGAAAGTGAAAAATGGATAAAGAACTTGTGGTACTTACGTACAATGCAGTATCACTCAGCAATGAAATCTATGTCATCAGGCCCGTAGCAGCATAATGAGTGGATTCAGGTACGTTTATTCTAACTGAAATAAGTCACACAGAAAAAGAAACATCATAAGATATCACTAACACACGGAATGTAAACTTGGCTACCAAGGAACTGAATTCCAAAACAGAACAGGGTCTCAAATTTAGAAAACCAACTTATGCTTGCTTAAGGGGAAAGGTGAGTTGGGGTGCTGCATAAAACCAGAGATTGAAATGAGCACAGATAAATTCCTTAAGCCAAATATGGAATAGACAAGAGCTACTGCTTGCTCAACAAAATGGACTCAACACCCCATATTAAACGCCTAAGAATGTACTTGACTAGTAAGTATCTTAAAACCTATGGATTGCTATGTCTCCAAAAGAGAATCAAGCGTGTGTACAGGGGCATAAACGCAGCAGTGATAGGATTGGAGAGGTTCGGTGAGCAAATGAAGACCCTTTGAAGTCATATTGCATGGTACCCATTCCACGGGTTTCAACTACCCAGGTTTAATGTATTCTTCCTTCAGCTAAAACATGCATGTGGAACCTAGAGTATGATCAAGCATGTGATTGGGAGACGTGTTCATATATGTCTCAGTTTTCGTACCCTGGTACTTGGGTGCAACATTCCAGACGCTTTACTAACATTCTCCCGACTTGGAGAGTCAGTCCCTATAACTTCCTGTTTGGCCCAGTTTGCAATTTCTGCGGATGATGAACAGGAATAGCGAGAACCAATGAGAGACTAGCTGGAGGTGTCTGGACGGGCAAATTTAACTCTCATTTCCCACCAGGAAGAGGAGTTAACCAAAGGCTCAGCGTGCCGTGCCGGAACCAGATTAAGGCCTGAAGCCATCCTGCAGTGTTGCGGCCAGGTCACAAGAAAGCGAGTTGAAGAAAGGAGCTCAGGGACACTGTAATTCACAAACCTGCAGAGTTATAAATGACAGCTATCGTCCAAAAATATACTGAAGTAAGGCTGCCAAGAGGACTTGAAAGCGGGGCAGAATTGCAGGAAACCGATTTCAGGAGGTAGACTGGAATTGCAGTGAAAGCATAGGAAAAGAGGCAGAACGTCCACAATGATGCACTTGGCCAAAAAGGGCGTATGCGTTTTTTCCTGAATATATTCAGGAAAAAACGCATACGCCCTTTTTGGCCAACCAAGCAAACTTGCAAAGGAAATCTGCACTACAATGAAGTCTCACTTCCCCCCGGTCAAAAGGGCCATCTGAAAAAAGTGTAAAATCCAGAAAGGCAGGACAGGCCATGGAGAACTGGGAGCCTTGTTATGCTGATGGGCGGGATGTACATTGCCAACAGACACTCGGGAGAAGTGTATGGTGTTTCCTGAAACATCTAAGAAACAAAGCAACAGAGCCTAGGGCACTTTCACTTATGGTCCTATAGCTTAGGGAAATTAAAATCAAAAAGACACAGCCACCCCAAAGTTTGGGACGCCTCTGTTTACAAGAACCTCGTTTACCGTACAAGTTCTCTATCACAGAAAGTGAAAAATGGATAAAGAACTTGTGGTACTTATGTACAATGCAGTATCACTCAGCAATGAAATCTATGTCATTAGGCCCGTAGCAGCATAATGAGTGGATTCAGGTACGATGATTCTAACTGAAATAAGTCACACAGAAAAAGAAACATCATAAGATATCACTAATACACGGAATGTAAACTTGGCTACATAGGAACTGAATTCCAAAACAGAACAGGGTCTCAAATTTAGAAAACCAACTTATGCTTGCTTAAGCGGAAAGGTGAGTTGGGGTGCTGCATAAAACCAGAGATTGAAATGAGCACAGATAAAGTTCCTTAAGCCAAATATGGAATAGACAAGAGCTACTCCTTGCTCAACGAAATGGACTCAACACCCCATATTAAACGCCTAAGAATGTACCTGACTAGTAAGTATCTTAAAACCTATGGATTGCGATGTCTCCGAAAGAGAATCAAGCATGTGTACAGGGGCATAAACTCAGCAGTGATAGGATTGGAGAGGTTCGGTGAGCAAATGAAGACCCTTTGAAGTCATATTGTCTGGTACCCATTCCACGGGTCTCAACTCTCCAGGTTTAAGGTATTCTTCCTTCAGCTAAAACATGCATGTGGAACCCAGAGTATGATCAACCGTGTGAACGGGAGACGTGTTCAAATACGTCTCAGTTTTCCTCCCCTGGTACTCGGGTGCAACATTCCAGATGCTTTACTAACACTCTCCCCACTTGGAGAGTCAGCGCCTTTAACCTCCTGTTTGGCCCAGTTTGCAATTTCTGCGGAAGATGAACAGGAATAGGGAGAACCAATGAGAGACTAGCTGGAGGTGTCTGGATGGGCAAATTTAACTCTCATTTCCCACCAGGAAGAGGAAATAACCAAAGGCTCAGTGTGCCGTGCCGGAACCAGATTAGGGCCTGAAGCCAGCCTGCGGTGTTGCGGCCAGCTCAAAAGAAGGCGAGTTGAAGAAAGAAGCTCAGGGACACTGTAATTCACAAACCTGCAGAGTTATAAATGACAGCTATCGTCCAAAAATATACTGAAGTAAGGCTGCCAAGAGAACTTGAAAGCGGGGCAGAATTGCAGGAAACCAATTTCAGGAGGTAGACTGGAATTGCATCGAAAGCATAGGAAAAGCGGCAGAGCGTCCACAATGATGCACTTGGCCAAAAAGGGCGTATGCATTTTTTCCTGAATATATTCAGGAAAAAAAGCATACGCCCTTTTTGGCCAACCAAGCAAGCTTGCAAAGGAAATCTGCACTACAATGAAGTCTCACTTCCCCCCGGTCAAAAGGGCCATCTGAAAAAAGTGTAAAATCCAGAAAGGCAGGACAGGCCATGGAGAACTGGGAGCCTTGTTATGCTGATGGGCGGGATGTAAATTGCCAACAGACACTCGGGAGAAGTGTATGGTGTTTCCTGAAACATCTAAAAAACAAAGCAACAGAGCCTAGGGCACTTCCACTTATGGTCCTATAGCTTAGGGAAATTAAAATCAAAAAGACACAGCCACCCCAAAGTTTGGGACGCCTCTGTTTACAAGAACCTCGTTTACCGTACAAGTTCAATATCACAGAAAGTCAAAAATGGGTAAACAACTTGTGGTACTTACGTACAATGCAGTATCACTCAGCAATGAAATCTATGTCATCAGGCCCGTAGCAGCATAATGAGTGGATTCAGGTACGTTGATTCTAACTGAAATAAGTCACACAGAAAAAGAAACATCATAAGATATCACTAACACACGGAATGTAAACTTGGCTACACAGGAACTGAATTCCAAAACAGAACAGGGTCTCAAATTTAGAAAACCAACTTATGCTTGCTTAAGGGGAAAGGTGAGTTTGGGTGCTGCATAAAACCAGAGATTGAAATGAGCACAGATAAAGTTCCTTAAGCCAAATATGGAATAGACAAGAGCTACTGCTTGCTCAACAAAATGGACTCAACACCCCATATTAAACGCCTAAGAATGTACTTGACTAGTAAGTATCTTAAAACCTATGGATTGCTATGTCTCCAAAAGAGAATCAAGCGTGTGTACAGGGGCATAAACGCAGCAGTGATAGGATTGGAGAGGTTCGGTGAGCAAATGAAGACCCTTTGAAGTCATATTGCATGGTACCCATTCCACGGGTTTCAACTACCCAGGTTTAATGTATTCTTCCTTCAGCTAAAACATGCATGTGGAACCTAGAGTATGATCAACCATGCGATCGGGAGACGTGTTCAAATATGTCTCAGTTTTTGTACCCTGGTACTTGGGTGCAACATTCCAGACGCTTTACTAACATTCTCCCGACTTGGAGAGTCAGTCCCTATAACCTCCTGTTTGGCCCAGTTTGCAATTTCTGCGGAAGATGAACAGGAATAGCGAGAACCAATGAGAGACTAGCTGGAGGTGTCTGGACGGGCAAATTTAACTCTCATTTCCCACCAGGAAGAGGAGTTAACCAAAGGCTCAGCGTGCCGTGCCGGAACCAGATTAAGGCCTGAAGCCATCCTGCAGTGTTGCGGCCAGGTCACAAGAAAGCGAGTTGAAGACAGGAGCTCAGGGGCACTGTAATTCACAAACCTGCAGAGTTATAAATGACAGCTATCGTCCAAAAATATACTGAAGTAAGGCTGCCAAGAGGACTTGAAAGCGGGGCAGAATTGCAGGAAACCGATTTCAGGAGGTAGACTGGAATTGCATTGAAAGCATAGGAAAAGAGGCAGAACATCCACAATGATGCACTTGGCCAAAAAGGGCGTATGCGTTTTTTCCTGAATATATTCAGGAAAAAACGCATACGCCCTTTTTGGCCAACCAAGCAAGCTTGCAAAGGAAATCTGCACTACAATGAAGTCTCACTTCCCCCCGGTCAAAAGGGCCATCTGAAAAAAGTGTAAAATCCAGAAAGGCAGGACAGGCCATGGAGAACTGGGAGCCTTGTTATGCTGATGGGCGGGATGTACATTGCCAACAGACACTCGGGAGAAGTGTATGGTGTTTCCTGAAACATCTAAAAAACAAAGCAACAGAGCCTAGGGCACTTCCACTTATGGTCCTATAGCTTAGGGAAATTAAAATCAAAAAGACACAGCCACCCCAAAGTTTGGGACGCCTCTGTTTACAAGAACCTCGTTTACAGTACAAGTTCAACATCGCAGAAAGTGAAAAATGGATAAAGAAGTTGTGGTATTTACTTACAAAGCAATATCACTCAGCAATGAAATCTATGTCATCAGGCCCTTAGCAGCACAATGAGTGGATTCAGGTATGATGATTCTAACTGAAATAAGTCACACAGAAAAAGAAACATCATAAGCTATCAGTAATAAACGGAATGTAAACTTGGCTACACAGGAACAGAATTACAGAACAGAACAGGGTCTCAAATTTAGAAAACCAACTTATGCTTGCTTAAGGGTAAAGGTGAGTTGGGGTGCTGCATAAAACCAGAGATCGAAATGAGCACAGATAAAGTTCCTTAAGCCAAATATGGAATAGACAAGAGCTACTCCTTGCTCAACGAAATGGACTCAACACCCCATATTAAACGCCTAAGAATGTACCTGACTAGTAAGTATCTTAAAACCTATGGATTGCTATGTCTCCAAAAGAGAATCAAGCGTGTGTACAGGGACATAAACGCAGCAGTGATAGGATTGCAGAGGTTCGGTAAGCAAATGAAGACCCTTTGAAGTCATATTGCATGGTACCCATTCCACGGGTTTCAACTACCCAGGTTTAAGGTATTCTTCCTTCAGCTAAAACATGCATGTGGAACCTAGAGTATGATCAACCATGTGATCGGGAGACGTGTTCAAATATGTCTCAGTTTTCGTACCCTGGTACTCGGGTGCAACATTCCAGACGCTTTACTAACACTCTCCCGACTTGGAGAGTCAGTCCCTTTAACCTCCTGTTTGGCCCAGTTTGCAATTTCTGCGGAAGATGAACAGGAATAGCGAGAACCAATGAGAGACTAGCTGGAGGTGTCTGGACGGGCAAATTTAACTCTCATTTCCCACCAGGAAGAGGAATTAACCAAAGGCTCAGCGTGCCGTGCCGGAACCAGATTAGGGCCTGAAGCCATCCTGCGGTGTTGCGGCCAGCTCACAAGAAAGCGAGTTGAAGAAAGGAGCTCAGGGGCACTGTAATTCACAAACCTGCAGAGTTATAAATGACAGCTATCGTCCAAAAATATACTGAAGTAAGGCTGCCAAGAGGACTTGAAAGCGGGGCAGAATTGCAGGAAACCGATTTCAGGAGGTAGACTGGAATTGCATTGAAAGCATAGGAAAAGCGGCAGAACGTCCACAATGATGCACTTGGCCAAAAAGGGCGTATGCGTGTTTTCCTGAATATATTCAGGAAAACACGCATACGCCCTTTTTGGCCAACCAAGCAAGCTTGCAAAGGAAATCTGCACTACAATGAAGTCTCACTTCCCCCCGGTCAAAAGGGCCATCTGAAAAAAGTGTAAAATCCAGAAAGGCAGGACAGGCCATGGAGAACTGGGAGCCTTGTTATGCTGATGGGCGGGATGTAAATTGCCAACAGACACTCGGGAGAAGTGTATGGTGTTTCCTGAAACATCTAAAAAACAAAGCAACAGAGCCTAGGGCACTTCCACTTATGGTCCTATAGCTTAGGGAAATTAAAATCAAAAAGACACAGCCACCCCAAAGTTTGGGACGCCTCTGTTTACAAGAACCTCGTTTACCGTACAAGTTCAATATCACAGAAAGTGAAAAATGGATAAACAACTTGTGGTACTTACGTACAATGCAGTATCACTCAGCAATGAAATCTATGTCATCAGGCCCGTAGCAGCATAATGAGTGGATTCAGGTACGTTTATTCTAACTGAAATAAGTCACACAGAAAAAGAAACATCATAAGATATCACTAACACACGGAATGTAAACTTGGCTACCAAGGAACTGAATTCCAAAACAGAACAGGGTCTCAAATTTAGAAAACCAACTTATGCTTGCTTAAGGGGAAAGGTGAGTTGGGGTGCTGCATAAAACCAGAGATTGAAATGAGCACAGATAAATTCCTTAAGCCAAATATGGAATAGACAAGAGCTACTGCTTGCTCAACAAAATGGACTCAACACCCCATATTAAACGCCTAAGAATGTACTTGACTAGTAAGTATCTTAAAACCTATGGATTGCTATGTCTCCAAAAGAGAATCAAGCGTGTGTACAGGGGCATAAACGCAGCAGTGATAGGATTGGAGAGGTTCGGTGAGCAAATGAAGACCCTTTGAAGTCATATTGCATGGTACCCATTCCACGGGTTTCAACTACCCAGGTTTAATGTATTCTTCCTTCAGCTAAAACATGCATGTGGAACCTAGAGTATGATCAACCATGTGATTGGGAGACGTGTTCATATATGTCTCAGTTTTTGTACCCTGGTACTTGGGTGCAACATTCCAGACGCTTTACTAACATTCTCCCGACTTGGAGAGTCAGTCCCTATAACTTCCTGTTTGGCCCAGTTTGCAATTTCTGCGGATGATGAACAGGAATAGCGAGAACCAATGAGAGACTAGCTGGAGGTGTCTGGACGGGCAAATTTAACTCTCATTTCCCACCAGGAAGAGGAATTAACCAAAGGCTCAGCGTGCCATGCCGGAACCAGATTAGGGCCTGAAGCCATCCTGCGGTGTTGCGGCCAGCTCACAAGAAAGCGAGTTGAAGAAAGGAGCTCAGGGGCACTGTAATTCACAAACCTGCAGAGTTATAAATGACAGCTATCGTCCAAAAATATACTGAAGTAAGGCTGCCAAGAGGACTTGAAAGCGGGGCAGAATTGCAGGAAACCGATTTCAGGAGGTAGACTGGAATTGCATTGAAAGCATAGGAAAAGAGGCAGAACGTCAACAATGATGCACTGGGCCAAAAAGGGCGTATGCGTTTTTTCCTGAATATATTCAGGAAAAAACGCATACGCCCTTTTTGGCCA
Organism: Globicephala melas; assembly: GCF_963455315.2. Lineage (NCBI taxonomy): Eukaryota > Metazoa > Chordata > Mammalia > Artiodactyla > Delphinidae > Globicephala > Globicephala melas. Next base: position 168,194 of record NW_027207303.1, on the reverse strand, counting down.
ACCAAGCAAGCTTGCAAAGGAAATCTGCACTACAATGAAGTCTCACTTCCCCCCGGTCAAAAGGGCCATCTGAAAAAAGTGTAAAATCCAGAAAGGCAGGACAGGCCATGGAGAACTGGGAGCCTTGTTATGCTGATGGGCGGGATGTAAATTGCCAACAGACACTCGGGAGAAGTGTATGGTGTTTCCTGAAACATCTAAAAAACAAAGCAACAGAGCCTAGGGCACTTCCACTTATGGTCCTATAGCTTAGGGAAATTAAAATCAAAAAGACACAGCCACCCCAAAGTTTGGGACGCCTCTGTTTACAAGAACCTCGTTTACCGTACAAGTTCAATATCACAGAAAGTCAAAAATGGGTAAACAACTTGTGGTACTTACGTACAATGCAGTATCACTCAGCAATGAAATCTATGTCATCAGGCCCGTAGCAGCATAATGAGTGGATTCAGGTACGTTGATTCTAACTGAAATAAGTCACACAGAAAAAGAAACATCATAAGATATCACTAACACACGGAATGTAAACTTGGCTACACAGGAACTGAATTCCAAAACAGAACAGGGTCTCAAATTTAGAAAACCAACTTATGCTTGCTTAAGGGGAAAGGTGAGTTTGGGTGCTGCATAAAACCAGAGATTGAAATGAGCACAGATAAAGTTCCTTAAGCCAAATATGGAATAGACAAGAGCTACTGCTTGCTCAACAAAATGGACTCAACACCCCATATTAAACGCCTAAGAATGTACTTGACTAGTAAGTATCTTAAAACCTATGGATTGCTATGTCTCCAAAAGAGAATCAAGCGTGTGTACAGGGGCATAAACGCAGCAGTGATAGGATTGGAGAGGTTCGGTGAGCAAATGAAGACCCTTTGAAGTCATATTGCATGGTACCCATTCCACGGGTTTCAACTACCCAGGTTTAATGTATTCTTCCTTCAGCTAAAACATGCATGTGGAACCTAGAGTATGATCAACCATGCGATCGGGAGACGTGTTCAAATATGTCTCAGTTTTTGTACCCTGGTACTTGGGTGCAACATTCCAGACGCTTTACTAACATTCTCCCGACTTGGAGAGTCAGTCCCTATAACCTCCTATTTGGCCCAGTTTGCAATTTCTGCGGAAGATGAACAGGAATAGCGAGAACCAATGAGAGACTAGCTGGAGGTGTCTGGACGGGCAAATTTAACTCTCATTTCCCACCAGGAAGAGGAGTTAACCAAAGGCTCAGCGTGCCGTGCCGGAACCAGATTAAGGCCTGAAGCCATCCTGCAGTGTTGCGGCCAGGTCACAAGAAAGCGAGTTGAAGACAGGAGCTCAGGGGCACTGTAATTCACAAACCTGCAGAGTTATAAATGACAGCTATCGTCCAAAAATATACTGAAGTAAGGCTGCCAAGAGGACTTGAAAGCGGGGCAGAATTGCAGGAAACCGATTTCAGGAGGTAGACTGGAATTGCATTGAAAGCATAGGAAAAGAGGCAGAACGTCCACAATGATGCACTTGGCCAAAAAGGGCGTATGCGTTTTTTTCTGAATATATTCAGGAAAAAACGCATACGCCCTTTTTGGCCAACCAAGCAAGCTTGCAAAGGAAATCTGCACTACAATGAAGTCTCACTTCCCCCCGGTCAAAAGGGCCATCTGAAAAAAGTGTAAAATCCAGAAAGGCAGGACAGGCCATGGAGAACTGGGAGCCTTGTTATGCTGATGGGCGGGATGTACATTGCCAACAGACACTCGGGAGAAGTGTATGGTGTTTCCTGAAACATCTAAAAAACAAAGCAACAGAGCCTAGGGCACTTCCACTTATGGTCCTATAGCTTAGGGAAATTAAAATCAAAAAGACACAGCCACCCGAAAGTTTGGGACGCCTCTGTTTACAAGAACCTCGTTTACAGTACAAGTTCAACATCGCAGAAAGTGAAAAATGGATAAAGAAGTTGTGGTATTTACTTACAAAGCAATATCACTCAGCAATGAAATCTATGTCATCAGGCCCTTAGCAGCACAATGAGTGGATTCAGGTATGATGATTCTAACTGAAATAAGTCACACAGAAAAAGAAACATCATAAGCTATCAGTAATAAACGGAATGTAAACTTGGCTACACAGGAACAGAATTACAGAACAGAACAGGGTCTCAAATTTAGAAAACCAACTTATGCTTGCTTAAGGGTAAAGGTGAGTTGGGGTGCTGCATAAAACCAGAGATCGAAATGAGCACAGATAAAGTTCCTTAAGCCAAATATGGAATAGACAAGAGCTACTCCTTGCTCAACGAAATGGACTCAACACCCCATATTAAACGCCTAAGAATGTACCTGACTAGTAAGTATCTTAAAACCTATGGATTGCTATGTCTCCAAAAGAGAATCAAGCGTGTGTACAGGGACATAAACGCAGCAGTGATAGGATTGCAGAGGTTCGGTAAGCAAATGAAGACCCTTTGAAGTCATATTGCATGGTACCCATTCCACGGGTTTCAACTACCCAGGTTTAAGGTATTCTTCCTTCAGCTAAAACATGCATGTGGAACCTAGAGTATGATCAACCATGTGATCGGGAGACGTGTTCAAATATGTCTCAGTTTTCGTACCCTGGTACTCGGGTGCAACATTCCAGACGCTTTACTAACACTCTCCCGACTTGGAGAGTCAGTCCCTTTAACCTCCTGTTTGGCCCAGTTTGCAATTTCTGCGGAAGATGAACAGGAATAGCGAGAACCAATGAGAGACTAGCTGGAGGTGTCTGGACGGGCAAATTTAACTCTCATTTCCCACCAGGAAGAGGAATTAACCAAAGGCTCAGCGTGCCGTGCCGGAACCAGATTAGGGCCTGAAGCCATCCTGCGGTGTTGCGGCCAGCTCACAAGAAAGCGAGTTGAAGAAAGGAGCTCAGGGGCACTGTAATTCACAAACCTGCAGAGTTATAAATGACAGCTATCGTCCAAAAATATACTGAAGTAAGGCTGCCAAGAGGACTTGAAAGCGGGGCAGAATTGCAGGAAACCGATTTCAGGAGGTAGACTGGAATTGCATTGAAAGCATAGGAAAAGCGGCAGAACGTCCACAATGATGCACTTGGCCAAAAAGGGCGTATGCGTGTTTTCCTGAATATATTCAGGAAAACACGCATACGCCCTTTTTGGCCAACCAAGCAAGCTTGCAAAGGAAATCTGCACTACAATGAAGTCTCACTTCCCCCCGGTCAAAAGGGCCATCTGAAAAAAGTGTAAAATCCAGAAAGGCAGGACAGGCCATGGAGAACTGGGAGCCTTGTTATGCTGATGGGCGGGATGTAAATTGCCAACAGACACTCCGGAGAAGTGTATGGTGTTTCCTGAAACATCTAAAAAACAAAGCAACAGAGCCTAGGGCACTTCCACTTATGGTCCTATAGCTTAGGGAAATTAAAATCAAAAAGACACAGCCACCCCAAAGTTTGGGACGCCTCTGTTTACAAGAACCTCGTTTACCGTACAAGTTCAATATCACAGAAAGTGAAAAATGGATAAACAACTTGTGGTACTTACGTACAATGCAGTATCACTCAGCAATGAAATCTATGTCATCAGGCCCGTAGCAGCATAATGAGTGGATTCAGGTACGTTTATTCTAACTGAAATAAGTCACACAGAAAAAGAAACATCATAAGATATCACTAACACACGGAATGTAAACTTGGCTACCAAGGAACTGAATTCCAAAACAGAACAGGGTCTCAAATTTAGAAAACCAACTTATGCTTGCTTAAGGGGAAAGGTGAGTTGGGGTGCTGCATAAAACCAGAGATTGAAATGAGCACAGATAAATTCCTTAAGCCAAATATGGAATAGACAAGAGCTACTGCTTGCTCAACAAAATGGACTCAACACCCCATATTAAACGCCTAAGAATGTACTTGACTAGTAAGTATCTTAAAACCTATGGATTGCTATGTCTCCAAAAGAGAATCAAGCGTGTGTACAGGGGCATAAACGCAGCAGTGATAGGATTGGAGAGGTTCGGTGAGCAAATGAAGACCCTTTGAAGTCATATTGCATGGTACCCATTCCACGGGTTTCAACTACCCAGGTTTAATGTATTCTTCCTTCAGCTAAAACATGCATGTGGAACCTAGAGTATGATCAACCATGTGATTGGGAGACGTGTTCATATATGTCTCAGTTTTTGTACCCTGGTACTTGGGTGCAACATTCCAGACGCTTTACTAACATTCTCCCGACTTGGAGAGTCAGTCCCTATAACTTCCTGTTTGGCCCAGTTTGCAATTTCTGCGGATGATGAACAGGAATAGCGAGAACCAATGAGAGACTAGCTGGAGGTGTCTGGACGGGCAAATTTAACTCTCATTTCCCACCAGGAAGAGGAGTTAACCAAAGGCTCAGCATGCCGTGCCGGAACCAGATTAAGGCCTGAAGCCATCCTGCAGTGTTGCGGCCAGGTCACAAGAAAGCGAGTTGAAGAAAGGAGCTCAGGGACACTGTAATTCACAAACCTGCAGAGTTATAAATGACAGCTATCGTCCAAAAATATACTGAAGTAAGGCTGCCAAGAGGACTTGAAAGCGGGGCAGAATTGCAGGAAACCGATTTCAGGAGGTAGACTGGAATTGCAGTGAAAGCATAGGAAAAGAGGCAGAACGTCCACAATGATGCACTTGGCCAAAAAGGGCGTATGCGTTTTTTCCTGAATATATTCAGGAAAAAACGCATACGCCCTTTTTGGCCAACCAAGCAAACTTGCAAAGGAAATCTGCACTACAATGAAGTCTCACTTCCCCCCGGTCAAAAGGGCCATCTGAAAAAAGTGTAAAATCCAGAAAGGCAGGACAGGCCATGGAGAACTGGGAGCCTTGTTATGCTGATGGGCGGGATGTACATTGCCAAAAGACACTCGGGAGAAGTGTATGGTGTTTCCTGAAACATCTAAGAAACAAAGCAACAGAGCCTAGGGCACTTTCACTTATGGTCCTATAGCTTAGGGAAATTAAAATCAAAAAGACACAGCCACCCCAAAGTTTGGGACGCCTCTGTTTACAAGAACCTCGTTTACCGTACAAGTTCTCTATCACAGAAAGTGAAAAATGGATAAAGAACTTGTGGTACTTACGTACAATGCAGTATCACTCAGCAATGAAATCTATGTCATTAGGCCCGTAGCAGCATAATGAGTGGATTCAGGTACGATGATTCTAACTGAAATAAGTCACACAGAAAAAGAAACATCATAAGATATCACTAATACACGGAATGTAAACTTGGCTACATAGGAACTGAATTCCACAACAGAACAGGGTCTCAAATTTAGAAAACCAACTTATGCTTGCTTAAGGGGAAAGGTGAGTTGGGGTGCTGCATAAAACCAGAGATTGAAATGAGCACAGATAAAGTTCCTTAAGCCAAATATGGAATAGACAAGAGCTACTCCTTGCTCAACGAAATGGACTCAACACCCCATATTAAACGCCTAAGAATGTACCTGACTAGTAAGTATCTTAAAACCTATGGATTGCGATGTGTCCGAAAGAGAATCAAGCATGTGTACAGGGGCATAAACTCAGCAGTGATAGGATTGGAGAGGTTCGGTGAGCAAATGAAGACCCTTTGAAGTCATATTGTCTGGTACCCATTCCACGGGTCTCAACTCTCCAGGTTTAAGGTATTCTTCCTTCAGCTAAAACATGCATGTGGAACCCAGAGTATGATCAACCGTGTGAACGGGAGACGTGTTCAAATATGTCTCAGTTTTCCTCCCCTGGTACTCGGGTGCAACATTCCAGATGCTTTACTAACACTCTCCCCACTTGGAGAGTCAGCGCCTTTAACCTCCTGTTTGGCCCAGTTTGCAATTTCTGCGGAATATGAACAGGAATAGGGAGAACCAATGAGAGACTAGCTGGAGGTGTCTGGATGGGCAAATTTAACTCTCATTTCCCACCAGGAAGAGGAAATAACCAAAGGCTCAGTGTGCCGTGCCGGAACCAGATTAGGGCCTGAAGCCAGCCTGCGGTGTTGCGGCCAGCTCAAAAGAAGGCGAGTTGAAGAAAGAAGCTCAGGGACACTGTAATTCACAAACCTGCAGAGTTATAAATGACAGCTATCGTCCAAAAATATACTGAAGTAAGGCTGCCAAGAGAACTTGAAAGCGGGGCAGAATTGCAGGAAACCAATCTCAGGAGGTAGACTGGAATTGCATCGAAAGCATAGGAAAAGCGGCAGAGCGTCCACAATGATGCACTTGGCCAAAAAGGGCGTATGCATTTTTTCCTGAATATATTCAGGAAAAAAAGCATACGCCCTTTTTGGCCAACCAAGCAAGCTTGCAAAGGAAATCTGCACTACAATGAAGTCTCACTTCCCCCCGGTCAAAAGGGCCATCTGAAAAAAGTGTAAAATCCAGAAAGGCAGGACAGGCCATGGAGAACTGGGAGCCTTGTTATGCTGATGGGCGGGATGTAAATTGCCAACAGCCACTGGGGAGAAGTGTATGGTGTTTCCTGAAACATCTAAAAGACAAAGCAACAGAGCCTAGGGCACTTCCACTTATGGTCCTATAGTTTAGGGAAATTAAAATCAAAAAGACACAGCCACCCCAAAGTTTGGGACGCCTCTGTTTACAAGAACCTCGTTTACCGTACAAGTTCAATATCACAGAATGTGAAAAATGGATAAAGAACTTGTGGTACTTACGTACAATGCAGTATCACTCAGCAATGAAATCTATGTCATCAGGCCCGTAGAAGCATAATGAGTGGATTCAGGTACGATGATTCTAACTGAAATAAGTCACACAGAAGAAGAAACATCATAAGATATCAGTAATACACGGAATGTAAACTTGGCTACAAAGGAACAGAATTCCAAAACAGAACAGGGTCTCAAATTTAGAAAACCAACTTATGCTTGCTTAAGGGTAAAGGTGAGTTGGGGTGCTGCATAAAACCAGAGATCGAAATGAGCACAGATAAAGTTCCTTAAGCCAAATATGGAATAGACAAGAGCTACTCCTTGCTCAACAAAATGGACTCAACACCACATATTAAACGCCTAAGAATGTACCTGACAAGTAAGTATCTTAAAACCTATGGATTGCTATGTCTCCAAAAGAGAATCAAGCGTGTGTACAGGGGCATAAACGCAGCAGTGATAGGATTGGAGAGGTTCGGTGAGCAAATGAAGACCCTTTGAAGTCATATTGCATGGTACCCATTCCACGGGTTTCAACTACCAAGGTTTAAGGTATTCTTCCTTCAGCTAAAACATGCATGTGGAACCTAGAGTATGATCAACCATGTGATCGGGAGACGTGTTCAAATATGTCTCAGTTTTCGTACCCTGGTACTCGGGTGCAACATTCCAGACGCTTTACTAACACTCTCCCGACTTGGAGAGTCAGTCCCTTTAACCTCCTGTTTGGCCCAGTTTGCAATTTCTGCGGAAGATGAACAGGAATAGCGAGAACCAATGAGAGACTAGCTGGAGGTGTCTGGACGGGCAAATTTAACTCTCATTTCCCACCAGGAAGAGGAATTAACCAAAGGCTCAGCGTGCCATGCCGGAACCAGATTAGGGCCTGAAGCCATCCTGCGGTGTTGCGGCCAGCTCACAAGAAAGCGAGTTGAAGAAAGGAGCTCAGGGGCACTGTAATTCACAAACCTGCAGAGTTATAAATGACAGCTATCGTCCAAAAATATACTGAAGTAAGGCTGCCAAGAGGACTTGAAAGCGGGGCAGAATTGCAGGAAACCGATTTCAGGAGGTAGACTGGAATTGCATTGAAAGCATAGGAAAGGAGGCAGAACGTCAACAATGATGCACTGGGCCAAAAAGGGCGTATGCATGTTTTCCTGAATATATTCAGGAAAAAACGCATACGCCCTTTTTGGCCAACCAAGCAAGCTTGCAAAGGAAATCTGCACTACAATGAAGTCTCACTTCCCCCCGGTCAAAAGGGCCATCTGAAAAAAGTGTAAAATCCAGAAAGGCAGGACAGGCCATGGAGAACTGGGAGCCTTGTTATGCTGATGGGCGGGATGTAAATTGCCAACAGACACTCGGGAGAAGTGTATGGTGTTTCCTGAAACATCTAAAAAACAAAGCAACAGAGCCTAGGGCACTTCCACATATGGTCCTATAGCTTAGGGAAATTAAAATCAAAAAGACACAGCCACCCCAAAGTTTGGGACGCCTCTGTTTACAAGAACCTCGTTTACCGTACAAGTTCAATATCACAGAAAGTCAAAAATGGGTAAACAACTTGTGGTACTTACGTACAATGCAGTATCACTCAGCAATGAAATCTATGTCATCAGGCCCGTAGCAGCATAATGAGTGGATTCAGGTACGTTGATTCTAACTGAAATAAGTCACACAGAAAAAGAAACATCATAAGATATCACTAACACACGGAATGTAAACTTGGCTACACAGGAACTGAATTCCAAAACAGAACAGGGTCTCAAATTTAGAAAACCAACTTATGCTTGCTTAAGGGGAAAGGTGAGTTTGGGTGCTGCATAAAACCAGAGATTGAAATGAGCACAGATAAAGTTCCTTAAGCCAAATATGGAATAGACAAGAGCTACTGCTTGCTCAACAAAATGGACTCAACACCCCATATTAAACGCCTAAGAATGTACTTGACTAGTAAGTATCTTAAAACCTATGGATTGCTATGTCTCCAAAAGAGAATCAAGCGTGTGTACAGGGGCATAAACGCAGCAGTGATAGGATTGGAGAGGTTCGGTGAGCAAATGAAGACCCTTTGAAGTCATATTGCATGGTACCCATTCCACAGGTTTCAACTACCCAGGTTTAATGTATTCTTCCTTCAGCTAAAACATGCATGTGGAACCTAGAGTATGATCAACCATGCGATCGGGAGACGTGTTCAAATATGTCTCAGTTTTTGTACCCTGGTACTTGGGTGCAACATTCCAGACGCTTTACTAACATTCTCCCGACTTGGAGAGTCAGTCCCTATAACCTCCTGTTTGGCCCAGTTTGCAATTTCTGCGGAAGGTGAACAGGAATAGCGAGAACCAATGAGAGACTAGCTGGAGGTGTCTGGACGGGCAAATTTAACTCTCATTTCCCACCAGGAAGAGGAGTTAACCAAAGGCTCAGCGTGCCGTGCCGGAACCAGATTAAGGCCTGAAGCCATCCTGCAGTGTTGCGGCCAGGTCACAAGAAAGTGAGTTGAAGAATGGAGCTCAGGGACACTGTAATTCACAAACCTGCAGAGTTATAAATGACAACTATCGTCCAAAAATATACTGAAGTAAGGCTGCCAAGAGAATTTGAAAGCGGGGCAGAATTGCAGGAAACCGATTTCAGGAGGTAGACTGGAATTGCATTGAAAGCATAGGAAAAGAGGCAGAACGTCCACAATGATGCACTTGGGCAAAAAGGGCGTATGCGTTTTTTCCTGAATATATTCAGGAAAAAACGCATACGCCGTTTTTGGCCAACCAAGCAAACTTGCAAAGGAAATCTGCACTACAATGAAGTCTCACTTCCCCCCGGTCAAAAGGGCCATCTGAAAAAAGTGTAAAATCCAGCAAGGCAGGACAGGCCATGGAGAACTGGGAGCCTTGTTATGCTGATGGGCGGGATGTAAATTGCCAACAGACACTCGGGAGAAGTGTATGGTGTTTCCTGAAACATCTAAGAAACAAAGCAACAGAGCCTAGGGCACTTTCACATATGGTCCTATAGCTTAGGGAAATTAAAATCAAAAAGACACAGCCACCCCAAAGTTTGGGACGACTCTGTTTACAAGAACCTCGTTTACCGTACAAGTTCTCTATCACAGAAAGTGAAAAATGGATAAAGAACTTGTGCTACTTACGTACAATGCAGTATCACTCAGCAATGAAATCTATGTCATCAGGCCCGTAGCAGCATAATGAGTGGATTCAGGTACGATGATTCTAACTGAAATAAGTCACACAGAAGAAGAAACATCATAAGATATCAGTAATACATGGAATGTAAACTTGGCTACAAAGGAACTGAATTCCAAAACAGAACAGGGTCTCAAATTTAGAAAACCAACTTATGCTTGCTTAAGGGTAAAGGTGAGTTGGGGTGCTGCATAAAACCAGAGATCGAAATGAGCACAGATAAAGTTCCTTAAGCCAAATATGGAATAGACAAGAGCTACTCCTTGCTCAACAAAATGGACTCAACACCACATATTAAACGCCTAAGAATGTACCTGACTAGTAAGTATCTTAAAACCTATGGATTGCTAGGTCTCCAAAAGAGAATCAAGCGTGTGTACAGGGGCATAAACGCAGCAGTGATAGGATTGGAGAGGTTCGGTGAGCAAATGAAGACCCTTTGAAGTCATATTGCATGGTACCCATTCCACGGGTTTCAACTACCAAGGTTTAAGGTATTCTTCCTTCAGCTAAAACATGCATGTGGAACCTAGAGTATGATCAACCATGTGATCGGGAGACGTGTTCAAATATGTCTCAGTTTTCGTACCCTGGTACTCGGGTGCAACATTCCAGACGCTTTACTAACACTCTCCCGACTTGGAGAGTCAGTCCCTTTAACCTCCTGTTTGGCCCAGTTTGCAATTTCTGCGGAAGATGAACAGGAATAGCGAGAACCAATGAGAGACTAGCTGGAGGTGTCTGGACGGGCAAATTTAACTCTCATTTCCCACCAGGAAGAGGAATTAACCAAAGGCTCAGCGTGCCATGCCGGAACCAGATTAGGGCCTGAAGCCATCCTGCGGTGTTGCGGGCAGCTCACAAGAAAGCGAGTTGAAGAAAGGAGCTCAGGGACACTGTAATTCACAAACCTGCAGAGTTATAAATGACAGCTATCGTCCAAAAATATACTGAAGTAAGGCTGCCAAGAGGACTTGAAAGCGGGGCAGAATTGCAGGAAACCGATTTCAGGAGGTAGACTGGAATTGCATTGAAAGCATAGGAAAAGAGGCAGAACGTCCACAATGATGCACTTGGCCAAAAAGGGCGTATGCGTTTTTTCCTGAATATATTCAGGAAAAAACGCATACGCCCTTTTTGGCCAACCAAGCAAGCTTGCAAAGGAAATCTGCACTACAATGAAGTCTCACTTCCCCCCGGTCAAAAGGGCCATCTGAAAAAAGTGTAAAATCCAGAAAGGCAGGACAGGCCATGGAGAACTGGGAGCCTTGTTATGCTGATGGGCGGGATGTAAACTGCCAACAGACACTCGGGAGAAGTGTATGGTGTTTCCTGAAACATCTAAAAAACAAAGCAACAGAGCCTAGGGCACTTCCACTTATGGTCCTATAGCTTAGGGAAATTAAAATCAAAAAGACACAGCCACCCCAATGTTTGGGACGCCTCTGTTTACAAGAACCTCTTTTACCATACAAGTTCAATATCACAGAAAGTGAAAAATGGATAAAGAACTTGTGGTACTTACGTACAATGCAGTATCACTCAGCAGTGAAATCTATGTCATCAGGCCCGTAGCAGCACAATGAGTGGATTCAGGTACGATGATTCTAACTGAAATAAGTCACACAGAAAAAGAAACATCATAAGATATCAGTAATACACGGAATGTAAACTTGGCTACACAGGAACTGAATTACAGAACAGAACAGGGTCTCAAATTTAGAAAACCAACTTATGCTTGTTTAAGGGTAAAGGTGAGTTGGGGTGCTGCATAAAACCAGAGATTGAAATGAGCACAGATAAAGTTCCTTAAGCCAAATATGGAATAGACAAGAGCTACTCCTTGCTCAACGAAATGGACTCAACACCGCATATTAAACGCCTAAGAATGTACCTGACTCTTAAGTATCTTAAAACCTATGGATTGCTATGTCTCCGAAAGAGAATCAAGCATGTGTACAGGGACATAAACGCAGCAGTGATAGGATTGGAGAGGATCGGTGAGCAAATGAAGACCCTTTGAAGTCATATTGCATGGTACCCATTCCACGGGTTTCAACTACCCAGGTTTAAGGTATTCTTCCTTCAGCTAAAACATGCATGTGGAACCTAGAGTATGATCAACCATGTGATCGGGAGACGTGTTCAAATATGTCTCAGTTTTCGTACCCTGGTACTCGGGTGCAACATTCCAGACGCTTTACTAACACTCTCCCCACTTGGAGAGTCAGTCCCTTTAACCTCCTGTTTGGCCCAGTTTGCAATTTCTGCGGAAGATGAACAGGAATAGCGAGAACCAATGAGAGACTAGCTGGAGGTGTCTGGACGGGCAAATTTAACTCTCATTTCCCACCAGGAAGAGGAAATAACCAAAGGCTCAGCGTGCCGTGCCGGAACAAGATTAGGGCCTGAAGCCATCCTGCGGTGTTGCGGCCAGCTCACAAGAAAACGAGTTGAAGAAAGGAGCTCAGGGGCACTGTAATTCACAAACCTGCAGAGTTATAAATGACAACTATCGTCCAAAAATATATTGAAGTAAGGCTGCCAAGAGGACTTGAAAGCGGGGCAGAATTGCAGGAAACCGATTTCAGGAGGTAGACTGGAATTGCACTGAAAGCATAGTAAAAGAGGCAGAACGTCCACAATGATGCACTTGGCCAAAAAGGGCGTATGTGTTTTTTCCTGAATATATTCAGGAAAAAACGCATACGCCCTTTTTGGCCGACCAAGCAAGCTTGCAAAGGAAATCTGCACTACAATGAAGTCTCACTCCCCCCCCCCCCCGGTCAAAAGGGCCATCTGAAAAAAGTGTAAAATCCAGAAAGGCAGGACAGGCCATGGAGAACTGGGAGCCTTGTTATGCTGATGGGCGGGATGTAAACTGCCAACAGACACTCGGGAGAAGTGTATGGTGTTTCCTGACACATCTAAAAAACAAAGCAACAGAGCCTAGGGCATTTACACTTATGGTCCTATAGCTTAGGGAAATTAAAATCAAAAAGATACAGCCACCCCAATGTTTGGGACGCCTCTGTTTACAAGAACCTCGTTTACCGTACAAGTTCAATATCACAGAAAGTGAAAAATGGATAAAGAACTTGTGGTACTTACGTACAATGCAGTATCACTCAGCAGTGAAATCTATGTCATCAGGCCCGTAGCAGCACAATGAGTGGATTCAGGTACGATGATTCTAACTGAAATAAGTCACACAGAGAAAGAAACATCATAAGATATCAGTAATACACGGAATGTAAACTTGGCTACACAGGAACTGAATTACAGAACAGAACAGGGTCTCAAATTTAGAAAACCAACTTATGCTTGTTTAAGGGTAAAGGTGAGTTGGGGTGCTGCATAAAACCAGAGATTGAAATGAGCACAGATAAATTTCCTTAAGCCAAATATGGAATAGACAAGAGCTACTCCTTGCTCAACGAAATGGACTCAACACCGCATATTAAACGCCTAAGAATGTACCTGACTCTTAAGTATCTTAAAACCTATGGATTGCTATGTCTCCGAAAGAGAATCAAGCATGTGTACAGGGACATAAACGCAGCAGTGATAGGATTGGAGAGGATCGGTGAGCAAGTGAAGACCCTTTGAAGTCATATTGCATGGTACCCATTCCACGGGTTTCAACTACCCAGGTTTAAGGTATTCTTCCTTCAGCTAAAACATGCATGTGGAACCTAGAGTATGATCAACCATGTGATCGGGAGACGTGTTCAAATATGTCTCAGTTTTCGTACCCTGGTACTCGGGTGCAACATTCCAGACGCTTTACTAACACTCTCCCGACTTGGAGAGTCAGTCCCTTTAACCTCCTGTTTGGCCCAGTTTGCAATTTCTGCGGAAGATGAACAGGAATAGCGAGAACCAATGAGAGACTAGCTGGAGGTGTCTGGACGGGCAAATTTAACTCTCATTTCCCACCAGGAAGAGGAAATAACCAAAGGCTCAGCGTGCCGTGCCGGAACCAGATTAGGGCCTGAAGCCATCCTGCGGTGTTGCGGCCAGCTCACAAGAAAACGAGTTGAAGAAAGGAGCTCAGGGGCACTGTAATTCACAAACCTGCAGAGTTATAAATGACAACTATCGTCCAAAAATATACTGAAGTAAGGCTGCCAAGAGGACTTGAAAGCGGGGCAGAATTGCAGGAAACTGATTTCAGGAGGTAGACTGGAATTGCATTGAAAGCATAGGAAAAGAGGCAGAACGTCCACAATGATGCACTTGGCCAAAAAGGGCGTATGCGTTTTTTCCTGAATATATTCAGGAAAAAACGCATACGCCCTTTTTGGCCAACCAAGCAAGCTTGCAAAGGAAATCTGCACTACAATGAAGTCTCACTTCCCCCCGGTCAAAAGGGCCATCTGAAAAAAGTGTAAAATCCAGAAAGGCAGGACAGGCCATGGAGAACTGGGAGCCTTGTTATGCTGATGGGCGGGATGTAAATTGCCAACAGACACTCCGGAGAAGTGTATGGTGTTTCCTGAAACATCTAAAAAACAAAGCAACAGAGCCTAGGGCACTTCCACTTATGGTCCTATAGCTTAGGGAAATTAAAATCAAAAAGACACAGCCACCCCGAAGTTTGGAACGGCTCTGTTTACAAGAACCTCGTTTACAGTACAAGTTGAACATCGCAGAAAGTGAAAAATGGATAAAGAAGGTGTGATATTTACTTACAAAGCAATATCACTCAGCAATGAAATCTATGTCATCAGGCCCTTAGCAGCACAATGAGTGGATTCAGGTATGATGATTCTAACTGAAATAAGTCACACAGAAAAAGAAACATCATAAGATATCAGTAATACACGGAATGTAAACTTGGCTACACAGGAACTGAATTACAGAACAGAACAGGGTCTCAAATTAAGAAAACCAACTTATGCTTGCTTAAGGGGAAAGGTGAGTTGGGGTGCTGCATAAAACCAGAGATTGAAATGAGCACAGATAAAGTTCCTTAAGCCAAATATGGAATAGACAAGAGCTACTCCTTGCTCAACGAAATGGACTCAACACCGCATATTAAACGCCTAAGAATGTACCTGACTAGTAAGTATCTTAAAACTTATGGATTGCTATGTCTCCAAAAGAGAATCAAGCGTGTGTACAGGGGCATAAACGCAGCAGTGATAGGATTGGAGAGGTTCGGTGAGCAAATGAAGACCCTTTGAAGTCATATTCCATGGTACCCATTCCACGGGTTTCAACTACCCAGGTTTAAGGTATTCTTCCTTCAGCTAAAACATGCATGTGTAACCTAGAGTATGATCAACCATGTGATCGGGAGACGTGTTCAAATATGTCTCAGTTTTCGTACCCTGGTACTCGGGTGCAACATTCCAGATGCTTTACTAACACTCTCCCGACTTGGAGAGTCAGTCCCTTTAACCTCCTGTTTGGCCCAGTTTGCAATTTCTGCGGAAGATGAACAGGAATAGCGAGAACCAATGAGAGTCTAGCTGGAGGTGTCTGGACGGGCAAATTTAACTCTCATTTCCCACCAGGAAGAGGAATTAACCAAAGGCTCAGCGTGCCGTGCCGGGACCAGATTAGGGCCTGAAGCCATCTTGTGGTTTTGCGGCCAGGTCACAAGAAAGCGAGTTGAAGAAAGGAGCTCAGGGGCACTGTAATTCACAAACCTGCAGAGTTATAAATGACAGCTATTTCCAAAAATATACTGAAGTAAGGCTGCCAAGAGGACTTGAAAGCGGGGCATAATTGCAGGAAACTGATTTCAGGAGGTAGACTGGAATTGCATTTCAAGCATAGGAAAAGATGCAGAACGTCCACAATGATGCACTTGGCCAAAAAGGGCGTATGCGTTTTATCCTGAATATATTCAGG
This sequence comes from Globicephala melas, assembly GCF_963455315.2. NCBI lineage: Eukaryota > Metazoa > Chordata > Mammalia > Artiodactyla > Delphinidae > Globicephala > Globicephala melas. Next base: position 152,417 of record NW_027207303.1, on the reverse strand, counting down.
AAAAAACGCATACGCCCTTTTTGGCTAACCAAGCAAGCTTGCAAAGGAAATCTGCACTACAATGAAGTCTCACTTCCCCCCGGTCAAAAGGGCCATCTGAAAAAAGTGTAAAATCCAGAAAGGCAGGACAGGCCATGGAGAACTGGGAGCCTTGTTATGCTGATGGGCGGGATGTAAATTGCCAACAGACACTCGGGAGAAGTGTATGGTGTTTCCTGAAACATCTAAAAAACAAAGCAACAGAGCCTAGGGCACTTCCACTTATGGTCCTATAGCTTAGCGAAATTAAAATCAAAAAGACACAGCCACCCCGAAGTTTGGGACGCCTCTGTTTACAAGAACCTCGTTTACAGTACAAGTTCAACATCGCAGAAAGTGAAAAATGGATAAAGAATTTGCGGTATTAACTTACAAAGCAATATCACTCAGCAATGAAATCTATGTCATCAGGCCCTTAGCAGCACAATGAGTGGATTCAGGTATGATGATTCTAACTGAAATAAGTCACACAGAAAAAGAAACATCATAAGATATCAGTAATACATGGAATGTAAACTTGGCTACCAAGGAACTGAATTCCAAAACAGAACAGGGTCTCAAATTTAGAAAACCAACTTATGCTTGCTTAAGGGGAAAGGTGAGTTGGGGTGCTGCATAAAACCAGACATTGAAATGAGCACAGATAAAGTTCCTTAAGCCAAATATGGAATAGACAAGAGCTACTCCTTGCTCAACGAAATGGACTCAACACCGCATATTAAACGCCTAAGAATGTACCTGACTAGTAAGTATCTTAAAACCTATGGATTGCTATGTCTCCAAAAGAGAATCAAGCATGTGTACAGGGGCATAAACGCAGCAGTGATAGGATTGGAGAGGTTCGGTGAGCAAATGAAGACCCTTTGAAGTCATATTGCATGGTACCCATTCCACGGGTTTCAACTACCCACGTTTAAGGTATTCTTCCTTCAGCTAAAACATGCATGTGGAACCCAGAGTATGATCAACCGTGTGAATGGGAGACCTGTTCAAATATGTCTCAGTTTTCCTCCCCTGGTACTCGGGTGCAACATTCCAGACGCTTTACTAACACTCTCCCCACTTGGAGAGTCAGCCTTTAACCTCCTGTTTAGCCCAGTTTGCAATTTCTGCGGAAGATGAACAGGAATAGGGAGAACAAATGAGAGACTAGCTGGAGGTGTCTGGACGGGCAAATTTAACTCTCATTTCCCACCAGGAAGAGGAACTAACCAAAGACTCAGCGTGCCGTGCCGGAACCAGATTAGGGCCTGAAGCCATCCTGCGGTGTTGCGGCCAGCTCAAAAGAAAGCGAGTTGAAGAAAGGAGCTCAGGGGCACTGTAATTCACAAACCTGCAGAGTTATAAATGACAGCTATCGTCCAAAAATATACTGAAGTAAGGCTGCCAAGAGGACTTGAAAGTGGGGCAGAATTGCAGGAAACGGATTTCAGGAGGTAGACTGGAATTGCATTGAAAGCATAGGAAAAGAGGCAGAACGTCCACAATGATGCACTTGGCCAAAAAGGGCGTATGCGTTTTTCCCTGAATATATTCAGGAAAAAACGCATACACCCTTTTTGGCCAACCAAGCAAGCTTGCAAAGGAAATCTGCACTACAATGAAGTCTCACTTCCCCCCGGTCAAAAGGGCCATCTGAAAAAAGTGTAAAATCCAGAAAGGCAGGACAGGCCATGGAGAACTGGGAGCCTTGTTATGCTGATGGGCGGGATGTAAATTGCCAACAGACACTCGGGAGAAGTGTATGGTGTTTCCTGAAACATCCAAAAACAAAGCAACAGAGCCTAGGGCACTTCCACTTATGGTCCTATAGCTTAGGGAAATTAAAATCAAAAAGACACAGCCACCCCAAAGTTTGGGACGCCTCTGTTTACAAGAACCTCGTTTACCGTACAAGTTCAATATCACCGAAAGTGAAAAATGGGTAAAGAACTTGTGGTACTTACGTACAATGCAGTATCACTCAGCAATGAAATCTATGTCATCAGGCCCGTAGCAGCATAATGAGTGGATTCAGGTATGATGATTCTAACTGAAATAAGTCACACAGGAAAAGAAACATCATAAGATATCACTAATACACGGAATGTAAACTTGGCTACACAGGAACTGAATTCCAAAACAAAACAGGGTCTCAAATTTAGAAAACCAACTTATGCTTGCTTAAGGGTAAAGGTGAGTTGGGGTGCTGCATAAAACCAGAGATTGAAATGAGCACAGATAAAGTTCCTTAAGCCAAATATGGAATAGACAAGAGCTACTCCTTGCTCAACGAAATGGACTCAACATCCCATATTAAACGCCTAAGAATGTACCTGACTAGTAAGTATCTTAAAACCTATGGATTGCTATGTCTCCCAAAGAGAATCAAGCATGTGTACAGGGGCATAAACGCAGCAGTGATAGGATTGGAGAGGTTCGGTGAGCAAATGAAGACCCTTTGAAGTCATATTGCATGGTACCCATTCCACGGGTCTCAACTACCCAGGTTTAAGGTATTCTTCCTTCAGCTAAAACATGCATGTGGAACCCAGAGTATGATCAACCGTGTGAACAGGAGACGTGTTCAAATATGTCTCAGTTTTCCTCCCCTGGTACTCGGGTGCAATATTCCAGACGCTTTACTAACACTCTCCCCACTTGGAGAGTCAGCGCCTTTAACCTCCTGTTTGGCCCAGTTTGCAATTTCTGCGGAAGATGAACAGGAATAGCGAGAACCAATGAGAGACTAGCTGGAGGTGTCTGGACGGGCAAATTTAACTCTCATTTCCCACCAGGAAGAGGAAATAACCAAAGGCTCAGCGTGCCGTGCCGGAACCAGATTAGGGCCTGAAGCCATCCTGCGGTGTTGCGGCCAGCTCAAAAGAAAGCGAGTTGAAGAAAGGAGCTCAGGGGCACTGTAATTCACAAACCTGCTGAGTTATAAATGACAGCTATCGTCCAAAAATATACTGAAGTAAGGCTGCCAAGAGGACTTGAGAGTGGGGCAGAATTGCAAGAAACCGATTTCAGGAGGTAGACTGGAATTGCATTGAAAGCATAGGAAAAGAGGCAGAACGTCCACAAGGATGCACTTGGCCAAAAAGGGCGTATGCGTTTTTTCCTGAATATATTCAGGTAAAAACGCATACGCCCCTTTTGGCCAAGCAAGCAAACTTGCAAAGGAAATCTGCACTACAATGAAGTCTCACTTCCCCCCGGTCAAAAGGGCCATCTGAAAAAAGTGTAAAATCCAGAAAGGCAGGACAGGCCATGGAGAACTGGGAGCCTTGTTATGCTGATGGGCGGGATGTAAATTGCCAACAGCCACTTGGGAGAACTGTATGGTGTTTCCTGAAACATCTAAAAAACAAAGCAACAGAGCCTAGGGCACTTCCACTTATGGTCCTATAGCTTAGGGAAATTAAAATCAAAAAGACACAGCCACCCCGAAGTTTGGAACGGCTCTGTTTACAAGAACCTCGTTTACAGTACAAGTTCAACATCGCAGAAAGTGAAAAATGGATAAAGAAGTTGTGGTATTTACTTACAAAGCAATATCACTCAGCAATGAAATCTATGGCATCAGGCACTTAGTAGCACAATGAGTAGATTCAGGTACGATGATTCTAACTGAAATAAGTCACACAGGAAAAGAAACATCAAAAGATATCAGTAATACACGGAATGTAAACTTGGCTACACAGGAACTGAATCACAGAACAGAACAGGGTCTCAAATTTAGAAAACCAACTTATGCTTGCTTAAGGGGAAAGGTGAGTTGGGGTGCTGCATAAAACCAGAGATTGAAATGAGCACAGATAAAGTTCCTTAAGCCAAATATGGAATAGACAAGAGCTACTCCTTGCTCAATGAAATGGACTCAACACCGCATATTAAACGCCTAAGAATGTACCTGACTAGTAAGTATCTTAAAACCTATGGATTGCTATGTCTGCGAAAGAGAATCAAGCATGTGTACAGGGGCATAAACTCAGCAGTGATAGGATTGGAGAGGTTCGGTGAGCAAATGAAGACCCTTTGGAGTCATATTGTCTGGTACCCATTCCACGGGTCTCAACTTTCCAGGTTTAAGGTATTCTTCCTTCACCTAAAACATGCATGTGGAACCCAGAGTATGATCAACCGTGTGAACGGGAGACGTGTTCAATTATGTCTCAGTTTTCCTCCCCTGGTACTCGGGTGCAACATTCCAGACGCTTTACTAACACTCTCCCGACTTGGAGAGTCAGTCCCTTTAACCTCCTGTTTGGCCCAGTTTGCAATTTCTGCGGAAGATGAACAGGAATAGGGAGAACCAATGAGAGACTAGCTGGAGGTGTCTGGATGGGCAAATTTAACTCTCATTTCCCACCAGGAAGAGGAAATAACCAAAGGCTCAGGGGGCCGTGCCGGAACCAGATTAGGGCCTGAAGCCAGCCTGCGGTGTTGCGGCCAGCTCAAAAGAAAGCGAGTGGAAGAAAGGAGCTCAGGGACACTGTAATTCACAAACGTGCAGAGTTATAAATGACAGCTATCGTCCAAAAATATACTGAAGTAAGGCTGCCAAGAGAACTTGAAAGCGGGGCAGAATTGCAGGAAACCGATTTCAGGAGGTAGACTGGAATTGCATCGAAAGCATAGGAAAAGAGGTAGAGTGTCCACAATGATGCACTTGGCCAAAAAGGCGTATGCATTTTTTCCTGAATATATTCAGGAAAAAAAGAATACGCCCTTTTTGGCCAACCAAGCAAGCTTGCAAAGGAAATCTGCACTACAATGAAGTCTCACTTCCCCCCGGTCAAAAGGGCCATCTGAAAAAAGTGTAAAATCCAGAAAGGCAGGACAGGCCATGGAGAACTGGGAGCCTTGTTATGCTGATGGGCGGGATGTAAATTGCCAACAGCCGCTCTGTAGAAGTGTATGGTGTTTCCTGAAACATCTAAAAAACAAAGCAACAGAGCCTAGGGCACTTCCACTTATGGTCCTATAGCTTAGGGAAATTAAAATCAAAAAACACAGCCACCCCAAAATTTGGGACGGCTCTTTTTACAGGAATCTCTTCTGCGGCACAATTTAAATATCCCAGAGAGCAAATAATGGATAAAGAAGTTGCGGTACTTATGTACAACAGAATACCACTCAGCAATGTAATCTATGTCACCAGGCCCATACCAGCATAATGAGTGGATTGAGGCACGATGATTCTAAGTGAACTAAGTCACACAGAAAAAGAAACATCATAAGGTATCACTAATACACGGAATGTGAATTTGGCTACACATGAACTGAATTACAAAACAGAACAGGGTCTCAAATTTAGAAAATCAACTTATGCTTGCTTAAGGGGGAAGGTGAGTTGGGGTGCTGCATAAAAGCAGAGTTTGAAATTAGCACAGATACCGTTCCATAAGCCAAATATGTAATAGACAAGACCTACCCCTTGCTCAACGAAATGGATTCAACAATGAGGTATCACCTCACACCTGGTAGAATAGGCATCATAGAAAATCTACAAACAAAAAATGCTGGAAAGGGTGTGGAGAAAAGGAACCCTCTTCCACTATTGTTGGGAATATAAATTGATACAGTCATTATGGAGAACAATATGGAATTTCTTAAGAAACTAACAATAGAATTACCATATGATACAGCAATCCCAGTACTGGACATATACCCAGACAAAACCATAAATCAAAAAGAGTCATTCACCGCAATGTTCATTGCATCACTATTTACAATATCGAGGTAATGGAAGCAACCTAAATGCCCACAGACAGACGAATGCATAAAGCTGTGGTACATATATAAAATGGAATATTACTAAGCCATGAAAAGGAATGAAATTGGGTCATTTGTAGAGACGTCGATGGATCTAGAGACTGTCATACAGAGTGAAGTAAGTCAGAAAGAGAAAAACAAATCTTGTATATTCATGCATATATGTGGAACCTAGAAAAACTGTACAGATTAACCATTTTGCAAGGCATAAATAGAGCAACAGATGTAGACAACAAACGTATGGACAACAAGGGGGGAAAGCTGTTGGGGGGGTGGTGGTGGGAGGAGTTGAGAGACTGGGATTGGCATGTATACATTTATATGTATAAAATAGATAACCAATAAGAACCTGCTGTATAAAAATATAAAATAAAATTCAAAATTAAAAAGAAATAAAATTTAAAAAATAAAACAGAAAAAACAATTATTCCCTGCACATACATGTATTTATATGAATAAATTATTTCCATGCTTATATCTGTAAATACAAAAAAGAGGAATAAAATCTACCTTGAACCAAAAACGAAAAAGAGAAAAAAACACAGAACCCACCAGTTACACAGAGGAAAACCGTATCAGGGCATTTGCTCCAGTTGTAAACAATTCTGAAGTTGGTCAGTGGTGGGGAATCGTCTCCCATTCAGCCAGCAGCCCCCACGCAACAAGCGTCCTCATTGCAAAGCTGGGGCACCGTGCCGAGGCATCTGTGAGTAAACGTGAGCTGAGCCCCAGGCCAGTTGCTGCTGAACTATTCCCACCCGTCCCAGGTAAAACACCTGAATATATACAAGGACTTGAAAGCCTAGAGGAAGGGCCATAGAGCCACACGAGTGACAGCATGCCGGCCGACTTGGTGCCTGCAGGCCAGCCAGGATGGTCCTGGCCCTGGGTGCTCTTCTGGAAGATTTCCATTTCCCTGCCTGAGATACCCGTCCTGTCCCTGCCCCCACTGCTTTTTTCCTTCCTCACCTCTGCCCAGGGAGAAATTCCAGCAGCAGGTATGGGTGACACATCCTCTTCTTTAGCAGGTGGCAGCCTGGCAACTGCTGCAGAAAGTCCAGCAGAGCCCCACTCACACTGGGCCACCCACAAAGCCGTGGCCTCTCACTCCCTCCCACCAGCCCAGCCCCGAGACTGCTGACAGGGCAGAGAAAATGGCATCAGGCATGGCTGCAGGGGCTCTTGCTGCCTGGAGTGGTATTTATATTGATCTCAACCCAGGCACACCTGGGGAGGGCTGGCCGGCACGGTAAGGCTGCCCAGGTCAGCCAATCATCACCCCTCAGGGGCTCACAGTTGCAGAAAATGGAACTTGCTGAACCGGCCAGGTCCAAGGAACAGGTGTGGGCTCCTGAGAGTCAGGATAGACAAGGGGCTGCAGCTTTGGCTTGTTTTCTAATCATTTTATCTGGCCCATGAGTGGGAGACAACTTCAAGAAAACCCTCTCCTAATGAGAGGAACCCAGGAGTCAGGGAGAGGAGGGGTGGGTGGTGGTTGGAGACAGAGGCCTGGTGCCCCGGGTGCAGTGGAAGTCTCTGGAAGACCAGGTGGAGGGAGGCCTCACGGAGTGATGCCCAGGGTCACAGACCTGTCGCAGCTGCTGTTTGTTAGTTCAAGTCCTGCTCTGAGGTGCTCTGTGTCAGCTCTGAGCGACAGGTGAGCTGGGGGTGCTCTGCAATGAGGGCTATGTGCACGGTTCCTGTGTGCCCAGCCCTGCCACGGTACCTGCAAGGGTAGCTCTGTATCCTGGGAGGGGCCTGATCACAAGAGCCCCGTGGGCTGGGGTGGGGGTGGGGTACCTGCCCAGGTGAGCTCCATATTCTGCGATTGGTCTGACCACGAGAGCCCCATGGGCTGCTGGGGACCTGGTAAAGGATGTCAGGACAGTCAGTGAAGCCACCGAGGATATACCTCCAGTTGCTCCTAATTCCTACACCCTGCTGGTCATTCTACCAACCACCAGGACATGGTATTCTGTATTAGTCTTCAATGATGCCTTCTTTTGTATTCCATTAGTCCCAGAGTCACAAGAAATTTTGGCTTGTGAGTGGCAGGACTCAACATACAACTAAAACAATACTTCCGGGCCGTCTGGCCCCAAGGGTGCAAAAATTCCCACACCGTCTTTGGGGAAAGCTTAGCTAAAGACCTAAAAGTTCTACCTCTGGAAAAGGAAACCCTCCTTCAATATGCAGACGACATTCTGATCGCCAGCCCTACTAAGGAGGCCTCTGAACTACCAAGCCAATAAAGGATAGAAGTTGTCCAAGAAAAAGCTCAAATATCACAGACTGCGGTGACCTGCCTGGGCTTCATTCTCACACAAGGTCAGAGAAGCCCATCCCAGGAAAGGGAAGAAACCATTTTCAGCCTTACCCCTTTCTAAAACTAGAAGACAGCTTAGGGGTTCCTGGGGAGGCCAGGGTTTGCTGCTTCTGGATCCCTAACTACAGTCTACTAGCTGGGCCTCTATATGAAACACTGAAAGGAAAAGATGATGATCCTTTTGAATAGAATCCAGAAGTGGCCTTTCAAGAATGGAAAGAGCAGTCAATTCAGACCCTTGCCCTGGAACTCCCTAATTTAGCTAAACCCTTTGACCTTTACATTCCCGGTGAAAGGTGAATCGCCATTGGAGAATTAGTGCAAAAACTGGGACCACTTGAAATGGAACAATGCAAGAATGCCATCCAGGTAGGATAAACTACGGTCACTAAGGAGCTTGGCCCACTGCCACATCTGGCCAAGATACTGGCGGTATCTAAAAACCTGGAAATCAGCAGCCCAAAAGGCCACCTCCCTCCTAAGGGAAAAGGACCCCACGTGGTGATCCTAACCACCAACCATGCCCTGAAGTTGCAGGGTTCGCTCCGTGGGCACACCGACCTCGAGTGAGGAGGCCCTCCAACTCCAACATCCAGAGAGATAACCGGGGGCAACAGGGCACCATGACGACTCGTGTGAACATCACTTGACCTGGAGTTTCTCTCATAAAACAACAAGAGTGTGTCCCAAAAGAGTAGACTACTGCTTGCAGGACTTACTGCACCCAGAGGGGAGCTAATAATCTTGGCGGGGGAACAGTATACCACACTGTCACCATAGAAAAGCCTACAGACACCGTGATGATGGTGGCCAATAAGACCGGCTGGACTCCTGTTTACTTCAAAAGGCTGTTGACTCAGTAGCCATCATGGTCCTTATCACCACTGACCCTGGACTGTCTGGGAGTTGAGCGGACAGGGCTCTGACACCTGGTGCTGTTTGTACGTTAATTCAGGGGCCTAATTGAAGAAAGCGCAGACTACTGGTCAGAGCATCTAGGCTGGCAGAAACGGTCAGCCTAAGGTAGCCGAACAAATGTGGGGCGGGGTGAAACCGGCCCCCACAGCGTCTCTGCACATCTCTTTCCTGGACCCTTAAAGGTCATTAGAGTCTATAACACTTCCAATGCTGGTGCTCAGGTGGACAAGCAGGGAGGCAGGGGTCCTGGGGACAATCAACGTCACCGGGAGGCTGCTGGGGAGAAGCTTTGACCCTCGCCCCAGGGTATGAGGGCTCCCAACTCAGCACTCAGCAGTTACAGAAGAAGGGTCTGCACCCTCAGCACTCCAAGAATGAGGAACGGGACAAAAGGCAGAGGAGGGGTTTGTCCCCAGCAAAGCCCATTAAAAATCCCTGGGAGATAAAAATAGAATCTGGGCAATAAAGTCAAGTCTAACCTTTTTTATCCTTTGTGCTTTGTCTAATTTCACGTGCTCCTAGGGTCCCGCATGCAGAGGTTCCACACCCGGCACTTCAGACCAGATTTCCTAGTGCAGAATGGCTGGGTCGACACCTCAGCTCCTGGGGCCCAGTGCAGACTCCACGATATAGAGCCTGAGCTACAGCCAACCCGGCCCTCGAGAGCTCTGCCGCCTCCCTCCCTCCCACTGACTCTGACAGGATCTCTACACAGCAGCCCAGCCCACAGCCCACGGGGTAGTGCATGCTCTCACCTCTCCATTCTCTGATCAAAATATAAAGTTTCCTTTGCTTGTGAACCAAACTCAGTCTCGATCTGTTGGCCCCAATGACACTGGGCAGGGGGACACTTGTTGGGGTCCACTCTGGAGGATCAGTAACAGAAATTGAGACTATTGTAACCTCAATGAACAGATGTGTGAGCCAAACTGTAGTTAACATAGAACAGTGTATAAGGCTCGGGTAAAATAAGATGTTTCTAACACTTCCATTTGATATTTCCATCACTTTTTATAAGCAAGTTCAGTGAAAAGGTTTGTCTTATTCGTCAGGTCAATATTAGAGAAACGAAGTGATTTCTTTCCAAGGATGTACATCTAATAATCTTGGTTAAACCTTCAATCTTGTTTTAAATGCTTTTCCATTGAAAATGATACCTCTCTTTCAGCTCCCCCATTTCTGAGAAGTATAAAATCTTATAATTTATTATTACCAAAGGGGAAAGGTGGGAGGAGGGATAAATTAACAGTTTGGAATTAACACATACACACTGCTATGTATAAAATAGATCATCAACAAGGAACTACTGTATAGCACAGGGAACTACACTCAACATTTTGCAATAACCTATAAGGGGAAATAATCTGAAAAAGAATAGATATTTTTATTGACATCATCTATCAATGATAGTTAAAGTGTAGCCTAAGGGAAGCTGGTGGTGAGTGCTTCTGACCCTGAAGACTTCAATCATCTAAAGTTTGGACTCTGCCTACTTCCCAAGGCCCTTAATGAACATATGTGTAGCCGTAGCTTAAAAACTTCCCCAGTTTGGGTTTCGGGGAGACACTGATTTTGAAAAAGCCCTGGTGTTCTCCTTACATGAATGGGACTCTTCCTACTGCTAAAACATGTCTGTCACACCCAGAGGATGGTATACCGTCTGATCGGGAAGAGTTTGGAAAAGGCATCTCATCTCCTCATCTCCTGGTGCTCGGGTTCACCCCTCCAGCGTCTTTACTAACAGTCTCCCCACTTGGAGATGTCAGCACTGTCAACATCCTGTTGCGTACAGTTTGGAATTTGTCCAGAGGATGAAGTGGAAGGATGAGGAACAATGAGAGACAAGTCCTAGGTGTTCAGACAGGCACATGTCACTCTAATTTCCAATCAGAAAGACGAATTGACCAAAGGCTAGGGTTGCCCATGGAAACAGTATAGGGCTTGAGGAAATCCCGCTGCTTTGTGGCCAGTTCCCATAAACACAAGTTGAACAATGGAACTCAGGGGCAGTAAAATTCACAAAACTGCAGAGTTGAAAATATCCATCACTGAAAAATGTCTTGAGGAAAGTCAGAGAAAAGGACTTGTAAGCAAGGGAGAATGGCAGGAAAGGGATTTGAGGAGGTAGAAAGGACTCGCCATTAAGCACAAGAAAAGGAGCTGAACATTGCCAACATTGCCAACATTGCAGTTGGCCAAAAAGGGTGTATGCGTTTTTTTCTGTATATATTCAAGAAAAGGGCATACACTTTTTTAGCCAACCAAACAGGTGGGCACTGGAAGTCAATACTACAAAAGATATCACTTCGCATCAGTCAGAAGAGCCATCCTCATAAAGCGTAAACAACAGAAATGCAGGACAGGGCAACGAGAAGAGGGAGCCCTGTGAGACTTATAGTGGAAATGTATATTGCCAACGGCCATTCTGGAGAAGTGTATTGTGTTTACTAAAGCATCTAAAAAATGAGCTACAGAGCATAGGGCACTTGCACTCATGGGCGTATATCTTGGGAAAAACAAAAATCGAGAGGGCACAGGCACCCCAATGTTTACCCCCTCTCTGTTTAAAAGATCCTCGACTAGGATATAACTTAAATGTCTCTGGAGGGAAAAAATGGATAGAGATGTGGTACTTAGGTAGAGTGGAATATTATTCAGCCTGGAAATCAATGAAATATGGCCAGTTGTAACAACTCCGGAGGAGTTACGTATGATCATTCTAAGTGACAGAATTCAAAAAGAAAAAGACACATATCATAAGATATCACTTAAAGGTGGAATCCAAAATGGCTACACATGAAATAAATTACAAAACAAAAACATAGTCAAATATGTAGAAAACACGCATAAGGCTGCTAAACGGGAAAGGTGGGGAGGGGTGAGGCATCATCCAGGAGGTTGAAATTAGCAAAGATACCATTCCAAATACCAAACTGATAATCAACAAGGCCTCCACGGTAGCTAAAAGAACTGCACTCAGCACACTCAAGTCACCGGAAAAGAATATATACGACTGGTAAGAATCTGAAAAAGAATTTATTGATGACTCTCTGTACGTGAATCAAGTGGATGTACAGCAGCAAGAAACAGAGCTTTGAAAATCAGCTGTAACCAATATAGTAATAAGTTGAAAAAAATAAACGACAGAGAGACAGAGAAAACCTCTTACAACTTTTCCTCAGGGACGGTGATGCAACATGGATTGAACACATCTAGACCCACAGCAGGATGAGACATAAGGCTGGAAACTGTTTGCGCTAAGAGAAATGTGAGGTTGGGTGAGGAAATGCACACCCTTTAAAGTAATACTACCTGGTACCCATTCAATGGGTCCCAAATCTGCAGGTTCAAGGGATCTTCCTACAGCTAAAACATGCATGGAAAACCCAGAGGACTGTACACCATGTGATCGGGAGATGTGTCTAAAATGCACCTCATTTATCCTCTCCTGGTGCTCCTGTTCACCATTCCAGCCATGTTACTTAGAATCTCCCCACTTGGAGAATCAGCACATTTAAACTTCTGTTTCACACATTTTGCAAATTGTGAGGAGGATGAATGGGAAGAGGGGGAACCAATGAGAGAATAGTTGTAGGGGTTTGGACGGGCACATATCACTCTAATTTCCCATTAAGAATAAGAATTAAAGAAAGGCTCAGCCTGCCTCGCCGGAGCCAAAATAGGGCCTGAAGCAATCCTGCGGGTTTGAGGACAGCTCACAAAAGAGCAACTTAAAAAATGGAGCTCAGGGTCACTGCAATTCACAAACCTGCAGAGTTATAAATGAAAACTAATGTCCAAAAATATGTTGAGGTAAGGCAAAGAAGAGGATCTGAATGCAAGACAGAATTGCAAGAAACAGATTTCAAGAGATAGATTGGACTCGTCTTTAATGCACATGAAAAGCGGCAGAATTTCGACAATGATGCAGTTGGCCCAAAAGGGCGTATGCGTTTTTTCCTGATTATATCCAGGAAAAAACGCATACGCACTTTATGGGCAACGAAGCAAGTAAGCAATGCAAATGTGCACAACAAAGAAATCTCACTTCCCACCGGTCAAAAGGGCCATCCTAAAAAAGTGTAAAATCCAGAAAGGCAGGACAGGCCATGGAGAACAGGGAGCCTTTATACGCTGATGGGCAGTGTGTGAACTGCCGAGAGCCACTCTGGAGAAGTGTATGGTGGTTCCTAAATCATCTAAAAAACAGAGCTACAGAGCATAGGACACTTCCAATCATGGGAGTATATCTAGGGAAGTCTAAAAATCAACAAGACACAAGCACACCACAGTTTAGGGCTACTCTGTTTACAAGAACCTCAACTTCAGTACACCTTAAATATCCCAGGAAAGAGAACAATGGATAAAGAAGATGTGGTACTTATGTACAATGGAATATCTCTTCACCATGAAATCAATGTAATAAGGCTAGTAGAAGGATAAAGAGTGGATTTAGGTCCGATAATACTACTTGAAATAAGTCAAACAGAAAAAGAAACATATCATAAGATATCACTTATAGAGGGAGGGTAAATATGGCTGCACAAGAAATGAATTACAGAACAGAACAGTGTCTCACATTTAGAAAACACACTATGTCAGCTTAAGGGGAAAGGAGAGGTGGGGTGATGCATAAAACCAGAGTTTGAAATTAGCACAGATACCGTTCAATAAACCAAATAGGTATTAGACAAGATCTACACCTTGCTCAATGAACTGGCCTCAACACACCCTATACACCGCAGAGAAATATATCTGAGTAATAAGAATCTTAAAACCCATGTATTGATATATCTCCATAAGGGAATCAAGTGTGTGCAGAGCGGCACAAACACAGCAGTGAAAATGAGCTAAACCCCATTATAGAAATAAATTTTAAAAAGAAAACGCTGAAACAATGAAAGAGAGAAAAATTCTTACAAAATTCTCTCAGGGGATGTGATGCAACCTGGATTGACCACATATAAACCCACAGCTGGATAAGACATAAGGCTGGACACTTGGGGCTGAGAGGATTGGTGAGCTTTGGTGAGCAACTGCCGAAAGTTTAATGCAATACTTCATGCTACTCAGTCCAAGGGTCCCAACACTCCAGGTTGAAGGGAATCTTCCTACAGCTAAACCATGCTTGGGAAACCCAGCGACTGGTATACCATATGATCGGGAAAGGTTTCTAAAACGCACCTCATTTTTCCTCTCCTGGGGCTGCGGATCGACATTCCAGCCGCTTTACTAACAACATCCCCACATGGAGTCAATGCCTTTAAGTTCTGGTATCGCACAGTCTGCAGTTAGTGTGGAGGATGAATGGGAATAGGGGGAACCAGTGAGAAACAAGCTGTAGCGGTTAAATGGGCACATGTCACTCTAATGCCACATCAGTAAGAAGAATTAACCAAAGGCACAGCAAGGTGCCCCAGAAGAAAAATAGGGCTTCAAGGAATCCTGTGGTTATGGGGCAAGACCACAAAAATAAGAGCTGAAAAGTGGGGCTAAGGGCCACTGCAATTCAAAAACCTGCAGAGTTATAAAGGCCAACTATTTTCAAAAAATATATTGAGGTAAGGCTATGAAGAGACATTGAAAGCAAGGCAGAATTGCAGGAAACCGATTTCAGGAGGTAGACTGGAATTGCATTGAAAACATATGAAGAGAGTCAGAACCTCGACAATGATGCACTTGGCCAAAAAGGGCGTATGTGTTTTTTCCTGAATATATTCAGGAAAAAACGCATACGCCCTTTTTGGCCAACCAAGCAAGCTTGCAAAGGAAATCTGCACTACAATGAAGTCTCACTTCCACCTGGTCAAAAGGGCCATCTGAAAAAAGTGTAAAATCCATAAAAGCACGACAGGGCATGGAGAACTGGGAGCCTTGTTATGCTGATGGGCGGGATGTAAATTGCCAACAGCCACTCTGGAGAAGTGTATGGTGTTTCCTGAAACATCTAAAAAACAAAGCAACAGAGCCTAGGGCACTTCCACTTATGGTCCTATAGATTAGGGAAATTAAAATTAAAAAGACACAGCCACCCTAAAGTTTGGGACGGCTCTGTTTACAAGAACCTCGTTTACGGTACAAGTTCAATATCGCAGAAAGTGAAAAATGGATAAAGAAGTTGTGGTACTTACATACAAGGCAATATAACTCAGCAATGAAATCTATGTCATCAGGCCCTTAGCAGCACAATGAGTGGATTCAGGTATGATGATTCTAACTGAAATAAGTCACACAGAAAAAGAAACATCATAAGATATCAGTAATACACGGAATGTAAACTTGGCTACACAGGAACTGAATTACAGAACAGAACAGGGTCTCCAATTTAGAAAACCAACTTATGCTTGCTTAAGAGTAAAGGTGAGTTGGGGTGCTGCATAAAACCAGAGATTGAAATGAGCACAGATAAAGTTCCTTAAACCAAATATGGAATAGACAAGAGCTACTCCTTACTCAACGAAATGGACTCAACACCCCATATTAAACGCCTAAGAATATACCTGACTAGTAAGAATCTTAAAACGTATGGATGGCTATGTCTGAAAGAGAATCAAGCGTGTGTACAGGGGCATAAATGCAGCAGTGATAGGATTGGGGAGGTTCGGTGAGCAAATGAAGACCCTTTGAAGTCATATTGCATGGTACCCATTCCACGGGTTTCAACTACCCAGGTTTAAGGTATTCTTCCTTCAGCTAAAACATGCATGTGGAACCTAGAGTATGATCAACCATGTGATCGGGAGACGTGTTCAAATATGTCTCAGTTTTCGTAGCCTGGTACTTGGGTGCAACATTCCAGACGCTTTACTAACATTCTCCCGACTTGGAGAGTCAGTCCCTATAACCTCCTGTTTGGCCCAGTTTGCAATTTCTGCGGAAGATGAACAGGAATAGCGAGAACCAATGAGAGACTAGCTGGAGGTGTCTGGACGGGCAAATTTAACTCTCATTTCCCACCAGGAAGAGGAGTTAACCAAAGGCTCAGCGTGCCGTGCCGGAACCAGATTAAGGCCTGAAGCCATCCTGCAGTGTTGCGGCCAGGTCACAAGAAAGCGAGTTGAAGACAGGAGCTCAGGGGCACTGTAATTCACAAACCTGCAGAGTTATAAATGACAGCTATCGTCCAAAAATATACTGAAGTAAGGCTGCCAAGAGGACTTGAAAGCGGGGCAGAATTGCAGGAAACCGATTTCAGGAGGTAGACTGGAATTGCATTGAAAGCATAGGAAAAGAGGCAGAACGTCCACAATGATGCACTTGGCCAAAAAGGGCGTATGCGTTTTTTTCTGAATATATTCAGGAAAAAACGCATACGCCCTTTTTGGCCAACCAAGCAAGCTTGCAAAGGAAATCTGCACTACAATGAAGTCTCACTTCCCCCCGGTCAAAAGGGCCATCTGAAAAAAGTGTAAAATCCAGAAAGGCAGGACAGGCCATGGAGAACTGGGAGCCTTGTTATGCTGATGGGTGGGATGTACATTGCCAACAGACACTCGGGAGAAGTGTATGGTGTTTCCTGAAACATCTAAAAAACAAAGCAACAGAGCCTAGGGCACTTCCACTTATGGTCCTATAGCTTAGGGAAATTAAAATCAAAAAGACACAGCCACCCCAAAGTTTGGGACGCCTCTGTTTACAAGAACCTCGTTTACAGTACAAGTTCAACATCGCAGAAAGTGAAAAATGGATAAAGAAGTTGTGGTATTTACTTACAAAGCAATATCACTCAGCAATGAAATCTATGTCATCAGGCCCTTAGCAGCACAATGAGTGGATTCAGGTATGATGATTCTAACTGAAATAAGTCACACAGAAAAAGAAACATCATAAGCTATCAGTAATAAACGGAATGTAAACTTGGCTACACAGGAACAGAATTACAGAACAGAACAGGGTCTCAAATTTAGAAAACCAACTTATGCTTGCTTAAGGGTAAAGGTGAGTTGGGGTGCTGCATAAAACCAGAGATCGAAATGAGCACAGATAAAGTTCCTTAAGCCAAATATGGAATAGACAAGAGCTACTCCTTGCTCAACGAAATGGACTCAACACCCCATATTAAACGCCTAAGAATGTACCTGACTAGTAAGTATCTTAAAACCTATGGATTGCTATGTCTCCAAAAGAGAATCAAACGTGTGTACAGGGACATAAACGCAGCAGTGATAGGATTGGAGAGGTTCGGTAAGCAAATGAAGACCCTTTGAAGTCATATTGCATGGTACCCATTCCACGGGTTTCAACTACCCAGGTTTAAGGTATTCTTCCTTCAGCTAAAACATGCATGTGGAACCTAGAGTATGATCAACCATGTGATCGGGAGACGTGTTCAAATATGTCTCAGTTTTCGTACCCTGGTACTCGGGTGCAACATTCCAGACGCTTTACTAACACTCTCCCGACTTGGAGAGTCAGTCCCTTTAACCTCCTGTTTGGCCCAGTTTGCAATTTCTGCGGAAGATGAACAGGAATAGCGAGAACCAATGAGAGACTAGCTGGAGGTGTCTGGACGGGCAAATTTAACTCTCATTTCCCACCAGGAAGAGGAATTAACCAAAGGCTCAGCGTGCCGTGCCGGAACCAGATTAGGGCCTGAAGCCATCCTGCGGTGTTGCGGCCAGCTCACAAGAAAGCGAGTTGAAGAAAGGAGCTCAGGGGCACTGTAATTCACAAACCTGCAGAGTTATAAATGACAGCTATCGTCCAAAAATATACTGAAGTAAGGCTGCCAAGAGGACTTGAAAGCGGGGCAGAATTGCAGGAAACCGATTTCAGGAGGTAGACTGGAATTGCATTGAAAGCATAGGAAAAGCGGCAGAACGTCCACAATGATGCACTTGGCCAAAAAGGGCGTATGCGTGTTTTCCTGAATATATTCAGGAAAACACGCATACGCCCTTTTTGGCCAACCAAGCAAGCTTGCAAAGGAAATCTGCACTACAATGAAGTCTCACTTCCCCCCCCCCCCGGTCAAAAGGGCCATCTGAAAAAAGTGTAAAATCCAGAAAGGCAGGACAGGCCATGGAGAACTGGGAGCCTTGTTATGCTGATGGGCGGGATGTAAACTGCCAACAGACACTCGGGAGAAGTGTATGGTGTTTCCTGAAACATCTAAGAAACAAAGCAACAGAGCCTAGGGCACTTCCACTTATGGTCCTATAGCTTAGGGAAATTAAAATCGAAAAGATACAGCCACCCCAATGTTTGGGACGCCTCTGTTTACAAGAACCTCGTTTACCGTACAAGTTCAATATCACAGAAAGTGAAAAATGGATAAATAACTTGTGGTACTTACGTACAATGCAGTATCACTCAGCAGTGAAATCTATGTCATCAGGCCCGTAGCAGCACAATGATTGGATTCAGGTACGATGATTCTAACTGAAATAAGTCACACAGAGAAAGAAACATCATAAGATATCAGTAATACACGGAATGTAAACTTGGCTACACAGGAACTGAATTACAGAACAGAACAGGGTCTCAAATTTAGAAAACCAACTTATGCTTGCTTAAGGGTAAAGGTGAGTTGGGGTGCTGCATAAAACCAGAGATTGAAATGAGCACAGATAAAGTTCCTTAAGCCAAATATGGAATAGACAAGAGCTACTCCTTGCTCAACGAAATGGACTCAACACCGCATATTAAACGCCTAAGAATGTACCTGACTCTTAAGTATCTTAAAACCTATGGATTGCTATGTCTCCGAAAGAGAATCGAGCATGTGTACAGGGACATAAACGCAGCAGTGATAGGATTGGAGAGGTTCGGTGAGCAAATGAAGACCCTTTGAAGTCATATTGCATGGTACCCATTCCACGGGTTTCAACTACCCAGGTTTAAGGTATTCTTCCTTCAGCTAAAACATGCATGTGGAACCTAGAGTATGATCAACCATGTGATCGGGAGACGTGTTCAAATATGTCTCAGTTTTCGTACCCTGGTAGTCGGGTGCAACATTCCAGACGCTTTACTAACACTCTCCCGACTTGGAGAGTCAGTCCCTTTAACCTCCTGTTTGGCCCAGTTTGCAATTTCTGCGGAAGATGAACAGGAATAGCGAGAACCAATGAGAGACTAGCTGGAGGTGTCTGGACGGGCAAATTTAACTCTCATTTCCCACCAGGAAGAGGAAATAACCAAAGGCTCAGCGTGCCGTGCCGGAACCAGATTAGGGCCTGAAGCCATCCTGCGGTGTTGCGGCCAGCTCACAAGAAAACGAGTTGAAGAAAGGAGCTCAGGGGCACTGTAATTCACAAACCTGCAGAGTTATAAATGACAACTATCGTCCAAAAATATACTGAAGTAAGGCTGCCAAGAGGACTTGAATGCGGGGCAGAATTGCAGGAAACCGATTTCAGGAGGTAGACTGGAATTGCATTGAAAGCATAGGAAAAGAGGCAGAACGTCCACAATGATGCACTTGGCCAAAAAGGGCGTATGCGTTTTTTCCTGAATATATTCAGGAAAAAACGCATACGTGCTTTTTGGCCAACCAAGCAAGCTTGCAAAGGAAATCTGCACTAAGATGAAGTCTCACTTCCCCCCGGTCAAAAGGGCCATCTGAAAAAAGTGTAAAATCCAGAAAGGCAGGACAGGCCATGGAGAACTGGGAGCCTTGTTATGCTGATGGGCGGGATGTACATTGCCAACAGACACTCGGGAGAAGTGTATGGTGTTTCCTGAAACATCTAAAAAACAAAGCAACAGAGCCTAGGGCACTTCCACTTATGGTCCTATAGCTTAGGGAAATTAAAATCAAAAAGATACAGCCACCCCAATGTTTGGGACGCCTCTGTTTACAAGAACCTCATTTACCGTACAAGTTCAATATCACAGAAAGTGAAAAATGGATAAAGAACTTGTGGTACTTACGTACAATGCAGTATCACTCAGCAGTGAAATCTATGTCATCAGGCCCGTAGCAGCACAATGAGTGGATTCAGGTACGATGATTCTAACTGAAATAAGTCACACAGAAAAAGAAACATCATAATATATCACTAATACACGGAATCTAAACTTGGCTACACAGGAACTGAATTACAGAACAGAACAGGGTCTCAAATTTAGAAAACCAACTTATGCTTGTTTAAGGGTAAATGTGAGTTGGGGTGCTGCATAAAACCAGAGATTGAAATGAGCACAGATAAAGTTCCTTAAGCCAAATATGGAATAGACAAGAGCTACTCCTTGCTCAACGAAATGGACTCAACACCGCATATTAAACGCCTAAGAATGTACCTGACTCTTAAGTATCTTAAAACCTATGGATTGCTATGTCTCCGAAAGAGAATCAAGCATGTGTACAGGGACATAAACGCAGCAGTGATAGGATTGGAGAGGTTCGGTGAGCAAATGAAGACCCTTTGAAGTCATATTGCATGGTACCCATTACACGGGTCTCAACTCTCCAGGTTTAAGGTATTCTTCCTTCAGCTAAAACATGCATATGGAACCCAGAGTATGATCAACCGTGTGAACGGGAGACGTGTTCAAATATGTCTCAGTTTTCCTCCCCTGGTACTCGGGTGCAACATTCCAGACGCTTTACTAACACTCACCCCACTTGGAGAGTCAGCGCCTTTAACCTCCTGTTTGGCCCAGTTTGCAATTTCTGCGGAAGATGAACAGGAATAGGGAGAACCAATGAGAGACTAGCTGGAGGTGTCTGGACGGGCAAATTTAACTCTCATTTCCCACCAGGAAGAGGAAATAACCAAAGGCTCAGCGTGCCGTGCCGGAACCAGATTAGGGCCTGAAGCCATCCTGCGGTGTTGCGGCCAGCTCAAAAGAAAGCGAGTTGAAGAAAGGAGCTCAGGGGCACTGTAATTCACAAACCTGCAGAGTTATAAATGACAACTATCGTCCAAAAATATACTGAAGTAAGGCTGCCAAGAGGACTTGAAAGCGGGGCAGAATTGCAGGAAACCGATTTCAGGAGGTAGACTGGAATTGCATTGAAAGCATAGGAAAAGAGGCAGAACGTCCACAATGATGCACTTGGCCAAAAAGGGCGTATGCGTTTTTTTCCTGAATATATTCAGGAAAAAAACGCATACGCCCTTTTTGGCCAACCAAGCAAGCTTGCAAAGGAAATCTGCACTACAATGAAGTCTCACTTCCCCCCGGTCAAAAGGGCCATCTGAAAAAAGTGTAAAATCCAGAAAGGCAGGACAGGCCATGGAGACCTGGGAGCCTTGTTATGCTGATGGGCGGGATGTAAATTGCCAACAGACACTCGGGAGAAGTGTATGGTGTTTCCTGAAACATCTAAGAAACAAAGCAACAGAGCCTAGGGCACTTTCACTTATGGTCCTATAGCTTAGGGAAATTAAAATCAAAAAGACACAGCCACCCCAATGTTTGGGACGCCTCTGTTTACAAGAACATCGTTTACCGTACAAGTTCTCTATCACAGAAAGTGAAAAATGGATAAAGAACTTGTGGTACTTACGTACAATGCAGTATCGCTCAGCAATGAAATCTATGTCATCAGGCCCGTAGCAGCATAATGAGTGGATTCAGGTATGATGATTCTAACTGAAATAAGTCACACAGAAAAAGAAACATCATAAGATATCACTAATACACGGAATGTAAACTTGGCTACACAGGAACTGAATTCCAAAACAGAACAGCGTCTCAAATTTAGAAAACCAACTTATGCTTGCTTAAGGGGTAAGGTGAGTTGGGGTGCTGCATAAAACCAGAGATTGAAATGAGCACAGATAAAGTTCCTTAAGCCAAATATGGAATAGACAAGAGCTACTGCTTGCTCAACGAAATGGACTCAACACCCCATATTAAACGCCTATGAATGTACCTGACTAGTAAGTATCTTAAAACCTATGGATTGCTATGTCTCCAAAAGAGAATCAAGCGTGTGTACAGGGGCATAAACACAGCAGTGATAGGATTGGAGAGGTTCGGTGAGCAAATGCAGACCCTTTGAAGTCAATTTGCATGGTACCCATTCCACGGGTCTCAACTCTACAGGTTTAAGGTATTCTTCCTTCAGCTAAAACATGCATGTGGAACCCAGAGTATGATCAACCATGTGATCGGGAGACGTTTTCAAATATGTCTCAGTTTTCGTACCCTGGTACTCGGGTGCAACATTCCAGACGCTTTACTAACACTCTCCCGACTTGGAGAGTCAGTCCCTTTAACCTCCTGTTTGGCCCAGTTTGCAATTTCTGCGGAAGATGAACAGGAATAGCGAGAACCAATGAGAGACTAGCTGGAGGTGTCTGGACGGGCAAATTTAACTCTCATTTCCCACCAGGAAGAGGAAATAACCAAAGGCTCAGCGTGCCGTGCCGGAACCAGATTAGGGCCTGAAGCCATCCTGCGGTGTTGCGGCCAGCTCAAAAGAAAGCGAGTTGAAGAAAGGAGCTCAGGGGCACTGTAATTCACAAACCTGCAGAGTTATAAATGACAGCTATCGTCCAAAAATATACTGAAGTAAGGCTGCCAAGAGGACTTGAACGCGGGGCAGAATTGCAGGAAACCGATTTCAGGAGGTAGACTGGAATTGCATTGAAAGCACAGGAAAAGAGGCAGAACGTCCACAATGATGCACTTGGCCAAAAAGGGCGTATGCGTTTTTTCCTGAATATATTCAGGAAAAAACGCATACGCCCTTTTTGGCCAACCAAGCAAGCTTGCAAAGGAAATCTGCACTACAATGAAGTCTCACTTCCCCCCGGTCAAAAGGGCCATCTGAAAAAAGTGTAAAATCCAGAAAGGCAGGACAGGCCATGGAGAACTGGGAGCCTTGTTATGCTGATGGGCGGGATGTAAATTGCCAACAGACACTCGGGAGAAGTGTATGGTGTTTCCTGAAACATCTAAAAAACAAAGCAACAGAGCCTAGGGCACTTCCACTTATGGTCCTATAGCTTAGGGAAATTAAAATCAAAAAGACACAGCCACCCCAATGTTTGGGACGCCTCTGTTTACAAGAACCTCGTTTACAGTACAAGTTCAACATCGCAGAAAGTGAAAAATGGATAAAGAATTTGCGGTATTTACTTACAAAGCAATATCACTCAGCAATGAAATCTATGTCATCAGGCCCTTAGCAGCACAATGAGTGGATTCAGGTATGATGATTCTAACTGAAATAAGTCACACAGAAAAAGAAACATCATAAGATATCAGTAATACATGGAATGTAAACTTGGCTACACAGGAACTGAATTACAGAACAGAACAGGGTCTCAAATTTAGAAAACCAACTTATGCTTGCTTAAGGGGAAAGGTGAGTTGGGGTGCTGCATAAAACCAGAGATTGAAATGAGAACAGATAAAGTTCCTTAAGCCAAATATGGAATAGACAAGAGCTACTCCTTGCTCAACGAAATGGACTCAACACCGCATATTAAACGCCTAAGAATGTACCTGACTAGTAAGTATCTTAAAACCTATGGATTGCTATGTCTGCGAAAGAGAATCAAGCATGTGTACAGGGGCATAAACTCAGCAGTGATAGGATTGGAGAGGTTCAGTGAGCAAATGAAGACCCTTTGAAGTCATATTGTCTGGTACCCATTCCACGGGTCTCAACTTTCCAGGTTTAAGGTATTCTTCCTTCACCTAAAACATGCATGTGGAACCCAGAGTATGATCAACCGTGTGAACGGGAGACGTGTTCAATTATGTCTCAGTTTTCCTCCCCTGGTACTCGGGTGCAACATTCCAGATGCTTTACTAACACTCTCCCCACTTGGACAGTCAGCACCTTTAACCTCCTGTTTGGCCCAGTTTGCAATTTCTGCGGAAGATGAACAGGAATAGGGAGAACCAATGAGAGACTAGCTGGAGGTGTCTGGATGGGCAAATTTAACTCTCATTTCCCACCAGGAAGAGGAAATAACCAAAGGCTCAGCGGGCCGTGCCGGAACCAGATTAGGGCCTGAAGCCAGCCTGCGGTGTTGCGGCCAGCTCAAAAGAAAGCGAGTTGAAGAAAGGAGCTCAGGGACACTGTAATTCACAAACGTGCAGAGTTATAAATGACAGCTATCGTCCAAAAATATACTGAAGTAAGGCTGCCAAGAGAACTTGAAAGCGGGGCAGAATTGCAGGAAACCGATTTCAGGAGGTAGACTGGAATTGCATCGAAAGCATAGGAAAAGAGGTAGAGTGTCCACAATGATGCACTTGGCCAAAAAGGCGTATGCATTTTTTCCTGAATATATTCAGGAAAAAAAGCATACGCCCTTTTTGGCCAACCAAGCAAGCTTGCAAAGGAAATCTGCACTACAATGAAGTCTCACTTCCCCCCGGTCAAAAGGGCCATCTGAAAAAAGTGTAAAATCCAGAAAGGCAGGACAGGCCATGGAGAACTGGGAGCCTTGTTATGCTGATGGGCGGGATGTAAATTCCCAACAGCCGCTCTGTAGAAGTGTATGGTGTTTCCTGAAACATCTAAAAAACAAAGCAACAGAGCCTAGGGCACTTCCACTTATGGTCCTATAGCTTAGGGAAATTAAAATCAAAAAACACAGCCACCCCAAAATTTGGGACGGCTCTTTTTACAGGAATCTCTTCTGCGGCACAATTTAAGTATCCCAGAGAGCAAATAATGGATAAAGAAGTTGCGGTACTTATGTACAACAGAATACCACTCAGCAATGTAATCTATGTCACCAGGCCCGTACCAGCATAATGAGTGGATTGAGGCACGATGATTCTAAGTGAACTAAGTCACACAGAAAAAGAAACATCATAAGGTATCACTAATACACGGAATGTGAATTTGGCTACACATGAACTGAATTACAAAACAGAACAGGGTCTCAAATTTAGAAAATCAACTTATGCTTGCTTAAGGGGGAAGGTGAGTTGGGGTGCTGCATAAAAGCAGAGTTTGAAATTAGCACAGATACCGTTCCATAAGCCAAATATGTAATAGACAAGACCTACCCCTTGCTCAACGAAATGGATTCAACAGTGAGGTATCACCTCACACCTGGTAGAATAGGCATTATAGAAAATCTACAAACAAAAAATGCTGGAAAGGGTGTGGAGAAAAGGAACCCTCTTCCACTATTGTTGGGAATATAAATTGATACAGTCATTATGGAGAACAATATGGAATTTCTTAAGAAACTAACAATAGAATTACCATATGATACAGCAATCCCAGTACTGGACATATACCCAGACAAAACCATAAATCAAAAAGAGTCATTCACCGCAATGTTCATTGCATCACTATTTACAATATCGAGGTAATGGAAGCAACCTAAATGCCCACAGACAGACGAATGCATAAAGCTGTGGTACATATATAAAATGGAATATTACTAAGCCATGAAAAGGAATGAAATTGGGTCATTTGTAGAGACGTCGATGGATCTAGAGACTGTCATACAGAGTGAAGTAAGTCAGAAAGAGAAAAACAAATCTTGTATATTCATGCATATATGTGGAACCTAGAAAAACTGTACAGATTAACCATTTTGCAAGGCATAAATAGAGCAACAGATGTAGACAACAAACGTATGGACAACAAGGGGGGAAAGCTGTTGGGGGGGTGGTGGTGGGAGGAGTTGAGAGACTGGGATTGGCATGTATACATTTATATGTATAAAATAGATAACCAATAAGAACCTGCTGTATAAAAATATAAAATAAAATTCAAAATTAAAAAGAAATAAAATTTAAAAAATAAAACAGAAAAAACAATTATTCCCTGCACATACATGTATTTATATGAATAAATTATTTCCATGCTTATATCTGTAAATACAAAAAAGAGGAATAAAATCTACCTGGAACCAAAAACGAAAAAGAGAAAAAAACACAGAACCCACCAGTTACACAGAGGAAAACCGTATCAGGGCATTTGCTCCAGTTGTAAACAATTCTGAAGTTGGTCAGTGGTGGGGAATCGTCTCCCATTCAGCCAGCAGCCCCCACGCAACAAGCGTCCTCATTGCAAAGCTGGGGCACCGTGCCGAGGCATCTGTGAGTAAACGTGAGCTGAGCCCCAGGCCAGTTGCTGCTGAACTATTCCCACCCGTCCCAGGTAAAACACCTGAATATATACAAGGACTTGAAAGCCTAGAGGAAGGGCCATAGAGCCACACGAGTGACAGCATGCCGGCCGACTTGGTGCCTGCAGGCCAGCCAGGATGGTCCTGGCCCTGGGTGCTCTTCTGGAAGATTTCCATTTCCCTGCCTGAGATACCCGTCCTGTCCCTGCCCCCACTGCTTTTTTCCTTCCTCACCTCTGCCCAGGGAGAAATTCCAGCAGCAGGTATGGGTGACACATCCTCTTCTTTAGCAGGTGGCAGCCTGGCAACTGCTGCAGAAAGTCCAGCAGAGCCCCACTCACACTGGGCCACCCACAAAGCCGTGGCCTCTCACTCCCTCCCACCAGCCCAGCCCCGAGACTGCTGACAGGGCAGAGAAAATGGCATCAGGCATGGCTGCAGGGGCTCTTGCTGCCTGGAGTGGTATTTATATTGATCTCAACCCAGGCACACCTGGGGAGGGCTGGCCGGCACGGTAAGGCTGCCCAGGTCAGCCAATCATCACCCCTCAGGGGCTCACAGTTGCAGAAAATGGAACTTGCTGAACCGGCCAGGTCCAAGGAACAGGTGTGGGCTCCTGAGAGTCAGGATAGACAAGGGGCTGCAGCTTTGGCTTGTTTTCTAATCATTTTATCTGGCCCATGAGTGGGAGACAACTTCAAGAAAACCCTCTCCTAATGAGAGGAACCCAGGAGTCAGGGAGAGGAGGGGTGGGTGGTGGTTGGAGACAGAGGCCTGGTGCCCCGGGTGCAGTGGAAGTCTCTGGAAGACCAGGTGGAGGGAGGCCTCACGGAGTGATGCCCAGGGTCACAGACCTGTCGCAGCTGCTGTTTGTTAGTTCAAGTCCTGCTCTGAGGTGCTCTGTGTCAGCTCTGAGCGACAGGTGAGCTGGGGGTGCTCTGCAATGAGGGCTATGTGCACGGTTCCTGTGTGCCCAGCCCTGCCACGGTACCTGCAAGGGTAGCTCTGTATCCTGGGAGGGGCCTGATCACAAGAGCCCCGTGGGCTGGGGTGGGGGTGGGGTACCTGCCCAGGTGAGCTCCATATTCTGCGATTGGTCTGACCACGAGAGCCCCATGGGCTGCTGGGGACCTGGTAAAGGATGTCAGGACAGTCAGTGAAGCCACCGAGGATATACCTCCAGTTGCTCCTAATTCCTACACCCTGCTGGTCATTCTACCAACCACCAGGACATGGTATTCTGTATTAGTCTTCAATGATGCCTTCTTTTGTATTCCATTAGTCCCAGAGTCACAAGAAATTTTGGCTTGTGAGTGGCAGGACTCAACATACAACTAAAACAATACTTCCGGGCCGTCTGGCCCCAAGGGTGCAAAAATTCCCACACCGTCTTTGGGGAAAGCTTAGCTAAAGACCTAAAAGTTCTACCTCTGGAAAAGGAAACCCTCCTTCAATATGCAGACGACATTCTGATCGCCAGCCCTACTAAGGAGGCCTCTGAACTACCAAGCCAATAAAGGATAGAAGTTGTCCAAGAAAAAGCTCAAATATCACAGACTGCGGTGACCTGCCTGGGCTTCATTCTCACACAAGGTCAGAGAAGCCCATCCCAGGAAAGGGAAGAAACCATTTTCAGCCTTACCCCTTTCTAAAACTAGAAGACAGCTTAGGGGTTCCTGGGGAGGCCAGGGTTTGCTGCTTCTGGATCCCTAACTACAGTCTACTAGCTGGGCCTCTATATGAAACACTGAAAGGAAAAGATGATGATCCTTTTGAATAGAATCCAGAAGTGGCCTTTCAAGAATGGAAAGAGCAGTCAATTCAGACCCTTGCCCTGGAACTCCCTAATTTAGCTAAACCCTTTGACCTTTACATTCCCGGTGAAAGGTGAATCGCCATTGGAGAATTAGTGCAAAAACTGGGACCACTTGAAATGGAACAATGCAAGAATGCCATCCAGGTAGGATAAACTACGGTCACTAAGGAGCTTGGCCCACTGCCACATCTGGCCAAGATACTGGCGGTATCTAAAAACCTGGAAATCAGCAGCCCAAAAGGCCACCTCCCTCCTAAGGGAAAAGGACCCCACGTGGTGATCCTAACCACCAACCATGCCCTGAAGTTGCAGGGTTCGCTCCGTGGGCACACCGACCTCGAGTGAGGAGGCCCTCCAACTCCAACATCCAGAGAGATAACCGGGGGCAACAGGGCACCATGACGACTCGTGTGAACATCACTTGACCTGGAGTTTCTCTCATAAAACAACAAGAGTGTGTCCCAAAAGAGTAGACTACTGCTTGCAGGACTTACTGCACCCAGAGGGGAGCTAATAATCTTGGCGGGGGAACAGTATACCACACTGTCACCATAGAAAAGCCTACAGACACCGTGATGATGGTGGCCAATAAGACCGGCTGGACTCCTGTTTACTTCAAAAGGCTGTTGACTCAGTAGCCATCATGGTCCTTATCACCACTGACCCTGGACTGTCTGGGAGTTGAGCGGACAGGGCTCTGACACCTGGTGCTGTTTGTACGTTAATTCAGGGGCCTAATTGAAGAAAGCGCAGACTACTGGTCAGAGCATCTAGGCTGGCAGAAACGGTCAGCCTAAGGTAGCCGAACAAATGTGGGGCGGGGTGAAACCGGCCCCCACAGCGTCTCTGCACATCTCTTTCCTGGACCCTTAAAGGTCATTAGAGTCTATAACACTTCCAATGCTGGTGCTCAGGTGGACAAGCAGGGAGGCAGGGGTCCTGGGGACAATCAACGTCACCGGGAGGCTGCTGGGGAGAAGCTTTGACCCTCGCCCCAGGGTATGAGGGCTCCCAACTCAGCACTCAGCAGTTACAGAAGAAGGGTCTGCACCCTCAGCACTCCAAGAATGAGGAACGGGACAAAAGGCAGAGGAGGGGTTTGTCCCCAGCAAAGCCCATTAAAAATCCCTGGGAGATAAAAATAGAATCTGGGCAATAAAGTCAAGTCTAACCTTTTTTATCCTTTGTGCTTTGTCTAATTTCACGTGCTCCTAGGGTCCCGCATGCAGAGGTTCCACACCCGGCACTTCAGACCAGATTTCCTAGTGCAGAATGGCTGGGTCGACACCTCAGCTCCTGGGGCCCAGTGCAGACTCCACGATATAGAGCCTGAGCTACAGCCAACCCGGCCCTCGAGAGCTCTGCCGCCTCCCTCCCTCCCACTGACTCTGACAGGATCTCTACACAGCAGCCCAGCCCACAGCCCACGGGGTAGTGCATGCTCTCACCTCTCCATTCTCTGATCAAAATATAAAGTTTCCTTTGCTTGTGAACCAAACTCAGTCTCGATCTGTTGGCCCCAATGACACTGGGCAGGGGGACACTTGTTGGGGTCCACTCTGGAGGATCAGTAACAGAAATTGAGACTATTGTAACCTCAATGAACAGATGTGTGAGCCAAACTGTAGTTAACATAGAACAGTGTATAAGGCTCGGGTAAAATAAGATGTTTCTAACACTTCCATTTGATATTTCCATCACTTTTTATAAGCAAGTTCAGTGAAAAGGTTTGTCTTATTCGTCAGGTCAATATTAGAGAAACGAAGTGATTTCTTTCCAAGGATGTACATCTAATAATCTTGGTTAAACCTTCAATCTTGTTTTAAATGCTTTTCCATTGAAAATGATACCTCTCTTTCAGCTCCCCCATTTCTGAGAAGTATAAAATCTTATAATTTATTATTACCAAAGGGGAAAGGTGGGAGGAGGGATAAATTAACAGTTTGGAATTAACACATACACACTGCTATGTATAAAATAGATCATCAACAAGGAACTACTGTATAGCACAGGGAACTACACTCAACATTTTGCAATAACCTATAAGGGGAAATAATCTGAAAAAGAATAGATATTTTTATTGACATCATCTATCAATGATAGTTAAAGTGTAGCCTAAGGGAAGCTGGTGGTGAGTGCTTCTGACCCTGAAGACTTCAATCATCTAAAGTTTGGACTCTGCCTACTTCCCAAGGCCCTTAATGAACATATGTGTAGCCGTAGCTTAAAAACTTCCCCAGTTTGGGTTTCGGGGAGACACTGATTTTGAAAAAGCCCTGGTGTTCTCCTTACATGAATGGGACTCTTCCTACTGCTAAAACATGTCTGTCACACCCAGAGGATGGTATACCGTCTGATCGGGAAGAGTTTGGAAAAGGCATCTCATCTCCTCATCTCCTGGTGCTCGGGTTCACCCCTCCAGCGTCTTTACTAACAGTCTCCCCACTTGGAGATGTCAGCACTGTCAACATCCTGTTGCGTACAGTTTGGAATTTGTCCAGAGGATGAAGTGGAAGGATGAGGAACAATGAGAGACAAGTCCTAGGTGTTCAGACAGGCACATGTCACTCTAATTTCCAATCAGAAAGACGAATTGACCAAAGGCTAGGGTTGCCCATGGAAACAGTATAGGGCTTGAGGAAATCCCGCTGCTTTGTGGCCAGTTCCCATAAACACAAGTTGAACAATGGAACTCAGGGGCAGTAAAATTCACAAAACTGCAGAGTTGAAAATATCCATCACTGAAAAATGTCTTGAGGAAAGTCAGAGAAAAGGACTTGTAAGCAAGGGAGAATGGCAGGAAAGGGATTTGAGGAGGTAGAAAGGACTCGCCATTAAGCACAAGAAAAGGAGCTGAACATTGCCAACATTGCCAACATTGCAGTTGGCCAAAAAGGGTGTATGCGTTTTTTTCTGTATATATTCAAGAAAAGGGCATACACTTTTTTAGCCAACCAAACAGGTGGGCACTGGAAGTCAATACTACAAAAGATATCACTTCGCATCAGTCAGAAGAGCCATCCTCATAAAGCGTAAACAACAGAAATGCAGGACAGGGCAACGAGAAGAGGGAGCCCTGTGAGACTTATAGTGGAAATGTATATTGCCAACGGCCATTCTGGAGAAGTGTATTGTGTTTACTAAAGCATCTAAAAAATGAGCTACAGAGCATAGGGCACTTGCACTCATGGGCGTATATCTTGGGAAAAACAAAAATCGAGAGGGCACAGGCACCCCAATGTTTACCCGCTCTCTGTTTAAAAGATCCTCGACTAGGATATAACTTAAATGTCTCTGGAGGGAAAAAATGGATAGAGATGTGGTACTTAGGTAGAGTGGAATATTATTCAGCCTGGAAATCAATGAAATATGGCCAGTTGTAACAACTCCGGAGGAGTTACGTATGATCATTCTAAGTGACAGAATTCAAAAAGAAAAAGACACATATCATAAGATATCACTTAAAGGTGGAATCCAAAATGGCTACACATGAAATAAATTACAAAACAAAAACATAGTCAAATATGTAGAAAACACGCATAAGGCTGCTAAACGGGAAAGGTGGGGAGGGGTGAGGCATCATCCAGGAGGTTGAAATTAGCAAAGATACCATTCCAAATACCAAACTGATAATCAACAAGGCCTACACGGTAGCTAAAAGAACTGCACTCAGCACACTCAAGTCACCGGAAAAGAATATATACGACTGGTAAGAATCTGAAAAAGAATTTATTGATGACTCTCTGTACGTGAATCAAGTGGATGTACAGCAGCAAGAAACAGAGCTTTGAAAATCAGCTGTAACCAATATAGTAATAAGTTGAAAAAAATAAACGACAGAGAGACAGAGAAAACCTCTTACAACTTTTCCTCAGGGACGGTGATGCAACATGGATTGAACACATCTAGACCCACAGCAGGATGAGACATAAGGCTGGAAACTGTTTGCGCTAAGAGAAATGTGAGGTTGGGTGAGGAAATGCACACCCTTTAAAGTAATACTACCTGGTACCCATTCAATGGGTCCCAAATCTGCAGGTTCAAGGGATCTTCCTACAGCTAAAACATGCATGGAAAACCCAGAGGACTGTACACCATGTGATCGGGAGATGTGTCTAAAATGCACCTCATTTATCCTCTCCTGGTGCTCCTGTTCACCATTCCAGCCATGTTACTTAGAATCTCCCCACTTGGAGAATCAGCACATTTAAACTTCTGTTTCACACATTTTGCAAATTGTGAGGAGGATGAATGGGAAGAGGGGGAACCAATGAGAGAATAGTTGTAGGGGTTTGGACGGGCACATATCACTCTAATTTCCCATTAAGAATAAGAATTAAAGAAAGGCTCAGCCTGCCTCGCCGGAGCCAAAATAGGGCCTGAAGCAATCCTGCGGGTTTGAGGACAGCTCACAAAAGAGCAACTTAAAAAATGGAGCTCAGGGTCACTGCAATTCACAAACCTGCAGAGTTATAAATGAAAACTAATGTCCAAAAATATGTTGAGGTAAGGCAAAGAAGAGGATCTGAATGCAAGACAGAATTGCAAGAAACAGATTTCAAGAGATAGATTGGACTCGTCTTTAATGCACATGAAAAGCGGCAGAATTTCGACAATGATGCAGTTGGCCCAAAAGGGCGTATGCGTTTTTTCCTGATTATATCCAGGAAAAAACGCATACGCACTTTATGGGCAACGAAGCAAGTAAGCAATGCAAATGTGCACAACAAAGAAATCTCACTTCCCACCGGTCAAAAGGGCCATCCTAAAAAAGTGTAAAATCCAGAAAGGCAGGACAGGCCATGGAGAACAGGGAGCCTTTATACGCTGATGGGCAGTGTGTGAACTGCCGAGAGCCACTCTGGAGAAGTGTATGGTGGTTCCTAAATCATCTAAAAAACAGAGCTACAGAGCATAGGACACTTCCAATCATGGGAGTATATCTAGGGAAGTCTAAAAATCAACAAGACACAAGCACACCACAGTTTAGGGCTACTCTGTTTACAAGAACCTCAACTTCAGTACACCTTAAATATCCCAGGAAAGAGAACAATGGATAAAGAAGATGTGGTACTTATGTACAATGGAATATCTCTTCACCATGAAATCAATGTAATAAGGCTAGTAGAAGGATAAAGAGTGGATTTAGGTCCGATAATACTACTTGAAATAAGTCAAACAGAAAAAGAAACATATCATAAGATATCACTTATAGAGGGAGGGTAAATATGGCTGCACAAGAAATGAATTACAGAACAGAACAGTGTCTCACATTTAGAAAACACACTATGTCAGCTTAAGGGGAAAGGAGAGGTGGGGTGATGCATAAAACCAGAGTTTGAAATTAGCACAGATACCGTTCAATAAACCAAATAGGTATTAGACAAGATCTACACCTTGCTCAATGAACTGGCCTCAACACACCCTATACACCGCAGAGAAATATATCTGAGTAATAAGAATCTTAAAACCCATGTATTGATATATCTCCATAAGGGAATCAAGTGTGTGCAGAGCGGCACAAACACAGCAGTGAAAATGAGCTAAACCCCATTATAGAAATAAATTTTAAAAAGAAAACGCTGAAACAATGAAAGAGAGAAAAATTCTTACAAAATTCTCTCAGGGGATGTGATGCAACCTGGATTGACCACATATAAACCCACAGCTGGATAAGACATAAGGCTGGACACTTGGGGCTGAGAGGATTGGTGAGCTTTGGTGAGCAACTGCCGAAAGTTTAATGCAATACTTCATGCTACTCAGTCCAAGGGTCCCAACACTCCAGGTTGAAGGGAATCTTCCTACAGCTAAACCATGCTTGGGAAACCCAGCGACTGGTATACCATATGATCGGGAAAGGTTTCTAAAACGCACCTCATTTTTCCTCTCCTGGGGCTGCGGATCGACATTCCAGCCGCTTTACTAACAACATCCCCACATGGAGTCAATGCCTTTAAGTTCTGGTATCGCACAGTCTGCAGTTAGTGTGGAGGATGAATGGGAATAGGGGGAACCAGTGAGAAACAAGCTGTAGCGGTTAAATGGGCACATGTCACTCTAATGCCACATCAGTAAGAAGAATTAACCAAAGGCACAGCAAGGTGCCCCAGAAGAAAAATAGGGCTTCAAGGAATCCTGTGGTTATGGGGCAAGACCACAAAAATAAGAGCTGAAAAGTGGGGCTAAGGGCCACTGCAATTCAAAAACCTGCAGAGTTATAAAGGCCAACTATTTTCAAAAAATATATTGAGGTAAGGCTATGAAGAGACATTGAAAGCAAGGCAGAATTGCAGGAAACCGATTTCAGGAGGTAGACTGGAATTGCATTGAAAACATATGAAGAGAGTCAGAACCTCGACAATGATGCACTTGGCCAAAAAGGGCGTATGTGTTTTTTCCTGAATATATTCAGGAAAAAACGCATACGCCCTTTTTGGCCAACCAAGCAAGCTTGCAAAGGAAATCTGCACTACAATGAAGTCTCACTTCCACCTGGTCAAAAGGGCCATCTGAAAAAAGTGTAAAATCCATAAAAGCACGACAGGGCATGGAGAACTGGGAGCCTTGTTATGCTGATGGGCGGGATGTAAATTGCCAACAGCCACTCTGGAGAAGTGTATGGTGTTTCCTGAAACATCTAAAAAACAAAGCAACAGAGCCTAGGGCACTTCCACTTATGGTCCTATAGATTAGGGAAATTAAAATTAAAAAGACACAGCCACCCTAAAGTTTGGGACGGCTCTGTTTACAAGAACCTCGTTTACGGTACAAGTTCAATATCGCAGAAAGTGAAAAATGGATAAAGAAGTTGTGGTACTTACATACAAGGCAATATAACTCAGCAATGAAATCTATGTCATCAGGCCCTTAGCAGCACAATGAGTGGATTCAGGTATGATGATTCTAACTGAAATAAGTCACACAGAAAAAGAAACATCATAAGATATCAGTAATACACGGAATGTAAACTTGGCTACACAGGAACTGAATTACAGAACAGAACAGGGTCTCCAATTTAGAAAACCAACTTATGCTTGCTTAAGAGTAAAGGTGAGTTGGGGTGCTGCATAAAACCAGAGATTGAAATGAGCACAGATAAAGTTCCTTAAACCAAATATGGAATAGACAAGAGCTACTCCTTGCTCAACGAAATGGACTCAACACCCCATATTAAACGCCTAAGAATATACCTGACTAGTAAGAATCTTAAAACGTATGGATGGCTATGTCTGAAAGAGAATCAAGCGTGTGTACAGGGGCATAAATGCAGCAGTGATAGGATTGGAGAGGTTCGGTGAGCAAATGAAGACCCTTTGAAGTCATATTGCATGGTACCCATTCCACGGGTTTCAACTACCCAGGTTTAAGGTATTCTTCCTTCAGCTAAAACATGCATGTGGAACCTAGAGTATGATCAACCATGTGATCGGGAGACGTGTTCAAATATGTCTCAGTTTTCGTACCCTGGTACTCGGGTGCAACATTCCAGACGCTTTACTAACACTCTCCCGACTTGGAGAGTCAGTCCCTTTAACCTCCTGTTTGGCCCAGTTTGCAATTTCTGCGGAAGATGAACAGGAATAGCGAGAACCAATGAGAGACTAGCTGGAGGTGTCTGGACGGGCAAATTTAACTCTCATTTCCCACCAGGAAGAGGAATTAACCAAAGGTTCAGCGTGCCGTGCCGGAACCAGATTAGGGCCTGAAGCCATCCTGCGGTGTTGCGGCCAGCTCACAAGAAAGCGAGTTGAAGAAAGGAGCTCAGGGGCACTGTAATTCACAAACCTGCAGAGTTATAAATGACAGCTATCGTCCAAAAATATACTGAAGTAAGGCTGCCAAGAGGACTTGAAAGCGGGGCAGAATTGCAGGAAACCGATTTCAGGAGGTAGACTGGAATTGCATTGAAAGCATAGGAAAAGAGGCAGAACGTCCACAATGATGCACTTGGCCAAAAAGGGCGTATGCGTGTTTTCCTGAATATATTCAGGAAAATACGCATACGCCCTTTTTGGCCAACCAAGCAAGCTTGCAAAGGAAATCTGCACTACAATGAAGTCTCACTTCCCCCCGGTCAAAAGGGCCATCTGAAAAAAGTGTAAAATCCTGAAAGGCAGGACAGGCCATGGAGAACTGGGAGCCTTGTTATGCTGATGGGCGGGATGTAAATTGCCAACAGACACTCGGGAGAAGTGTATGGTGTTTCCTGAAACATCTAAAAAACAAAGCAACAGAGCCTAGGGCACTTCCACTTATGGTCCTATAGCTTAGGGAAATTAAAATCAAAAAGACACAGCCACCCCAAAGTTTGGGACGCCTCTGTTTACAAGAACCTCGTTTACCGTACAAGTTCAATATCACAGAAAGTGAAAAATGGATAAACAACTTGTGGTACTTACGTACAATGCAGTATCACTCAGCAATGAAATCTATGTCATCAGGCCCGTAGCAGCATAATGAGTGGATTCAGGTACGTTTATTCTAACTGAAATAAGTCACACAGAAAAAGAAACATCATAAGATATCACTAACACACGGAATGTAAACTTGGCTACCAAGGAACTGAATTCCAAAACAGAACAGGGTCTCAAATTTAGAAAACCAACTTATGCTTGCTTAAGGGGAAAGGTGAGTTGGGGTGCTGCATAAAACCAGAGATTGAAATGAGCACAGATAAATTCCTTAAGCCAAATATGGAATAGACAAGAGCTACTGCTTGCTCAACAAAATGGACTCAACACCCCATATTAAACGCCTAAGAATGTACTTGACTAGTAAGTATCTTAAAACCTATGGATTGCTATGTCTCCAAAAGAGAATCAAGCGTGTGTACAGGGGCATAAACGCAGCAGTGATAGGATTGGAGAGGTTCGGTGAGCAAATGAAGACCCTTTGAAGTCATATTGCATGGTACCCATTCCACGGGTTTCAACTACCCAGGTTTAATGTATTCTTCCTTCAGCTAAAACATGCATGTGGAACCTAGAGTATGATCAACCATGTGATTGGGAGACGTGTTCATATATGTCTCAGTTTTCGTACCCTGGTACTTGGGTGCAACATTCCAGACGCTTTACTAACATTCTCGCGACTTGGAGAGTCAGTCCCTATAACTTCCTGTTTGGCCCAGTTTGCAATTTCTGCGGATGATGAACAGGAATAGCGAGAACCAATGAGAGACTAGCTGGAGGTGTCTGGACGGGCAAATTTAACTCTCATTTCCCACCAGGAAGAGGAGTTAACCAAAGGCTCAGCGTGCCGTGCCGGAACCAGATTAAGGCCTGAAGCCATCCTGCAGTGTTGCGGCCAGGTCACAAGAAAGCGAGTTGAAGAAAGGAGCTCAGGGACACTGTAATTCACAAACCTGCAGAGTTATAAATGACAGCTATCGTCCAAAAATATACTGAAGTAAGGCTGCCAAGAGGACTTGAAAGCGGGGCAGAATTGCAGGAAACCGATTTCAGGAGGTAGACTGGAATTGCAGTGAAAGCATAGGAAAAGAGGCAGAACGTCCACAATGATGCACTTGGCCAAAAAGGGCGTATGCGTTTTTTCCTGAATATATTCAGGAAAAAACGCATACGCCCTTTTTGGCCAACCAAGCAAACTTGCAAAGGAAATCTGCACTACAATGAAGTCTCACTTCCCCCCGGTCAAAAGGGCCATCTGAAAAAAGTGTAAAATCCAGAAAGGCAGGACAGGCCATGGAGAACTGGGAGCCTTGTTATGCTGATGGGCGGGATGTACATTGCCAACAGACACTCGGGAGAAGTGTATGGTGTTTCCTGAAACATCTAAGAAACAAAGCAACAGAGCCTAGGGCACTTTCACTTATGGTCCTATAGCTTAGGGAAATTAAAATCAAAAAGACACAGCCACCCCAAAGTTTGGGACGCCTCTGTTTACAAGAACCTCGTTTACCGTACAAGTTCAATATCACAGAAAGTGAAAAATGGATAAAGAACTTGTGGTACTTACGTACAATGCAGTATCACTCAGCAATGAAATCTATGTCATTAGGCCCGTAGCAGCATAATGAGTGGATTCAGGTACGATGATTCTAACTGAAATAAGTCACACAGAAAAAGAAACATCATAAGATATCACTAATACACGGAATGTAAACTTGGCTACATAGGAACTGAATTCCAAAACAGAACAGGGTCTCAAATTTAGAAAACCAACTTATGCTTGCTTAAGGGGAAAGGTGAGTTGGGGTGCTGCATAAAACCAGAGATTGAAATGAGCACAGATAAAGTTCCTTAAGCCAAATATGGAATAGACAAGAGCTACTCCTTGCTCAACGAAATGGACTCAACACCCCATATTAAACGCCTAAGAATGTACCTGACTAGTAAGTATCTTAAAACCTATGGATTGCGATGTCTCCGAAAGAGAATCAAACATGTGTACAGGGGCATAAACTCAGCAGTGATAGGATTGGAGAGGTTCGGTGAGCAAATGAAGACCCTTTGAAGTCATATTGTCTGGTACCCATTCCACGGGTCTCAACTCTCCAGGTTTAAGGTATTCTTCCTTCAGCTAAAACATGCATGTGGAACCCAGAGTATGATCAACCGTGTGAACGGGAGACGTGTTCAAATATGTCTCAGTTTTCCTCCCCTGGTACTCGGGTGCAACATTCCAGATGCTTTACTAACACTCTCCCCACTTGGAGAGTCAGCGCCTTTAACCTCCTGTTTGGCCCAGTTTGCAATTTCTGCGGAAGATGAACAGGAATAGGGAGAACCAATGAGAGACTAGCTGGAGGTGTCTGGATGGGCAAATTTAACTCTCATTTCCCACCAGGAAGAGGAAATAACCAAAGGCTCAGTGTGCCGTGCCGGAACCAGATTAGGGCCTGAAGCCAGCCTGCGGTGTTGCGGCCAGCTCAAAAGAAGGCGAGTTGAAGAAAGAAGCTCAGGGACACCGTAATTCACAAACCTGCAGAGTTATAAATGACAGCTATCGTCCAAAAATATACTGAAGTAAGGCTGCCAAGACAACTTGAAAGCGGGGCAGAATTGCAGGAAACCGATTTCAGGAGGTAGACTGGAATTGCATCGAAAGCATAGGAAAAGCGGCAGAGCGTCCACAATGATGCACTTGGCCAAAAAGGGCGTATGCATTTTTTCCTGAATATATTCAGGAAAAAAAGCATACGCCCTTTTTGGCCAACCAAGCAAGCTTGCAAAGGAAATCTGCACTACAATGAAGTCTCACTTCCCCCCGGTCAAAAGGGCCATCTGAAAAAAGTGTAAAATCCAGAAAGGCAGGACAGGCCATGGAGAACTGGGAGCCTTGTTATGCTGATGGGCGGGATGTAAATTGCCAACAGCCACTAGGGAGAAGTGTATGGTGTTTCCTGAAACATCTAAAAGACAAAGCAACAGAGCCTAGGGCACTTCCACTTATGGTCCTATAGCTTAGGGAAATTAAAATCAAAAAGACACAGCCACCCCAAAGTTTGGGACGCCTCTGTTTACAAGAACCTCGTTTACCGTACAAGTTCAATATCACAGAATGTGAAAAATGGATAAAGAACTTGTGGTACTTACGTACAATGCAGTATCACTCAGCAATGAAATCTATGTCATCAGGCCCGTAGAAGCATAATGAGTGGATTCAGGTACGATGATTCTAACTGAAATAAGTCACACAGAAGAAGGAACATCATAAGATATCAGTAATACACGGAATGTAAACTTGGCTACAAAGGAACTGAATTCCAAAACAGAACAGGGTCTCAAATTTAGAAAACCAACTTATGCTTGCTTAAGGGTAAAGGTGAGTTGGGGTGCTGCATAAAACCAGAGATCGAAATGAGCACAGATAAAGTTCCTTAAGCCAAATATGGAATAGACAAGAGCTACTCCTTGCTCAACGAAATGGACTCAACACCGCATATTAAACGCCTAAGAATGTACCTGACTCTTAAGTATCTTAAAACCTATGGATTGCTATGTCTCCGAAAGAGAATCAAGCATGTGTACAGGGACATAAACGCAGCAGTGATAGGATTGGAGAGGTTCGGTGAGCAAATGAAGACCCTTTGAAGTCATATTGCATGGTACCCATTCCACGGGTTTCAACTACCCAGGTTTAAGGTATTCTTCCTTCAGCTAAAACATGCATGTGGAACCTAGAGTATGATCAACCATGTGATCGGGAGACGTGTTCAAATATGTCTCAGTTTTCGTACCCTGGTACTCGGGTGCAACATTCCAGACGCTTTACTAACACTCTCCCGACTTGGAGAGTCAGTCCCTTTAACCTCCTGTTTGGCCCAGTTTGCAATTTCTGCGGAAGATGAACAGGAATAGCGAGAACCAATGAGAGACTAGCTGGAGGTGTCTGGACGGGCAAATTTAACTCTCATTTCCCACCAGGAAGAGGAAATAACCAAAGGCTCAGCGTGCCGTGCCAGAACCAGATTAGGGCCTGAAGCCATCCTGCGGTGTTGCGGCCAGCTCACAAGAAAACGAGTTGAAGAAAGGAGCTCAGGGGCACTGTAATTCACAAACCTGCAGAGTTATAAATGACAACTATCGTCCAAAAATATACTGAAGTAAGGCTGCCAAGAGGACTTGAAAGCGGGACAGAATTGCAGGAAACCGATTTCAGGAGGTAGACTGGAATTGCATTGAAAGCATAGGAAAAGAGGCAGAACGTCCACAATGATGCACTTGGCCAAAAAGGGCGTATGCGTTTTTTCCTGAATATATTCAGGAAAAAACGCATACGCCCTTTTTGGCCAACCAAGCAAGCTTGCAAAGGAAATCTGCACTACAATGAAGTCTCACTTCCCCCCCCCCCGGTCAAAAGGGCCATCTTAAAAAAGTGTAAAATCCAGAAAGGCAGGACAGGCCATGGAGAACTGGGAGCCTTGTTATGCTGATGGGCGGGATGTAAATTGCCAACAGACACTCGGGAGAAGTGTATGGTGTTTCCTGAAACATCTAAGAAACAAAGCAACAGAGCCTAGGGCACTTTCACTTATGGTCCTATAGCTTAGGGAAATTAAAATCAAAAAGACACAGCCACCCCAATGTTTGGGACGCCTCTGTTTACAAGAACATCGTTTACCGTACAAGTTCTCTA
The DNA here is from genome assembly GCF_963455315.2 of Globicephala melas. Lineage (NCBI taxonomy): Eukaryota > Metazoa > Chordata > Mammalia > Artiodactyla > Delphinidae > Globicephala > Globicephala melas. Next base: position 111,448 of record NW_027207303.1, on the reverse strand, counting down.
TCACAGAAAGTGAAAAATGGATAAAGAACTTGTGGTACTTACGTACAATGCAGTATCGCTCAGCAATGAAATCTATGTCATCAGGCCCGTAGCAGCATAATGAGTGGATTCAGGTATGATGATTCTAACTGAAATAAGTCACACAGAAAAAGAAACATCATAAGATATCACTAATACACGGAATGTAAACTTGGCTACACAGGAACTGAATTACAGAACAGAACAGGGTCTCAAATTTAGAAAACCAACTTATGCTTGCTTAAGGGGAAAGGTGAGTTGGGGTGCTGCATAAAACCAGAGATTGAAATGAGCACAGATAAATTTCCTTAAGCCAAATATGGAATAGACAAGAGCTACTCCTTGCTCAACGAAATGGACTCAACACCGCATATTAAACTCCTAAGAATGTACCTGACTAGTAAGTATCTTAAAACCTATGGATTGCTATGTCTCTGAAAGAGAATCAAGCATGTGTACAGGGGCATAAACGCAGCAGTGATAGGATTGGAGAGGTTCAGTGAGCAAATGAAGACCCTTTGAAGTCATATTGCATGGTACCCATTCCACGGGTTTCAACTATCCAGGTTTAAGGTATTCTTCCTTCAGCTAAAACATGCATGTGGAACCTAGAGTATGATCAAACATGTGATCGGGAGATGTGTTCAAATATGTCTCAGTTTTCGTACCCTGGTACTCGGGTGCAACATTCCAGACGCTTTACTAACACTCTCCCGACTTGGAGAGTCAGTCCCTTTAACCTCCTGTTTGGCCCAGTTTGCAATTTCTGCTGAAGATGAACAGGAATAGCGAGAACCAATGAGAGACTAGCTGGAGGTGTCTGGACGGGCAAATTTAACTCTCATTTCCCACCAGGAAGCGGAATTAACCAAAGGCTCAGCGTGCCGTGCCGGAACCAGATTAGGGCCTGAAGCCATCCTGCGGTGTTGCGGCCAGCTCAAAATAAAGCGAGTTGAAGAAAGGAGCTCAGGGGCACTGTAATTCACAAACCTGCAGAGTTATAAATGACAGCTATCGTCCAAAAATATACTGAAGTAAGGCTGCCAAGAGGACTTGAAAGCGGGGCAGAATTGCAGGAAACCGATTTCAGGAGGTAGACTGGAATTGCATTGAAAGCGTAGGAAAACAGGCAGAACGTCCACAATGATGCACTTGGCCAAAAAGGGCGTATGCATTTTTTCCTGAATATATTCAGGAAAAAACGCATACGCCCTTTTTGGCCAACCAAGCAAGTTTGCAAAGGAAATCTGCACTACAATGAAGTGTGACTTCCCCCCGGTCAAAAGGGCCATCTGAAGAAAGTGTAAAATCCAGAAAGGCAGGACAGGCCATGGAGAACTGGGAGCCTTGTTATGCTGATGGGTGGGATGTCAATTGCCAACAGACACTCGGGAGAAGTGTATGGTGTTTCCTGAAACATCTAAAAAACAAAGCAACAGAGCCTAGGGCACTTCCACTTATGGTCCTATAGCTTAGGGAAATTAAAATCAAAAAGATACAGCCACCCCAATGTTTGGGACGCCTCTGTTTACAAGAACCTCGTTTACCGTACAAGTTCAATATCACAGAAAGTGAAAAATGGATAAAGAACTTGTGGTACTTACGTACAATGCAGTATCACTCAGCAGTGAAATCTATGTCATCAGGCCCGTAGCAGCACAATGAGTGGATTCAGGTACGATGATTCTAACTGAAATAAGTCACACAGAGAAAGAAACATCATAAGATATCAGTAATACACGGAATGTAAACTTGGCTACACAGGAACTGAATTACAGAACAGAACAGGGTCTCAAATTTAGAAAACCAACTTATGCTTGTTTAAGGGTAAAGGTGAGTTGGGGTGCTGCATAAAACCAGAGATTGAAATGAGCACAGATAAAGTTCCTTAAGCCAAATATGGAATAGACAAGAGCTACTCCTTGCTCAACGAAATGGACTCAACACCGCATATTAAACGCCTAAGAATGTACCTGACTCTTAAGTATCTTAAAACCTATGGATTGCTATGTCTCCGAAAGAGAATCAAGCATGTGTACAGGGACATAAACGCAGCAGTGATAGGATTGGAGAGGTTCGGTGAGCAAATGAAGACCCTTTGAAGTCATATTGCATGGTACCCATTCCACGGGTTTCAACTACCCAGGTTTAAGGTATTCTTCCTTCAGCTAAAACATGCATGTGGAACCTAGAGTATGATCAACCATGTGATCGGGAGACGTGTTCAAATATGTCTCAGTTTTCGTACCCTGGTACTCGGGTGCAACATTCCAGACGCTTTACTAACACTCTCCCGACTTGGAGAGTCAGTCCCTTTAACCTCCTGTTTGGCCCAGTTTGCAATTTCTGCGGAAGATGAACAGGAATAGCGAGAACCAATGAGAGAATAGCTGGAGGTGTCTGGACGGACAAATTTAACTCTCATTTCCCACCAGGAAGAGGAAATAACCAAAGGCTCAGCGTGCCATGCCGGAACCAGATTAGGGCCTGAAGCCATCCTGCGGTGTTGCGGCCAGCTCACAAGAAAACGAGTTGAAGAAAGGAGCTCAGGGGCACTGTAATTCACAAACCTGCAGAGTTATAAATGACAACTATCGTCCAAAAATATACTGAAGTAAGGCTGCCAAGAGGACTTGAAAGCGGGGCAGAATTGCAGGAAACCGATTTCAGGAGGTAGACTGGAATTGCATTGAAAGCATAGGAAAAGAGGCAGAACGTCCACAATGATGCACTTGGCCAAAAAGGGCGTATGCGTTTTTTCCTGAATATATTCAGGAAAAAACGCATACGCCCTTTTTGGCCAACCAAGCAAGCTTGCAAAGGAAATCTGCACTACAATGAAGTCTCACTTCCCCCCGGTCAAAAGGGCCATCTGAAAAAAGTGTAAAATCCAGAAAGGCAGGACAGGCCATGGAGACCTGGGAGCCTTGTTATGCTGATGGGCGGGATGTAAATTGCCAACAGACACTCGGGAGAAGTGTATGGTGTTTCCTGAAACATCTAAAAAACAAAGCAACAGAGCCTAGGGCACTTCCACTTATGGTCCTATAGCTTAGGGAAATTAAAATCAAAAAGACACAGCCACCCCAATGTTTGGGACGCCTCTGTTTACAAGAACCTCGTTTACCGTACAAGTTCAATATCACAGAAAGTGAAAAATGGATAAAGAACTTGTGGTACTTACGTACAATGCAGTATCACTCAGCAGTGAAATCTATGTCATCAGGCCCGTAGCAGCACAATGAGTGGATTCAGGTATGATGATTCTAACTGAAATAAGTCACACAGAAATAGAAACATCATAATATATCACTAATACACGGAATCTAAATTTGGCTACACAGGAACTGAATTACAGAACAGAACAGGGTCTCAAATTTAGAAAACCAACTTATGCTTGCTTAAGGGTAAAGGTGAGTTGGGGTGCTGCATAAAACCAGAGATTGAAATGAGCACAGATAAAGTTCCTTAAGCCAAATATGTAATAGACTAGAGCTACTCCTTGCTCAACGAAATGGACTCAACACCACATATTAAACGCCTAAGAATGTACCTGACTAGTAAATATCTTAAAACCTATGGATTGCTATGTCTCTGAAAGAGAATCAAGCATGTGTACAGGGACATAAACGCAGCAGTGATAGGATTGGAGAGGTTCGGTGAGCAAATGAAGACCCTTTGAAGTCATATTGCATGGTACCCATTCCACGGGTTTCAACTACCCACGTTTAAGGTATTCTTCCTTCAGCTAAAACATGCATGTGGAACCCAGAGTATGATCCACCGTGTGAACGGGAGACCTGTTCAAATATGTCTCAGTTTTCCTCCCCTGGTACTCGGGTGCAACATTCCAGACGCTTTACTAACACTCTCCCCACTTGGAGAGTCAGCCTTTAACCTCCTGTTTAGCCCAGTTTGCAATTTCTGCGGAAGATGAACAGGAATAGCGAGAACCAATGACAGACTAGCTGGAGGTGTATGGACGGGCAAATTTAACTCTCATTTCCCACCAGGAAGAGGAACTATCCAAAGGCTCAGCATGCCGTGCCGGAACCAGATTAGGGCCTGAAGCCATCCTGCGGTGTTGCGGCCAGCTCAAAAGAAAGCGAGTTGAAGAAAGGAGCTCAGGGGCACTGTAATTCACAAACCTGCAGAGTTATAAATGACAGCTATCGTCCAAAAATATACTGAAGTAAGGCTGCCAAGAGGACTTGAAAGTGGGGCAGAATTGCAGGAAACCGATTTCAGGAGGTAGACTGGAATTGCATTGAAAGCACAGGAAAAGAGGCAGAACGTCCACAATGATGCACTTGGCCAAAAAGGGCGTATGCGTTTTTTCCTGAATATATTCAGGAAAAAACGCATACGCCCTTTTTGGCCAACCAAGCAAGCTTGCAAAGGAAATCTGCACTACAATGAAGTCTCACTTCCCCCCGGTCAAAAGGGCCATCTGAAAAAAGTGTAAAATCCAGAAAGGCAGGACAGGCCATGGAGACCTGGGAGCCTTGTTATGCTGATGGGCGGGATGTAAATTGCCAACAGACACTCGGGAGAAGTGTATGGTGTTTCCTGAAACATCTAAAAAACAAAGCAACAGAGCCTAGGGCACTTCCACTTATGGTCCTATAGCTTAGGGAAATTAAAATCAAAAAGACACAGCCACCCCAATGTTTGGGACGCCTCTGTTTACAAGAACCTCGTTTACAGTACAAGTTCAACATCGCAGAAAGTGAAAAATGGATAAAGAAGTTGTGGTATTTACTTACAAAGCAATATCACTCAGCAATGAAATCTATGTCATCAGGCCCTTAGCAGCACAATGAGTGGATTCAGGTATGATGATTCTAACTGAAATAAGTCACACAGAAAAGGAAACATCATAAGATATCAGTAATACACGGAATGTAAACTTGGCTACACAGGAACTGAATTACAGAACAGAACAGGGTCTCAAATTTAGAAAACCAACTTATGCTTGCTTAAGGGGAAAGGTGAGTTGGGCTGCTGCATAAAACCAGAGATTGAAATGAGCACAGATAAAGTTCCTTAAGCCAAATATGGAATAGACAAGAGCTACTCCTTGCTCAACGAAATGGACTCAACACCCCATATTAAACGCCTAAGAATGTACCTGACTAGTAAGTATCTTAAAACCTATGGATTGCTATGTCTCCGAAAGAGAATCAAGCATGTGTACAGGGACATAAACGCAGCAGTGATAGGATTGGAGAGGTTCGGTGAGCAAATGAAGACCCTTTGAAGTCATATTGCATGGTACCCATTCCACGGGTCTCAACTACCCAGGTTTAAGGTATTCTTCCTTCAGCTAAAACATGCATGTGAAACCCAGAGTATGACCAACAGTGTGAACGGGAGACGTGTTCAAATATGTCTCAGTTTTCCTCCCCTGGTACTCGGGTGCAACATTCCAGACGCTTTACTAACACTCTCCCCACTTGGAGAGTCAGCGCCTTTAACCTCCTGTTTGGCCCAGTTTGCAATTTCTGCGGAAGATGAACAGGAATAGTGAGAACCAATGAGAGACTAGCTGGACGTGTCTGGACGGGCAAATTTAACTCTCATTTCCCACCAGGAAGAGGAATTAACCAAAGGCTCAGCGTGCCATGCCGGAACCAGATTAGGGCCTGAAGCCATCCTGCGGTGTTGCGGCCAGGTCACAAGAAAGCGAGTTGAAGAAAGGAGCTCAGGGGCACTGTAATTCACAAACCTGCAGAGTTATAAATGACAGCTATTTCCAAAAATATACTGAAGTAAGGCTGCCAAGAGGACTTGAAAGCGGGGCAGAATTGCAGGAAACTGATTTCAGGAGGTAGACTGGAATTGCATTGAAAGCATAGGAAAAGAGGCAGAACGTCCACAATGATGCACTTGGCCAAAAAGGGCGTATGCGTTTTATCCTGAATATATTCAGGAAAAAACGCATACGCCCTTTTTGGCTAACCAAGCAAGCTTGCAAAGAAAATCTGCACTACAATGAAGTCTCACTTCCCCCTGGTCAAAAGGGCCATCTGAAAAAAGTGTAAAATCCAGAAAGGCAGGACAGGCCATGGAGAACTGGGAGCCTTGTTATGCTGATGGGCGGGATGTAAATTGCCAACAGACACTCGGGAGAAGTGTATGGTGTTTCCTGAAACATCTAAAAAACAAAGCAACAGAGCCTAGGGCACTTCCACTTATGGTCCTATAGCTTAGCGAAATTAAAATCAAAAAGACACAGCCACCCCGAAGTTTGGGACGCCTCTGTTTACAAGAACCTCGTTTACAGTACAAGTTCAACATCGCAGAAAGTGAAAAATGGATAAAGAATTTGCGGTATTTACTTACAAAGCAATATCACTCAGCAATGAAATCTATGTCATCAGGCCCTTAGCAGCACAATGAGTGGATTCAGGTATGATGATTCTAACTGAAATAAGTCACACAGAAAAAGAAACATCATAAGATATCAGTAATACATGGAATGTAAACTTGGCTACACAGGAACTGAATTACAGAACAGAACAGGGTCTCAAATTTAGAAAACCAACTTATGCTTGCTTAAGGGGAAAGGTGAGTTGGGGTGCTGCATAAAACCAGACATTGAAATGAGCACAGATAAAGTTCCTTAAGCCAAATATGGAATAGACAAGAGCTACTCCTTGCTCAACGAAATGGACTCAACACCGCATATTAAACGCCTAAGAATGTACCTGACTAGTAAGTATCTTAAAACCTATGGATTGCTATGTCTCCAAAAGAGAATCAAGCATGTGTACAGGGGCATAAACGCAGCAGTGATAGGATTGGAGAGGTTCGGTGAGCAAATGAAGACCCTTTGAAGTCATATTGCATGGTACCCATTCCACGGGTTTCAACTACCCACGTTTAAGGTATTCTTCCTTCAGCTAAAACATGCATGTGGAACCCAGAGTATGATCAACCATGTGAATGGGAGACCTGTTCAAATATGTCTCAGTTTTCCTCCCCTGGTACTCGGGTGCAACATTCCAGACGCTTTACTAACACTCTCCCCACTTGGAGAGTCAGCCTTTAACCTCCTGTTTAGCCCAGTTTGCAATTTCTGTGGAAGATGAACAGGAATAGGGAAAACCAATGAGAGACTAGCTGGAGGTGTCTGGACGGGCAAATTTAACTCTCATTTCCCACCAGGAAGAGGAACTAACCAAAGACTCAGCATGCCGTGCCGCAACCAGATTAGGGCCTGAAGCCATCCTGCGGTGTTGCGGCCAGGTCACAAGAAAGCGAGTTGAAGAAAGGAGCTCAGGGGCACTGTAATTCACAAACCTGCAGAGTTATAAATGACAGCTATCGTCCAAAAATATACTGAAGTAAGGCTGCCAAGAGGACTTGAAAGTGGGGCAGAATTGCAGGAAACCGATTTCAGGAGGTAGACTGGAATTGCATTGAAAGCATAGGAAAAGAGGCAGAACGTCCACAATGATGCACTTGGCCAAAAAGGGCGTATGCGTTTTTCCCTGAATATATTCAGGAAAAAACGCATACGCACTTTTTGGCCAACCAAGCAAGCTTGCAAAGGAAATCTGCACTACAATGAAGTCTCACTTCCCCCCGGTCAAAAGGGCCATCTGAAAAAAGTGTAAAATCCAGAAAGGCAGGACAGGCCATGGAGAACTGGGAGCCTTGTTATGCTGATGGGCGGGATGTAAATTGCCAACAGACACTCGGGAGAAGTGTATGGTGTTTCCTGAAACATCCAAAAACAAAGCAACAGAGCCTAGGGCACTTCCACTTATGGTCCTATAGCTTAGGGAAATTAAAATCAAAAAGACACAGCCACCCCAAAGTTTGGGACGCCTCTGTTTACAAGAACCTCGTTTACCGTACAAGTTCAATATCACCGAAAGTGAAAAATGGATAAAGAACTTGTGGTACTTACGTACAATGCAGTATCACTCAGCAATGAAATCTATGTCATCAGGCCCGTAGCAGCATAATGAGTGGATTCAGGTATGATGATTCTAACTGAAATAAGTCACACAGAAAAAGAAACATCATAAGATATCACTAATACACGGAATGTAAACTTGGCTACACAGGAACTGAATTACAGAACAGAACAGGGTCTCAAATTTAGAAAACCAACTTATGCTTGCTTAAGGGGAAAGGTGAGTTGGGCTGCTGCATAAAACCAGAGATTGAAATGAGCACAGATAAAGTTCCTTAAGCCAAATATGGAATAGACAAGAGCTACTCCTTGCTCAACGAAATGGACTCAACACCCCATATTAAACGCCTAAGAATGTACCTGACTAGTAAGTATCTTAAAACCTATGGATTGCTATGTCTCCGAAAGAGAATCAAGCATGTGTACAGGGGCATAAACGCAGCAGTGATAGGATTGGAGAGGTTCGGTGAGCAAATGAAGACCCTTTGAAGTCATATTGCATGGTACCCATTCCACGGGTCTCAACTACCCAGGTTTAAGGTATTCTTCCTTCAGCTAAAACATGCATGTGAAACCCAGAGTATGACCAACAGTGTGAACGGGAGACGTGTTCAAATATGTCTCAGTTTTCCTCCCCTGGTACTCGGGTGCAACATTCCAGACGCTTTACTAACACTCTCCCCACTTGGAGAGTCAGCGCCTTTAACCTCCTGTTTGGCCCAGTTTGCAATTTCTGCGGAAGATGAACAGGAATAGTGAGAACCAATGAGAGACTAGCTGGACGTGTCTGGACGGGCAAATTTAACTCTCATTTCCCACCAGGAAGAGGAATTAACCAAAGGCTCAGCGTGCCATGCCGGAACCAGATTAGGGCCTGAAGCCATCCTGCGGTGTTGCGGCCAGGTCACAAGAAAGCGAGTTGAAGAAAGGAGCTCAGGGGCACTGTAATTCACAAACCTGCAGAGTTATAAATGACAGCTATTTCCAAAAATATACTGAAGTAAGGCTGCCAAGAGGACTTGAAAGCGGGGCAGAATTGCAGGAAACTGATTTCAGGAGGTAGACTGGAATTGCATTGAAAGCATAGGAAAAGAGGCAGAACGTCCACAATGATGCACTTGGCCAAAAAGGGCGTATGCGTTTTATCCTGAATATATTCAGGAAAAAACGCATACGCCCTTTTTGGCTAACCAAGCAAGCTTGCAAAGGAAATCTGCACTACAATGAAGTCTCACTTCCCCCTGGTCAAAAGGGCCATCTGAAAAAAGTGTAAAATCCAGAAAGGCAGGACAGGCCATGGAGAACTGGGAGCCTTGTTATGCTGATGGGCGGGATGTAAATTGCCAACAGACACTCGGGAGAAGTGTATGGTGTTTCCTGAAACATCTAAAAAACAAAGCAACAGAGCCTAGGGCACTTCCACTTATGGTCCTATAGCTTAGCGAAATTAAAATCAAAAAGACACAGCCACCCCGAAGTTTGGGACGCCTCTGTTTACAAGAACCTCGTTTACAGTACAAGTTCAACATCGCAGAAAGTGAAAAATGGATAAAGAATTTGCGGTATTTACTTACAAAGCAATATCACTCAGCAATGAAATCTATGTCATCAGGCCCTTAGCAGCACAATGAGTGGATTCAGGTATGATGATTCTAACTGAAATAAGTCACACAGAAAAAGAAACATCATAAGATATCAGTAATACATGGAATGTAAACTTGGCTACACAGGAACTGAATTACAGAACAGAACAGGGTCTCAAATTTAGAAAACCAACTTATGCTTGCTTAAGGGGAAAGGTGAGTTGGGGTGCTGCATAAAACCAGACATTGAAATGAGCACAGATAAAGTTCCTTAAGCCAAATATGGAATAGACAAGAGCTACTCCTTGCTCAACGAAATGGACTCAACACCGCATATTAAACGCCTAAGAATGTACCTGACTAGTAAGTATCTTAAAACCTATGGATTGCTATGTCTCCAAAAGAGAATCAAGCATGTGTACAGGGGCATAAACGCAGCAGTGATAGGATTGGAGAGGTTCGGTGAGCAAATGAAGACCCTTTGAAGTCATATTGCATGGTACCCATTCCACGGGTTTCAACTACCCACGTTTAAGGTATTCTTCCTTCAGCTAAAACATGCATGTGGAACCCAGAGTATGATCAACCATGTGAATGGGAGACCTGTTCAAATATGTCTCAGTTTTCCTCCCCTGGTACTCGGGTGCAACATTCCAGACGCTTTACTAACACTCTCCCCACTTGGAGAGTCAGCCTTTAACCTCCTGTTTAGCCCAGTTTGCAATTTCTGCGGAAGATGAACAGGAATAGGGAGAACCAATGAGAGACTAGCTGGAGGTGTCTGGACGGGCAAATTTAACTCTCATTTCCCACCAGGAAGAGGAATTAACCAAAGGCTCAGCGTGCCATGCCGGAACCAGATTAGGGCCTGAAGCCATCCTGCGGTGTTGCGGCCAGGTCACAAGAAAGCGAGTTGAAGAAAGGAGCTCAGGGGCACTGTAATTCACAAACCTGCAGAGTTATAAATGACAGCTATTTCCAAAAATATACTGAAGTAAGGCTGCCAAGAGGACTTGAAAGCGGGGCAGAATTGCAGGAAACTGATTTCAGGAGGTAGACTGGAATTGCATTGAAAGCATAGGAAAAGAGGCAGAACGTCCACAATGATGCACTTGGCCAAAAAGGGCGTATGCGTTTTATCCTGAATATATTCAGGAAAAAACGCATACGCCCTTTTTGGCTAACCAAGCAAGCTTGCAAAGGAAATCTGCACTACAATGAAGTCTCACTTCCCCCTGGTCAAAAGGGCCATCTGAAAAAAGTGTAAAATCCAGAAAGGCAGGACAGGCCATGGAGAACTGGGAGCCTTGTTATGCTGATGGGCGGGATGTAAATTGCCAACAGACACTCGGGAGAAGTGTATGGTGTTTCCTGAAACATCTAAAAAACAAAGCAACAGAGCCTAGGGCACTTCCACTTATGGTCCTATAGCTTAGCGAAATTAAAATCAAAAAGACACAGCCACCCCGAAGTTTGGGACGCCTCTGTTTACAAGAACCTCGTTTACAGTACAAGTTCAACATCGCAGAAAGTGAAAAATGGATAAAGAATTTGCGGTATTTACTTACAAAGCAATATCACTCAGCAATGAAATCTATGTCATCAGGCCCTTAGCAGCACAATGAGTGGATTCAGGTATGATGATTCTAACTGAAATAAGTCACACAGAAAAAGAAACATCATAAGATATCAGTAATACATGGAATGTAAACTTGGCTACACAGGAACTGAATTACAGAACAGAACAGGGTCTCAAATTTAGAAAACCAACTTATGCTTGCTTAAGGGGAAAGGTGAGTTGGGGTGCTGCATAAAACCAGACATTGAAATGAGCACAGATAAAGTTCCTTAAGCCAAATATGGAATAGACAAGAGCTACTCCTTGCTCAACGAAATGGACTCAACACCGCATATTAAACGCCTAAGAATGTACCTGACTAGTAAGTATCTTAAAACCTATGGATTGCTATGTCTCCAAAAGAGAATCAAGCATGTGTACAGGGGCATAAACGCAGCAGTGATAGGATTGGAGAGGTTCGGTGAGCAAATGAAGACCCTTTGAAGTCATATTGCATGGTACCCATTCCACGGGTTTCAACTACCCACGTTTAAGGTATTCTTCCTTCAGCTAAAACATGCATGTGGAACCCAGAGTATGATCAACCATGTGAATGGGAGACCTGTTCAAATATGTCTCAGTTTTCCTCCCCTGGTACTCGGGTGCAACATTCCAGACGCTTTACTAACACTCTCCCCACTTGGAGAGTCAGCCTTTAACCTCCTGTTTAGCCCAGTTTGCAATTTCTGCGGAAGATGAACAGGAATAGGGAGAACCAATGAGAGACTAGCTGGAGGTGTCTGGACGGGCAAATTTAACTCTCATTTCCCACCAGGAAGAGGAACTAACCAAAGACTCAGCATGCCGTGCCGCAACCAGATTAGGGCCTGAAGCCATCCTGCGGTGTTGCGGCCAGGTCACAAGAAAGCGAGTTGAAGAAAGGAGCTCAGGGGCACTGTAATTCACAAACCTGCAGAGTTATAAATGACAGCTATCGTCCAAAAATATACTGAAGTAAGGCTGCCAAGAGGACTTGAAAGTGGGGCAGAATTGCAGGAAACCGATTTCAGGAGGTAGACTGGAATTGCATTGAAAGCATAGGAAAAGAGGCAGAACGTCCACAATGATGCACTTGGCCAAAAAGGGCGTATGCGTTTTTCCCTGAATATATTCAGGAAAAAACGCATACGCACTTTTTGGCCAACCAAGCAAGCTTGCAAAGGAAATCTTCACTACAATGAAGTCTCACTTCCCCCCGGTCAAAAGGGCCATCTGAAAAAAGTGTAAAATCCAGAAAGGCAGGACAGGCCATGGAGAACTGGGAGCCTTGTTATGCTGATGGGCGGGATGTAAATTGCCAACAGACACTCGGGAGAAGTGTATGGTGTTTCCTGAAACATCTAAAAAACAAAGCAACAGAGCCTAGGGCACTTCCACTTATGGTCCTATAGCTTAGGGAAATTAAAATCAAAAAGACACAGCCACCCCGAAGTTTGGAACGGCTCTGTTTACAAGAACCTCGTTTACAGTACAAGTTCAACATCGCAGAAAGTGAAAAATGGATAAAGAAGGTGTGATATTTACTTACAAAGCAATATCACTCAGCAATGAAATCTATGTCATCAGGCCCTTAGCAGCACAATGAGTGGATTCAGGTATGATGATTCTAACTGAAATAAGTCACACAGAAAAAGAAACATCATAAGATATCAGTAATACACGGAATGTAAACTTGGCTACACAGGAACTGAATTACAGAACAGAACAGGGTCTCAAATTTAGAAAACCAACTTATGCTTGCTTAAGGGGAAAGGTGAGTTGGGGTGCTGCATAAAACCAGAGATTGAAATGAGCACAGATAAAGTTCCTTAAGCCAAATATGGAATAGACAAGAGCTACTCCTTGCTCAACGAAATGGACTCAACACCGCATATTAAACGCCTAAGAATGTACCTGACTAGTAAGTATCTTAAAACCTATGGATTGCTATGTCTGCGAAAGAGAATCAAGCATGTGTACAGGGGCATAAACTCAGCAGTGATAGGATTGGAGAGGTTCGGTGAGCAAATGAAGACCCTTTGAAGTCATATTGTCTGGTACCCATTCCACGGGTCTCAACTTTCCAGGTTTAAGGTATTCTTCCTTCACCTAAAACATGCATGTGGAACCCAGAGTATGATCAACCGTGTGAACGGGAGACGTGTTCAATTATGTCTCAGTTTTCCTCCCCTGGTACTCGGGTGCAACATTCCAGATGCTTTACTAACACTCTCCCCACTTGGACAGTCAGCACCTTTAACCTCCTGTTTGGCCCAGTTTGCAATTTCTGCGGAAGATGAACAGGAATAGGGAGAACCAATGAGAGACTAGCTGGAGGTGTCTGGATGGGCAAATTTAACTCTCATTTCCCACCAGGAAGAGGAAATAACCAAAGGCTCAGCGGGCCGTGCCGGAACCAGATTAGGGCCTGAAGCCAGCCTGCGGTGTTGCGGCCAGCTCAAAAGAAAGCGAGTTGAAGAAAGGAGCTCAGGGACACTGTAATTCACAAACGTGCAGAGTTATAAATGACAGCTATCGTCCAAAAATATACTGAAGTAAGGCTGCCAAGAGAACTTGAAAGCGGGGCAGAATTGCAGGAAACCGATTTCAGGAGGTAGACTGGAATTGCATCGAAAGCATAGGAAAAGAGGTAGAGTGTCCACAATGATGCACTTGGCCAAAAAGGCGTATGCATTTTTTCCTGAATATATTCAGGAAAAAAAGCATACGCCCTTTTTGGCCAACCAAGCAAGCTTGCAAAGGAAATCTGCACTACAATGAAGTCTCACTTCCCCCCGGTCAAAAGGGCCATCTGAAAAAAGTGTAAAATCCAGAAAGGCAGGACAGGCCATGGAGAACTGGGAGCCTTGTTATGCTGATGGGCGGGATGTAAATTCCCAACAGCCGCTCTGTAGAAGTGTATGGTGTTTCCTGAAACATCTAAAAAACAAAGCAACAGAGCCTAGGGCACTTCCACTTATGGTCCTATAGCTTAGGGAAATTAAAATCAAAAAACACAGCCACCCCAAAATTTGGGACGGCTCTTTTTACAGGAATCTCTTCTGCGGCACAATTTAAATATCCCAGAGAGCAAATAATGGATAAAGAAGTTGCGGTACTTATGTACAACAGAATACCACTCAGCAATGTAATCTATGTCACCAGGCCCGTACCAGCATAATGAGTGGATTGAGGCACGATGATTCTAAGTGAACTAAGTCACACAGAAAAAGAAACATCATAAGGTATCACTAATACACGGAATGTGAATTTGGCTACACATGAACTGAATTACAAAACAGAACAGGGTCTCAAATTTAGAAAATCAACTTATGCTTGCTTAAGGGGGAAGGTGAGTTGGGGTGCTGCATAAAAGCAGAGTTTGAAATTAGCACAGATACCGTTCCATAAGCCAAATATGTAATAGACAAGACCTACCCCTTGCTCAACGAAATGGATTCAACAATGAGGTATCACCTCACACCTGGTAGAATAGGCATCATAGAAAATCTACAAACAAAAAATGCTGGAAAGGGTGTGGAGAAAAGGAACCCTCTTCCACTATTGTTGGGAATATAAATTGATACAGTCATTATGGAGAACAATATGGAATTTCTTAAGAAACTAACAATAGAATTACCATATGATACAGCAATCCCAGTACTGGACATATACCCAGACAAAACCATAAATCAAAAAGAGTCATTCACCGCAATGTTCATTGCATCACTATTTACAATATCGAGGTAATGGAAGCAACCTAAATGCCCACAGACAGACGAATGCATAAAGCTGTGGTACATATATAAAATGGAATATTACTAAGCCATGAAAAGGAATGAAATTGGGTCATTTGTAGAGACGTCGATGGATCTAGAGACTGTCATACAGAGTGAAGTAAGTCAGAAAGAGAAAAACAAATCTTGTATATTCATGCATATATGTGGAACCTAGAAAAACTGTACAGATTAACCATTTTGCAAGGCATAAATAGAGCAACAGATGTAGACAACAAACGTATGGACAACAAGGGGGGAAAGCTGTTGGGGGGGTGGTGGTGGGAGGAGTTGAGAGACTGGGATTGGCATGTATACATTTATATGTATAAAATAGATAACCAATAAGAACCTGCTGTATAAAAATATAAAATAAAATTCAAAATTAAAAAGAAATAAAATTTAAAAAATAAAACAGAAAAAACAATTATTCCCTGCACATACATGTATTTATATGAATAAATTATTTCCATGCTTATATCTGTAAATACAAAAAAGAGGAATAAAATCTACCTTGAACCAAAAACGAAAAAGAGAAAAAAACACAGAACCCACCAGTTACACAGAGGAAAACCGTATCAGGGCATTTGCTCCAGTTGTAAACAATTCTGAAGTTGGTCAGTGGTGGGGAATCGTCTCCCATTCAGCCAGCAGCCCCCACGCAACAAGCGTCCTCATTGCAAAGCTGGGGCACCGTGCCGAGGCATCTGTGAGTAAACGTGAGCTGAGCCCCAGGCCAGTTGCTGCTGAACTATTCCCACCCGTCCCAGGTAAAACACCTGAATATATACAAGGACTTGAAAGCCTAGAGGAAGGGCCATAGAGCCACACGAGTGACAGCATGCCGGCCGACTTGGTGCCTGCAGGCCAGCCAGGATGGTCCTGGCCCTGGGTGCTCTTCTGGAAGATTTCCATTTCCCTGCCTGAGATACCCGTCCTGTCCCTGCCCCCACTGCTTTTTTCCTTCCTCACCTCTGCCCAGGGAGAAATTCCAGCAGCAGGTATGGGTGACACATCCTCTTCTTTAGCAGGTGGCAGCCTGGCAACTGCTGCAGAAAGTCCAGCAGAGCCCCACTCACACTGGGCCACCCACAAAGCCGTGGCCTCTCACTCCCTCCCACCAGCCCAGCCCCGAGACTGCTGACAGGGCAGAGAAAATGGCATCAGGCATGGCTGCAGGGGCTCTTGCTGCCTGGAGTGGTATTTATATTGATCTCAACCCAGGCACACCTGGGGAGGGCTGGCCGGCACGGTAAGGCTGCCCAGGTCAGCCAATCATCACCCCTCAGGGGCTCACAGTTGCAGAAAATGGAACTTGCTGAACCGGCCAGGTCCAAGGAACAGGTGTGGGCTCCTGAGAGTCAGGATAGACAAGGGGCTGCAGCTTTGGCTTGTTTTCTAATCATTTTATCTGGCCCATGAGTGGGAGACAACTTCAAGAAAACCCTCTCCTAATGAGAGGAACCCAGGAGTCAGGGAGAGGAGGGGTGGGTGGTGGTTGGAGACAGAGGCCTGGTGCCCCGGGTGCAGTGGAAGTCTCTGGAAGACCAGGTGGAGGGAGGCCTCACGGAGTGATGCCCAGGGTCACAGACCTGTCGCAGCTGCTGTTTGTTAGTTCAAGTCCTGCTCTGAGGTGCTCTGTGTCAGCTCTGAGCGACAGGTGAGCTGGGGGTGCTCTGCAATGAGGGCTATGTGCACGGTTCCTGTGTGCCCAGCCCTGCCACGGTACCTGCAAGGGTAGCTCTGTATCCTGGGAGGGGCCTGATCACAAGAGCCCCGTGGGCTGGGGTGGGGGTGGGGTACCTGCCCAGGTGAGCTCCATATTCTGCGATTGGTCTGACCACGAGAGCCCCATGGGCTGCTGGGGACCTGGTAAAGGATGTCAGGACAGTCAGTGAAGCCACCGAGGATATACCTCCAGTTGCTCCTAATTCCTACACCCTGCTGGTCATTCTACCAACCACCAGGACATGGTATTCTGTATTAGTCTTCAATGATGCCTTCTTTTGTATTCCATTAGTCCCAGAGTCACAAGAAATTTTGGCTTGTGAGTGGCAGGACTCAACATACAACTAAAACAATACTTCCGGGCCGTCTGGCCCCAAGGGTGCAAAAATTCCCACACCGTCTTTGGGGAAAGCTTAGCTAAAGACCTAAAAGTTCTACCTCTGGAAAAGGAAACCCTCCTTCAATATGCAGACGACATTCTGATCGCCAGCCCTACTAAGGAGGCCTCTGAACTACCAAGCCAATAAAGGATAGAAGTTGTCCAAGAAAAAGCTCAAATATCACAGACTGCGGTGACCTGCCTGGGCTTCATTCTCACACAAGGTCAGAGAAGCCCATCCCAGGAAAGGGAAGAAACCATTTTCAGCCTTACCCCTTTCTAAAACTAGAAGACAGCTTAGGGGTTCCTGGGGAGGCCAGGGTTTGCTGCTTCTGGATCCCTAACTACAGTCTACTAGCTGGGCCTCTATATGAAACACTGAAAGGAAAAGATGATGATCCTTTTGAATAGAATCCAGAAGTGGCCTTTCAAGAATGGAAAGAGCAGTCAATTCAGACCCTTGCCCTGGAACTCCCTAATTTAGCTAAACCCTTTGACCTTTACATTCCCGGTGAAAGGTGAATCGCCATTGGAGAATTAGTGCAAAAACTGGGACCACTTGAAATGGAACAATGCAAGAATGCCATCCAGGTAGGATAAACTACGGTCACTAAGGGGCTTGGCCCACTGCCACATCTGGCCAAGATACTGGCGGTATCTAAAAACCTGGAAATCAGCAGCCCAAAAGGCCACCTCCCTCCTAAGGGAAAAGGACCCCACGTGGTGATCCTAACCACCAACCATGCCCTGAAGTTGCAGGGTTCGCTCCGTGGGCACACCGACCTCGAGTGAGGAGGCCCTCCAACTCCAACATCCAGAGAGATAACCGGGGGCAACAGGGCACCATGACGACTCGTGTGAACATCACTTGACCTGGAGTTTCTCTCATAAAACAACAAGAGTGTGTCCCAAAAGAGTAGACTACTGCTTGCAGGACTTACTGCACCCAGAGGGGAGCTAATAATCTTGGCGGGGGAACAGTATACCACACTGTCACCATAGAAAAGCCTACAGACACCGTGATGATGGTGGCCAATAAGACCGGCTGGACTCCTGTTTACTTCAAAAGGCTGTTGACTCAGTAGCCATCATGGTCCTTATCACCACTGACCCTGGACTGTCTGGGAGTTGAGCGGACAGGGCTCTGACACCTGGTGCTGTTTGTACGTTAATTCAGGGGCCTAATTGAAGAAAGCGCAGACTACTGGTCAGAGCATCTAGGCTGGCAGAAACGGTCAGCCTAAGGTAGCCGAACAAATGTGGGGCGGGGTGAAACCGGCCCCCACAGCGTCTCTGCACATCTCTTTCCTGGACCCTTAAAGGTCATTAGAGTCTATAACACTTCCAATGCTGGTGCTCAGGTGGACAAGCAGGGAGGCAGGGGTCCTGGGGACAATCAACGTCACCGGGAGGCTGCTGGGGAGAAGCTTTGACCCTCGCCCCAGGGTATGAGGGCTCCCAACTCAGCACTCAGCAGTTACAGAAGAAGGGTCTGCACCCTCAGCACTCCAAGAATGAGGAACGGGACAAAAGGCAGAGGAGGGGTTTGTCCCCAGCAAAGCCCATTAAAAATCCCTGGGAGATAAAAATAGAATCTGGGCAATAAAGTCAAGTCTAACCTTTTTTATCCTTTGTGCTTTGTCTAATTTCACGTGCTCCTAGGGTCCCGCATGCAGAGGTTCCACACCCGGCACTTCAGACCAGATTTCCTAGTGCAGAATGGCTGGGTCGACACCTCAGCTCCTGGGGCCCAGTGCAGACTCCACGATATAGAGCCTGAGCTACAGCCAACCCGGCCCTCGAGAGCTCTGCCGCCTCCCTCCCTCCCACTGACTCTGACAGGATCTCTACACAGCAGCCCAGCCCACAGCCCACGGGGTAGTGCATGCTCTCACCTCTCCATTCTCTGATCAAAATATAAAGTTTCCTTTGCTTGTGAACCAAACTCAGTCTCGATCTGTTGGCCCCAATGACACTGGGCAGGGGGACACTTGTTGGGGTCCACTCTGGAGGATCAGTAACAGAAATTGAGACTATTGTAACCTCAATGAACAGATGTGTGAGCCAAACTGTAGTTAACATAGAACAGTGTATAAGGCTCGGGTAAAATAAGATGTTTCTAACACTTCCATTTGATATTTCCATCACTTTTTATAAGCAAGTTCAGTGAAAAGGTTTGTCTTATTCGTCAGGTCAATATTAGAGAAACGAAGTGATTTCTTTCCAAGGATGTACATCTAATAATCTTGGTTAAACCTTCAATCTTGTTTTAAATGCTTTTCCATTGAAAATGATACCTCTCTTTCAGCTCCCCCATTTCTGAGAAGTATAAAATCTTATAATTTATTATTACCAAAGGGGAAAGGTGGGAGGAGGGATAAATTAACAGTTTGGAATTAACACATACACACTGCTATGTATAAAATAGATCATCAACAAGGAACTACTGTATAGCACAGGGAACTACACTCAACATTTTGCAATAACCTATAAGGGGAAATAATCTGAAAAAGAATAGATATTTTTATTGACATCATCTATCAATGATAGTTAAAGTGTAGCCTAAGGGAAGCTGGTGGTGAGTGCTTCTGACCCTGAAGACTTCAATCATCTAAAGTTTGGACTCTGCCTACTTCCCAAGGCCCTTAATGAACATATGTGTAGCCGTAGCTTAAAAACTTCCCCAGTTTGGGTTTCGGGGAGACACTGATTTTGAAAAAGCCCTGGTGTTCTCCTTACATGAATGGGACTCTTCCTACTGCTAAAACATGTCTGTCACACCCAGAGGATGGTATACCGTCTGATCGGGAAGAGTTTGGAAAAGGCATCTCATCTCCTCATCTCCTGGTGCTCGGGTTCACCCCTCCAGCGTCTTTACTAACAGTCTCCCCACTTGGAGATGTCAGCACTGTCAACATCCTGTTGCGTACAGTTTGGAATTTGTCCAGAGGATGAAGTGGAAGGATGAGGAACAATGAGAGACAAGTCCTAGGTGTTCAGACAGGCACATGTCACTCTAATTTCCAATCAGAAAGACGAATTGACCAAAGGCTAGGGTTGCCCATGGAAACAGTATAGGGCTTGAGGAAATCCCGCTGCTTTGTGGCCAGTTCCCATAAACACAAGTTGAACAATGGAACTCAGGGGCAGTAAAATTCACAAAACTGCAGAGTTGAAAATATCCATCACTGAAAAATGTCTTGAGGAAAGTCAGAGAAAAGGACTTGTAAGCAAGGGAGAATGGCAGGAAAGGGATTTGAGGAGGTAGAAAGGACTCGCCATTAAGCACAAGAAAAGGAGCTGAACATTGCCAACATTGCCAACATTGCAGTTGGCCAAAAAGGGTGTATGCGTTTTTTTCTGTATATATTCAAGAAAAGGGCATACACTTTTTTAGCCAACCAAACAGGTGGGCACTGGAAGTCAATACTACAAAAGATATCACTTCGCATCAGTCAGAAGAGCCATCCTCATAAAGCGTAAACAACAGAAATGCAGGACAGGGCAACGAGAAGAGGGAGCCCTGTGAGACTTATAGTGGAAATGTATATTGCCAACGGCCATTCTGGAGAAGTGTATTGTGTTTACTAAAGCATCTAAAAAATGAGCTACAGAGCATAGGGCACTTGCACTCATGGGCGTATATCTTGGGAAAAACAAAAATCGAGAGGGCACAGGCACCCCAATGTTTACCCCCTCTCTGTTTAAAAGATCCTCGACTAGGATATAACTTAAATGTCTCTGGAGGGAAAAAATGGATAGAGATGTGGTACTTAGGTAGAGTGGAATATTATTCAGCCTGGAAATCAATGAAATATGGCCAGTTGTAACAACTCCGGAGGAGTTACGTATGATCATTCTAAGTGACAGAATTCAAAAAGAAAAAGACACATATCATAAGATATCACTTAAAGGTGGAATCCAAAATGGCTACACATGAAATAAATTACAAAACAAAAACATAGTCAAATATGTAGAAAACACGCATAAGGCTGCTAAACGGGAAAGGTGGGGAGGGGTGAGGCATCATCCAGGAGGTTGAAATTAGCAAAGATACCATTCCAAATACCAAACTGATAATCAACAAGGCCTACACGGTAGCTAAAAGAACTGCACTCAGCACACTCAAGTCACCGGAAAAGAATATATACGACTGGTAAGAATCTGAAAAAGAATTTATTGATGACTCTCTGTACGTGAATCAAGTGGATGTACAGCAGCAAGAAACAGAGCTTTGAAAATCAGCTGTAACCAATATAGTAATAAGTTGAAAAAAATAAACGACAGAGAGACAGAGAAAACCTCTTACAACTTTTCCTCAGGGACGGTGATGCAACATGGATTGAACACATCTAGACCCACAGCAGGATGAGATATAAGGCTGGAAACTGTTTGCGCTAAGAGAAATGTGAGGTTGGGTGAGGAAATGCACACCCTTTAAAGTAATACTACCTGGTACCCATTCAATGGGTCCCAAATCTGCAGGTTCAAGGGATCTTCCTACAGCTAAAACATGCATGGAAAACCCAGAGGACTGTACACCATGTGATCGGGAGATGTGTCTAAAATGCACCTCATTTATCCTCTCCTGGTGCTCCTGTTCACCATTCCAGCCATGTTACTTAGAATCTCCCCACTTGGAGAATCAGCACATTTAAACTTCTGTTTCACACATTTTGCAAATTGTGAGGAGGATGAATGGGAAGAGGGGGAACCAATGAGAGAATAGTTGTAGGGGTTTGGACGGGCACATATCACTCTAATTTCCCATTAAGAATAAGAATTAAAGAAAGGCTCAGCCTGCCTCGCCGGAGCCAAAATAGGGCCTGAAGCAATCCTGCGGGTTTGAGGACAGCTCACAAAAGAGCAACTTAAAAAATGGAGCTCAGGGTCACTGCAATTCACAAACCTGCAGAGTTATAAATGAAAACTAATGTCCAAAAATATGTTGAGGTAAGGCAAAGAAGAGGATCTGAATGCAAGACAGAATTGCAAGAAACAGATTTCAAGAGATAGATTGGACTCGTCTTTAATGCACATGAAAAGCGGCAGAATTTCGACAATGATGCAGTTGGCCCAAAAGGGCGTATGCGTTTTTTCCTGATTATATCCAGGAAAAAACGCATACGCACTTTATGGGCAACGAAGCAAGTAAGCAATGCAAATGTGCACAACAAAGAAATCTCACTTCCCACCGGTCAAAAGGGCCATCCTAAAAAAGTGTAAAATCCAGAAAGGCAGGACAGGCCATGGAGAACAGGGAGCCTTTATACGCTGATGGGCAGTGTGTGAACTGCCGAGAGCCACTCTGGAGAAGTGTATGGTGGTTCCTAAATCATCTAAAAAACAGAGCTACAGAGCATAGGACACTTCCAATCATGGGAGTATATCTAGGGAAGTCTAAAAATCAACAAGACACAAGCACACCACAGTTTAGGGCTACTCTGTTTACAAGAACCTCAACTTCAGTACACCTTAAATATCCCAGGAAAGAGAACAATGGATAAAGAAGATGTGGTACTTATGTACAATGGAATATCTCTTCACCATGAAATCAATGTAATAAGGCTAGTAGAAGGATAAAGAGTGGATTTAGGTCCGATAATACTACTTGAAATAAGTCAAACAGAAAAAGAAACATATCATAAGATATCACTTATAGAGGGAGGGTAAATATGGCTGCACAAGAAATGAATTACAGAACAGAACAGTGTCTCACATTTAGAAAACACACTATGTCAGCTTAAGGGGAAAGGAGAGGTGGGGTGATGCATAAAACCAGAGTTTGAAATTAGCACAGATACCGTTCAATAAACCAAATAGGTATTAGACAAGATCTACACCTTGCTCAATGAACTGGCCTCAACACACCCTATACACCGCAGAGAAATATATCTGAGTAATAAGAATCTTAAAACCCATGTATTGATATATCTCCATAAGGGAATCAAGTGTGTGCAGAGCGGCACAAACACAGCAGTGAAAATGAGCTAAACCCCATTATAGAAATAAATTTTAAAAAGAAAACGCTGAAACAATGAAAGAGAGAAAAATTCTTACAAAATTCTCTCAGGGGATGTGATGCAACCTGGATTGACCACATATAAACCCACAGCTGGATAAGACATAAGGCTGGACACTTGGGGCTGAGAGGATTGGTGAGCTTTGGTGAGCAACTGCCGAAAGTTTAATGCAATACTTCATGCTACTCAGTCCAAGGGTCCCAACACTCCAGGTTGAAGGGAATCTTCCTACAGCTAAACCATGCTTGGGAAACCCAGCGACTGGTATACCATATGATCGGGAAAGGTTTCTAAAACGCACCTCATTTTTCCTCTCCTGGGGCTGCGGATCGACATTCCAGCCGCTTTACTAACAACATCCCCACATGGAGTCAATGCCTTTAAGTTCTGGTATCGCACAGTCTGCAGTTAGTGTGGAGGATGAATGGGAATAGGGGGAACCAGTGAGAAACAAGCTGTAGCGGTTAAATGGGCACATGTCACTCTAATGCCACATCAGTAAGAAGAATTAACCAAAGGCACAGCAAGGTGCCCCAGAAGAAAAATAGGGCTTCAAGGAATCCTGTGGTTATGGGGCAAGACCACAAAAATAAGAGCTGAAAAGTGGGGCTAAGGGCCACTGCAATTCAAAAACCTGCAGAGTTATAAAGGCCAACTATTTTCAAAAAATATATTGAGGTAAGGCTATGAAGAGACATTGAAAGCAAGGCAGAATTGCAGGAAACCGATTTCAGGAGGTAGACTGGAATTGCATTGAAAACATATGAAGAGAGTCAGAACCTCGACAATGATGCACTTGGCCAAAAAGGGCGTATGTGTTTTTTCCTGAATATATTCAGGAAAAAACGCATACGCCCTTTTTGGCCAACCAAGCAAGCTTGCAAAGGAAATCTGCACTACAATGAAGTCTCACTTCCACCTGGTCAAAAGGGCCATCTGAAAAAAGTGTAAAATCCATAAAAGCACGACAGGGCATGGAGAACTGGGAGCCTTCTTATGCTGATGGGTGGGATGTAAATTGCCAACAGCCACTCTGGAGAAGTGTATGGTGTTTCCTGAAACATCTAAAAAACAAAGCAACAGAGCCTAGGGCACTTCCACTTATGGTCCTATAGATTAGGGAAATTAAAATTAAAAAGACACAGCCACCCTAAAGTTTGGGACGGCTCTGTTTACAAGAACCTCGTTTACGGTACAAGTTCAATATCGCAGAAAGTGAAAAATGGATAAAGAAGTTGTGGTACTTACATACAAGGCAATATAACTCAGCAATGAAATCTATGTCATCAGGCCCTTAGCAGCACAATGAGTGGATTCAGGTATGATGATTCTAACTGAAATAAGTCACACAGAAAAAGAAACATCATAAGATATCAGTAATACACGGAATGTAAACTTGGCTACACAGGAACTGAATTACAGAACAGAACAGGGTCTCCAATTTAGAAAACCAACTTATGCTTGCTTAAGAGTAAAGGTGAGTTGGGGTGCTGCATAAAACCAGAGATTGAAATGAGCACAGATAAAGTTCCTTAAACCAAATATGGAATAGACAAGAGCTACTCCTTGCTCAACGAAATGGACTCAACACCCCATATTAAACGCCTAAGAATATACCTGACTAGTAAGAATCTTAAAACGTATGGATGGCTATGTCTGAAAGAGAATCAAGCGTGTGTACAGGGGCATAAATGCAGCAGTGATAGGATTGGAGAGGTTCGGTGAGCAAATGAAGACCCTTTGAAGTCATATTGCATGGTACCCATTCCACGGGTTTCAACTACCCAGGTTTAAGGTATTCTTCCTTCAGCTAAAACATGCATGTGGAACCTAGAGTATGATCAACCATGTGATCGGGAGACGTGTTCAAATATGTCTCAGTTTTCGTACCCTGGTACTCGGGTGCAACATTCCAGACGCTTTACTAACACTCTCCCGACTTGGAGAGTCAGTCCCTTTAACCTCCTGTTTGGCCCAGTTTGCAATTTCTGCGGAAGATGAACAGGAATAGCGAGAACCAATGAGAGACTAGCTGGAGGTGTCTGGACGGGCAAATTTAACTCTCATTTCCCACCAGGAAGAGGAATTAACCAAAGGTTCAGCGTGCCGTGCCGGAACCAGATTAGGGCCTGAAGCCATCCTGCGGTGTTGCGGCCAGCTCACAAGAAAGCGAGTTGAAGAAAGGAGCTCAGGGGCACTGTAATTCACAAACCTGCAGAGTTATAAATGACAGCTATCGTCCAAAAATATACTGAAGTAAGGCTGCCAAGAGGACTTGAAAGCGGGGCAGAATTGCAGGAAACCGATTTCAGGAGGTAGACTGGAATTGCATTGAAAGCATAGGAAAAGCGGCAGAACGTCCACAATGATGCACTTGGCCAAAAAGGGCGTATGCGTGTTTTCCTGAATATATTCAGGAAAACACGCATACGCCCTTTTTGGCCAACCAAGCAAGCTTGCAAAGGAAATCTGCACTACAATGAAGTCTCACTTCCCCCCGGTCAAAAGGGCCATCTGAAAAAAGTGTAAAATCCTGAAAGGCAGGACAGGCCATGGAGAACTGGGAGCCTTGTTATGCTGATGGGCGGGATGTAAATTGCCAACAGACACTCGGGAGAAGTGTATGGTGTTTCCTGAAACATCTAAAAAACAAAGCAACAGAGCCTAGGGCACTTCCACTTATGGTCCTATAGCTTAGGGAAATTAAAATCAAAAAGACACAGCCACCCCAAAGTTTGGGACGCCTCTGTTTACAAGAACCTCGTTTACCGTACAAGTTCAATATCACAGAAAGTGAAAAATGGATAAACAACTTGTGGTACTTACGTACAATGCAGTATCACTCAGCAATGAAATCTATGTCATCAGGCCCGTAGCAGCATAATGAGTGGATTCAGGTACGTTTATTCTAACTGAAATAAGTCACACAGAAAAAGAAACATCATAAGATATCACTAACACACGGAATGTAAACTTGGCTACCAAGGAACTGAATTCCAAAACAGAACAGGGTCTCAAATTTAGAAAACCAACTTATGCTTGCTTAAGGGGAAAGGTGAGTTGGGGTGCTGCATAAAACCAGAGATTGAAATGAGCACAGATAAATTCCTTAACCCAAATATGGAATAGACAAGAGCTACTGCCTGCTCAACAAAATGGACTCAACACCCCATATTAAACGCCTAAGAATGTACTTGACTAGTAAGTATCTTAAAACCTATGGATTGCTATGTCTCCAAAAGAGAATCAAGCGTGTGTACAGGGGCATAAACGCAGCAGTGATAGGATTGGAGAGGTTCGGTGAGCAAATGAAGACCCTTTGAAGTCATATTGCATGGTACCCATTCCACGGGTTTCAACTACCCAGGTTTAATGTATTCTTCCTTCAGCTAAAACATGCATGTGGAACCTAGAGTATGATCAACCATGTGATTGGGAGACGTGTTCATATATGTCTCAGTTTTCGTACCCTGGTACTTGGGTGCAACATTCCAGACGCTTTACTAACATTCTCGCGACTTGGAGAGTCAGTCCCTATAACTTCCTGTTTGGCCCAGTTTGCAATTTCTGCGGATGATGAACAGGAATAGCGAGAACCAATGAGAGACTAGCTGGAGGTGTCTGGACGGGCAAATTTAACTCTCATTTCCCACCAGGAAGAGGAGTTAACCAAAGGCTCAGCGTGCCGTGCCGGAACCAGATTAAGGCCTGAAGCCATCCTGCAGTGTTGCGGCCAGGTCACAAGAAAGCGAGTTGAAGAAAGGAGCTCAGGGACACTGTAATTCACAAACCTGCAGAGTTATAAATGACAGCTATCGTCCAAAAATATACTGAAGTAAGGCTGCCAAGAGGACTTGAAAGCGGGGCAGAATTGCAGGAAACCGATTTCAGGAGGTAGACTGGAATTGCAGTGAAAGCATAGGAAAAGAGGCAGAACGTCCACAATGATGCACTTGGCCAAAAAGGGCGTATGCGTTTTTTCCTGAATATATTCAGGAAAAAACGCATACGCCCTTTTTGGCCAACCAAGCAAACTTGCAAAGGAAATCTGCACTACAATGAAGTCTCACTTCCCCCCGGTCAAAAGGGCCATCTGAAAAAAGTGTAAAATCCAGAAAGGCAGGACAGGCCATGGAGAACTGGGAGCCTTGTTATGCTGATGGGCGGGATGTACATTGCCAACAGACACTCGGGAGAAGTGTATGGTGTTTCCTGAAACATCTAAGAAACAAAGCAACAGAGCCTAGGGCACTTTCACTTATGGTCCTATAGCTTAGGGAAATTAAAATCAAAAAGACACAGCCACCCCAAAGTTTGGGACGCCTCTGTTTACAAGAACCTCGTTTACCGTACAAGTTCTCTATCACAGAAAGTGAAAAATGGATAAAGAACTTGTGGTACTTACGTACAATGCAGTATCACTCAGCAATGAAATCTATGTCATTAGGCCCGTAGCAGCATAATGAGTGGATTCAGGTACGATGATTCTAACTGAAATAAGTCACACAGAAAAAGAAACATCATAAGATATCACTAATACACGGAATGTAAACTTGGCTACATAGGAACTGAATTCCAAAACAGAACAGGGTCTCAAATTTAGAAAACCAACTTATGCTTGCTTAAGGGGAAAGGTGAGTTGGGGTGCTGCATAAAACCAGAGATTGAAATGAGCACAGATAAAGTTCCTTAAGCCAAATATGGAATAGACAAGAGCTACTCCTTGCTCAACGAAATGGACTCAACACCCCATATTAAACGCCTAAGAATGTACCTGACTAGTAAGTATCTTAAAACCTATGGATTGCGATGTCTCCGAAAGAGAATCAAGCATGTGTACAGGGGCATAAACTCAGCAGTGATAGGATTGGAGAGGTTCGGTGAGCAAATGAAGACCCTTTGAAGTCATATTGTCTGGTACCCATTCCACGGGTCTCAACTCTCCAGGTTTAAGGTATTCTTCCTTCAGCTAAAACATGCATGTGGAACCCAGAGTATGATCAACCGTGTGAACGGGAGACGTGTTCAAATATGTCTCAGTTTTCCTCCCCTGGTACTCGGGTGCAACATTCCAGACGCT
This sequence comes from Globicephala melas, assembly GCF_963455315.2. Classification (NCBI taxonomy): domain Eukaryota; kingdom Metazoa; phylum Chordata; class Mammalia; order Artiodactyla; family Delphinidae; genus Globicephala; species Globicephala melas. Next base: position 83,337 of record NW_027207303.1, on the reverse strand, counting down.
TTACTAACACTCTCCCCACTTGGAGAGTCAGCGCCTTTAACCTCCTGTTTGGCCCAGTTTGCAATTTCTGCGGAAGATGAACAGGAATAGTGAGAACCAATGAGAGACTAGCTGGACGTGTCTGGACGGGCAAATTTAACTCTCATTTCCCACCAGGAAGAGGAATTAACCAAAGGCTCAGCGTGCCATGCCGGAACCAGATTAGGGCCTGAAGCCATCCTGCGGTGTTGCGGCCAGGTCACAAGAAAGCGAGTTGAAGAAAGGAGCTCAGGGGCACTGTAATTCACAAACCTGCAGAGTTATAAATGACAGCTATTTCCAAAAATATACTGAAGTAAGGCTGCCAAGAGGACTTGAAAGCGGGGCAGAATTGCAGGAAACTGATTTCAGGAGGTAGACTGGAATTGCATTGAAAGCATAGGAAAAGAGGCAGAACGTCCACAATGATGCACTTGGCCAAAAAGGGCGTATGCGTTTTATCCTGAATATATTCAGGAAAAAACGCATACGCCCTTTTTGGCTAACCAAGCAAGCTTGCAAAGGAAATCTGCACTACAATGAAGTCTCACTTCCCCCTGGTCAAAAGGGCCATCTGAAAAAAGTGTAAAATCCAGAAAGGCAGGACAGGCCATGGAGAACTGGGAGCCTTGTTATGCTGATGGGCGGGATGTAAATTGCCAACAGACACTCGGGAGAAGTGTATGGTGTTTCCTGAAACATCTAAAAAACAAAGCAACAGAGCCTAGGGCACTTCCACTTATGGTCCTATAGCTTAGCGAAATTAAAATCAAAAAGACACAGCCACCCCGAAGTTTGGGACGCCTCTGTTTACAAGAACCTCGTTTACAGTACAAGTTCAACATCGCAGAAAGTGAAAAATGGATAAAGAATTTGCGGTATTTACTTACAAAGCAATATCACTCAGCAATGAAATCTATGTCATCAGGCCCTTAGCAGCACAATGAGTGGATTCAGGTATGATGATTCTAACTGAAATAAGTCACACAGAAAAAGAAACATCATAAGATATCAGTAATACATGGAATGTAAACTTGGCTACACAGGAACTGAATTACAGAACAGAACAGGGTCTCAAATTTAGAAAACCAACTTATGCTTGCTTAAGGGGAAAGGTGAGTTGGGGTGCTGCATAAAACCAGACATTGAAATGAGCACAGATAAAGTTCCTTAAGCCAAATATGGAATAGACAAGAGCTACTCCTTGCTCAACGAAATGGACTCAACACCGCATATTAAACGCCTAAGAATGTACCTGACTAGTAAGTATCTTAAAACCTATGGATTGCTATGTCTCCAAAAGAGAATCAAGCATGTGTACAGGGGCATAAACGCAGCAGTGATAGGATTGGAGAGGTTCGGTGAGCAAATGAAGACCCTTTGAAGTCATATTGCATGGTACCCATTCCACGGGTTTCAACTACCCACGTTTAAGGTATTCTTCCTTCAGCTAAAACATGCATGTGGAACCCAGAGTATGATCAACCATGTGAATGGGAGACCTGTTCAAATATGTCTCAGTTTTCCTCCCCTGGTACTCGGGTGCAACATTCCAGACGCTTTACTAACACTCTCCCCACTTGGAGAGTCAGCCTTTAACCTCCTGTTTAGCCCAGTTTGCAATTTCTGCGGAAGATGAACAGGAATAGGGAGAACCAATGAGAGACTAGCTGGAGGTGTCTGGACGGGCAAATTTAACTCTCATTTCCCACCAGGAAGAGGAATTAACCAAAGGCTCAGCGTGCCATGCCGGAACCAGATTAGGGCCTGAAGCCATCCTGCGGTGTTGCGGCCAGGTCACAAGAAAGCGAGTTGAAGAAAGGAGCTCAGGGGCACTGTAATTCACAAACCTGCAGAGTTATAAATGACAGCTATTTCCAAAAATATACTGAAGTAAGGCTGCCAAGAGGACTTGAAAGCGGGGCAGAATTGCAGGAAACTGATTTCAGGAGGTAGACTGGAATTGCATTGAAAGCATAGGAAAAGAGGCAGAACGTCCACAATGATGCACTTGGCCAAAAAGGGCGTATGCGTTTTATCCTGAATATATTCAGGAAAAAACGCATACGCCCTTTTTGGCTAACCAAGCAAGCTTGCAAAGGAAATCTGCACTACAATGAAGTCTCACTTCCCCCTGGTCAAAAGGGCCATCTGAAAAAAGTGTAAAATCCAGAAAGGCAGGACAGGCCATGGAGAACTGGGAGCCTTGTTATGCTGATGGGCGGGATGTAAATTGCCAACAGACACTCGGGAGAAGTGTATGGTGTTTCCTGAAACATCTAAAAAACAAAGCAACAGAGCCTAGGGCACTTCCACTTATGGTCCTATAGCTTAGCGAAATTAAAATCAAAAAGACACAGCCACCCCGAAGTTTGGGACGCCTCTGTTTACAAGAACCTCGTTTACAGTACAAGTTCAACATCGCAGAAAGTGAAAAATGGATAAAGAATTTGCGGTATTTACTTACAAAGCAATATCACTCAGCAATGAAATCTATGTCATCAGGCCCTTAGCAGCACAATGAGTGGATTCAGGTATGATGATTCTAACTGAAATAAGTCACACAGAAAAAGAAACATCATAAGATATCAGTAATACATGGAATGTAAACTTGGCTACACAGGAACTGAATTACAGAACAGAACAGGGTCTCAAATTTAGAAAACCAACTTATGCTTGCTTAAGGGGAAAGGTGAGTTGGGGTGCTGCATAAAACCAGACATTGAAATGAGCACAGATAAAGTTCCTTAAGCCAAATATGGAATAGACAAGAGCTACTCCTTGCTCAACGAAATGGACTCAACACCGCATATTAAACGCCTAAGAATGTACCTGACTAGTAAGTATCTTAAAACCTATGGATTGCTATGTCTCCAAAAAAGAATCAAGCATGTGTACAGGGGCATAAACGCAGCAGTGATAGGATTGGAGAGGTTCGGTGAGCAAATGAAGACCCTTTGAAGTCATATTGCATGGTACCCATTCCACGGGTTTCAACTACCCACGTTTAAGGTATTCTTCCTTCAGCTAAAACATGCATGTGGAACCCAGAGTATGATCAACCATGTGAATGGGAGACCTGTTCAAATATGTCTCAGTTTTCCTCCCCTGGTACTCGGGTGCAACATTCCAGACGCTTTACTAACACTCTCCCCACTTGGAGAGTCAGCCTTTAACCTCCTGTTTAGCCCAGTTTGCAATTTCTGCGGAAGATGAACAGGAATAGGGAGAACCAATGAGAGACTAGCTGGAGGTGTCTGGACGGGCAAATTTAACTCTCATTTCCCACCAGGAAGAGGAACTAACCAAAGATTCAGCATGCCGTGCCGCAACCAGATTAGGGCCTGAAGCCATCCTGCGGTGTTGCGGCCAGGTCACAAGAAAGCGAGTTGAAGAAAGGAGCTCAGGGGCACTGTAATTCACAAACCTGCAGAGTTATAAATGACAGCTATCGTCCAAAAATATACTGAAGTAAGGCTGCCAAGAGGACTTGAAAGTGGGGCAGAATTGCAGGAAACCGATTTCAGGAGGTAGACTGGAATTGCATTGAAAGCATAGGAAAAGAGGCAGAACGTCCACAATGATGCACTTGGCCAAAAAGGGCGTATGCGTTTTTCCCTGAATATATTCAGGAAAAAACGCATACGCACTTTTTGGCCAACCAAGCAAGCTTGCAAAGGAAATCTTCACTACAATGAAGTCTCACTTCCCCCCGGTCAAAAGGGCCATCTGAAAAAAGTGTAAAATCCAGAAAGGCAGGACAGGCCATGGAGAACTGGGAGCCTTGTTATGCTGATGGGCGGGATGTAAATTGCCAACAGACACTCGGGAGAAGTGTATGGTGTTTCCTGAAACATCTAAAAAACAAAGCAACAGAGCCTAGGGCACTTCCACTTATGGTCCTATAGCTTAGGGAAATTAAAATCAAAAAGACACAGCCACCCCGAAGTTTGGAACGGCTCTGTTTACAAGAACCTCGTTTACAGTACAAGTTCAACATCGCAGAAAGTGAAAAATGGATAAAGAAGGTGTGATATTTACTTACAAAGCAATATCACTCAGCAATGAAATCTATGTCATCAGGCCCTTAGCAGCACAATGAGTGGATTCAGGTATGATGATTCTAACTGAAATAAGTCACACAGAAAAAGAAACATCATAAGATATCAGTAATACACGGAATGTAAACTTGGCTACACAGGAACTGAATTACAGAACAGAACAGGGTCTCAAATTTAGAAAACCAACTTATGCTTGCTTAAGGGGAAAGGTGAGTTGGGGTGCTGCATAAAACCAGAGATTGAAATGAGCACAGATAAAGTTCCTTAAGCCAAATATGGAATAGACAAGAGCTACTCCTTGCTCAACGAAATGGACTCAACACCGCATATTAAACGCCTAAGAATGTACCTGACTAGTAAGTATCTTAAAACCTATGGATTGCTATGTCTGCGAAAGAGAATCAAGCATGTGTACAGGGGCATAAACTCAGCAGTGATAGGATTGGAGAGGTTCGGTGAGCAAATGAAGACCCTTTGAAGTCATATTGTCTGGTACCCATTCCACGGGTCTCAACTTTCCAGGTTTAAGGTATTCTTCCTTCACCTAAAACATGCATGTGGAACCCAGAGTATGATCAACCGTGTGAACGGGAGACGTGTTCAATTATGTCTCAGTTTTCCTCCCCTGGTACTCGGGTGCAACATTCCAGATGCTTTACTAACACTCTCCCCACTTGGACAGTCAGCACCTTTAACCTCCTGTTTGGCCCAGTTTGCAATTTCTGCGGAAGATGAACAGGAATAGGGAGAACCAATGAGAGACTAGCTGGAGGTGTCTGGATGGGCAAATTTAACTCTCATTTCCCACCAGGAAGAGGAAATAACCAAAGGCTCAGCGGGCCGTGCCGGAACCAGATTAGGGCCTGAAGCCAGCCTGCGGTGTTGCGGCCAGCTCAAAAGAAAGCGAGTTGAAGAAAGGAGCTCAGGGACACTGTAATTCACAAACGTGCAGAGTTATAAATGACAGCTATCGTCCAAAAATATACTGAAGTAAGGCTGCCAAGAGAACTTGAAAGCGGGGCAGAATTGCAGGAAACCGATTTCAGGAGGTAGACTGGAATTGCATCGAAAGCATAGGAAAAGAGGTAGAGTGTCCACAATGATGCACTTGGCCAAAAAGGGCGTATGCGTGTTTTCCTGAATATATTCAGGAAAAAACGCATACGCCCTTTTTGGCCAACCAAGCAAGCTTGCAAAGGAAATCTGCACTACAATGAAGTCTCACTTCCCCCCGGTCAAAAGGGCCATCTGAAAAAAGTGTAAAATCCAGAAAGGCAGGACAGGCCATGGAGAACTGGGAGCCTTGTTATGCTGATGGGCGGGATGTAAATTGCCAACAGCCGCTCTGTAGAAGTGTATGGTGTTTCCTGAAACATCTAAAAAACAAAGCAACAGAGCCTAGGGCACTTCCACTTATGGTCCTATAGCTTAGGGAAATTAAAATCAAAAAACACAGCCACCCCAAAATTTGGGACGGCTCTTTTTACAGGAATCTCTTCTGCGGCACAATTTAAATATCCCAGAGAGCAAATAATGGATAAAGAAGTTGCGGTACTTATGTACAACAGAATACCACTCAGCAATGTAATCTATGTCACCAGGCCCGTACCAGCATAATGAGTGGATTGAGGCACGATGATTCTAAGTGAACTAAGTCACACAGAAAAAGAAACATCATAAGGTATCACTAATACACGGAATGTGAATTTGGCTACACATGAACTGAATTACAAAACAGAACAGGGTCTCAAATTTAGAAAATCAACTTATGCTTGCTTAAGGGGGAAGGTGAGTTGGGGTGCTGCATAAAAGCAGAGTTTGAAATTAGCACAGATACCGTTCCATAAGCCAAATATGTAATAGACAAGACCTACCCCTTGCTCAACGAAATGGATTCAACAATGAGGTATCACCTCACACCTGGTAGAATAGGCATCATAGAAAATCTACAAACAAAAAATGCTGGAAAGGGTGTGGAGAAAAGGAACCCTCTTCCACTATTGTTGGGAATATAAATTGATACAGTCATTATGGAGAACAATATGGAATTTCTTAAGAAACTAACAATAGAATTACCATATGATACAGCAATCCCAGTACTGGACATATACCCAGACAAAACCATAAATCAAAAAGAGTCATTCACCGCAATGTTCATTGCATCACTATTTACAATATCGAGGTAATGGAAGCAACCTAAATGCCCACAGACAGACGAATGCATAAAGCTGTGGTACATATATAAAATGGAATATTACTAAGCCATGAAAAGGAATGAAATTGGGTCATTTGTAGAGACGTCGATGGATCTAGAGACTGTCATACAGAGTGAAGTAAGTCAGAAAGAGAAAAACAAATCTTGTATATTCATGCATATATGTGGAACCTAGAAAAACTGTACAGATTAACCATTTTGCAAGGCATAAATAGAGCAACAGATGTAGACAACAAACGTATGGACAACAAGGGGGGAAAGCTGTTGGGGGGGTGGTGGTGGGAGGAGTTGAGAGACTGGGATTGGCATGTATACATTTATATGTATAAAATAGATAACCAATAAGAACCTGCTGTATAAAAATATAAAATAAAATTCAAAATTAAAAAGAAATAAAATTTAAAAAATAAAACAGAAAAAACAATTATTCCCTGCACATACATGTATTTATATGAATAAATTATTTCCATGCTTATATCTGTAAATACAAAAAAGAGGAATAAAATCTACCTTGAACCAAAAACGAAAAAGAGAAAAAAACACAGAACCCACCAGTTACACAGAGGAAAACCGTATCAGGGCATTTGCTCCAGTTGTAAACAATTCTGAAGTTGGTCAGTGGTGGGGAATCGTCTCCCATTCAGCCAGCAGCCCCCACGCAACAAGCGTCCTCATTGCAAAGCTGGGGCACCGTGCCGAGGCATCTGTGAGTAAACGTGAGCTGAGCCCCAGGCCAGTTGCTGCTGAACTATTCCCACCCGTCCCAGGTAAAACACCTGAATATATACAAGGACTTGAAAGCCTAGAGGAAGGGCCATAGAGCCACACGAGTGACAGCATGCCGGCCGACTTGGTGCCTGCAGGCCAGCCAGGATGGTCCTGGCCCTGGGTGCTCTTCTGGAAGATTTCCATTTCCCTGCCTGAGATACCCGTCCTGTCCCTGCCCCCACTGCTTTTTTCCTTCCTCACCTCTGCCCAGGGAGAAATTCCAGCAGCAGGTATGGGTGACACATCCTCTTCTTTAGCAGGTGGCAGCCTGGCAACTGCTGCAGAAAGTCCAGCAGAGCCCCACTCACACTGGGCCACCCACAAAGCCGTGGCCTCTCACTCCCTCCCACCAGCCCAGCCCCGAGACTGCTGACAGGGCAGAGAAAATGGCATCAGGCATGGCTGCAGGGGCTCTTGCTGCCTGGAGTGGTATTTATATTGATCTCAACCCAGGCACACCTGGGGAGGGCTGGCCGGCACGGTAAGGCTGCCCAGGTCAGCCAATCATCACCCCTCAGGGGCTCACAGTTGCAGAAAATGGAACTTGCTGAACCGGCCAGGTCCAAGGAACAGGTGTGGGCTCCTGAGAGTCAGGATAGACAAGGGGCTGCAGCTTTGGCTTGTTTTCTAATCATTTTATCTGGCCCATGAGTGGGAGACAACTTCAAGAAAACCCTCTCCTAATGAGAGGAACCCAGGAGTCAGGGAGAGGAGGGGTGGGTGGTGGTTGGAGACAGAGGCCTGGTGCCCCGGGTGCAGTGGAAGTCTCTGGAAGACCAGGTGGAGGGAGGCCTCACGGAGTGATGCCCAGGGTCACAGACCTGTCGCAGCTGCTGTTTGTTAGTTCAAGTCCTGCTCTGAGGTGCTCTGTGTCAGCTCTGAGCGACAGGTGAGCTGGGGGTGCTCTGCAATGAGGGCTATGTGCACGGTTCCTGTGTGCCCAGCCCTGCCACGGTACCTGCAAGGGTAGCTCTGTATCCTGGGAGGGGCCTGATCACAAGAGCCCCGTGGGCTGGGGTGGGGGTGGGGTACCTGCCCAGGTGAGCTCCATATTCTGCGATTGGTCTGACCACGAGAGCCCCATGGGCTGCTGGGGACCTGGTAAAGGATGTCAGGACAGTCAGTGAAGCCACCGAGGATATACCTCCAGTTGCTCCTAATTCCTACACCCTGCTGGTCATTCTACCAACCACCAGGACATGGTATTCTGTATTAGTCTTCAATGATGCCTTCTTTTGTATTCCATTAGTCCCAGAGTCACAAGAAATTTTGGCTTGTGAGTGGCAGGACTCAACATACAACTAAAACAATACTTCCGGGCCGTCTGGCCCCAAGGGTGCAAAAATTCCCACACCGTCTTTGGGGAAAGCTTAGCTAAAGACCTAAAAGTTCTACCTCTGGAAAAGGAAACCCTCCTTCAATATGCAGACGACATTCTGATCGCCAGCCCTACTAAGGAGGCCTCTGAACTACCAAGCCAATAAAGGATAGAAGTTGTCCAAGAAAAAGCTCAAATATCACAGACTGCGGTGACCTGCCTGGGCTTCATTCTCACACAAGGTCAGAGAAGCCCATCCCAGGAAAGGGAAGAAACCATTTTCAGCCTTACCCCTTTCTAAAACTAGAAGACAGCTTAGGGGTTCCTGGGGAGGCCAGGGTTTGCTGCTTCTGGATCCCTAACTACAGTCTACTAGCTGGGCCTCTATATGAAACACTGAAAGGAAAAGATGATGATCCTTTTGAATAGAATCCAGAAGTGGCCTTTCAAGAATGGAAAGAGCAGTCAATTCAGACCCTTGCCCTGGAACTCCCTAATTTAGCTAAACCCTTTGACCTTTACATTCCCGGTGAAAGGTGAATCGCCATTGGAGAATTAGTGCAAAAACTGGGACCACTTGAAATGGAACAATGCAAGAATGCCATCCAGGTAGGATAAACTACGGTCACTAAGGGGCTTGGCCCACTGCCACATCTGGCCAAGATACTGGCGGTATCTAAAAACCTGGAAATCAGCAGCCCAAAAGGCCACCTCCCTCCTAAGGGAAAAGGACCCCACGTGGTGATCCTAACCACCAACCATGCCCTGAAGTTGCAGGGTTCGCTCCGTGGGCACACCGACCTCGAGTGAGGAGGCCCTCCAACTCCAACATCCAGAGAGATAACCGGGGGCAACAGGGCACCATGACGACTCGTGTGAACATCACTTGACCTGGAGTTTCTCTCATAAAACAACAAGAGTGTGTCCCAAAAGAGTAGACTACTGCTTGCAGGACTTACTGCACCCAGAGGGGAGCTAATAATCTTGGCGGGGGAACAGTATACCACACTGTCACCATAGAAAAGCCTACAGACACCGTGATGATGGTGGCCAATAAGACCGGCTGGACTCCTGTTTACTTCAAAAGGCTGTTGACTCAGTAGCCATCATGGTCCTTATCACCACTGACCCTGGACTGTCTGGGAGTTGAGCGGGCAGGGCTCTGACACCTGGTGCTGTTTGTACGTTAATTCAGGGGCCTAATTGAAGAAAGCGCAGACTACTGGTCAGAGCATCTAGGCTGGCAGAAACGGTCAGCCTAAGGTAGCCGAACAAATGTGGGGCGGGGTGAAACCGGCCCCCACAGCGTCTCTGCACATCTCTTTCCTGGACCCTTAAAGGTCATTAGAGTCTATAACACTTCCAATGCTGGTGCTCAGGTGGACAAGCAGGGAGGCAGGGGTCCTGGGGACAATCAACGTCACCGGGAGGCTGCTGGGGAGAAGCTTTGACCCTCGCCCCAGGGTATGAGGGCTCCCAACTCAGCACTCAGCAGTTACAGAAGAAGGGTCTGCACCCTCAGCACTCCAAGAATGAGGAACGGGACAAAAGGCAGAGGAGGGGTTTGTCCCCAGCAAAGCCCATTAAAAATCCCTGGGAGATAAAAATAGAATCTGGGCAATAAAGTCAAGTCTAACCTTTTTTATCCTTTGTGCTTTGTCTAATTTCACGTGCTCCTAGGGTCCCGCATGCAGAGGTTCCACACCCGGCACTTCAGACCAGATTTCCTAGTGCAGAATGGCTGGGTCGACACCTCAGCTCCTGGGGCCCAGTGCAGACTCCACGATATAGAGCCTGAGCTACAGCCAACCCGGCCCTCGAGAGCTCTGCCGCCTCCCTCCCTCCCACTGACTCTGACAGGATCTCTACACAGCAGCCCAGCCCACAGCCCACGGGGTAGTGCATGCTCTCACCTCTCCATTCTCTGATCAAAATATAAAGTTTCCTTTGCTTGTGAACCAAACTCAGTCTCGATCTGTTGGCCCCAATGACACTGGGCAGGGGGACACTTGTTGGGGTCCACTCTGGAGGATCAGTAACAGAAATTGAGACTATTGTAACCTCAATGAACAGATGTGTGAGCCAAACTGTAGTTAACATAGAACAGTGTATAAGGCTCGGGTAAAATAAGATGTTTCTAACACTTCCATTTGATATTTCCATCACTTTTTATAAGCAAGTTCAGTGAAAAGGTTTGTCTTATTCGTCAGGTCAATATTAGAGAAACGAAGTGATTTCTTTCCAAGGATGTACATCTAATAATCTTGGTTAAACCTTCAATCTTGTTTTAAATGCTTTTCCATTGAAAATGATACCTCTCTTTCAGCTCCCCCATTTCTGAGAAGTATAAAATCTTATAATTTATTATTACCAAAGGGGAAAGGTGGGAGGAGGGATAAATTAACAGTTTGGAATTAACACATACACACTGCTATGTATAAAATAGATCATCAACAAGGAACTACTGTATAGCACAGGGAACTACACTCAACATTTTGCAATAACCTATAAGGGGAAATAATCTGAAAAAGAATAGATATTTTTATTGACATCATCTATCAATGATAGTTAAAGTGTAGCCTAAGGGAAGCTGGTGGTGAGTGCTTCTGACCCTGAAGACTTCAATCATCTAAAGTTTGGACTCTGCCTACTTCCCAAGGCCCTTAATGAACATATGTGTAGCCGTAGCTTAAAAACTTCCCCAGTTTGGGTTTCGGGGAGACACTGATTTTGAAAAAGCCCTGGTGTTCTCCTTACATGAATGGGACTCTTCCTACTGCTAAAACATGTCTGTCACACCCAGAGGATGGTATACCGTCTGATCGGGAAGAGTTTGGAAAAGGCATCTCATCTCCTCATCTCCTGGTGCTCGGGTTCACCCCTCCAGCGTCTTTACTAACAGTCTCCCCACTTGGAGATGTCAGCACTGTCAACATCCTGTTGTGTACAGTTTGGAATTTGTCCAGAGGATGAAGTGGAAGGATGAGGAACAATGAGAGACAAGTCCTAGGTGTTCAGACAGGCACATGTCACTCTAATTTCCAATCAGAAAGACGAATTGACCAAAGGCTAGGGTTGCCCATGGAAACAGTATAGGGCTTGAGGAAATCCCGCTGCTTTGTGGCCAGTTCCCATAAACACAAGTTGAACAATGGAACTCAGGGGCAGTAAAATTCACAAAACTGCAGAGTTGAAAATATCCATCACTGAAAAATGTCTTGAGGAAAGTCAGAGAAAAGGACTTGTAAGCAAGGGAGAATGGCAGGAAAGGGATTTGAGGAGGTAGAAAGGACTCGCCATTAAGCACAAGAAAAGGAGCTGAACATTGCCAACATTGCCAACATTGCAGTTGGCCAAAAAGGGTGTATGCGTTTTTTTCTGTATATATTCAAGAAAAGGGCATACACTTTTTTAGCCAACCAAACAGGTGGGCACTGGAAGTCAATACTACAAAAGATATCACTTCGCATCAGTCAGAAGAGCCATCCTCATAAAGCGTAAACAACAGAAATGCAGGACAGGGCAACGAGAAGAGGGAGCCCTGTGAGACTTATAGTGGAAATGTATATTGCCAACGGCCATTCTGGAGAAGTGTATTGTGTTTACTAAAGCATCTAAAAAATGAGCTACAGAGCATAGGGCACTTGCACTCATGGGCGTATATCTTGGGAAAAACAAAAATCGAGAGGGCACAGGCACCCCAATGTTTACCCGCTCTCTGTTTAAAAGATCCTCGACTAGGATATAACTTAAATGTCTCTGGAGGGAAAAAATGGATAGAGATGTGGTACTTAGGTAGAGTGGAATATTATTCAGCCTGGAAATCAATGAAATATGGCCAGTTGTAACAACTCCGGAGGAGTTACGTATGATCATTCTAAGTGACAGAATTCAAAAAGAAAAAGACACATATCATAAGATATCACTTAAAGGTGGAATCCAAAATGGCTACACATGAAATAAATTACAAAACAAAAACATAGTCAAATATGTAGAAAACACGCATAAGGCTGCTAAACGGGAAAGGTGGGGAGGGGTGAGGCATCATCCAGGAGGTTGAAATTAGCAAAGATACCATTCCAAATACCAAACTGATAATCAACAAGGCCTACACGGTAGCTAAAAGAACTGCACTCAGCACACTCAAGTCACCGGAAAAGAATATATACGACTGGTAAGAATCTGAAAAAGAATTTATTGATGACTCTCTGTACGTGAATCAAGTGGATGTACAGCAGCAAGAAACAGAGCTTTGAAAATCAGCTGTAACCAATATAGTAATAAGTTGAAAAAAATAAACGACAGAGAGACAGAGAAAACCTCTTACAACTTTTCCTCAGGGACGGTGATGCAACATGGATTGAACACATCTAGACCCACAGCAGGATGAGACATAAGGCTGGAAACTGTTTGCGCTAAGAGAAATGTGAGGTTGGGTGAGGAAATGCACACCCTTTAAAGTAATACTACCTGGTACCCATTCAATGGGTCCCAAATCTGCAGGTTCAAGGGATCTTCCTACAGCTAAAACATGCATGGAAAACCCAGAGGACTGTACACCATGTGATCGGGAGATGTGTCTAAAATGCACCTCATTTATCCTCTCCTGGTGCTCCTGTTCACCATTCCAGCCATGTTACTTAGAATCTCCCCACTTGGAGAATCAGCACATTTAAACTTCTGTTTCACACATTTTGCAAATTGTGAGGAGGATGAATGGGAAGAGGGGGAACCAATGAGAGAATAGTTGTAGGGGTTTGGACGGGCACATATCACTCTAATTTCCCATTAAGAATAAGAATTAAAGAAAGGCTCAGCCTGCCTCGCCGGAGCCAAAATAGGGCCTGAAGCAATCCTGCGGGTTTGAGGACAGCTCACAAAAGAGCAACTTAAAAAATGGAGCTCAGGGTCACTGCAATTCACAAACCTGCAGAGTTATAAATGAAAACTAATGTCCAAAAATATGTTGAGGTAAGGCAAAGAAGAGGATCTGAATGCAAGACAGAATTGCAAGAAACAGATTTCAAGAGATAGATTGGACTCGTCTTTAATGCACATGAAAAGCGGCAGAATTTCGACAATGATGCAGTTGGCCCAAAAGGGCGTATGCGTTTTTTCCTGATTATATCCAGGAAAAAACGCATACGCACTTTATGGGCAACGAAGCAAGTAAGCAATGCAAATGTGCACAACAAAGAAATCTCACTTCCCACCGGTCAAAAGGGCCATCCTAAAAAAGTGTAAAATCCAGAAAGGCAGGACAGGCCATGGAGAACAGGGAGCCTTTATACGCTGATGGGCAGTGTGTGAACTGCCGAGAGCCACTCTGGAGAAGTGTATGGTGGTTCCTAAATCATCTAAAAAACAGAGCTACAGAGCATAGGACACTTCCAATCATGGGAGTATATCTAGGGAAGTCTAAAAATCAACAAGACACAAGCACACCACAGTTTAGGGCTACTCTGTTTACAAGAACCTCAACTTCAGTACACCTTAAATATCCCAGGAAAGAGAACAATGGATAAAGAAGATGTGGTACTTATGTACAATGGAATATCTCTTCACCATGAAATCAATGTAATAAGGCTAGTAGAAGGATAAAGAGTGGATTTAGGTCCGATAATACTACTTGAAATAAGTCAAACAGAAAAAGAAACATATCATAAGATATCACTTATAGAGGGAGGGTAAATATGGCTGCACAAGAAATGAATTACAGAACAGAACAGTGTCTCACATTTAGAAAACACACTATGTCAGCTTAAGGGGAAAGGAGAGGTGGGGTGATGCATAAAACCAGAGTTTGAAATTAGCACAGATACCGTTCAATAAACCAAATAGGTATTAGACAAGATCTACACCTTGCTCAATGAACTGGCCTCAACACACCCTATACACCGCAGAGAAATATATCTGAGTAATAAGAATCTTAAAACCCATGTATTGATATATCTCCATAAGGGAATCAAGTGTGTGCAGAGCGGCACAAACACAGCAGTGAAAATGAGCTAAACCCCATTATAGAAATAAATTTTAAAAAGAAAACGCTGAAACAATGAAAGAGAGAAAAATTCTTACAAAATTCTCTCAGGGGATGTGATGCAACCTGGATTGACCACATATAAACCCACAGCTGGATAAGACATAAGGCTGGACACTTGGGGCTGAGAGGATTGGTGAGCTTTGGTGAGCAACTGCCGAAAGTTTAATGCAATACTTCATGCTACTCAGTCCAAGGGTCCCAACACTCCAGGTTGAAGGGAATCTTCCTACAGCTAAACCATGCTTGGGAAACCCAGCGACTGGTATACCATATGATCGGGAAAGGTTTCTAAAACGCACCTCATTTTTCCTCTCCTGGGGCTGCGGATCGACATTCCAGCCGCTTTACTAACAACATCCCCACATGGAGTCAATGCCTTTAAGTTCTGGTATCGCACAGTCTGCAGTTAGTGTGGAGGATGAATGGGAATAGGGGGAACCAGTGAGAAACAAGCTGTAGCGGTTAAATGGGCACATGTCACTCTAATGCCACATCAGTAAGAAGAATTAACCAAAGGCACAGCAAGGTGCCCCAGAAGAAAAATAGGGCTTCAAGGAATCCTGTGGTTATGGGGCAAGACCACAAAAATAAGAGCTGAAAAGTGGGGCTAAGGGCCACTGCAATTCAAAAACCTGCAGAGTTATAAAGGCCAACTATTTTCAAAAAATATATTGAGGTAAGGCTATGAAGAGACATTGAAAGCAAGGCAGAATTGCAGGAAACCGATTTCAGGAGGTAGACTGGAATTGCATTGAAAACATATGAAGAGAGTCAGAACCTCGACAATGATGCACTTGGCCAAAAAGGGCGTATGTGTTTTTTCCTGAATATATTCAGGAAAAAACGCATACGCCCTTTTTGGCCAACCAAGCAAGCTTGCAAAGGAAATCTGCACTACAATGAAGTCTCACTTCCACCTGGTCAAAAGGGCCATCTGAAAAAAGTGTAAAATCCATAAAAGCACGACAGGGCATGGAGAACTGGGAGCCTTCTTATGCTGATGGGCGGGATGTAAATTGCCAACAGACACTCCGGAGAAGTGTATGGTGTTTCCTGAAACATCTAAAAAACAAAGCAACAGAGCCTAGGGCACTTCCACTTATGGTCCTATAGATTAGGGAAATTAAAATTAAAAAGACACAGCCACCCTAAAGTTTGGGACGGCTCTGTTTACAAGAACCTCGTTTACGGTACAAGTTCAATATCGCAGAAAGTGAAAAATGGATAAAGAAGTTGTGGTACTTACATACAAGGCAATATAACTCAGCAATGAAATCTATGTCATCAGGCCCTTAGCAGCACAATGAGTGGATTCAGGTATGATGATTCTAACTGAAATAAGTCACACAGAAAAAGAAACATCATAAGATATCAGTAATACACGGAATGTAAACTTGGCTACACAGGAACTGAATTACAGAACAGAACAGGGTCTCCAATTTAGAAAACCAACTTATGCTTGCTTAAGAGTAAAGGTGAGTTGGGGTGCTGCATAAAACCAGAGATTGAAATGAGCACAGATAAAGTTCCTTAAACCAAATATGGAATAGACAAGAGCTACTCCTTGCTCAACGAAATGGACTCAACACCCCATATTAAACGCCTATGAATATACCTGACTAGTAAGAATCTTAAAACGTATGGATGGCTATGTCTGAAAGAGAATCAAGCGTGTGTACAGGGGCATAAATGCAGCAGTGATAGGATTGGAGAGGTTCGGTGAGCAAATGAAGACCCTTTGAAGTCATATTGCATGGTACCCATTCCACGGGTTTCAACTACCCAGGTTTAAGGTATTCTTCCTTCAGCTAAAAC
This sequence comes from Globicephala melas, assembly GCF_963455315.2. NCBI lineage: Eukaryota > Metazoa > Chordata > Mammalia > Artiodactyla > Delphinidae > Globicephala > Globicephala melas. The sequence continues at coordinate 67,099 of NW_027207303.1, read as the reverse complement.
ATGCATGTGGAACCTAGAGTATGATCAACCATGTGATCGGGAGACGTGTTCAAATATGTCTCAGTTTTCGTACCCTGGTACTCGGGTGCAACATTCCAGACGCTTTACTAACACTCTCCCGACTTGGAGAGTCAGTCCCTTTAACCTCCTGTTTGGCCCAGTTTGCAATTTCTGCGGAAGATGAACAGGAATAGCGAGAACCAATGAGAGACTAGCTGGAGGTGTCTGGACGGGCAAATTTAACTCTCATTTCCCACCAGGAAGAGGAATTAACCAAAGGCTCAGCGTGCCGTGCCGGAACCAGATTAGGGCCTGAAGCCATCCTGCGGTGTTGCGGCCAGCTCACAAGAAAGCGAGTTGAAGAAAGGAGCTCAGGGGCACTGTAATTCACAAACCTGCAGAGTTATAAATGACAGCTATCGTCCAAAAATATACTGAAGTAAGGCTGCCAAGAGGACTTGAAAGCGGGGCAGAATTGCAGGAAACCGATTTCAGGAGGTAGACTGGAATTGCATTGAAAGCATAGGAAAAGCGGCAGAACGTCCACAATGATGCACTTGGCCAAAAAGGGCGTATGCGTGTTTTCCTGAATATATTCAGGAAAACACGCATACGCCCTTTTTGGCCAACCAAGCAAGCTTGCAAAGGAAATCTGCACTACAATGAAGTCTCACTTCCCCCCGGTCAAAAGGGCCATCTGAAAAAAGTGTAAAATCCAGAAAGGCAGGACAGGCCATGGAGAACTGGGAGCCTTGTTATGCTGATGGGCGGGATGTAAATTGCCAACAGACACTCGGGAGAAGTGTATGGTGTTTCCTGAAACATCTAAAAAACAAAGCAACAGAGCCTAGGGCACTTCCACTTATGGTCCTATAGCTTAGGGAAATTAAAATCAAAAAGACACAGCCACCCCAAAGTTTGGGACGCCTCTGTTTACAAGAACCTCGTTTACTGTACAAGTTCAATATCACAGAAAGTGAAAAATGGATAAACAACTTGTGGTACTTACGTACAATGCAGTATCACTCAGCAATGAAATCTATGTCATCAGGCCCGTAGCAGCATAATGAGTGGATTCAGGTACGTTTATTCTAACTGAAATAAGTCACACAGAAAAAGAAACATCATAAGATATCACTAACACACGGAATGTAAACTTGGCTACCAAGGAACTGAATTCCAAAACAGAACAGGGTCTCAAATTTAGAAAACCAACTTATGCTTGCTTAAGGGGAAAGGTGAGTTGGGGTGCTGCATAAAACCAGAGATTGAAATGAGCACAGATAAATTCCTTAAGCCAAATATGGAATAGACAAGAGCTACTGCTTGCTCAACAAAATGGACTCAACACCCCATATTAAACGCCTAAGAATGTACTTGACTAGTAAGTATCTTAAAACCTATGGATTGCTATGTCTCCAAAAGAGAATCAAGCGTGTGTACAGGGGCATAAACGCAGCAGTGATAGGATTGGAGAGGTTCGGTGAGCAAATGAAGACCCTTTGAAGTCATATTGCATGGTACCCATTCCACGGGTTTCAACTACCCAGGTTTAATGTATTCTTCCTTCAGCTAAAACATGCATGTGGAACCTAGAGTATGATCAACCATGTGATTGGGAGACGTGTTCATATATGTCTCAGTTTTCGTACCCTGGTACTTGGGTGCAACATTCCAGACGCTTTACTAACATTCTCCCGACTTGGAGAGTCAGTCCCTATAACTTCCTGTTTGGCCCAGTTTGCAATTTCTGCGGATGATGAACAGGAATAGCGAGAACCAATGAGAGACTAGCTGGAGGTGTCTGGACGGGCAAATTTAACTCTCATTTCCCACCAGGAAGAGGAGTTAACCAAAGGCTCAGCGTGCCGTGCCGGAACCAGATTAAGGCCTGAAGCCATCCTGCAGTGTTGCGGCCAGGTCACAAGAAAGCGAGTTGAAGAAAGGAGCTCAGGGACACTGTAATTCACAAACCTGCAGAGTTATAAATGACAGCTATCGTCCAAAAATATACTGAAGTAAGGCTGCCAAGAGGACTTGAAAGCGGGGCAGAATTGCAGGAAACCGTTTTCAGGAGGTAGACTGGAATTGCAGTGAAAGCATAGGAAAAGAGGCAGAACGTCCACAATGATGCACTTGGCCAAAAAGGGCGTATGCGTTTTTTCCTGAATATATTCAGGAAAAAACGCATACGCCCTTTTTGGCCAACCAAGCAAACTTGCAAAGGAAATCTGCACTACAATGAAGTCTCACTTCCCCCCGGTCAAAAGGGCCATCTGAAAAAAGTGTAAAATCCAGAAAGGCAGGACAGGCCATGGAGAACTGGGAGCCTTGTTATGCTGATGGGCGGGATATACATTGCCAACAGACACTCGGGAGAAGTGTATGGTGTTTCCTGAAACATCTAAGAAACAAAGCAACAGAGCCTAGGGCACTTTCACTTATGGTCCTATAGCTTAGGGAAATTAAAATCAAAAAGACACAGCCACCCCAAAGTTTGGGACGCCTCTGTTTACAAGAACCTCGTTTACCGTACAAGTTCTCTATCACAGAAAGTGAAAAATGGATAAAGAACTTGTGGTACTTACGTACAATGCAGTATCACTCAGCAATGAAATCTATGTCATTAGGCCCGTAGCAGCATAATGAGTGGATTCAGGTACGATGATTCTAACTGAAATAAGTCACACAGAAAAAGAAACATCATAAGATATCACTAATACACGGAATGTAAACTTGGCTACATAGGAACTGAATTCCAAAACAGAACAGGGTCTCAAATTTAGAAAACCAACTTATGCTTGCTTAAGGGGAAAGGTGAGTTGGGGTGCTGCATAAAACCAGAGATTGAAATGAGCACAGATAAAGTTCCTTAAGCCAAATATGGAATAGACAAGAGCTACTCCTTGCTCAACGAAATGGACTCAACACCCCATATTAAACGCCTAAGAATGTACCTGACTAGTAAGTATGTTAAAACCTATGGATTGCGATGTCTCCGAAAGAGAATCAAGCATGTGTACAGGGGCATAAACTCAGCAGTGATAGGATTGGAGAGGTTCGGTGAGCAAATGAAGACCCTTTGAAGTCATATTGTCTGGTACCCATTCCACGGGTCTCAACTCTCCAGGTTTAAGGTATTCTTCCTTCAGCTAAAACATGCATGTGGAACCCAGAGTATGATCAACCGTGTGAACGGGAGACGTGTTCAAATATGTCTCAGTTTTCCTCCCCTGGTACTCGGGTGCAACATTCCAGATGCTTTACTAACACTCTCCCCACTTGGAGAGTCAGCGCCTTTAACCTCCTGTTTGGCCCAGTTTGCAATTTCTGCGGAAGATGAACAGGAATAGGGAGAACCAATGAGAGACTAGCTGGAGGTGTCTGGATGGGCAAATTTAACTCTCATTTCCCACCAGGAAGAGGAAATAACCAAAGGCTCAGCATGCCGTGCCGGAACCAGATTAGGGCCTGAAGCCAGCCTGCGGTGTTGCGGCCAGCTCAAAAGAAGGCGAGTTGAAGAAAGGAGCTCAGGGGCACTGTAATTCACAAACCTGCAGAGTTATAAATGACAGCTATCGTCCAAAAATATACTGAAGTAAGGCTGCCAAGAGAACTTGAAAGCGGGGCAGAATTGCAGGAAACCGATTTCAGGAGGTAGACTGGAATTGCATCGAAAGCATAGGAAAAGCGGCAGAGCGTCCACAATGATGCACTTGGCCAAAAAGGGCGTATGCATTTTTTCCTGAATATATTCAGGAAAAAAAGCATACGCCCTTTTTGGCCAACCAAGCAAGCTTGCAAAGGAAATCTGCACTACAATGAAGTCTCACTTCCCCCCGGTCAAAAGGGCCATCTGAAAAAAGTGTAAAATCCAGAAAGGCAGGACAGGCCATGGAGAACTGGGAGCCTTGTTATGCTGATGGGCGGGATGTAAATTGCCACAGCCACTAGGGAGAAGTGTATGGTGTTTCCTGAAACATCTAAAAGACAAAGCAACAGAGCCTAGGGCACTTCCACTTATGGTCCTATAGCTTAGGGAAATTAAAATCAAAAAGACACAGCCACCCCAAAGTTTGGGACGCCTCTGTTTACAAGAACCTCGTTTACCGTACAAGTTCAATATCACAGAATGTGAAAAATGGATAAAGAACTTGTGGTACTTACGTACAATGCAGTATCACTCAGCAATGAAATCTATGTCATCAGGCCCGTAGAAGCATAATGAGTGGATTCAGGTACGATGATTCTAACTGAAATAAGTCACACAGAAGAAGAAACATCATAAGATATCAGTAATACACGGAATGTAAACTTGGCTACAAAGGAACTGAATTCCAAAACAGAACAGGGTCTCAAATTTAGAAAACCAACTTATGCTTGCTTAAGGGTAAAGGTGAGTTGGGGTGCTGCATAAAACCAGAGATCGAAATGAGCACAGATAAAGTTCCTTAAGCCAAATATGGAATAGACAAGAGCTACTCCTTGCTCAACAAAATGGACTCAACACCACATATTAAACGCCTAAGAATGTACCTGACAAGTAAGTATCTTAAAACCTATGGATTGCTATGTCTCCAAAAGAGAATCAAGCGTGTGTACAGGGGCATAAACGCAGCAGTGATAGGATTGGAGAGGTTCGGTGAGCAAATGAAGACCCTTTGAAGTCATATTGCATGGTACCCATTCCACGGGTTTCAACTACCAAGGTTTAAGGTATTCTTCCTTCAGCTAAAACATGCATGTGGAACCTAGAGTATGATCAACCATGTGATCGGGAGACGTGTTCAAATATGTCTCAGTTTTCGTACCCTGGTACTCGGGTGCAACATTCCAGACGCTTTACTAACACTCTCCCGACTTGGAGAGTCAGTCCCTTTAACCTCCTGTTTGGCCCAGTTTGCAATTTCTGCGGAAGATGAACAGGAATAGCGAGAACCAATGAGAGACTAGCTGGAGGTGTCTGGACGGGCAAATTTAACTCTCATTTCCCACCAGGAAGAGGAATTAACCAAAGGCTCAGCGTGCCATGCCGGAACCAGATTAGGGCCTGAAGCCATCCTGCGGTGTTGCGGCCAGCTCACAAGAAAGCGAGTTGAAGAAAGGAGCTCAGGGGCACTGTAATTCACAAACCTGCAGAGTTATAAATGACAGCTATCGTCCAAAAATATACTGAAGTAAGGCTGCCAAGAGGACTTGAAAGCGGGGCAGAATTGCAGGAAACCGATTTCAGGAGGTAGACTGGAATTGCATTGAAAGCATAGGAAAAGAGGCAGAACGTCCACAATGATGCACTGGGCCAAAAAGGGCGTATGCATGTTTTCCTGAATATATTCAGGAAAAAACGCATACGCCCTTTTTGGCCAACCAAGCAAGCTTGCAAAGGAAATCTGCACTACAATGAAGTCTCACTTCCCCCCGGTCAAAAGGGCCATCTGAAAAAAGTGTAAAATCCAGAAAGGCAGGACAGGCCATGGAGAACTGGGAGCCTTGTTATGCTGATGGGCGGGATGTAAATTGCCAACAGACACTCGGGAGAAGTGTATGGTGTTTCCTGAAACATCTAAAAAACAAAGCAACAGAGCCTAGGGCACTTCCACTTATGGTCCTATAGCTTAGGGAAATTAAAATCAAAAAGACACAGCCACCCCAAAGTTTGGGACGCCTCTGTTTACAAGAACCTCGTTTACCGTACAAGTTCAATATCACAGAAAGTCAAAAATGGGTAAACAACTTGTGGTACTTACGTACAATGCAGTATCACTCAGCAATGAAATCTATGTCATCAGGCCCGTAGCAGCATAATGAGTGGATTCAGGTACGATGATTCTAACTGAAATAAGTCACACAGAAGAAGAAACATCATAAGATATCAGTAATACATGGAATGTAAACTTGGCTACAAAGGAACTGAATTCCAAAACAGAACAGGGTCTCAAATTTAGAAAACCAACTTATGCTTGCTTAAGGGTAAAGGTGAGTTGGGGTGCTGCATAAAACCAGAGATCGAAATGAGCACAGATAAAGTTCCTTAAGCCAAATATGGAATAGACAAGAGCTACTCCTTGCTCAACAAAATGGACTCAACACCACATATTAAACGCCTAAGAATGTACCTGACTAGTAAGTATCTTAAAACCTATGGATTGCTATGTCTCCAAAAGAGAATCAAGCGTGTGTACAGGGGCATAAACGCAGCAGTCATAGGATTGGAGAGGTTCGGTGAGCAAATGAAGACCCTTTGAAGTCATATTGCATGGTACCCATTCCACGGGTTTCAACTACCCAGGTTTAAGGTATTCTTCCTTCAGCTAAAACATGCATGTGGAACCTAGAGTATGATCAACCATGTGATCGGGAGACGTGTTCAAATATGTCTCAGTTTTCGTACCCTGGTACTCGGGTGCAACATTCCAGACGCTTTACTAACACTCTCCCGACTTGGAGAGTCAGTCCCTTTAACCTCCTGTTTGGCCCAGTTTGCAATTTCTGCGGAAGATGAACAGGAATAGCGAGAACCAATGAGAGACTAGCTGGAGGTGTCTGGACGGGCAAATTTAACTCTCATTTCCCACCAGGAAGATGAATTAACCAAAGGCTCAGCGTGCCATGCCGGAACCAGATTAGGGCCTGAAGCCATCCTGCGGTGTTGCGGCCAGCTCACAAGAAAGCGAGTTGAAGAAAGGAGCTCAGGGGCACTGTAATTCACAAACCTGCAGAGTTATAAATGACAGCTATCGTCCAAACATATACTGAAGTAAGGCTGCCAAGAGGACTTGAAAGCGGGGCAGAATTGCAGGAAACCGATTTCAGGAGGTAGACTGGAATTGCATTGAAAGCATAGGAAAAGAGGCAGAACGTCCACAATGATGCACTTGGCCAAAAAGGGCGTATGCGTTTTTTCCTGAATATATTCAGGAAAAAACGCATACGCTCTTTTTGGCCAACCAAGCAAGCTTGCAAAGGAAATCTGCACTACAATGAAGTCTCACTTCCCCCCGGTCAAAAGGGCCATCTGAAAAAAGTGTAAAATCCAGAAAGGCAGGACAGGCCATGGAGAACTGGGAGCCTTGTTATGCTGATGGGCGGGATGTAAACTGCCAACAGACACTCCGGAGAAGTGTATGGTGTTTCCTGAAACATCTAAAAAACAAAGCAACAGAGCCTAGGGCACTTCCACTTATGGTCCTATAGCTTAGGGAAATTAAAATCAAAAAGACACAGCCACCCCAATGTTTGGGACGCCTCTGTTTACAAGAACCTCTTTTACCATACAAGTTCAATATCACAGAAAGTGAAAAATGGATAAAGAACTTGTGGTACTTACGTACAATGCAGTATCACTCAGCAGTGAAATCTATGTCATCAGGCCCGTAGCAGCACAATGAGTGGATTCAGGTACGATGATTCTAACTGAAATAAGTCACACAGAAAAAGAAACATCATAAGATATCAGTAATACACGGAATGTAAACTTGGCTACACAGGAACTGAATTACAGAACAGAACAGGGTCTCAAATTTAGAAAACCAACTTATGCTTGTTTAAGGGTAAAGGTGAGTTGGGGTGCTGCATAAAACCAGAGATTGAAATGAGCACAGATAAAGTTCCTTAAGCCAAATATGGAATAGACAAGAGCTACTCCTTGCTCAACGAAATGGACTCAACACCGCATATTAAATGCCTAAGAATGTACCTGACTCTTAAGTATCTTAAAACCTATGGATTGCTATGTCTCCGAAAGAGAATCAAGCATGTGTACAGGGACATAAACGCAGCAGTGATAGGATTGGAGAGGATCGGTGAGCAAATGAAGACCCTTTGAAGTCATATTGCATGGTACCCATTCCACGGGTTTCAACTACCCAGGTTTAAGGTATTCTTCCTTCAGCTAAAACATGCATGTGGAACCTAGAGTATGATCAACCATGTGATCGGGAGACGTGTTCAAATATGTCTCAGTTTTCGTACCCTGGTACTCGGGTGCAACATTCCAGACGCTTTACTAACACTCTCCCGACTTGGAGAGTCAGTCCCTTTAACCTCCTGTTTGGCCCAGTTTGCAATTTCTGCGGAAGATGAACAGGAATAGCGAGAACCAATGAGAGACTAGCTGGAGGTGTCTGGACGGGCAAATTTAACTCTCATTTCCCACCAGGAAGAGGAAATAACCAAAGGCTCAGCGTGCCGTGCCGGAACCAGATTAGGGCCTGAAGCCATCCTGCGGTGTTGCGGCCAGCTCACAAGAAAACGAGTTGAAGAAAGGAGCTCAGGGGCACTGTAATTCACAAACCTGCAGAGTTATAAATGACAACTATCGTCCAAAAATATATTGAAGTAAGGCTGCCAAGAGGACTTGAAAGTGGGGCAGAATTGCAGGAAACCGATTTCAGGAGGTAGACTGGAATTGCACTGAAAGCATAGGAAAAGAGGCTGAACGTCCACAATGATGCACTTGGCCAAAAAGGGCGTATGCGTTTTTTCCTGAATATATTCAGGAAAAAACGCATACGCCCTTTTTGGCCAACCAAGCAAGCTTGCAAAGGAAATCTGCACTACAATGAAGTCTCACTCCCCCCCCCCCGGTCAAAAGGGCCATCTGAAAAAAGTGTAAAATCCAGAAAGGCAGGACAGGCCATGGAGAACTGGGAGCCTTGTTATGCTGATGGGCGGGATGTAAACTGCCAACAGACACTCGGGAGAAGTGTATGGTGTTTCCTGAAACATCTAAAAAACAAAGCAACAGAGCCTAGGGCATTTACACTTATGGTCCTATAGCTTAGGGAAATTAAAATCAAAAAGATACAGCCACCCCAATGTTTGGGACGCCTCTGTTTACAAGAACCTCGTTTACCGTACAAGTTCAATATCACAGAAAGTGAAAAATGGATAAAGAACTTGTGGTACTTACGTACAATGCAGTATCACTCAGCAGTGAAATCTATGTCATCAGGCCCGTAGCAGCACAATGAGTGGATTCAGGTACGATGATTCTAACTGAAATAAGTCACACAGAGAAAGAAACATCATAAGATATCAGTAATACACGGAATGTAAACTTGGCTACACAGGAACTGAATTACAGAACAGAACAGGGTCTCAAATTTAGAAAACCAACTTATGCTTGTTTAAGGGTAAAGGTGAGTTGGGGTGCTGCATAAAACCAGAGATTGAAATGAGCACAGATAAAGTTCCTTAAGCCAAATATGGAATAGACAAGAGCTACTCCTTGCTCAACGAAATGGACTCAACACCGCATATTAAACGCCTAAGAATGTACCTGACTCTTAAGTATCTTAAAACCTATGGATTGCTATGTCTCCGAAAGAGAATCAAGCATGTGTACAGGGACATAAACGCAGCAGTGATAGGATTGGAGAGGTTCGGTGAGCAAATGAAGACCCTTTGAAGTCATATTGCATGGTACCCATTCCACGGGTTTCAACTACCCAGGTTTAAGGTATTCTTCCTTCAGCTAAAACATGCATGTGGAACCTAGAGTATGATCAACCATGTGATCGGGAGACGTGTTCAAATATGTCTCAGTTTTCGTACCCTGGTACTCGGGTGCAACATTCCAGACGCTTTACTAACACTCTCCCGACTTGGAGAGTCAGTCCCTTTAACCTCCTGTTTGGCCCAGTTTGCAATTTCTGCGGAAGATGAACAGGAATAGCGAGAACCAATGAGAGACTAGCTGGAGGTGTCTGGACGGGCAAATTTAACTCTCATTTCCCACCAGGAAGAGGAAATAACCAAAGGCTCAGCGTGCCGTGCCGGAACCAGATTAGGGCCTGAAGCCATCCTGCGGTGTTGCGGCCAGCTCACAAGAAAACGAGTTGAAGAAAGGAGCTCAGGGGCACTGTAATTCACAAACCTGCAGAGTTATAAATGACAACTATCGTCCAAAAATATACTGAAGTAAGGCTGCCAAGAGGACTTGAAAGCGGGGCAGAATTGCAGGAAACCGATTTCAGGAGGTAGACTGGAATTGCATTGAAAGCATAGGAAAAGAGGCAGAACGTCCACAATGATGCACTTGGCCAAAAAGGGCGTATGCGTTTTTTCCTGAATATATTCAGGAAAAAACGCATACGCCCTTTTTGGCCAACCAAGCAAGCTTGCAAAGGAAATCTGCACTACAATGAAGTCTCACTTCCCCCCGGTCAAAAGGGCCATCTGAAAAAAGTGTAAAATCCAGAAAGGCAGGACAGGCCATGGAGAACTGGGAGCCTTGTTATGCTGATGGGCGGGATGTAAACTGCCAACAGACACTCGGGAGAAGTGTATGGTGTTTCCTGAAACATCTAAAAAACAAAGCAACAGAGCCTAGGGCACTTCAACTTATGGTCCTATAGCTTAGGGAAATTAAAATCAAAAAGATACAGCCACCCCAATGTTTGGGACGCCTCTGTTTACAAGAACCTCATTTACCGTACAAGTTCAATATCACAGAAAGTGAAAAATGGATAAAGAACTTGTGGTACTTACGTACAATGCAGTATCACTCAGCAGTGAAATCTATGTCATCAGGCCCGTAGCAGCACAATGAGTGGATTCAGGTACGATGATTCTAACTGAAATAAGTCACACAGAGAAAGAAACATCATAAGATATCAGTAATACACGGAATGTAAACTTGGCTACACAGGAACTGAATTACAGAACAGAACAGGGTCTCAAATTTAGAAAACCAACTTATGCTTGTTTAAGGGTAAAGGTGAGTTGGGGTGCTGCATAAAACCAGAGATTGAAATGAGCACAGATAAAGTTCCTTAAGCCAAATATGGAATAGACAAGAGCTACTCCTTGCTCAACGAAATGGACTCAACACCGCATATTAAACGCCTAAGAATGTACCTGACTCTTAAGTATCTTAAAACCTATGGATTGCTATGTCTCCGAAAGAGAATCAAGCATGTGTACAGGGACATAAACGCAGCAGTGATAGGATTGGAGAGGTTCGGTGAGCAAATGAAGACCCTTTGAAGTCATATTGCATGGTACCCATTCCACGGGTTTCAACTACCCAGGTTTAAGGTATTCTTCCTTCAGCTAAAACATGCATGTGGAACCTAGAGTATGATCAACCATGTGATTGGGAGACGTGTTCAACTATGTCTCAGTTTTCGTACCCTGGTACTCGGGTGCAACATTCCAGACGCTTTACTAACACTCTCCCGACTTGGAGAGTCAGTCCCTTTAACCTCCTGTTTGGCCCAGTTTGCAATTTCTGCGGAAGATGAACAGGAATAGCGAGAACCAATGAGAGACTAGCTGGAGGTGTCTGGACGGGCAAATTTAACTCTCATTTCCCACCAGGAAGAGGAAATAACCAAAGGCTCAGCGTGCCGTGCCGGAACCAGATTAGGGCCTGAAGCCATCCTGCGGTGTTGCGGCCAGCTCACAAGAAAACGAGTTGAAGAAAGGAGCTCAGGGGCACTGTAATTCACAAACCTGCAGAGTTATAAATGACAACTATCGTCCAAAAATATACTGAAGTAAGGCTGCCAAGAGGACTTGAAAGCGGGGCAGAATTGCAGGAAACCGATTTCAGGAGGTAGACTGGAATTGCATTGAAAGCATAGGAAAAGAGGCAGAACGTCCACAATGATGCACTTGGCCAAAAAGGGCGTATGCGTTTTTTCCTGAATATATTCAGGAAAAAACGCATACGCCCTTTTTGGCCAACCAAGCAAGCTTGCAAAGGAAATCTGCACTACAATGAAGTCTCACTTCCCCCCCACCCCGGTCAAAAGGGCCATCTGAAAAAAGTGTAAAATCCAGAAAGGCAGGACAGGCCATGGAGAACTGGGAGCCTTGTTATGCTGATGGGCGGGATGTAAACTGCCAACAGACACTCGGGAGAAGTGTATGGTGTTTCCTGAAACATCTAAAAAACAAAGCAACAGAGCCTAGGGCACTTCCACTTATGGTCCTATAGCTTAGGGAAATTAAAATCAAAAAGATACAGCCACCCCAATGTTTGGGACGCCTCTGTTTACAAGAACCTCGTTTACCGTACAAGTTCAATATCACAGAAAGTGAAAAATGGATAAAGAACTTGTGGTACTTACGTACAATGCAGTATCACTCAGCAGTGAAATCTATGTCATCAGGCCCGTAGCAGCACAATGAGTGGATTCAGGTACGATGATTCTAACTGAAATAAGTCACACAGAGAAAGAAACATCATAAGATATCAGTAATACACGGAATGTAAACTTGGCTACACAGGAACTGAATTACAGAACAGAACAGGGTCTCAAATTTAGAAAACCAACTTATGCTTGTTTAAGGGTAAAGGTGAGTTGGGGTGCTGCATAAAACCAGAGATTGAAATGAGCACAGATAAAGTTCCTTAAGCCAAATATGGAATAGACAAGAGCTACTCCTTGCTCAACGAAATGGACTCAACACCGCATATTAAACGCCTAAGAATGTACCTGACTCTTAAGTATCTTAAAACCTATGGATTGCTATGTCTCCGAAAGAGAATCAAGCATGTGTACAGGGACATAAACGCAGCAGTGATAGGATTGGAGAGGTTCGGTGAGCAAATGAAGACCCTTTGAAGTCATATTGCATGGTACCCATTCCACGGGTTTCAACTACCCAGGTTTAAGGTATTCTTCCTTCAGCTAAAACATGCATGTGGAACCTAGAGTATGATCAACCATGTGATCGGGAGACGTGTTCAAATATGTCTCAGTTTTCGTACCCTGGTACTCGGGTGCAACATTCCAGACGCTTTACTAACACTCTCCCGACTTGGAGAGTCAGTCCCTTTAACCTCCTGTTTGGCCCAGTTTGCAATTTCTGCGGAAGATGAACAGGAATAGCGAGAACCAATGAGAGACTAGCTGGAGGTGTCTGGACGGGCAAATTTAACTCTCATTTCCCACCAGGAAGAGGAAATAACCAAAGGCTCAGCGTGCCGTGCCGGAACCAGATTAGGGCCTGAAGCCATCCTGCGGTGTTGCGGCCAGCTCACAAGAAAACGAGTTGAAGAAAGGAGCTCAGGGGCACTGTAATTCACAAACCTGCAGAGTTATAAATGACAACTATCGTCCAAAAATATACTGAAGTAAGGCTGCCAAGAGGACTTGAAAGCGGGGCAGAATTGCAGGAAACCGATTTCAGGAGGTAGACTGGAATTGCATTGAAAGCATAGGAAAAGAGGCAGAACGTCCACAATGATGCACTTGGCCAAAAAGGGAGTATGCGTTTTTTCCTGAATATATTCAGGAAAAAACGCATACGCCCTTTTTGGCCAACCAAGCAAGCTTGCAAAGGAAATCTGCACTACAATGAAGTCTCACTTCCCCCCCACCCCGGTCAAAAGGGCCATCTTAAAAAAGTGTAAAATCCAGAAAGGCAGGACAGGCCATGGAGAACTGGGAGCCTTGTTATGCTGATGGGCGGGATGTAAACTGCCAACAGACACTCGGGAGAAGTGTATGGTGTTTCCTGAAACATCTAAGAAACAAAGCAACAGAGCCTAGGGCACTTCCACTTATGGTCCTATAGCTTAGGGAAATTAAAATCAAAAAGATACAGCCACCCCAATGTTTGGGACGCCTCTGTTTACAAGAACCTCGTTTACCGTACAAGTTCAATATCACAGAAAGTGAAAAATGGATAAAGAACTTGTGGTACTTACGTACAATGCAGTATCACTCAGCAGTGAAATCTATGTCATCAGGCCCGTAGCAGCACAATGATTGGATTCAGGTACGATGATTCTAACTGAAATAAGTCACACAGAGAAAGAAACATCATAAGATATCAGTAATACACGGAATGTAAACTTGGCTACACAGGAACTGAATTACAGAACAGAACAGGGTCTCAAATTTAGAAAACCAACTTATGCTTGTTTAAGGGTAAAGGTGAGTTGGGGTGCTGCATAAAACCAGAGATTGAAATGAGCACAGATAAAGTTCCTTAAGCCAAATATGGAATAGACAAGAGCTACTCCTTGCTCAACGAAATGGACTCAACACCGCATATTAAACGCCTAAGAATGTACCTGACACTTAAGTATCTTAAAACCTATGGATTGCTATGTCTCCGAAAGAGAATCAAGCATGTGTACAGGGACATAAACGCAGCAGTGATAGGATTGGAGAGGTTCGGTGAGCAAATGAAGACCCTTTGAAGTCATATTGCATGGTACCCATTCCACGGGTTTCAACTACCCAGGTTTAAGGTATTCTTCCTTCAGCTAAAACATGCATGTGGAACCTAGAGTATGATCAACCATGTGATCGGGAGACGTGTTCAAATATGTCTCAGTTTTCGTACCCTGGTACTCGGGTGCAACATTCCAGACGCTTTACTAACACTCTCCCGACTTGGAGAGTCAGTCCCTTTAACCTCCTGTTTGGCCCAGTTTGCAATTTCTGCGGAAGATGAACAGGAATAGCGAGAACCAATGAGAGACTAGCTGGAGGTGTCTGGACGGGCAAATTTAACTCTCATTTCCCACCAGGAAGAGGAAATAACCAAAGGCTCAGCGTGCCGTGCCGGAACCAGATTAGGGCCTGAAGCCATCCTGCGGTGTTGCGGCCAGCTCACAAGAAAACGAGTTGAAGAAAGGAGCTCAGGGGCACTGTAATTCACAAACCTGCAGAGTTATAAATGACAACTATCGTCCAAAAATATACTGAAGTAAGGCTGCCAAGAGGACTTGAAAGCGGGGCAGAATTGCAGGAAACCGATTTCAGGAGGTAGACTGGAATTGCATTGAAAGCATAGGAAAAGAGGCAGAACGTCCACAATGATGCACTTGGCCAAAAAGGGCGTATGCGTTTTTTCCTGAATATATTCAGGAAAAAACGCATACGTGCTTTTTGGCCAACCAAGCAAGCTTGCAAAGGAAATCTGCACTAAGATGAAGTCTCACTTCCCCCCGGTCAAAAGGGCCATCTGAAAAAAGTGTAAAATCCAGAAAGGCAGGACAGGCCATGGAGAACTGGGAGCCTTGTTATGCTGATGGGCGGGATGTCAATTGCCAACAGACACTCGGGAGAAGTGTATGGTGTTTCCTGAAACATCTAAAAAACAAAGCAACAGAGCCTAGGGCACTTCCACTTATGGTCCTATAGCTTAGGGAAATTAAAATCAAAAAGATACAGCCACCCCAATGTTTGGGACGCCTCTGTTTACAAGAACCTCATTTACCGTACAAGTTCAATATCACAGAAAGTGAAAAATGGATAAAGAACTTGTGGTACTTACGTACAATGCAGTATCACTCAGCAGTGAAATCTATGTCATCAGGCCCGTAGCAGCACAATGAGTGGATTCAGGTACGATGATTCTAACTGAAATAAGTCACACAGAAAAAGAAACATCATAATATATCACTAATACACGGAATCTAAACTTGGCTACACAGGAACTGAATTACAGAACAGAACAGGGTCTCAAATTTAGAAAACCAACTTATGCTTGTTTAAGGGTAAATGTGAGTTGGGGTGCTGCATAAAACCAGAGATTGAAATGAGCACAGATAAAGTTCCTTAAGCCAAATATGGAATAGACAAGAGCTACTCCTTGCTCAACGAAATGGAGTCAACACCGCATATTAAACGCCTAAGAATGTACCTGACTCTTAAGTATCTTAAAACCTATGGATTGCCATGTCTCCGAAAGAGAATCAAGCATGTGTACAGGGACATAAACGCAGCAGTGATAGGATTGGAGAGGTTCGGTGAGCAAATGAAGACCCTTTGAAGTCATATTGCATGGTACCCATTACACGGGTCTCAACTCTCCAGGTTTAAGGTATTCTTCCTTCAGCTAAAACATGCATATGGAACCCAGAGTATGATCAACCGTGTGAACGGGAGACGTGTTCAAATATGTCTCAGTTTTCCTCCCCTGGTACTCGGGTGCAACATTCCAGACGCTTTACTAACACTCACCCCACTTGGAGAGTCAGCGCCTTTAACCTCCTGTTTGGCCCAGTTTGCAATTTCTGCGGAAGATGAACAGGAATAGGGAGAACCAATGAGAGACTAGCTGGAGGTGTCTGGACGGGCAAATTTAACTCTCATTTCCCACCAGGAAGAGGAAATAACCAAAGGCTCAGCGTGCCGTGCCGGAACCAGATTAGGGCCTGAAGCCATCCTGCGGTGTTGCGGCCAGCTCAAAAGAAAGCGAGTTGAAGAAAGGAGCTCAGGGGCACTGTAATTCACAAACCTGCAGAGTTATAAATGACAACTATCGTCCAAAAATATACTGAAGTAAGGCTGCCAAGAGGACTTGAAAGCGGGGCAGAATTGCAGGAAACCGATTTCAGGAGGTAGACTGGAATTGCATTGAAAGCATAGGAAAAGAGGCAGAACGTCCACAATGATGCACTTGGCCAAAAAGGGCGTATGCGTTTTTTTCCTGAATATATTCAGGAAAAAAACGCATACGCCCTTTTTGGCCAACCAAGCAAGCTTGCAAAGGAAATCTGCACTACAATGAAGTCTCACTTCCCCCCGGTCAAAAGGGCCATCTGAAAAAAGTGTAAAATCCAGAAAGGCAGGACAGGCCATGGAGACCTGGCAGCCTTGTTATGCTGATGGGCGGGATGTAAATTGCCAACAGACACTCGGGAGAAGTGTATGGTGTTTCCTGAAACATCTAAGAAACAAAGCAACAGAGCCTAGGGCACTTTCACTTATGGTCCTATAGCTTAGGGAAATTAAAATCAAAAAGACACAGCCACCCCAATGTTTGGGACGCCTCTGTTTACAAGAACCTCGTTTACCATACAAGTTCAATATCACAGAAAGTGAAAAATGGATAAAGAACTTGTGGTACTTACGTACAATGCAGTATCACTCAGCAGTGAAATCTATGTCATCAGGCCCGTAGCAGCACAATGAGTGGATTCAGGTACGATGATTCTAACTGAAATAAGTCACACAGAGAAAGAAACATCATAAGATATCAGTAATACACGGAATGTAAACTTGGCTACACAGGAACTGAATTACAGAACAGAACAGGGTCTCAAATTTAGAAAACCAACTTATGCTTGTTTAAGGGTAAAGGTGAGTTGGGGTGCTGCATAAAACCAGAGATTGAAATGAGCACAGATAAATTTCTTTAAGCCAAATATGGAATAGACAAGAGCTATTCCTTGCTCAACGAAATGGACTCAACACCGCATATTAAACGCCTAAGAATGTACCTGACTCTTAAGTATCTTAAAACCTATGGATTGCTATGTCTCCGAAAGAGAATCAAGCATGTGTACAGGGACATAAACGCAGCAGTGATAGGATTGGAGAGGTTCGGTGAGCAAATGAAGACCCTTTGAAGTCACATTGCATGGTACCCATTCCACGGGTTTCAACTACCCAGGTTTAAGGTATTCTTCCTTCAGCTAAAACATGCATGTGGAACCTAGAGTATGATCAACCATGTGATCGGGAGACGTGTTCAAATATGTCTCAGTTTTCGTACCCTGGTACTCGGGTGCAACATTCCAGACGCTTTACTAACACTCTCCCGACTTGGAGAGTCAGTCCCTTTAACCTCCTGTTTGGCCCAGTTTGCAATTTCTGCAGAAGATGAACAGGAATAGCGAGAACCAATGAGAGACTAGCTGGAGGTGTCTGGACGGGCAAATTTAACTCTCATTTCCCACCAGGAAGAGGAAATAACCAAAGGCTCAGCGTGCCATGCCGGAACCAGATTAGGGCCTGAAGCCATCCTGCGGTGTTGCGGCCAGCTCACAAGAAAACGAGTTGAAGAAAGGAGCTCAGGGGCACTGTAATTCACAAACCTGCAGAGTTATAAATGACAACTATCGTCCAAAAATATACTGAAGTAAGGCTGCCAAGAGGACTTGAAAGCGGGGCAGAATTGCAGGAAACCGATTTCAGGAGGTAGACTGGAATTGCATTGAAAGCATAGGAAAAGAGGCAGAACGTCCACAATGATGCACTTGGCCAAAAAGGGCGTATGCGTTTTTTCCTGAATATATTCAGGAAAAAACGCATACGCCCTTTTTGGCCAACCAAGCAAGCTTGCAAAGGAAATCTGCACTACAATGAAGTCTCACTTCCCCCCCACCCCGGTCAAAAGGGCCATCTTAAAAATGTGTAAAATCCAGAAAGGCAGGACAGGCCATGGAGAACTGGGAGCCTTGTTATGCTGATGGGTGGGATGTAAACTGCCAACAGACACTCGGGAGAAGTGTATGGTGTTTCCTGAAACATCTAAGAAACAAAGCAACAGAGCCTAGGGCACTTTCACTTATGGTCCTATAGCTTAGGGAAATTAAAATCAAAAAGACACAGCCACCCCAATGTTTGGGACGCCTCTGTTTACAAGAACCTCGTTTACCGTACAAGTTCAATATCACAGAAAGTGAAAAATGGATAAAGAACTTGTGGTACTTACGTACAATGCAGTATCACTCAGCAGTGAAATCTATGTCATCAGGCCCGTAGCAGCACAATGAGTGGATTCAGGTACGATGATTCTAACTGAAATAAGTCACACAGAAAAAGAAACATCATAAGATATCAGTAATACACGGAATGTAAACTTGGCTACACAGGAACTGAATTACAGAACAGAACAGGGTCTCAAATTTAGAAAACCAACTTATGCTTGTTTAAGGGTAAAGGTGAGTTGGGGTGCTGCATAAAACCAGAGATTGAAATGAGCACAGATAAAGTTCCTTAAGCCAAATATGGAATAGACAAGAGCTACTCCTTGCTCAACGAAATGGACTCAACACCGCATATTAAACGCCTAAGAATGTACCTGACTCTTAAGTATCTTAAAACCTATGGATTGCTATGTCTCCGAAAGAGAATCAAGCATGTGTACAGGGACATAAACGCAGCAGCGATAGGATTGGAGAGGTTCGGTGAGCAAATGAAGACCCTTTGAAGTCATATTGCATGGTACCCATTCCACGGGTTTCAACTACCCAGGTTTAAGGTATTCTTCCTTCAGCTAAAACATGCATGTGGAACCTAGAGTATGATCAACCATGTGATCGGGAGACGTGTTCAAATATGTCTCAGTTTTCGTACCCTGGTACTCGGGTGCAACATTCCAGACGTTTTACTAACACTCTCCCGACTTGGAGAGTCAGTCCCTTTAACCTCCTGTTTGGCCCAGTTTGCAATTTCTGCGGAAGATGAACAGGAATAGCGAGAACCAATGAGAGACTAGCTGGAGGTGTCTGGACGGGCAAATTTAACTCTCATTTCCCACCAGGAAGAGGAAATAACCAAAGGCTCAGCGTGCCGTGCCGGAACCAGATTAGGGCCTGAAGCCATCCTGCGGTGTTGCGGCCAGCTCACAAGAAAACGAGTTGAAGAAAGGAGCTCAGGGGCACTGTAATTCACAAACCTGCAGAGTTATAAATGACAACTATCGTCCAAAAATATACTGAAGTAAGGCTGCCAAGAGGACTTGAAAGCGGGGCAGAATTGCAGGAAACCGATTTCAGGAGGTAGACTGGAATTGCATTGAAAGCATAGGAAAAGAGGCAGAACGTCCACAATGATGCACTTGGCCAAAAAGGGCGTATGCGTTTTTTCCTGAATATATTCAGGAAAAAACGCATACGCCCTTTTTGGCCAACCAAGCAAGCTTGCAAAGGAAATCTGCACTACAATGAAGTCTCACTTCCCCCCCACCCCCGGTCAAAAGGGCCATCTTAAAAAAGTGTAAAATCCAGAAAGGCAGGACAGGCCATGGAGAACTGGGAGCCTTGTTATGCTGATGGGCGGGATGTAAACTGCCAACAGACACTCGGGAGAAGTGTATGGTGTTTCCTGAAACATCTAAGAAACAAAGCAACAGAGCCTAGGGCACTTCCACTTATGGTCCTATAGCTTAGGGAAATTAAAATCAAAAAGATACAGCCACCCCAATGTTTGGGACGCCTCTGTTTACAAGAACCTCGTTTACCGTACAAGTTCAATATCACAGAAAGTGAAAAATGGATAAAGAACTTGTGGTACTTACGTACAATGCAGTATCACTCAGCAGTGAAATCTATGTCATCAGGCCCGTAGCAGCACAATGATTGGATTCAGGTACGATGATTCTAACTGAAATAAGTCACACAGAGAAAGAAACATCATAAGATATCAGTAATACACGGAATGTAAACTTGGCTACACAGGAACTGAATTACAGAACAGAACAGGGTCTCAAATTTAGAAAACCAACTTATGCTTGTTTAAGGGTAAAGGTGAGTTGGGGTGCTGCATAAAACCAGAGATTGAAATGAGCACAGATAAAGTTCCTTAAGCCAAATATGGAATAGACAAGAGCTACTCCTTGCTCAACGAAATGGACTCAACACCGCATATTAAACGCCTAAGAATGTACCTGACACTTAAGTATCTTAAAACCTATGGATTGCTATGTCTCCGAAAGAGAATCAAGCATGTGTACAGGGACATAAACGCAGCAGTGATAGGATTGGAGAGGTTCGGTGAGCAAATGAAGACCCTTTGAAGTCATATTGCATGGTACCCATTCCACGGGTTTCAACTACCCAGGTTTAAGGTATTCTTCCTTCAGCTAAAACATGCATGTGGAACCTAGAGTATGATCAACCATGTGATCGGGAGACGTGTTCAAATATGTCTCAGTTTTCGTACCCTGGTACTCGGGTGCAACATTCCAGACGCTTTACTAACACTCTCCCGACTTGGAGAGTCAGTCCCTTTAACCTCCTGTTTGGCCCAGTTTGCAATTTCTGCGGAAGATGAACAGGAATAGCGAGAACCAATGAGAGACTAGCTGGAGGTGTCTGGACGGGCAAATTTAACTCTCATTTCCCACCAGGAAGAGGAAATAACCAAAGGCTCAGCGTGCCGTGCCGGAACCAGATTAGGGCCTGAAGCCATCCTGCGGTGTTGCGGCCAGCTCACAAGAAAACGAGTTGAAGAAAGGAGCTCAGGGGCACTGTAATTCACAAACCTGCAGAGTTATAAATGACAACTATCGTCCAAAAATATACTGAAGTAAGGCTGCCAAGAGGACTTGAAAGCGGGGCAGAATTGCAGGAAACCGATTTCAGGAGGTAGACTGGAATTGCATTGAAAGCATAGGAAAAGAGGCAGAACGTCCACAATGATGCACTTGGCCAAAAAGGGCGTATGCGTTTTTTCCTGAATATATTCAGGAAAAAACGCATACGTGCTTTTTGGCCAACCAAGCAAGCTTGCAAAGGAAATCTGCACTAAGATGAAGTCTCACTTCCCCCCGGTCAAAAGGGCCATCTGAAAAAAGTGTAAAATCCAGAAAGGCAGGACAGGCCATGGAGAACTGGGAGCCTTGTTATGCTGATGGGCGGGATGTCAATTGCCAACAGACACTCGGGAGAAGTGTATGGTGTTTCCTGAAACATCTAAAAAACAAAGCAACAGAGCCTAGGGCACTTCCACTTATGGTCCTATAGCTTAGGGAAATTAAAATCAAAAAGATACAGCCACCCCAATGTTTGGGACGCCTCTGTTTACAAGAACCTCATTTACCGTACAAGTTCAATATCACAGAAAGTGAAAAATGGATAAAGAACTTGTGGTACTTACGTACAATGCAGTATCACTCAGCAGTGAAATCTATGTCATCAGGCCCGTAGCAGCACAATGAGTGGATTCAGGTACGATGATTCTAACTGAAATAAGTCACACAGAAAAAGAAACATCATAATATATCACTAATACACGGAATCTAAACTTGGCTACACAGGAACTGAATTACAGAACAGAACAGGGTCTCAAATTTAGAAAACCAACTTATGCTTGTTTAAGGGTAAATGTGAGTTGGGGTGCTGCATAAAACCAGAGATTGAAATGAGCACAGATAAAGTTCCTTAAGCCAAATATGGAATAGACAAGAGCTACTCCTTGCTCAACGAAATGGAGTCAACACCGCATATTAAACGCCTAAGAATGTACCTGACTCTTAAGTATCTTAAAACCTATGGATTGCTATGTCTCCGAAAGAGAATCAAGCATGTGTACAGGGACATAAACGCAGCAGTGATAGGATTGGAGAGGTTCGGTGAGCAAATGAAGACCCTTTGAAGTCATATTGCATGGTACCCATTACACGGGTCTCAACTCTCCAGGTTTAAGGTATTCTTCCTTCAGCTAAAACATGCATATGGAACCCAGAGTATGATCAACCGTGTGAACGGGAGACGTGTTCAAATATGTCTCAGTTTTCCTCCCCTGGTACTCGGGTGCAACATTCCAGACGCTTTACTAACACTCACCCCACTTGGAGAGTCAGCGCCTTTAACCTCCTGTTTGGCCCAGTTTGCAATTTCTGCGGAAGATGAACAGGAATAGGGAGAACCAATGAGAGACTAGCTGGAGGTGTCTGGACGGGCAAATTTAACTCTCATTTCCCACCAGGAAGAGGAAATAACCAAAGGCTCAGCGTGCCGTGCCGGAACCAGATTAGGGCCTGAAGCCATCCTGCGGTGTTGCGGCCAGCTCAAAAGAAAGCGAGTTGAAGAAAGGAGCTCAGGGGCACTGTAATTCACAAACCTGCAGAGTTATAAATGACAACTATCGTCCAAAAATATACTGAAGTAAGGCTGCCAAGAGGACTTGAAAGCGGGGCAGAATTGCAGGAAACCGATTTCAGGAGGTAGACTGGAATTGCATTGAAAGCATAGGAAAAGAGGCAGAACGTCCACAATGATGCACTTGGCCAAAAAGGGCGTATGCGTTTTTTTCCTGAATATATTCAGGAAAAAAACGCATACGCCCTTTTTGGCCAACCAAGCAAGCTTGCAAAGGAAATCTGCACTACAATGAAGTCTCACTTCCCCCCGGTCAAAAGGGCCATCTGAAAAAAGTGTAAAATCCAGAAAGGCAGGACAGGCCATGGAGACCTGGGAGCCTTGTTATGCTGATGGGCGGGATGTAAATTGCCAACAGACACTCGGGAGAAGTGTATGGTGTTTCCTGAAACATCTAAGAAACAAAGCAACAGAGCCTAGGGCACTTTCACTTATGGTCCTATAGCTTAGGGAAATTAAAATCAAAAAGACACAGCCACCCCAATGTTTGGGACGCCTCTGTTTACAAGAACATCGTTTACCGTACAAGTTCTCTATCACAGAAAGTGAAAAATGGATAAAGAACTTGTGGTACTTACGTACAATGCAGTATCACTCAGCAGTGAAATCTATGTCATCAGGCCCGTAGCAGCACAATGATTGGATTCAGGTACGATGATTCTAACTGAAATAAGTCACACAGAGAAAGAAACATCATAAGATATCAGTAATACACGGAATGTAAACTTGGCTACACAGGAACTGAATTACAGAACAGAACAGGGTCTCAAATTTAGAAAACCAACTTATGCTTGTTTAAGGGTAAAGGTGAGTTGGGGTTCTGCATAAAACCAGAGATTGAAATGAGCACAGATAAAGTTCCTTAAGCCAAATATGGAATAGACAAGAGCTACTCCTTGCTCAACGAAATGGACTCAACACCGCATATTAAACGCCTAAGAATGTACCTGACTCTTAAGTATCTTAAAACCTATGGATTGCTATGTCTCCGAAAGAGAATCAAGCATGTGTACAGGGACATAAACGCAGCAGTGATAGGATTGGAGAGGTTCGGTGAGCAAATGAAGACCCTTTGAAGTCATATTGCATGGTACCCATTACACGGGTCTCAACTCTCCAGGTTTAAGGTATTCTTCCTTCAGCTAAAACATGCATATGGAATCCAGAGTATGATCAACCGTGTGAACGGGAGACGTGTTCAAATATATCTCAGTTTTCCTCCCCTGGTACTCGGGTGCAACATTCCAGACGCTTTACTAACACTCACCCCACTTGGAGAGTCAGCGCCTTTAAACTCCTGTTTGGCCCAGTTTGCAATTTCTGCGGAAGATGAACAGGAATAGGGAGAACCAATGAGAGACTAGCTGGAGGTGTCTGGACGGGCAAATTTAACTCTCATTTCCCACCAGGAAGAGGAAATAACCAAAGGCTCAGCGTGCCGTGCCGGAACCAGATTAGGGCCTGAAGCCATCCTGCGGTGTTGCGGCCAGCTCAAAAGAAAGCGAGTTGAAGAAAGGAGCTCAGGGGCACTGTAATTCACAAACCTGCAGAGTTATAAATGACAACTATCGTCCAAAAATATACTGAAGTAAGGCTGCCAAGAGGACTTGAAAGCGGGGCAGAATTGCAGGAAACCGATTTCAGGAGGTAGACTGGAATTGCATTGAAAGCATAGGAAAAGAGGCAGAACGTCCACAATGATGCACTTGGCCAAAAAGGGCGTATGCGTTTTTTCCTGAATATATTCAGGAAAAAAACGCATACGCCCTTTTTGGCCAACCAAGCAAGCTTGCAAAGGAAATCTGCACTACAATGAAGTCTCACTTCCCCCCGGTCAAAAGGGCCATCTGGAAAAAGTGGAAAATCCAGAAAGGCAGGACAGGCCATGGAGACCTGGGAGCCTTGTTATGCTGATGGGCGGGATGTAAATTGCCAACAGACACTCGGGAGAAGTGTATGGTGTTTCCTGAAACATCTAAGAAACAAAGCAACAGAGCCTAGGGCACTTTCACTTATGGTCCTATAGCTTAGGGAAATTAAAATCAAAAAGACACAGCCACCCCAATATTTGGGACGCCTCTGTTTACAAGAACATCGTTTACCGTACAAGTTCTCTATCACAGAAAGTGAAAAATGGATAAAGAAGTTGTGGTACTTACGTACAATGCAGTATCACTCAGCAATGAAATCTATGTCATCAGGCCCGTAGCAGCATAATGAGTGGATTCAGGTATGATGATTCTAACTGAAATAAGTCACACAGAAAAAGAAATATCATAAGATATCACTAATACACGGAATGTAAACTTGGCTACACAGGAACTGAATTCCAAAACAGAACAGCGTCTCAAATTTAGAAAACCAACTTATGCTTGCTTAAGGGGAAAGGTGAGTTGGGGTGCTGCATAAAACCAGAGATTGAAATGAGCACAGATAAAGTTCCTTAAGCCAAATATGGAATAGACAAGAGCTACTGCTTGCTCAGCGAAATGGACTCAACACCCCATATTAAACGCCTATGAATGTACCTGACTAGTAAGTATCTTAAAACCTATGGATTGCTATGTCTCCAAAAGAGAATCAAGCGTGTGTACAGGGGCATAAACACAGCAGTGATAGGATTGGAGAGGTTCGGTGAGCAAATGCAGACCCTTTGAAGTCAATTTGCATGGTACCCATTCCACGGGTCTCAACTCTACAGGTTTAAGGTATTCTTCCTTCAGCTAAAACATGCATGTGGAACCCAGAGTATGATCAACCATGTGATCGGGAGACGTTTTCAAATATGTCTCAGTTTTCGTACCCTGGTACTCGGGTGCAACATTCCAGACGCTTTACTAACACTCTCCCGACTTTGAGAGTCAGCCTCTTTAACCTCCTGTTTGGCCCAGTTTGCAATTTCTGCGGAAGATGAACAGGAATAGCGAGAACCAATGAGAGACTAGCTGGAGGTGTCTGGACGGGCAAATTTAACTCTCATTTCCCACCAGGAAGAGGAATTAACCAAAGACTCAGCGTGCCGTGCCGGAACCAGATTAGGGCCTGAAGCCATCCTGCGGTGTTGCGGCCAGCTCACAAGAAAGCGAGTTGAAGAAAGGAGCTCAGGGGCACTGTAATTCACAAACCTGCAGAGTTATAAATGACAGCTATCGTCCAAAAATATACTGAAGTAAGGCTGCCAAGAGGACTTGAACGCGGGGCAGAATTGCAGGAAACCAATTTCAGGAGGTAGACTGGAATTGCATTGAAAGCATAGGAAAAGAGGCAGAACGTCCACAATGATGCACTTGGCCAAAAAGGGCGTATGCGTTTTTTCCTGAATATATTCAGGAAAAAACGCATATGCCCTTTTTGGCTAACCAAGCAAACTTGCAAAGGAAATCTGCACTACAATGAAGTCTCACTTCCCCCCGGTCAAAAGAGCCATCTGAAAAAGTGTAAAATCCAGAAAGGCAGGACAGGCCATGGAGAACTGGGAGCCTTGTTATGCTGATGGGCGGGATGTAAATTGCCAACAGACACTCGGGAGAAGTGTATGGTGTTTCCTGAAACATCTAAGAAACAAAGCAACAGAGCCTAGGGCACTTCCACTTATGGTCCTATAGCTTAGGGAAATTAAAATCAAAAAGACACAGCCACCCCAATTTGGGACGCCTCTGTTTACAAGAACCTCGTTTACCGTACAAGTTCAATATCACAGAAAGTGAAAAATGGATAAAGAACTTGTGGTACTTACGTACAATGCAGTATCCCTCAGCAATGAAATCTATGTCATCAGGCCTGTAGCAGCATAATGAGTGGATTCAGGTACGATGATTCTAACTGAAATAAGTCACACAGAAAAAGAAACATCATAAGATATCACTAATACACGGAATGTAAACTTGGCTACACAGGAACTGAATTACAGAACAGAACAGGGTCTCAAATTTAGAAAACCAACTTATGCTTGCTTAAGGGGAAAGGTGAGTTGGGGTGCTGCATAAAACCAGAGATTGAAATGAGCACAGATAAATTTCCTTAAGCCAAATATGGAATAGACAAGAGCTACTCCTTGCTCAACGAAATGGACTCAACACCGCATATTAAACTCCTAAGAATGTACCTGACTAGTAAGTATCTTAAAACCTATGGATTGCTATGTCTCTGAAAGAGAATCAAGCATGTGTACAGGGGCATAAACGCAGCAGTGATAGGATTGGAGAGGTTCGGTGAGCAAATGAAGACCCTTTGAAGTCATATTGCATGGTACCCATTCCACGGGTTTCAACTACCCAGGTTTAAGGTATTCTTCCTTCAGCTAAAACATGCATGTGGAACCTAGAGTATGATCAACCATGTGATCGGGAGATGTGTTCAAATATGTCTCAGTTTTCGTACCCTGGTACTCGGGTGCAACATTCCAGACGCTTTACTAACACTCTCCCGACTTGGAGAGTCAGTCCCTTTAACCTCCTGTTTGGCCCAGTTTGCAATTTCTGCTGAAGATGAACAGGAATAGCGAGAACCAATGAGAGACTAGCTGGAGGTGTCTGGACGGGCAAATTTAACTCTCATTTCCCACCAGGAAGCGGAATTAACCAAAGGCTCAGCGTGCCGTGCCGGAACCAGATTAGGGCCTGAAGTCATTCTGCGGTGTTGCGGCCAGCTCAAAAGAAAGCGAGTTGAAGAAAGGAGCTCAGGGGCACTGTAATTCACAAACCTGCAGAGTTATAAATGACAGCTATCGTCCAAAAATATACTGAAGTAAGGCTGCCAAGAGGACTTGAAAGCAGGGCAGAATTGCAGGAAACCGATTTCAGGAGGTAGACTGGAATTGCATTGAAAGCATAGGAAAAGAGGCAGAACGTCCACAATGATGCACTTGGCCAAAAAGGGCGTATGCGGTTTTTCCTGAATATATTCAGGAAAAAACGCATACGCCCTTTTTGGCCAACCAAGCAAGTTTGCAAATGAAATCTGCACTACAATGAAGTCTGACTTCCCCCCGGTCAAAAGGGCCATCTGAAAAAAGTGTAAAATCCAGAAAGGCAGGACAGGCCATGGAGAACTGGGAGCCTTGTTATGCTGATGGGCGGGATGTCAATTGCCAACAGACACTCGGGAGAAGTGTATGGTGTTTCCTGAAACATCTAAAAAACAAAGCAACAGAGCCTAGGGCACTTCCACTTATGGTCCTATAGCTTAGGGAAATTAAAATCAAAAAGACACAGCTACCCCAAAGTTTGGGACGCCTCTGTTTACAAGAACCTCGTTTACCGTACAAGTTCAACATCGCAGAAAGTGAAAAATGGATAAAGAAGTTGTGGTATTTACTTACAAAGCAATATCACTCAGCAATGAAATCTATGTCATCAGGCCCTTAGCAGCACAATGAGTGGATTCAGGTATGATGATTCTAACTGAAATAAGTCACACAGAAAAAGAAACATCATAAGATATAAGTAATACACGGAATGTAAACTTGGCTACACAGGAACTGAATTACAGAACAGAACAGGTTCTCAAATTTAGAAAATCAACTTATGCTTGCTTAAGGGGAAAGGTGAGTTGGGGTGCTGCATAAAACCAGAGATTGAAATGAGCACAGATAAAGTTCCTTAAGCCAAATATGGAATAGACAAGAGCTACTCCTTGCTCAACGAAATGGACTCAATACCCCATATTAAATGCCTAAGAATGTACCTGACTAGTAAGTATCTTAAAACCTATGGATTGCTATGTCTCCAAAACAGAATCAAGCGTGTGTACAGGGGAATAAACGCAGCAGTGATAGGATTAGAGAGGTTTGGTGAGCAAATGAAGATCCTTTGAAGTCTTATTGCATGGTACCCATTCCACGGGTTTCAACTACCCAGGTTTAAGGTATTCTTCCTTCAGCTGAAACAGGCATGTGGAACCTAGAGTATGATCAACCATGTGATCGGGAGACGTGTTCAGATATGTCTCAGTTTTCCTCCCCTGGTACTCGGGTGCAACATTCCAGACGCTTTACTAACACTCTCCCCACTTGGAGAGTCAGCGCCTTTAACCTCCTGTTTGGCCCAGTTTGCAATTTCTGCGGAAGATGAACAGGAATAGCGAGAACCAATGAGAGACTAGCTGGAGGTGTCTGCACGGGCAAATTTAACTCTCATTTCCCACCAGGAAGAGGAAATAACCAAAGGCTCAGCGTGCCGTGCCGGAACCAGATTAGGGCCTGAAGTCATCCTGCGGTGTTGCGGCCAGGTCACAAGAAAGCGAGTTGAAGAAAGGAGCTCAGGGGCACTGTAATTCACAAACCTGCAGAGTTATAAATGACAGCTATCGTCCAAAAATATACTGAAGTAAGGCTGCCAAGAGGACTTGAAAGCGGGGCAGAATTGCAGGAAACCGATTTCAGGAGGTAGACTGGAATTGCATTGAAAGCATAGGAAAAGAGGCAGAACGTCCACAATGATGCACTTGGCCAAAAAGGGCATATACGTTTTTTCCTGAATATATTCAGGAAAAAACGCATACGCCCTTCTTGGCCAACCAAGCAAGCTTGTAAAGGAAATCTGCACTACAATGAAGTCTCACTTCCCCCCGGTCAAAAGGGCCATCTGAAAAAAGTGTAAAATCCAGAAAGGCAGGACAGGCCATGGAGAACTGGGAGCCTTGTTATGCTGATGGGCGGGATGTAAATTGCCAACAGACACTCCGGAGAAGTGTATGGTGTTTCCTGAAACATCTAAAAAACAAAGCAACAGAGCCTAGGGCACTTCCACTTATGGTCCTATAGCTTAGGGAAATTAAAATCAAAAAGACACAGCCACCCCAAAGTTTGGGACGACTCTGTTTACAAGAACCTCGTTTACAGTACAAGTTCAACATCGCAGAAAGTGAAAAATGGATAAAGAAGTTGTGGTATTTACTTACAAAGCAATATCACTCAGCAATAAAATCTATGTCATCAGGCCCGTAGCAGCACAATGAGTGGTTTCAGGTATGATGATTCTAACTGAAATAAGTCACACAGAAAAAGAAACATCATAAGATATCAGTAATACACGGAATGTAAACTTGGCTACACAGGAACTGAATTACAGAACAGAACAGGGTCTCAAATTTAGAAAACCAACTTATGCTTGCTTAAGGGGAAAGGTGAGTTGGGGTGCTGCATAAAACCAGAGATTGAAATGAGCACAGATAAAGTTCCTTAAGCCAAATATGGAATAGACAAGAGCTACTCCTTGCTCAACGAAATGGACTCAACACCGCATATTAAACGCCTAAGAATGTACCTGACTCTTAAGTATCTTAAAACCTATGGATTGCTATGTCTCCGAAAGAGAATCAAGCATGTGTACAGGGGCATAAACGCAGCAGCGATAGGATTGGAGAGGTTCGGTGAGCAAATGAAGAACCTTTGAAGTCATATTGCATGGTACCCATTCAACGGGTTTCAACTATCCAGGTTTAAGGTATTCTTCCTTCAGCTATAACATGCATGTGGAACCTAGAGTATGATCAAACATGTGATCGGGAGATGTGTTCAAATATGTCTCAGTTTTCGTACCCTGGTACTCGGGTGCAACACTCCAGACGCTTTACTAACACTCTCCCCACTTGGAGAGTCAGTCCCTTTAACCTCCTGTTTGGCCCAGTTTGCAATTTCTGCGGAAGATGAACAGGAATAGCGAGAACCAATGAGAGACTAGCTGGAGGTGTCTGGACGGGCAAATTTAACTCTCATTTCCCACCAGGAAGAGGAAATAACCAAAGGCTCAGCGTGCCGTGCCGGAACCAGATTAGGGCCTGAAGCCATCCTGCGGTGTTGCGGCCAGCTCACAAGAAAACGAGTTGAAGAAAGGAGCTCAGGGGCACTGTAATTCACAAACCTGCAGAGTTATAAATGACAACTATCGTCCAAAAATATACTGAAGTAAGGCTGCCAAGAGGACTTGAAAGCGGGGCAGAATTGCAGGAAACTGATTTCAGGAGGTAGACTGGAATTGCATTGAAAGCATAGGAAAAGAGGCAGAACGTCCACAATGATGCACTTGGCCAAAAAGGGCGTATGCGTTTTTTCCTGAATATATTCAGGAAAAAACGCATACGCCCTTTTTGGCCAACCAAGCAAGCTTGCAAAGGAAATCTGCACTACAATGAAGTCTCACTTCCCCCCCCCCCCCCGGTCAAAAGGGCCATCTTAAAAAAGTGTAAAATCCAGAAAGGCAGGACAGGCCATGGAGAACTGGGAGCCTTGTTATGCTGATGGGCGGGATGTAAACTGCCAACAGACACTCGGGAGAAGTGTATGGTGTTTCCTGAAACATCTAAGAAACAAAGCAACAGAGCCTAGGGCACTTCCACTTATGGTCCTATAGCTTAGGGAAATTAAAATCAAAAAGATACAGCCACCCCAATGTTTGGGACGCCTCTGTTTACAAGAACCTCGTTTACCGTACAAGTTCAATATCACAGAAAGTGAAAAATGGATAAAGAACTTGTGGTACTTACGTACAATGCAGTATCACTCAGCAGTGAAATCTATGTCATCAGGCCCGTAGCAGCACAATGATTGGATTCAGGTACGATGATTCTAACTGAAATAAGTCACACAGAGAAAGAAACATCATAAGATATCAGTAATACACGGAATGTAAACTTGGCTACACAGGAACTGAATTACAGAACAGAACAGGGTCTCAAATTTAGAAAACCAACTTATGCTTGTTTAAGGGTAAAGGTGAGTTGGGGTGCTGCATAAAACCAGAGATTGAAATGAGCACAGATAAAGTTCCTTAAGCCAAATATGGAATAGACAAGAGCTACTCCTTGCTCAACGAAATGGACTCAACACCGCATATTAAACGCCTAAGAATGTACCTGACACTTAAGTATCTTAAAACCTATGGATTGCTATGTCTCCGAAAGAGAATCAAGCATGTGTACAGGGACATAAACGCAGCAGTGATAGGATTGGAGAGGTTCGGTGAGCAAATGAAGACCCTTTGAAGTCATATTGCATGGTACCCATTCCACGGGTTTCAACTACCCAGGTTTAAGGTATTCTTCCTTCAGCTAAAACATGCATGTGGAACCTAGAGTATGATCAACCATGTGATCGGGAGACGTGTTCAAATATGTCTCAGTTTTCGTACCCTGGTACTCGGGTGCAACATTCCAGACGCTTTACTAACACTCTCCCGACTTGGAGAGTCAGTCCCTTTAACCTCCTGTTTGGCCCAGTTTGCAATTTCTGCGGAAGATGAACAGGAATAGCGAGAACCAATGAGAGACTAGCTGGAGGTGTCTGGACGGGCAAATTTAACTCTCATTTCCCACCAGGAAGAGGAAATAACCAAAGGCTCAGCGTGCCGTGCCGGAACCAGATTAGGGCCTGAAGCCATCCTGCGGTGTTGCGGCCAGCTCACAAGAAAACGAGTTGAAGAAAGGAGCTCAGGGGCACTGTAATTCACAAACCTGCAGAGTTATAAATGACAACTATCGTCCAAAAATATACTGAAGTAAGGCTGCCAAGAGGACTTGAAAGCGGGGCAGAATTGCAGGAAACCGATTTCAGGAGGTAGACTGGAATTGCATTGAAAGCATAGGAAAAGAGGCAGAACGTCCACAATGATGCACTTGGCCAAAAAGGGCGTATGCGTTTTTTCCTGAATATATTCAGGAAAAAACGCATACGTGCTTTTTGGCCAACCAAGCAAGCTTGCAAAGGAAATCTGCACTAAGATGAAGTCTCACTTCCCCCCGGTCAAAAGGGCCATCTGAAAAAAGTGTAAAATCCAGAAAGGCAGGACAGGCCATGGAGAACTGGGAGCCTTGTTATGCTGATGGGCGGGATGTCAATTGCCAACAGACACTCGGGAGAAGTGTATGGTGTTTCCTGAAACATCTAAAAAACAAAGCAACAGAGCCTAGGGCACTTCCACTTATGGTCCTATAGCTTAGGGAAATTAAAATCAAAAAGATACAGCCACCCCAATGTTTGGGACGCCTCTGTTTACAAGAACCTCATTTACCGTACAAGTTCAATATCACAGAAAGTGAAAAATGGATAAAGAACTTGTGGTACTTACGTACAATGCAGTATCACTCAGCAGTGAAATCTATGTCATCAGGCCCGTAGCAGCACAATGAGTGGATTCAGGTACGATGATTCTAACTGAAATAAGTCACACAGAAAAAGAAACATCATAATATATCACTAATACACGGAATCTAAACTTGGCTACACAGGAACTGAATTACAGAACAGAACAGGGTCTCAAATTTAGAAAACCAACTTATGCTTGTTTAAGGGTAAATGTGAGTTGGGGTGCTGCATAAAACCAGAGATTGAAATGAGCACAGATAAAGTTCCTTAAGCCAAATATGGAATAGACAAGAGCTACTCCTTGCTCAACGAAATGGAGTCAACACCGCATATTAAACGCCTAAGAATGTACCTGACTCTTAAGTATCTTAAAACCTATGGATTGCTATGTCTCCGAAAGAGAATCAAGCATGTGTACAGGGACATAAACGCAGCAGTGATAGGATTGGAGAGGTTCGGTGAGCAAATGAAGACCCTTTGAAGTCATATTGCATGGTACCCATTACACGGGTCTCAACTCTCCAGGTTTAAGGTATTCTTCCTTCAGCTAAAACATGCATATGGAACCCAGAGTATGATCAACCGTGTGAACGGGAGACGTGTTCAAATATGTCTCAGTTTTCCTCCCCTGGTACTCGGGTGCAACATTCCAGACGCTTTACTAACACTCACCCCACTTGGAGAGTCAGCGCCTTTAACCTCCTGTTTGGCCCAGTTTGCAATTTCTGCGGAAGATGAACAGGAATAGGGAGAACCAATGAGAGACTAGCTGGAGGTGTCTGGACGGGCAAATTTAACTCTCATTTCCCACCAGGAAGAGGAAATAACCAAAGGCTCAGCGTGCCGTGCCGGAACCAGATTAGGGCCTGAAGCCATCCTGCGGTGTTGCGGCCAGCTCAAAAGAAAGCGAGTTGAAGAAAGGAGCTCAGGGGCACTGTAATTCACAAACCTGCAGAGTTATAAATGACAACTATCGTCCAAAAATATACTGAAGTAAGGCTGCCAAGAGGACTTGAAAGTGGGGCAGAATTGCAGGAAACCGATTTCAGGAGGTAGACTGGAATTGCATTGAAAGCATAGGAAAAGAGGCAGAACGTCCACAATGATGCACTTGGCCAAAAAGGGCGTATGCGTTTTTTTCCTGAATATATTCAGGAAAAAAACGCATACGCCCTTTTTGGCCAACCAAGCAAGCTTGCAAAGGAAATCTGCACTACAATGAAGTCTCACTTCCCCCCGGTCAAAAGGGCCATCTGAAAAAAGTGTAAAATCCAGAAAGGCAGGACAGGCCATGGAGACCTGGGAGCCTTGTTATGCTGATGGGCGGGATGTAAATTGCCAACAGACACTCGGGAGAAGTGTATGGTGTTTCCTGAAACATCTAAGAAACAAAGCAACAGAGCCTAGGGCACTTTCACTTATGGTCCTATAGCTTAGGGAAATTAAAATCAAAAAGACACAGCCACCCCAATGTTTGGGACGCCTCTGTTTACAAGAACATCGTTTACCGTACAAGTTCTCTATCACAGAAAGTGAAAAATGGATAAAGAACTTGTGGTACTTACGTACAATGCAGTATCACTCAGCAGTGAAATCTATGTCATCAGGCCCGTAGCAGCACAATGATTGGATTCAGGTACGATGATTCTAACTGAAATAAGTCACACAGAGAAAGAAACATCATAAGATATCAGTAATACACGGAATGTAAACTTGGCTACACAGGAACTGAATTACAGAACAGAACAGGGTCTCAAATTTAGAAAACCAACTTATGCTTGTTTAAGGGTAAAGGTGAGTTGGGGTTCTGCATAAAACCAGAGATTGAAATGAGCACAGATAAAGTTCCTTAAGCCAAATATGGAATAGACAAGAGCTACTCCTTGCTCAACGAAATGGACTCAACACCGCATATTAAACGCCTAAGAATGTACCTGACTCTTAAGTATCTTAAAACCTATGGATTGCTATGTCTCCGAAAGAGAATCAAGCATGTGTACAGGGACATAAACGCAGCAGTGATAGGATTGGAGAGGTTCGGTGAGCAAATGAAGACCCTTTGAAGTCATATTGCATGGTACCCATTACACGGGTCTCAACTCTCCAGGTTTAAGGTATTCTTCCTTCAGCTAAAACATGCATATGGAATCCAGAGTATGATCAACCGTGTGAACGGGAGACGTGTTCAAATATATCTCAGTTTTCCTCCCCTGGTACTCGGGTGCAACATTCCAGACGCTTTACTAACACTCACCCCACTTGGAGAGTCAGCGCCTTTAAACTCCTGTTTGGCCCAGTTTGCAATTTCTGCGGAAGATGAACAGGAATAGGGAGAACCAATGAGAGACTAGCTGGAGGTGTCTGGACGGGCAAATTTAACTCTCATTTCCCACCAGGAAGAGGAAATAACCAAAGGCTCAGCGTGCCGTGCCGGAACCAGATTAGGGCCTGAAGCCATCCTGCGGTGTTGCGGCCAGCTCAAAAGAAAGCGAGTTGAAGAAAGGAGCTCAGGGGCACTGTAATTCACAAACCTGCAGAGTTATAAATGACAACTATCGTCCAAAAATATACTGAAGTAAGGCTGCCAAGAGGACTTGAAAGCGGGGCAGAATTGCAGGAAACCGATTTCAGGAGGTAGACTGGAATTGCATTGAAAGCATAGGAAAAGAGGCAGAACGTCCACAATGATGCACTTGGCCAAAAAGGGCGTATGCGTTTTTTCCTGAATATATTCAGGAAAAAAACGCATACGCCCTTTTTGGCCAACCAAGCAAGCTTGCAAAGGAAATCTGCACTACAATGAAGTCTCACTTCCCCCCGGTCAAAAGGGCCATCTGGAAAAAGTGGAAAATCCAGAAAGGCAGGACAGGCCATGGAGACCTGGGAGCCTTGTTATGCTGATGGGCGGGATGTAAATTGCCAACAGACACTCGGGAGAAGTGTATGGTGTTTCCTGAAACATCTAAGAAACAAAGCAACAGAGCCTAGGGCACTTTCACTTATGGTCCTATAGCTTAGGGAAATTAAAATCAAAAAGACACAGCCACCCCAATATTTGGGACGCCTCTGTTTACAAGAACATCGTTTACCGTACAAGTTCTCTATCACAGAAAGTGAAAAATGGATAAAGAAGTTGTGGTACTTACGTACAATGCAGTATCACTCAGCAATGAAATCTATGTCATCAGGCCCGTAGCAGCATAATGAGTGGATTCAGGTATGATGATTCTAACTGAAATAAGTCACACAGAAAAAGAAATATCATAAGATATCACTAATACACGGAATGTAAACTTGGCTACACAGGAACTGAATTCCAAAACAGAACAGCGTCTCAAATTTAGAAAACCAACTTATGCTTGCTTAAGGGGAAAGGTGAGTTGGGGTGCTGCATAAAACCAGAGATTGAAATGAGCACAGATAAAGTTCCTTAAGCCAAATATGGAATAGACAAGAGCTACTGCTTGCTCAGCGAAATGGACTCAACACCCCATATTAAACGCCTATGAATGTACCTGACTAGTAAGTATCTTAAAACCTATGGATTGCTATGTCTCCAAAAGAGAATCAAGCGTGTGTACAGGGGCATAAACACAGCAGTGATAGGATTGGAGAGGTTCGGTGAGCAAATGCAGACCCTTTGAAGTCAATTTGCATGGTACCCATTCCACGGGTCTCAACTCTACAGGTTTAAGGTATTCTTCCTTCAGCTAAAACATGCATGTGGAACCCAGAGTATGATCAACCATGTGATCGGGAGACGTTTTCAAATATGTCTCAGTTTTCGTACCCTGGTACTCGGGTGCAACATTCCAGATGCTTTACTAACACTCTCCCGAGTTTGAGAGTCAGCCTCTTTAACCTCCTGTTTGGCCCAGTTTGCAATTTCTGCGGAAGATGAACAGGAATAGCGAGAACCAATGAGAGACTAGCTGGAGGTGTCTGGACGGGCAAATTTAACTCTCATTTCCCACCAGGAAGAGGAATTAACCAAAGACTCAGCGTGCCGTGCCGGAACCAGATTAGGGCCTGAAGCCATCCTGCGGTGTTGCGGCCAGCTCACAAGAAAGCGAGTTGAAGAAAGGAGCTCAGGGGCACTGTAATTCACAAACCTGCAGAGTTATAAATGACAGCTATCGTCCAAAAATATACTGAAGTAAGGCTGCCAAGAGGACTTGAACGCGGGGCAGAATTGCAGGAAACCAATTTCAGGAGGTAGACTGGAATTGCATTGAAAGCATAGGAAAAGAGGCAGAACGTCCACAATGATGCACTTGGCCAAAAAGGGCGTATGCGTTTTTTCCTGAATATATTCAGGAAAAAACGCATATGCCCTTTTTGGCTAACCAAGCAAACTTGCAAAGGAAATCTGCACTACAATGAAGTCTCACTTCCCCCCGGTCAAAAGAGCCATCTGAAAAAGTGTAAAATCCAGAAAGGCAGGACAGGCCATGGAGAACTGGGAGCCTTGTTATGCTGATGGGCGGGATGTAAATTGCCAACAGACACTCGGGAGAAGTGTATGGTGTTTCCTGAAACATCTAAGAAACAAAGCAACAGAGCCTAGGGCACTTCCACTTATGGTCCTATAGCTTAGGGAAATTAAAATCAAAAAGACACAGCCACCCCAATTTGGGACGCCTCTGTTTACAAGAACCTCGTTTACCGTACAAGTTCAATATCACAGAAAGTGAAAAATGGATAAAGAACTTGTGGTACTTACGTACAATGCAGTATCCCTCAGCAATGAAATCTATGTCATCAGGCCTGTAGCAGCATAATGAGTGGATTCAGGTACGATGATTCTAACTGAAATAAGTCACACAGAAAAAGAAACATCATAAGATATCACTAATACACGGAATGTAAACTTGGCTACACAGGAACTGAATTACAGAACAGAACAGGGTCTCAAATTTAGAAAACCAACTTATGCTTGCTTAAGGGGAAAGGTGAGTTGGGGTGCTGCATAAAACCAGAGATTGAAATGAGCACAGATAAATTTCCTTAAGCCAAATATGGAATAGACAAGAGCTACTCCTTGCTCAACGAAATGGACTCAACACCGCATATTAAACTCCTAAGAATGTACCTGACTAGTAAGTATCTTAAAACCTATGGATTGCTATGTCTCTGAAAGAGAATCAAGCATGTGTACAGGGGCATAAACGCAGCAGTGATAGGATTGGAGAGGTTCGGTGAGCAAATGAAGACCCTTTGAAGTCATATTGCATGGTACCCATTCCACGGGTTTCAACTACCCAGGTTTAAGGTATTCTTCCTTCAGCTAAAACATGCATGTGGAACCTAGAGTATGATCAACCATGTGATCGGGAGATGTGTTCAAATATGTCTCAGTTTTCGTACCCTGGTACTCGGGTGCAACATTCCAGACGCTTTACTAACACTCTCCCGACTTGGAGAGTCAGTCCCTTTAACCTCCTGTTTGGCCCAGTTTGCAATTTCTGCTGAAGATGAACAGGAATAGCGAGAACCAATGAGAGACTAGCTGGAGGTGTCTGGACGGGCAAATTTAACTCTCATTTCCCACCAGGAAGCGGAATTAACCAAAGGCTCAGCGTGCCGTGCCGGAACCAGATTAGGGCCTGAAGTCATTCTGCGGTGTTGCGGCCAGCTCAAAAGAAAGCGAGTTGAAGAAAGGAGCTCAGGGGCACTGTAATTCACAAACCTGCAGAGTTATAAATGACAGCTATCGTCCAAAAATATACTGAAGTAAGGCTGCCAAGAGGACTTGAAAGCAGGGCAGAATTGCAGGAAACCGATTTCAGGAGGTAGACTGGAATTGCATTGAAAGCATAGGAAAAGAGGCAGAACGTCCACAATGATGCACTTGGCCAAAAAGGGCGTATGCGGTTTTTCCTGAATATATTCAGGAAAAAACGCATACGCCCTTTTTGGCCAACCAAGCAAGTTTGCAAATGAAATCTGCACTACAATGAAGTCTGACTTCCCCCCGGTCAAAAGGGCCATCTGAAAAAAGTGTAAAATCCAGAAAGGCAGGACAGGCCATGGAGAACTGGGAGCCTTGTTATGCTGATGGGCGGGATGTCAATTGCCAACAGACACTCGGGAGAAGTGTATGGTGTTTCCTGAAACATCTAAAAAACAAAGCAACAGAGCCTAGGGCACTTCCACTTATGGTCCTATAGCTTAGGGAAATTAAAATCAAAAAGACACAGCCACCCCAATGTTTGGGACGCCTCTGTTTACAAGAACATCGTTTACCGTACAAGTTCTCTATCACAGAAAGTGAAAAATGGATAAAGAACTTGTGGTACTTACGTACAATGCAGTATCACTCAGCAGTGAAATCTATGTCATCAGGCCCGTAGCAGCACAATGATTGGATTCAGGTACGATGATTCTAACTGAAATAAATCACACAGAGAAAGAAACATCATAAGATATCAGTAATACACGGAATGTAAACTTGGCTACACAGGAACTGAATTACAGAACAGAACAGGGTCTCAAATTTAGAAAACCAACTTATGCTTGTTTAAGGGTAAAGGTGAGTTGGGGTGCTGCATAAAACCAGAGATTGAAATGAGCACAGATAAAGTTCCTTAAGCCAAATATGGAATAGACAAGAGCTACTCCTTGCTCAACGAAATGGACTCAACACCGCATATTAAACGCCTAAGAATGTACCTGACTCTTAAGTATCTTAAAACCTATGGATTGCTATGTCTCCGAAAGAGAATCAAGCATGTGTACAGGGACATAAACGCAGCAGTGATAGGATTGGAGAGGTTCGGTGAGCAAATGAAGACCCTTTGAAGTCATATTGCATGGTACCCATTACACGGGTCTCAACTCTCCAGGTTTAAGGTATTCTTCCTTCAGCTAAAACATGCATATGGAATCCAGAGTATGATCAACCGTGTGAACGGGAGACGTGTTCAAATATATCTCAGTTTTCCTCCCCTGGTACTCGGGTGCAACATTCCAGACGCTTTACTAACACTCACCCCACTTGGAGAGTCAGCGCCTTTAAACTCCTGTTTGGCCCAGTTTGCAATTTCTGCGGAAGATGAACAGGAATAGGGAGAACCAATGAGAGACTAGCTGGAGGTGTCTGGACGGGCAAATTTAACTCTCATTTCCCACCAGGAAGAGGAAATAACCAAAGGCTCAGCGTGCCGTGCCGGAACCAGATTAGGGCCTGAAGCCATCCTGCGGTGTTGCGGCCAGCTCAAAAGAAAGCGAGTTGAAGAAAGGAGCTCAGGGGCACTGTAATTCACAAACCTGCAGAGTTATAAATGACAACTATCGTCCAAAAATATACTGAAGTAAGGCTGCCAAGAGGACTTGAAAGCGGGGCAGAATTGCAGGAAACCGATTTCAGGAGGTAGACTGGAATTGCATTGAAAGCATAGGAAAAGAGTCAGAACGTCCACAATGATGCACTTGGCCAAAAAGGGCGTATGCGTTTTTTCCTGAATATATTCAGGAAAAAAACGCATACGCCCTTTTTGGCCAACCAAGCAAGCTTGCAAAGGAAATCTGCACTACAATGAAGTCTCACTTCCCCCCGGTCAAAAGGGCCATCTGGAAAAAGTGGAAAATCCAGAAAGGCAGGACAGGCCATTGGGACCTGGGAGCCTTGTTATGCTGATGGGCGGGATGTAAATTGCCAACAGACACTCGGGAGAAGTGTATGGTGTTTCCTGAAACATCTAAGAAACAAAGCAACAGAGCCTAGGGCACTTTCACTTATGGTCCTATAGCTTAGGGAAATTAAAATCAAAAAGACACAGCCACCCCAATATTTGGGACGCCTCTGTTTACAAGAACATCGTTTACCGTACAAGTTCTCTATCACAGAAAGTGAAAAATGGATAAAGAAGTTGTGGTACTTACGTACAATGCAGTATCACTCAGCAATGAAATCTATGTCATCAGGCCCGTAGCAGCATAATGAGTGGATTCAGGTATGATGATTCTA
Organism: Globicephala melas; assembly: GCF_963455315.2. Classification (NCBI taxonomy): domain Eukaryota; kingdom Metazoa; phylum Chordata; class Mammalia; order Artiodactyla; family Delphinidae; genus Globicephala; species Globicephala melas. The sequence goes on along the minus strand of NW_027207303.1, from coordinate 26,467 downwards.
ACTGAAATAAGTCACACAGAAAAAGAAATATCATAAGATATCACTAATACACGGAATGTAAACTTGGCTACACAGGAACTGAATTCCAAAACAGAACAGCGTCTCAAATTTAGAAAACCAACTTATGCTTGCTTAAGGGGAAAGGTGAGTTGGGGTGCTGCATAAAACCAGAGATTGAAATGAGCACAGATAAAGATCCTTAAGCCAAATATGGAATAGACAAGAGCTACTGCTTGCTCAGCGAAATGGACTCAACACCCCATATTAAACGCCTATGAATGTACCTGACTAGTAAGTATCTTAAAACCTATGGATTGCTATGTCTCCAAAAGAGAATCAAGCGTGTGTACAGGGGCATAAACACAGCAGTGATAGGATTGGAGAGGTTCGGTGAGCAAATGCAGACCCTTTGAAGTCAATTTGCATGGTACCCATTCCACGGGTCTCAACTCTACAGGTTTAAGGTATTCTTCCTTCAGCTAAAACATGCATGTGGAACCCAGAGTATGATCAACCATGTGATCGGGAGACGTTTTCAAATATGTCTCAGTTTTCGTACCCTGGTACTCGGGTGCAACATTCCAGACGCTTTACTAACACTCTCCCGACTTTGAGAGTCAGCCTCTTTAACCTCCTGTTTGGCCCAGTTTGCAATTTCTGCGGAAGATGAACAGGAATAGCGAGAACCAATGAGAGACTAGCTGGAGGTGTCTGGACGGGCAAATTTAACTCTCATTTCCCACCAGGAAGAGGAATTAACCAAAGACTCAGCGTGCCGTGCCGGAACCAGATTAGGGCCTGAAGCCATCCTGCGGTGTTGCGGCCAGCTCACAAGAAAGCGAGTTGAAGAAAGGAGCTCAGGGGCACTGTAATTCACAAACCTGCAGAGTTATAAATGACAGCTATCGTCCAAAAATATACTGAAGTAAGGCTGCCAAGAGGACTTGAACGCGGGGCAGAATTGCAGGAAACCAATTTCAGGAGGTAGACTGGAATTGCATTGAAAGCATAGGAAAAGAGGCAGAACGTCCACAATGATGCACTTGGCCAAAAAGGGCGTATGCGTTTTTTCCTGAATATATTCAGGAAAAAACGCATATGCCCTTTTTGGCTAACCAAGCAAACTTGCAAAGGAAATCTGCACTACAATGAAGTCTCACTTCCCCCCGGTCAAAAGAGCCATCTGAAAAAGTGTAAAATCCAGAAAGGCAGGACAGGCCATGGAGAACTGGGAGCCTTGTTATGCTGATGGGCGGGATGTAAATTGCCAACAGACACTCGGGAGAAGTGTATGGTGTTTCCTGAAACATCTAAGAAACAAAGCAACAGAGCCTAGGGCACTTCCACTTATGGTCCTATAGCTTAGGGAAATTAAAATCAAAAAGACACAGCCACCCCAATTTGGGACGCCTCTGTTTACAAGAACCTCGTTTACCGTACAAGTTCAATATCACAGAAAGTGAAAAATGGATAAAGAACTTGTGGTACTTACGTACAATGCAGTATCCCTCAGCAATGAAATCTATGTCATCAGGCCTGTAGCAGCATAATGAGTGGATTCAGGTACGATGATTCTAACTGAAATAAGTCACACAGAAAAAGAAACATCATAAGATATCACTAATACACGGAATGTAAACTTGGCTACACAGGAACTGAATTACAGAACAGAACAGGGTCTCAAATTTAGAAAACCAACTTATGCTTGCTTAAGGGGAAAGGTGAGTTGGGGTGCTGCATAAAACCAGAGATTGAAATGAGCACAGATAAATTTCCTTAAGCCAAATATGGAATAGACAAGAGCTACTCCTTGCTCAACGAAATGGACTCAACACCGCATATTAAACTCCTAAGAATGTACCTGACTAGTAAGTATCTTAAAACCTATGGATTGCTATGTCTCTGAAAGAGAATCAAGCATGTGTACAGGGGCATAAACGCAGCAGTGATAGGATTGGAGAGGTTCGGTGAGCAAATGAAGACCCTTTGAAGTCATATTGCATGGTACCCATTCCACGGGTTTCAACTACCCAGGTTTAAGGTATTCTTCCTTCAGCTAAAACATGCATGTGGAACCTAGAGTATGATCAACCATGTGATCGGGAGATGTGTTCAAATATGTCTCAGTTTTCGTACCCTGGTACTCGGGTGCAACATTCCAGACGCTTTACTAACACTCTCCCGACTTGGAGAGTCAGTCCCTTTAACCTCCTGTTTGGCCCAGTTTGCAATTTCTGCTGAAGATGAACAGGAATAGCGAGAACCAATGAGAGACTAGCTGGAGGTGTCTGGACGGGCAAATTTAACTCTCATTTCCCACCAGGAAGCGGAATTAACCAAAGGCTCAGCGTGCCGTGCCGGAACCAGATTAGGGCCTGAAGTCATTCTGCGGTGTTGCGGCCAGCTCAAAAGAAAGCGAGTTGAAGAAAGGAGCTCAGGGGCACTGTAATTCACAAACCTGCAGAGTTATAAATGACAGCTATCGTCCAAAAATATACTGAAGTAAGGCTGCCAAGAGGACTTGAAAGCAGGGCAGAATTGCAGGAAACCGATTTCAGGAGGTAGACTGGAATTGCATTGAAAGCATAGGAAAAGAGGCAGAACGTCCACAATGATGCACTTGGCCAAAAAGGGCGTATGCGGTTTTTCCTGAATATATTCAGGAAAAAACGCATACGCCCTTTTTGGCCAACCAAGCAAGTTTGCAAATGAAATCTGCACTACAATGAAGTCTGACTTCCCCCCGGTCAAAAGGGCCATCTGAAAAAAGTGTAAAATCCAGAAAGGCAGGACAGGCCATGGAGAACTGGGAGCCTTGTTATGCTGATGGGCGGGATGTCAATTGCCAACAGACACTCGGGAGAAGTGTATGGTGTTTCCTGAAACATCTAAAAAACAAAGCAACAGAGCCTAGGGCACTTCCACTTATGGTCCTATAGCTTAGGGAAATTAAAATCAAAAAGACACAGCTACCCCAAAGTTTGGGACGCCTCTGTTTACAAGAACCTCGTTTACCGTACAAGTTCAACATCGCAGAAAGTGAAAAATGGATAAAGAAGTTGTGGTATTTACTTACAAAGCAATATCACTCAGCAATGAAATCTATGTCATCAGGCCCTTAGCAGCACAATGAGTGGATTCAGGTATGATGATTCTAACTGAAATAAGTCACACAGAAAAAGAAACATCATAAGATATAAGTAATACACGGAATGTAAACTTGGCTACACAGGAACTGAATTACAGAACAGAACAGGTTCTCAAATTTAGAAAATCAACTTATGCTTGCTTAAGGGGAAAGGTGAGTTGGGGTGCTGCATAAAACCAGAGATTGAAATGAGCACAGATAAAGTTCCTTAAGCCAAATATGGAATAGACAAGAGCTACTCCTTGCTCAACGAAATGGACTCAATACCCCATATTAAATGCCTAAGAATGTACCTGACTAGTAAGTATCTTAAAACCTATGGATTGCTATGTCTCCAAAACAGAATCAAGCGTGTGTACAGGGGAATAAATGCAGCAGTGATAGGATTAGAGAGGTTTGGTGAGCAAATGAAGATCCTTTGAAGTCTTATTGCATGGTACCCATTCCACGGGTTTCAACTACCCAGGTTTAAGGTATTCTTCCTTCAGCTGAAACAGGCATGTGGAACCTAGAGTATGATCAACCATGTGATCGGGAGACGTGTTCAGATATGTCTCAGTTTTCCTCCCCTGGTACTCGGGTGCAACATTCCAGACGCTTTACTAACACTCTCCCCACTTGGAGAGTCAGCGCCTTTAACCTCCTGTTTGGCCCAGTTTGCAATTTCTGCGGAAGATGAACAGGAATAGCGAGAACCAATGAGAGACTAGCTGGAGGTGTCTGGACGGGCAAATTTAACTCTCATTTCCCACCAGGAAGAGGAAATAACCAAAGGCTCAGCGTGCCGTGCCGGAACCAGATTAGGGCCTGAAGTCATCCTGCGGTGTTGCGGCCAGGTCACAAGAAAGCGAGTTGAAGAAAGGAGCTCAGGGGCACTGTAATTCACAAACCTGCAGAGTTATAAATGACAGCTATCGTCCAAAAATATACTGAAGTAAGGCTGCCAAGAGGACTTGAAAGCGGGGCAGAATTGCAGGAAACCGATTTCAGGAGGTAGACTGGAATTGCATTGAAAGCATAGGAAAAGAGGCAGAACGTCCACAATGATGCACTTGGCCAAAAAGGGCGTATACGTTTTTTCCTGAATATATTCAGGAAAAAACGCATACGCCCTTCTTGGCCAACCAAGCAAGCTTGTAAAGGAAATCTGCACTACAATGAAGTCTCACTTCCCCCCGGTCAAAAGGGCCATCTGAAAAAAGTGTAAAATCCAGAAAGGCAGGACAGGCCATGGAGAACTGGGAGCCTTGTTATGCTGATGGGCGGGATGTAAATTGCCAACAGACACTCCGGAGAAGTGTATGGTGTTTCCTGAAACATCTAAAAAACAAAGCAACAGAGCCTAGGGCACTTCCACTTATGGTCCTATAGCTTAGGGAAATTAAAATCAAAAAGACACAGCCACCCCAAAGTTTGGGACGACTCTGTTTACAAGAACCTCGTTTACAGTACAAGTTCAACATCGCAGAAAGTGAAAAATGGATAAAGAAGTTGTGGTATTTACTTACAAAGCAATATCACTCAGCAATAAAATCTATGTCATCAGGCCCGTAGCAGCACAATGAGTGGTTTCAGGTATGATGATTCTAACTGAAATAAGTCACACAGAAAAAGAAACATCATAAGATATCAGTAATACACGGAATGTAAACTTGGCTACACAGGAACTGAATTACAGAACAGAACAGGGTCTCAAATTTAGAAAACCAACTTATGCTTGCTTAAGGGGAAAGGTGAGTTGGGGTGCTGCATAAAACCAGAGATTGAAATGAGCACAGATAAAGTTCCTTAAGCCAAATATGGAATAGACAAGAGCTACTCCTTGCTCAACGAAATGGACTCAACACCGCATATTAAACGCCTAAGAATGTACCTGACTCTTAAGTATCTTAAAACCTATGGATTGCTATGTCTCCGAAAGAGAATCAAGCATGTGTACAGGGGCATAAACGCAGCAGCGATAGGATTGGAGAGGTTCGGTGAGCAAATGAAGAACCTTTGAAGTCATATTGCATGGTACCCATTCAACGGGTTTCAACTATCCAGGTTTAAGGTATTCTTCCTTCAGCTATAACATGCATGTGGAACCTAGAGTATGATCAAACATGTGATCGGGAGATGTGTTCAAATATGTCTCAGTTTTCGTACCCTGGTACTCGGGTGCAACACTCCAGACGCTTTACTAACACTCTCCCCACTTGGAGAGTCAGTCCCTTTAACCTCCTGTTTGGCCCAGTTTGCAATTTCTGCTGAAGATGAACAGGAATAGCGAGAACCCATGAGAGACTAGCTGGAGGTGTCTGGACGGGCAAATTTAACTCTCATTTCCCACCAGGAAGCGGAATTAACCAAAGGCTCAGCGTGCCGTGCCAGAACCACATTAGGGCCTGAAGCCATCCTGCGGTGTTGCGGCCAGCTCAAAAGAAAGCGAGTTGAAGAAAGGAGTTCAGGGGCACTGTAATTCACAAACCTGCAGAGTTATAAATGACAGCTATCGTCCAAAAATATACTGAAGTAAGGCTGCCAAGAAGACTTGAAAGCGGGGCAGAATTGCAGGAAACCGATTTCAGGAGGTAGACTGGAATTGCATTGAAAGCATAGGAAAAGAGGCAGAACGTCCACAATGATGCACTTGGCCAAAAAGGGCGTATGCGTTTTTTTCTGAATATATTCAGGAAAAAACGCATACGCCCTTTTTGGCCAACCAAGAAAGTTTGCAAAGGAAATCTGCACTACAATGAAGTCTGACTTCCCCCCGGTCAAAAGGGCCATCTGAAAAAAGTGTAAAATCCAGAAAGGCAGGACAGGCCATGGAGAACTGGGAGCCTTGTTATGCTGATGGGCGGGATGTCAATTGCCAACAGACACTCGGGAGAAGTGTATGGTGTTTCCTGAAACATCTAAAAAACAAAGCAACAGAGCCTAGGGCACTTCCACTTATGGTCCTATAGCTTAGGGAAATTAAAATCAAAAAGACACAGCCACCCCAAAGTTTGGGACGCCTCTGTTTACAAGAACCTCGTTTACCGTACAAGTTCAACATCGCAGAAATTGAAAAATGGATAAAGAAGTTGTGGTATTTACTTACAAAGCAATATCACTCAGCAATGAAATCTATGTCATCAGGCCCTTAGCAGCACAATGAGTGGATTCAGGTATGATGATTCTAACTGAAATAAGTCACACAGAAAAAGAAACATCATAAGATATCAGTAATACACGGAATGTAAACTTGGCTACACAGGAACTGAATTACAGAACAGAACAGGGTCTCAAATTTAGAAAACCAACTTATGCTTGCTTAAGGGGAAAGGTGAGTTGGGGTGCTGCATAAAACCAGAGATTGAAATGAGCACAGATAAAGTTCCTTAAGCCAAATATGGAATAGACAAGAGCTACTCCTTGCTCAACGAAATGGACTCAACACCCCATATTAAATGCCTAAGAATGTACCTGACTAGTAAGTATCTTAAAACCTATGGATTGCTATGTCTCCAAAAGAGAATCAAGCGTGTGTACAGGGGCATAAACGCAGCAGTGATAGGATTAGAGAGGTTCGGTGAGCAAATGAAGATCCTTTGAAGTCTTATTGCATGGTACGCATTCCACGGGTTTCAACTACCCAGGTTTAAGGTATTCTTCCTTCAGCTGAAACAGGCATGTGGAACCTAGAGTATGATCAACCATGTGATCGGGAGACGTGTTCAGATATGTCTCAGTTTTCCTCCCCTGGTACTCGGGTGCAACATTCCAGACGCTTTACTAACACTCTCCCCACTTGGAGAGTCAGCGCCTTTAACCTCCTGTTTGGCCCAGTTTGCAATTTCTGCGGAAGATGAACAGGAATAGCGAGAACCAATGAGAGACTAGCTGGAGGTGTCTGGACGGGCAAATTTAACTCTCATTTCCCACCAGGAAGAAGAAATAACCAAAGGCTCAGCGTGCCGTGCCGGAACGAGATTAGGGCCTGAAGCCATCCTGCGGTGTTGCAGCCAGCTCACAAGAATGCGAGTTGAAGAAAGGAGCTCAGGGGCACTGTAATTCACAAACCTGCAGAGTTATAAATGACAGCTATCGTCCAAAAATATACTGAAGTAAGGCTGCCAAGAGGACTTGAAAGCGGGGCAGAATTGCAGGAAACCGATTTCAGGAGGTAGACTGGAATTGCATTGAAAGCATAGGAAAAGAGGCAGAACGTCCACAATGATGCACTTGGCCAAAAAGGGCGTATGCGTTTTGTCCTGAATATATTCAGGAAAAAACGCATACGCCCTTTTTGGCCAACCAAGCAAGCTTGCAAAGGAAATCTGCACTACAATGAAGTCTCACTTCCCCCCGGTCAAAAGGGCCATCTGAAAAAAGTGTAAACTCCAGAAAGGCAGGACAGGCCATGGAGAACTGGGAGCCTTGTTATGCTGATGGGGGGGATGTAAATTGCCAACAGACACTCGGGAGAAGTGTATGGTGTTTCCTGAAACATCTAAAAAACAAAGCAACAGAGCCTAGGGCACTTCCACTTATGGTCCTATAGCTTAGGGAAATTAAAATCAAAAAGACACAGCCACCCCAAAGTTTGGGACGCCTCTGTTTACAAGAACCTCGTTTACAGTACAAGTTCAACATGGCAGAAAGTGAAAACTGGATAAAGAAGTTGTGGTATTTACTTACAAAGCAATATCACTCAGCAATGAAATCTATGTCATCAGGCCCGTAGCAGCACAATGAGTGGATTCAGGTATGATGATTCTAACTGAAATAAGTCACACAGAAAAAGAAACATCATAAGATATCAGTAATACACGGAATGTAAACTTGGCTACACAGGAACTGAATTACAGAACAGAACAGGGTCTCAAATTTAGAAAACCAACTTATGCTTGCTTAAGGGTAAAGGTGAGTTGGGGTGCTGCATAAAACCAGAGATTGAAATGAGCACAGATAAAGTTCCTTAAGCCAAATATGGAATAGACAAGAGCTACTCCTTGCTCAACGAAATGGACTCAACACCGCATATTAAACGCGTAAGAATGTACCTGACTATTAAGTATCTTAAAACCTATGGATTGCTATGTCTCCGAAAGAGAGTCAAGCATGTGTACAGGGGCATAAACGCAGTAGTGAAAGGATTGGAGAGGTTCGGTGAGCAAATGAAGACCCTTTGAAGTCATATTGCATGGTACCCATTCCACGGGTTTCAACTACCCAGGTTTAAGGTATTCTTCCTTCAGCTAAAACATGCATGTGAAACCCAGAGTATGATCAACAGTGTGAACGGGAGACGTGTTCAAATATGTCTCAGTTTTCCTCCCCTGGTACTCGGGTGCAACATTCCAGACGCTTTACTAACGCTCTCCCCACTTGGAGAGTCAGTCCCTTTAACCTCCTGTTTGGCCCAGTTTGCAATTTCTGCGGAAGATGAACAGGAATAGCGAGAACCAATGAGAGACTAGCTGGAGGTGTCTGGACGGGCAAATTTAACTCTCATTTCCCACCAGGAAGCGGAAATAACCAAAGGCTCAGCGTGCCATGCCGGAACCAGATTAGGGCCTGAAGCCATCCTGTGGTGTTGCGGCCAGGTCACAAGAAAGCGAGTTGAAGAAAGGAGCTCAGGGGCACTGTAATTCACAAACCTGCAGAGTTATAAATGACAGCTATCGTCCAAAAATATACTGAAGTAAGGCTGCCAAGAGGACTTGAAAGTGGGACAGAATTGCAGGAAACTGATTTCAGGAGGTAGACTGGAATTGCATTGAAAGCTTCGGAAAAGATGCAGAACGTCCACAATGATGCACTTGGCCAAAAAGGGCGTATGCGTTTTTTCCTGAATATATTCAGGAAAAAACTCATACGCCCTTTTTGGCCAACCAAGCAAGCTTGCAAAGGAAATCTGCACTACAATGAAGTCTCACTTCCCCCCGGTCAAAAGGGCCATCTGAAAAAAGTGTAAAATCCAGAAAGGCAGGACAGGCCATGGAGAACTGGGAGCCTTGTTATGCTGATGGGCGGGATGTAAATTGCCAACAGACACTCAGGAGAAGTGTATGGTGTTTCCTGAAACATCCAAAAAACAAAGCAACAGAGCCTAGGGCACTTCCACTTATGGTCCTATAGCTTAGGGAAATTAAACTCAAGAAGACACAGCCACCCCAAAGTTTGGGATAACTCTGTTTACAAGAACCTCGTTTACAGAACAAGTTCAACATCGCAGAAAGTGAAAAATGGATAAAGAAGTTGTGGTATTTACCTACAAAGAAATATCACTCAGCAATGAAATCTATGTCATCAGGCCCTTAGCAGCACAATGAGTGGATTCAGGTATGATGATTCTAACTGAAATAAGTCACACAGAAAAAGAAACATCATAAGATATCAGTAATACACGGAATGTAAACTTGGCTACACAGGAACTGAATTCCAATACAGAACAGGGTCTCAAATTTAGAAAACCAACTTATGCTTGCTTAAGGGGAAAGGTGAGTTGTGGTGCTGCATAAAACCAGAGATTGAAATGAGCACAGATAAAGTTCCTTAAGCCAAATATGGAATAGACAAGAGCTACTCCTTGCTCAACGAAATGGACTCAACACCGCATATTAAACGCCTAAGAATGTACCTGACTAGTAAGTATCTTAAAACCTATGGATTGCTATGTCTCCGAAAGAGAATCAAATATGTGTACAGGGGCATAAACGCAGTAGTGATAGGATTGGAGAGGTTCGGTGAGCAAATGAAGACCCTTTGAAGTCATATTGCATGGTACCCATTCCACGGGTCTCAACTACCCAGGTTTAAGGTATTCTTCCTTCAGCTAAAACATGCATGTGAAACCCAGAGTATGATCAACAGTGTGAACGGGAGACGTGTTCAAATATGTCTCAGTTTTCCTCTCCTGGTACTCGGGTGCAACATTCCAGACGCTTTACTAACACTCTCTCCACTTGGAGAGTCAGCGCCTTTAAACTCCTGTTTGGCCCAGTTTGCAATTTCTGCGGAAGATGAACAGGAATAGGGAGAACCAATGAGAGACTAGGTGGAGGTGTCTGGACGGGCAAATTTAACTCTCATTTCCCACCAGGAAGAGGAACTAACCAAAGGCTCAGCGTGCCGTGCCGGAACCAGATTAGGGCCTAAAGCCTTCATGCGGTGTTGCGGCCAGCTCAAAAGAAAACGAGTTGAAGAAAGGAGCTCAGGGGCACTGTAATTCACAAACCTGCAGAGTTATAAATGACAGCTATCGTCCAAAAATATACTGAAGTAAGGCTGCCAAGAGGACTTGAAAGCGGGGCAGAATTGCAGGAAACCGATTTCAGCAGGTAGACTGGAATTGCATTGAAAGCATAGGAAAAGAGGCAGAACGTCCACAATGATGCACTTGGCCAAAAAGGGCGTATGCGTTTTTTCCTGAATATATTCAGGAATATATGCTTGCTTAAGGGGAAAGGTGAGTTGGGGTGCTGCATCAAACCAGAGATTGAAATGAGCACAGATAAAGTTCCTTAAGCCAAATATGGAATAGACAAGAGCTACTCCTTGCTCAACAAAATGGACTCAACACCGTATATTAAACGCCTAAGAATGTACCTGACTAGTAAGTATCTTAAAACCTATGGATTGCTATGTCTCTGAAAGAGAATCAAGCATGTGTACAGGGGCATAAACGCAGCAGTGATAGGATTGGAAAGGTTCGGTGAGCAAATGAAGACCCTTTGAAGTCATATTGCATGGTACCCATTCCACGGGTTTCAACTACCCAGGTTTAAGGTATTCTTCCTTCAGCTGAAACATGCATGTGGAACCTAGAGTATGATCAAACATGTGATCGGGAGATGTGTTCAAATATGGCTCAGTTTTCGTACACTGGTACTTGGGTGCAACATTCCAGACGCTTTACTAACACTCTCCCGACTTGGAGAGTCAGTCCCTTTAACCTCCTGTTTGGCCCAGTTTGCAATTTCTGCGGAAGATGAACAGGAATAGCGAGAACCAATGAGAGACTAGCTGGAGGTGTCTGGACGGGCAAATTTAACTCTCATTTCCCACCAGGAAGAGGAATTAAACAAAGGCTCAGCGTGCCATGCCGGAACCAGATTAGGGCCTGAAGCCATCCTGCGGTGTTGCGGCCAGGTCACAAGAAAGCGAGTTGAAGAAAGGAGCTCAGGGGCACTGTAATTCACAAACCTGCAGAGTTATAAATGACAGCTATCGTCCAAAAATATACTGAAGTAAGGCTGCCAAGAGGCCTTGAAAGCGGGGCAGAATTGCAGGAAACTGATTTCAGGAGGTAGACTGGAATTGCATTTCAAGCATAGGAAAAGATGCAGAACGTCCACAATGATGCACTTGGCCAAAAAGGGCGTATGCGTTTTTTCCTGAATATATTCAGGAAAAAACGCATACGCCCTTTTTGGCCAACCAAGCAAGCTTGCAAAGGAAATCTGCACTACAATGAAGTCTCACTTCCCCCCGGTCAAAAGGGACATTTGCAAAAAGTGTAAAATCCAGAAAGGCAGGACAGGCCATGGAGAACTGGGAGCCTTGTTATGCTGATGGGCGGGATGTAAATTGCCAACAGACACTCGGGAGAAGTGTATGGTGTTTCCTGAAACATGTGAAAAACAAAGCAACAGAGCCTAGGGCACTTCCACTTATGGTCCTATAGCTTAGGGAAATTAAAATCAAAAAGACACAGCCACCCCAAAGTTTGGGACGCCTCTGTTTACAAGAACCTCGTTTACCGTACAAGTTCTCTATCACAGAAAGTGAAAAATGGATAAAGAACTTGTGCTACTTACGTACAATGCAGTATCACTCAGCAATGAAATCTATGTCATCAGTCCCGCAGCAGCATAATGAGTGGATTCAGGTACGATGATTCTAACTGAAATAAGTCACACAGAAAAAGAAACATCATAAGATATCACTAATACACGGAATGTAAACTGAGCTACACAGGAACTGAATTCCAAAACAGAACAGGGTCTCAAATTTAGAAAACCAACTTATGCTTGCTTAAGGGGAAAGGTGAGTTGGGGTGCTGCATAAAACCAGAGATTGAAATGAGCACAGATAAAGTTCCTTAAGCCAAATATGTAATAGACAAGAGCTACTCTTTGCTCAACGAAATGGACTCAACACCCCATATTAAACGCCTAAGAATATACCTGACTAGTAAGAATCTTAAAACGTATGGAAGGCTATGTCTGAAAGAGAATCAAGCGTGTGTACAGGGGCATAAACGCAGCAGTGATAGGATTGGAGAGGTTCGGTGAGCAAATGAAGACCCTTTGAAGTCATATTGCATGGTACCCATTCCACGGGTTTCAACTACCCACGTTTAAGGTATTCTTCGTTCAGCTAAAACATGCATGTGGAACCCAGAGTATGATCAACCGTGTGAACGGGAGACCTGTTCAAGTATGTCTCAGTTTTCCTCCCCTAGTACTCGGGTGCAACATTCCAGACGCTTTACTAACACTCTCCCCACTTGGAGAGTCAGCCTTTAACCTCCTGTTTAGCCCAGTTTGCAATTTCTGCGGAAGATGAACAGGAATAGGGAGAACCAATGAGAGACTAGCTAGAGGTGTCTGGACGGGCAAATTTAACTCTCGTTTCCCACCAGGAAGAGGAATTAACCAAAGGCTCAGCGTGCCGTGCCGGAACAAGATTAGGGCCTGAAGCCATCCTGCGGTGTTTCGGCCAGGTCACAAGAAAGCGAGTTGAAGAAAGGAGCTCAGGGGCACTGTAATTCACAAACCTGCAGAGTTATAAATGACAACTATCGTCCAAAAATATACTGAAGTAAGGCTGCCAAGAGGACTTGAAAGCGGGGCAGAATTGCAGGAAACCGATTTCAGGAGGTAGACTGGAATTGCATTGAAAGCATAGGAAAAGAGGCAGAACGTCCACAATGATGCACTTGGCCAAAAAGGGCGTATGCGTTTTTTCCTGAATATATTCAGGAAAAAACGCATACGCCCTTTTTGGCCAACCAAGAAAACTTGCAAAGGAAATCTGCACTACAATGAAGTCTCACTTCCCCCCGGTCAAAAGGGCCATCTGAAAAAAGTGTAAAATCCAGAAAGGCAGGACAGGCCATGGAGAACTGGGAGCCTTGTTATGCTGATGGGCGGGATGTCAATTGCCAACAGACACTCGGGAGAAGTGTATGGTGTTTCCTGAAACATCTAAAAAACAAAGCAACAGAGCCTAGGGCACTTCCACTTATGGTCGTATAGTTAAGGGAAATTAAAATCAAAAAGACACAGCCACCCCAAAGTTTGGGACGCCTCTGTTTACAAGAACCTCGTTTACCGTACAAGTTCAATATCACAGAAAGTGAAAAATGGATAAAGAACTTGTGGTACTTACGTACAATGCAGTATCACTCAGCAGTGAAATCTATGTCATCAGGCCCGCAGCAGCATAATGAGTGGATTCAGGTACGATGATTCTAACTGAAATAAGTCACACAGAAAAAGAAACATCATAAGATATCACTAATACACGGAATGTAAACTGGGCTACACAGGAATTGAATTCCAAAACAGAACAGGGTCTCAAATTTAGAAAACCAACTTATGCTTGCTTAAGGGTAAAGGTGAGTTGGGGTGCTGCATAAAACCAGAGATTGAAATGAGCACAGATAAAGTTCCTTAAGCCAAATATGGAATAGACAAGAGCTACTCCTTGCTCAACGAAATGGACTCAACACCCCATATTAAACGCCTAAGAATGTACCTGACTAGTAAGTATCTTAAAACCTATGGATTGCTATGTCTCCCAAAGAGAATCAAGCATGTGTACAGGGGCATAAACGCAGCAGTGATAGGATTGGAGAGGTTCGGTGAGCAAATGAAGACCCTTTGAAGTCATATTGCATGGTACCCATTCCCCGGGTTTCAACTACCCAGGTTTAAGGTATTCTTCGTTCAGCTAAAACATGCATGTGGAACCCAGAGTATGATCAACCGTGTGAACGGGAGACGTGTTCAAATATGTCTCAGTTTTCCTCCCCTGGTACTCGGGTGCAACATTCCAGACGCTTTACTAACACTCTCCCCACTTGGAGAGTCAGTGCCTTTAACCTCCTGTTTGGCCCAGTTTGCAATTTCTGCGGAAGATGAACAGGAATAGGGAGAACCAATGAGAGACTAGCTGGAGGTGTCTGGACGGGCAAATTTAACTCTCGTTTCCCACCAGGAAGAGGAATTAACCAAAGGCTCAGCGTGCCGTGCCGGAACCAGATTAGGGCCTGAAGCCATCCTGCGGTTTTGCGGCCAGCTCACAAGAAAGCGAGTTGAAGAAAGGAGCTCAGGGCCACTGTAATTCACAAACCTGCAGAGTTATAAATGACAGCTATCGTCCAAAAATATACTGAAGTAAAAATGCCAAGAGGACTTGAAAGCGGGGCAGAATTGCAGGAAACCGATTTCAGGAGGTAGACTGGAATTGCATTGAAAGCATAGGAAAAGAGGCAGAACGTCCACAATGATGCACTTGGCCAAAAAGGGCGTATGCGTTTTTTCCTGAATATATTCAGGAAAAAACGCATACGCCCTTTTTGGCCAACCAAGCAAGCTTGCAAAGGAAATCTGCACTACAATGAAGTCTCACTTCCCCCCGGTCAAAAGGGCCATCTGAAAAAAGTGTAAAATCCAGAAAGGCAGGACAGGCCATGGAGAACTGGAAGCCTTGTTATGCTGATGGGCGGGATGTAAATTGCCAACAGAAACTCGGGAGAAGTGTATGTTGTTTCCTGAAACATCTAAAAAAGAAAGCAACAGAGCCTAGGGCACTTCCACTTATGGTCCTATAGCTTAGGGAAATTAAAATCAAAAAGACACAGACACCTCAAAGTTGGGGACGCCTCTGTTTACAAGAACCTTGTTTACAGTACAAGTTCAACATCACAGAAAGTGAAAAATGGATAAAGAACTTGTGGTATTTACTTACAAAGCAATATCACTCAGCAATGAAATCTATGTCATCAGGCCCTTAGCAGCACAATGAGTGGATTCAGGTATGATGATTCTAACTGAAATAAGACACACAGAAAAAGAAACATCATAAGATATCACTAATACACGGAATGTAAACTTGGCTACACAGGAACTGAATTCCAAAACAGAACAGGGTCTCAAATTTAGAAAACCAACTTATGCTTGCTTAAGGGGAAAGGTGAGTTGGGGTGCTGCATAAAACCAGAGATTGAAATGAGCACAGATAACGTTCTATAAGGCAAATATGGAATAGACAAGAGCTACTCCTTGCTCAACGAAATGGACTCAACACCCCATATTCAACGCCTAGGAATATACCTGCCTAGTAAGAATCATAAAAGCAATGGATTTATATATCTCTGTAGGAGAATCAAGAGTGTGTACAGCGGCATTAAAGCAGTGAAAATCAGCTAAATCCCATATTAAAAATAAATTTCTTAAACAAAACACAATGACAGTGAAATAGAGAGCAATACTTAAGTAATTCATTCAAGGCTTCTGATGCAACCTGCATTTACCATATCTACACCCAGAGCTGGGTGACACATAAGGCTGGACACTTGGGGCTCATAAGATTGGTGAGGTTCGGTGAGCAAATGCAGACCCTTTGAAGTCATATTTCATGGTACCCATTCCATGGGTCTCAACTCTCCAGGTTTAAGGGATTCTTCCTTCAGCTAAAACATGCATGTGGAACCCAGAGTATGATCCACCGTGTGATCGAGAAACGTGTTCAAATGTGTCTCACTTTTCGTTCCCTGGTACTCGGGTGCAACATTCCAGACACTTTACTAACACTCTCCCGACTTGGAGAGTCAGTCCCTTTAACCTCCTGTTTGGCCCAGTTTGCAATTTCTGCGGAAGATGAACAGGAATAGGGAGAACCAATGAGAGACTAGCTGGAGGTGTCTGGACGGGCAAATTTAACTCTCATTTCCCACAGGGAAGAGGAATAAACCAAAGGCTCAGCATGCCGTGCCGGAACCAGATTAGGGCCTGAAGCAATCCTGCGGTGTTGTGGCCAGCTCAAAAGAAAGCGAGTTGAAGAAAGGAGCTCAGGGGCACTGTAATTCACAAACCTGCAGATTTATAAATGACAGCTATTGTCCGAAAATATACTGAAGTAGGGCTGCCAAGAGGACTTGAATGCGGGGCAGAATTGCAGGAAACCGATTTCAGGAGGAATCGGAATTGGATTGCATTTAAAACACAGGAAAAGAGGAAGAACTTCGACAATGATGCACTTGGTCAAAAAGGGCGTATGTGTTTTTTCCTGAATATATTCAGGAAAAAACGCATACGCCCTTTTTGGCCAACCAAGCAAGCTTGCAAAGGAAATCTGCACTACAATGAAGTCTCACTTCCCCCCGGTCAAAAGGGCCATCTGAAAAACTGTAAAATCCAGAAAGGCAGGACAGGCCATGGAGAACTGGGAGCCTTGTTATGCTGATGGGCGGGATGTAAATTCCCAACAGCCGCTCTGTAGAAGTGTATGGTGTTTCCTGAAACATCTAAAAAACAAAGCAACAGAGCCTAGGGCACTTCCACTTATGGTCCTATAGCTTAGGGAAATTAAAATCAAAAAACACAGCCACCCCAAAATTTGGGACGGCTCTTTTTACAGGAATCTCTTCTGCGGCACAATTTAAATATCCCAGAGAGCAAATAATGGATAAAGAAGTTGCGGTACTTATGTACAACAGAATACCACTCAGCAATGTAATCTATGTCACCAGGCCCGTACCAGCATAATGAGTGGATTGAGGCACGATGATTCTAAGTGAACTAAGTCACACAGAAAAAGAAACATCATAAGGTATCACTAATACACGGAATGTGAATTTGGCTACACATGAACTGAATTACAAAACAGAACAGGGTCTCAAATTTAGAAAATCAACTTATGCTTGCTTAAGGGGGAAGGTGAGTTGGGGTGCTGCATAAAAGCAGAGTTTGAAATTAGCACAGATACCGTTCCATAAGCCAAATATGTAATAGACAAGACCTACCCCTTGCTCAACGAAATGGATTCAACAATGAGGTATCACCTCACACCTGGTAGAATAGGCATCATAGAAAATCTACAAACAAAAAATGCTGGAAAGGGTGTGGAGAAAAGGAACCCTCTTCCACTATTGTTGGGAATATAAATTGATACAGTCATTATGGAGAACAATATGGAATTTCTTAAGAAGCTAACAATAGAATTACCATATGATACAGCAATCCCAGTACTGGACATATACCCAGACAAAACCATAAATCAAAAAGAGTCATTCACCGTAATGTTCATTGCATCACTATTTACAATATCGAGGTAATGGAAGCAACCTAAATGCCCACAGACAGACGAATGCATAAAGCTGTGGTACATATATAAAATGGAATATTACTAAGCCATGAAAAGGAATGAAATTGGGTCATTTGTAGAGACGTCGATGGATCTAGAGACTGTCATACAGAGTGAAGTAAGTCAGAAAGAGAAAAACAAATCTTGTATATTCATGCATATATGTGGAACCTAGAAAAACTGTACAGATTAACCATTTTGCAAGGCATAAATAGAGCAACAGATGTAGACAACAAACGTATGGACAACAAGGGGGGAAAGCTGTTGGGGGGGTGGTGGTGGGAGGAGTTGAGAGACTGGGATTGGCATGTATACATTTATATGTATAAAATAGATAACCAATAAGAACCTGCTGTATAAAAATATAAAATAAAATTCAAAATTAAAAAGAAATAAAATTTAAAAAATAAAACAGAAAAAACAATTATTCCCTGCACATACATGTATTTATATGAATAAATTATTTCCATGCTTATATCTGTAAATACAAAAAAGAGGAATAAAATCTACCTTGAACCAAAAACGAAAAAGAGAAAAAAACACAGAACCCACCATTTACACAGAGGAAAACCGTATCAGGGCACTTGCTCCAGTTGTAAACAATTCTGAAGTTGGTCAGTGGTGGGGAATCGTCTCCCATTCAGCCAGCAGCCCCCACGCAACAAGCGTCCTCATTGCAAAGCTGGGGCACCGTGCCGAGGCATCTGTGAGTAAACGTGAGCTGAGCCCCAGGCCAGTTGCTGCTGAACTATTCCCACCCGTCCCAGGTAAAACACCTGAATATATACAAGGACTTGAAAGCCTAGAGGAAGGGCCATAGAGCCACACGAGTGACAGCATGCCGGCCGACTTGGTGCCTGCAGGCCAGCCAGGATGGTCCTGGCCCTGGGTGCTCTTCTGGAAGATTTCCATTTCCCTGCCTGAGATACCCGTCCTGTCCCTGCCCCCACTGCTTTTTTCCTTCCTCACCTCTGCCCAGGGAGAAATTCCAGCAGCAGGTATGGGTGACACATCCTCTTCTTTAGCAGGTGGCAGCCTGGCAACTGCTGCAGAAAGTCCAGCAGAGCCCCACTCACACTGGGCCACCCACAAAGCCGTGGCCTCTCACTCCCTCCCACCAGCCCAGCCCCGAGACTGCTGACAGGGCAGAGAAAATGGCATCAGGCACGGCTGCAGGGGCTCTTGCTGCCTGGAGTGGTATTTATATTGATCTCAACCCAGGCACACCTGGGGAGGGCTGGCCGGCACGGTAAGGCTGCCCAGGTCAGCCAATCATCACCCCTCAGGGGCTCACAGTTGCAGAAAATGGAACTTGCTGAACCAGCCAGGTCCAAGGAACAGGTGTGGGCTCCTGAGAGTCAGGATAGACAAGGGGCTGCAGCTTTGGCTTGTTTTCTAATCATTTTATCTGGCCCATGAGTGGGAGACAACTTCAAGAAAACCCTCTCCTAATGAGAGGAACCCAGGAGTCAGGGAGAGGAGGGGTGGGTGGTGGTTGGAGACAGAGGCCTGGTGCCCCGGGTGCAGTGGAAGTCTCTGGAAGACCAGGTGGAGGGAGGCCTCACGGAGTGATGCCCAGGGTCACAGACCTGTCGCAGCTGCTGTTTGTTAGTTCAAGTCCTGCTCTGAGGTGCTCTGTGTCAGCTGTGAGCGACAGGTGAGCTGGGGGTGCTCTGCAATGAGGGCTATGTGCACGGTTCCTGTGTGCCCAGCCCTGCCACGGTACCTTCAAGGGTAGCTCTGTATCCTGGGAGGGGCCTGATCACAAGAGCCCCGTGGGCTGGGGTGGGGGTGGGGTACCTGCCCAGGTGAGCTCCATATTCTGCGATTGGTCTGACCACGAGAGCCCCATGGGCTGCTGGGGACCTGGTAAAGGATGTCAGGACAGTCAGTGAAGCCACCGAGGATATACCTCCAGTTGCTCCTAATTCCTACACCCTGCTGGTCATTCTACCAACCACCAGGACATGGTATTCTGTATTAGTCTTCAATGATGCCTTCTTTTGTATTCCATTAGTCCCAGAGTCACAAGAAATTTTGGCTTGTGAGTGGCAGGACTCAACATACAACTAAAACAATACTTCCGGGCCGTCTGGCCCCAAGGGTGCAAAAATTCCCACACCGTCTTTGGGGAAAGCTTAGCTAAAGACCTAAAAGTTCTACCTCTGGAAAAGGAAACCCTCCTTCAATATGCAGACGACATTCTGATCGCCAGCCCTACTAAGGAGGCCTCTGAACTACCAAGCCAATAAAGGATAGAAGTTGTCCAAGAAAAAGCTCAAATATCACAGACTGCGGTGACCTGCCTGGGCTTCATTCTCACACAAGGTCAGAGAAGCCCATCCCAGGAAAGGGAAGAAACCATTTTCAGCCTTACCCCTTTCTAAAACTAGAAGACAGCTTAGGGGTTCCTGCGGAGGCCAGGGTTTGCTGCTTCTGGATCCCTAACTACAGTCTACTAGCTGGGCCTCTATATGAAACACTGAAAGGAAAAGATGATGATCCTTTTGAATAGAATCCAGAAGTGGCCTTTCAAGAATGGAAAGAGCAGTCAATTCAGACCCTTGCCCTGGAACTCCCTAATTTAGCTAAACCCTTTGACCTTTACATTCCCGGTGAAAGGTGAATCGCCATTGGAGAATTAGTGCAAAAACTGGGACCACTTGAAATGGAACAATGCAAGAATGCCATCCAGGTAGGATAAACTACGGTCACTAAGGGGCTTGGCCCACTGCCACATCTGGCCAAGATACTGGCGGTATCTAAAAACCTGGAAATCAGCAGCCCAAAAGGCCACCTCCCTCCTAAGGGAAAAGGACCCCACGTGGTGATCCTAACCACCAACCATGCCCTGAAGTTGCAGGGTTCGCTCCGTGGGCACACCGACCTCGAGTGAGGAGGCCCTCCAACTCCAACATCCAGAGAGATAACCGGGGGCAACAGGGCACCATGACGACTCGTGTGAACATCACTTGACCTGGAGTTTCTCTCATAAAACAACAAGAGTGTGTCCCAAAAGAGTAGACTACTGCTTGCAGGACTTACTGCACCCAGAGGGGAGCTAATAATCTTGGCGGAGGAACAGTATACCACACTGTCACCATAGAAAAGCCTACAGACACCGTGATGATAGTGGCCAATAAGACCAGCTGGACTCCTGTTTACTTCAAAAGGCTGTTGACTCAGTAGCCATCATGGTCCTTATCACCACTGACCCTGGACTGTCTGGGAGTTGAGCGGGCAGGGCTCTGACACCTGGTGCTGTTTGTACGTTAATTCAGGGGCCTAATTGAAGAAAGCGCAGACTACTGGTCAGAGCATCTAGGCTGGCAGAAACGGTCAGCCTAAGGTGGCCGAACAAATGTGGGGCGGGGTGAAACCGGCCCCCACAGCGTCTCTGCACATCTCTTTCCTGGACCCTTAAAGGTCATTAGAATCTATAACACTTCCAATGCTGGTGCTCAGGTGGACGAGCAGGGAGGCAGGGGTCCTGGGGACAATCAACGTCACCGGGAGGCTGCTGGGGAGAAGCTCTGACCCTCGCCCCAGGGTATGAGGGCTCCCAACTCAGCACTCAGCAGTTACAGAAGAAGGGTCTGCACCCTCAGCACTCCAAGAATGAGGAACGGGAAAAAAGGCAGAGGAGGGGTTTGTCCCCAGCAAAGCCCATTAAAAATCCCTGGGAGATAAAAATAGAATCTGGGCAATAAAGTCAAGTCTAACCTTTTTTATCCTTTGTGCTTTGTCTAATTTCACGTGCTCCTAGGGTCCCGCATGCAGAGGTTCCACACCCGGCACTTCAGACCAGATTTCCTAGTGCAGAATGGCTGGGTCGACACCTCAGCTCCTGGGGCCCAGTGCAGACTCCACGATATAGAGCCTGAGCTACAGCCAACCCGGCCCTCGAGAGCTCTGCCGCCTCCCTCCCTCCCACTGACTCTGACAGGATCTCTACACAGCAGCCCAGCCCACAGCCCACAGGGTAGTGCATGCTCTCACCTCTCCATTCTCTGATCAAAATATAAAGTTTCCTTTGCTTGTGAACCAAACTCAGTCTCGATCTGTTGGCCCCAATGACACTGGGCAGGGGGACACTTGTTGGGGTCCACTCTGGAGGATCAGTAACAGAAATTGAGACTATTGTAACCTCAATGAACAGATGTGTGAGCCAAACTGTAGTTAACATAGAACAGTGTATAAGGCTCGGGTAAAATAAGATGTTTCTAACACTTCCATTTGATATTTCCATCACTTTTTATAAGCAAGTTCAGTGAAAAGGTTTGTCTTATTCGTCAGGTCAATATTAGAGAAACGAAGTGATTTCTTTCCAAGGATGTACATCTAATAATCTTGGTTAAACCTTCAATCTTGTTTTAAATGCTTTTCCATTGAAAATGATACCTCTCTTTCAGCTCCCCCATTTCTGAGAAGTATAAAATCTTATAATTTATTATTACCAAAGGGGAAAGGTGGGAGGAGGGATAAATTAACAGTTTGGAATTAACACATACACACTGCTATGTATAAAATAGATCATCAACAAGGAACTACTGTATAGCACAGGGAACTACACTCAACATTTTGCAATAACCTATAAGGGGAAATAATCTGAAAAAGAATAGATATTTTTATTGACATCATCTATCAATGATAGTTAAAGTGTAGCCTAAGGGAAGCTGGTGGTGAGTGCTTCTGACCCTGAAGACTTCAATCATCTAAAGTTTGGACTCTGCCTACTTCCCAAGGCCCTTAATGAACATATGTGTAGCCGTAGCTTAAAAACTTCCCCAGTTTGGGTTTCGGGGAGACACTGATTTTGAAAAAGCCCTGGTGTTCTCCTTACATGAATGGGACTCTTCCTACTGCTAAAACATGTCTGTCACACCCAGAGGATGGTATACCGTCTGATCGGGAAGAGTTTGGAAAAGGCATCTCATCTCCTCATCTCCTGGTGCTCGGGTTCACCCCTCCAGCGTCTTTACTAACAGTCTCCCCACTTGGAGATGTCAGCACTGTCAACATCCTGTTGGGTACAGTTTGGAATTTGTCCAGAGGATGAAATGGAAGGATGAGGAACAATGAGAGACAAGTCCTAGGTGTTCAGACAGGCACATGTCACTCTAATTTCCAATCAGGAAGACGAATTGACCAAAGGCTAGGGTTGCCCATGGAAACAGTATAGGGCTTGAGGAAATCCCGCTGCTTTGTGGCCAGTTCCCATAAACACAAGTTGAACAATGGAACTCAGGGGCAGTAAAATTCACAAAACTGCAGAGTTGAAAATATCCATCACTGAAAAATGTCTTGAGGAAAGTCAGAGAAAAGGACTTGTAAGCAAGGGAGAATGGCAGGAAAGGGATTTGAGGAGGTAGAAAGGACTCGCCATTAAGCACAAGAAAAGGAGCTGAACATTGCCAACATTGCAGTTGGCCAAAAAGGGTGTATGCATTTTTTTCTGTATATATTCAAGAAAAGGGCATACACTTTTTTAGCCAACCAAACAGGTGGGCACTGGAAGTCAATACTACAAAAGATATCACTTCGCATCAGTCAGAAGAGCCATCCTCATAAAGCGTATACAACAGAAATGCAGGACAGGGCAACGAGAAGAGGGAGCCCTGTGAGACTTATAGTGGAAATGTATATTGCCAACGGCCATTCTGGAGAAGTGTATTGTGTTTACTAAAGCATCTAAAAAATGAGCTACAGAGCATAGGGCACTTGCACTCATGGGCGTATATCTTGGGAAAAACAAAAATCGAGAGGACACAGGCACCCCAATGTTTACCCCCTCTCTGTTTAAAAGATCCTCGACTAGGATATAACTTAAATGTCTCTGGAGGGAAAAAATGGATAGAGATGTGGTACTTAGGTAGAGTGGAATATTATTCAGCCTGGAAATCAATGAAATATGGCCAGTTGTAACAACTCCGGAGGAGTTACGTATGATCATTCTAAGTGACAGAATTCAAAAAGAAAAAGACACATATCATAAGATATCACTTAAAGGTGGAATCCAAAATGGCTACACATGAAATAAATTACAAAACAAAAACATAGTCAAATATGTAGAAAACACGCATAAGGCTGCTAAACGGGAAAGGTGGGGAGGGGTGAGGCATCATCCAGGAGGTTGAAATTAGCAAAGATACCATTCCAAATACCAAACTGATAATCAACAAGGCCTACACGGTAGCTAAAAGAACTGCACTCAGCACACTCAAGTCACCAGAAAAGAATATATACGACTGGTAAGAATCTGAAAAAGAATTTATTGATGACTCTCTGTACGTGAATCAAGTGGATGTACAGCAGCAAGAAACAGAGCTTTGAAAATCAGCTGTAACCAATATAGTAATAAATTGAAAAAAATAAACGACAGAGAGACAGAGAAAACCTCTTACAACTTTTCCTCAGGGACGGTGATGCAACATGGATTGAACACATCTAGACCCACAGCAGGATGAGACATAAGGCTGGAAACTGTTTGCGCTAAGAGAAATGTGAGGTTGGGTGAGGAAATGCACACCCTTTAAAGTAATACTACCTGGTACCCATTCAATGGGTCCCAAATCTGCAGGTTCAAGGGATCTTCCTACAGCTAAAACATGCATGGAAAACCCAGAGGACTGTACACCATGTGATCGGGAGATGTGTCTAAAATGCACCTCATTTATCCTCTCCTGGTGCTCCTGTTCACCATTCCAGCCATGTTACTTAGAATCTCCCCACTTGGAGAATCAGCACATTTAAACTTCTGTTTCACACATTTTGCAAATTGTGAGGAGGATGAACGGGAAGAGGGGGAACCAATGAGAGAATAGTTGTAGGGGTTTGGACGGGCACATATCACTCTAATTTCCCATTAAGAATAAGAATTAAAGAAAGGCTCAGCCTGCCTCGCCGGAGCCAAAATAGGACCTGAAGCAATCCTGCGGGTTTGAGGCCAGCTCACAAAAGAGCAACTTAAAAAATGGAGCTCAGGGTCACTGCAATTCACAAACCTGCAGAGTTATAAATGAAAACTAACGTCCAAAAATATGTTGAGGTAAGGCAAAGAAGAGGATCTGAATGCAAGACAGAATTGCAAGAAACAGATTTCAAGAGATAGATTGGACTCGTCTTTAATGCACATGAAAAGCGGCAGAATTTCGACAATGATGCAGTTGGCCCAAAAGGGCGTATGCGTTTTTTCCTGATTATATCCAGGAAAAAACGCATACGCACTTTATGGGCAACGAAGCAAGTAAGCAATGCAAATGTGCACAACAAAGAAGTCTCACTTCCCACCGGTCAAAAGGGCCATCCTAAAAAAGTGTAAAATCCAGAAATGCAGGACAGGCCATGGAGAACAGGGAGCCTTTATACGCTGATGGGCAGTGTGTGAACTGCCGAGAGCCACTCTGGAGAAGTGTATGGTGGTTCCTAAATCATCTAAAAAACAGAGCTACAGAGCATAGGACACTTCCAATCATGGGAGTATATCTAGGGAAGTCTAAAAATCAACAAGACACAAGCACACCACAGTTTAGGGCTACTCTGTTTACAAGAACCTCAACTTCAATACACCTTAAATATCCCAGGAAAGAGAACAATGGATAAAGAAGATGTGGTACTTATGTACAATGGAATATCTCTTCACCATGAAATCAATGTAATAAGGCTAGTAGAAGGATAAAGAGTGGATTTAGGTCCGATAATACTACTTGAAATAAGTCAAACAGAAAAAGAAACATATCATAAGATATCACTTATAGAGGGAGGGTAAATATGGCTGCACAAGAAATGAATTACAGAACAGAACAGTGTCTCACATTTAGAAAACACACTTATGTCAGCTTAAGGGGAAAGGAGAGGTGGGGTGATGCATAAAACCAGAGTTTGAAATTAGCACAGATACCGTTCAATAAACCAAATAGGTATTAGACAAGATCTACACCTTGCTCAATGAACTGACCTCAACACACCCTATACACCGCAGAGAAATATATCTGAGTAATAAGAATCTTAAAACCCATGTATTGATATATCTCCATAAGGGAATCAAGTGTGTGCAGAGCGGCACAAACACAGCAGTGAAAATGAGCTAAACCCCATTATAGAAATAAATTTTAAAAAGAAAACGCTGAAACAATGAAAGAGAGAAAAATTCTTACAAAATTCTCTCAGGGGATGTGATGCAACCTGGATTGACCACATATAAACCCACAGCTGGATAAGACATAAGGCTGGACACTTGGGGCTGAGAGGATTGGTGAGCTTTGGTGAGCAACTGCCGAAAGTTTAATGCAATACTTCATGCTACTCAGTCCAAGGGTCCCAACACTCCAGGTTGAAGGGAATCTTCCTACAGCTAAACCATGCTTGGGAAACCCAGCGACTGGTATACCATATGATCGGGAAAGGTTTCTAAAACGCACCTCATTTTTCCTCTCCTGGGGCTGCGGATCGACATTCCAGCCGCTTTACTAACAACATCCCCACATGGAGTCAATGCCTTTAAGTTCTGGTATCGCACAGTCTGCAGTTAGTGTGGAGGATGAATGGGAATAGGGGGAACCAGTGAGAAACAAGCTGTAGCGGTTAAATGGGCACATGTCACTCTAATGCCACATCAGTAAGAAGAATTAACCAAAGGCACAGCAAGGTGCCCCAGAAGAAAAATAGGGCTTCAAGGAATCCTGTGGTTATGGGGCAAGACCACAAAAATAAGAGCTGAAAAGTGGGGCTAAGGGCCACTGCAATTCAAAAACCTGCAGAGTTATAAAGGCCAACTATTTTCAAAAAATATATTGAGGTAAGGCTATGAAGAGACATTGAAAGCAAGGCAGAATTGCAGGAAACCGATTTCAGGAGGTAGACTGGAATTGCATTGAAAACATATGAAGAGAGTCAGAACCTCGACAATAATGCACTTGGCCAAAAAGGGCGTATGTGTTTTTTGCTGAATATATTCAGGAAAAAACGCAT